>NC_086447.1:278542903-279236653 GCF_028390025.1 Pseudophryne corroboree
AAACCTCCATCTATTACCATATATTTTATAAGTGCCTGTTTATTTGGCCACATTCGCAAATTTTTATTGTTTGAATAAAAAATTGTTTTATTTGCAACATACTACACTATATTTGGAATTCTCTTTTACGCCCACATGTGGATTCCATTTATCCGAAGTACCTCTTAGAACCTACAACAGAGGATACATAAGGGAAGTATCAATTCTATATTGTTACCTGATAAGCGCACCGCATCTGGTCTAACTTTCTGCATACACTTATCCAATCTTTGGTATTGGTGATCCCTTCTGACCAGGTTGTGTGCAGCATATCTGTCTTGGCGCTCGGGCACTTTTCTGCTATCACTAGTAAGGTGCACAGGTAAATTTATTACTCACTGACATTTTAATCCACAGGGGGAGATAATTATTTCACTTGCGATTCTGTGAGACCTGGAAAACATGTACTGTTGGGGGTCCCAGTTTTGGAACTGCTAACCAAAGATGTCAAGAATTATGTGGGAGGGGAGTAAAGAGCAGTTACAATGGCATGTAAGCCAGAACACACCCCAAATGGCAGCTAGTCGCAAGGCGATGCTACTTGTATCAACACCTAAGTATGTTTCTATAATGGGTGAGATTTCTGCTTCACACCATTGTCAAACAATCTAAGAATAAGATTTCACTATGAATTCACTTTCTGGATAGAAGGTGGCTCGCTCACTGAGATGTGCTTCCTTTGGCATCAAACATACAGTGCATCCGGAGTATTCACAGCTCTTCACTTTTTTCACATTTTGTTATATGTTATAGCCTAATAGAATAAATTAATTTTTTTTCTTAAAATTCTACACACAATACCCCATAATGACAATTTGAAGAAAGTGTTTGAGATTTCTGCAAATTTATTAAAAGTGGAAAACTAAGAAATCACATGTACATAAGTATTTACAACCTTTGCTCAATACTTTGTTGATGTATCTTTGGCAGCAATTAAAGCCTAAAGCCTTTTTAAATATGATGCCACAAGCTTGGCACGCCTATCTTTGGCCAGTTTCGCCCATTTCTCTTTGCAGCACCTGTTAAGCTCCATCAGGTTGGATGGGACGAGTCGGTGCGCAGTCATTTTCAGATCTCTCCAGAGATGTTCAAATCGGATTCAAGTCTGGGATCTGGCTGGGCCACTCAAGGACATTCAGAGTTGTCCTGAAGCCACTCCTTTGATATTTTGGCTGTGTGCTTAGGGTTTGTTGTCCTGCCGAAAGATGAACAGTCAGCCCAGTCTGAGGTCAAGTGCGCTCTGGAGCAGGTTTCCATCCAGGATGTCTCTGTACATTGCTGCATTCATCTTTCCCTCTATTCTGACTAGTCTCCAAGTTCCTGCTGTTGAAAGACATCTCCACAGCATGATGCTGCCACCACCATGCTTCACTGTAGGGATGGTATTGGCCTGGTGATGAGCGGCGCCTGGTTTCCTCCAAACAGGATGCCTGGCATTCACTCCAAGAGTTCAATCTTTGTCTCATCAGACCAGAGAATTTTGTTTCTCATGGTCTGAGTGTACTTCAGGTGCATTTTGACAAACTCCAGGCGGGGTGCCATGGTGGGCTGTGCGGCTCCCCAAAGAAATGCCACCCCACACCATTACTGACCCACCGCCAAACCGGTCATGCTGGAGGATGTTGCAGGCAGCAGAACGTTCTCCTTGGCGTCTCCAGACTGTCACGTCTGTCACATGTGCTCAGTGAGAACCTGCTTTCATCTGTGAAGAGCACAGGGCGCCAGTGGCGAATGTGCCAATCTTGGTGTTCTCTGGCAAATGCCAAACGTCCTGCACGGTGTTGGGCTGTAAGCACAACCCCCACCTGTGGACGTCGAGCCCTCATACCACCCTCATGGAGTCTGTTTCTGATCGTTTGAGTAGACACATGCACATTTGTGGCTTGCTGGAGGTCATTTTGCAGGGCTCTGGCAGTGCTCCACCTTGCACAAAGGCGGAGGTAGCGGTCCTGCTGCTGGGTTGTTGCCCTCCTACGGCTTCCTCCACGTCTCCTGATGTACTGGCCTGTCTCCTGGTAGCGCCTCCATGCTCTGGACCAGCGGTGGCCAACCTGTGGCTCTTGAGCCTCATGCGGCTCTTTCTTTATTCAAATGTGGCTCCCGACACTCGAAGCCACGTGACCACAACAGATCCGGAAACTGCTGCACTCCAGCCAGTCAGTCAGCAGCAGCACAACGGGGACTGAGAACTGAGGGAGCCAGATACTAGAGGTGAGACACCCACTGGCAAACAGAGGACACATAAGGGGCTGCTGCAATGGCACGAGATATGTATGTGTGTGTGTGTGTGTGTGTGTGTGTGTGTGTGTGTGTGTGTGTGTGTGTGTGTGTGTGTGTGTGTGAGTGTGTGTGTGTGAGTGAGCTGTGGTGACACATGAGGGTCCTGGCAGGAGTGACACAGGAGAGTGCTGGCTTGAGTGACACATGGGAGCTGAAGTGTATTATGTGAATCTGGCTTTTTCAATATATTTTATGTGGATCTTTCTCAATTATTTTATGTGGAAGTGGCTTTTTAAATGTATTTTATGTTGGATCTGGCTTTAAATGTATTTCATGTGGATCTGGTTTTTTAAATGTATTTTATTCCAGAGGTGTGGCCTAGCAGGCACAAGGCCACACCCCATTTTTGCATGTGCGCCTGCGGCTCGATGTTGGCTCTTTGACGTGCCTAACAAAATGTTTGGCTCTTTGTTTCTGACTGGTTGGCCACCCCTGCTCTGGACACTACGCTGATAGACACAGCAAACCTTCTTGCCACAGCTCGCATTGATGTGCCATCCTGGATGAGCTGCACTACCTGAGCCACTTGTGTGGGTTGTAGACTCCGTCTCATGCTACCACTAGAGTGAAAGCACCACCACCTTTCAAAAATGTCCAAATCATCAGCCAGAAAGCATAGGAGCTGAGAAGTGGTTTGTGGTCACCACCTGCAGAACAACTCCTTTATTGGGGATGTCTTGCTAATTGCCTATAATGTCCACCTGTTGTCTATTCCATTTGCACAACAGCATGTGATATTGATTGTCAATCAGTATTGCTTCCTAAGTGGACAGTTTGATTTCACAGAAGTGTGATTGACTTGGAGTTACATTGTGTTAAGTGTTCCCTTTATTTTTTTGAGCAGTGTGTATATATATATATATATATATATATATATATATATATATATATATATATATATATATATATATATATATATATATATATATATATAAACATCATAGATGGCCGGCACTCGGAAAGCCTCCGTGGGCTTACTGGCTCAGGTGCCCTCCTTTGAGATATTCACCTCCATGCATACACCCAACGAGTAAGGAGGCACTCAGAGACTTTCAGTAGAAAAACACTTTAGTGAAGGCACTGCAAGTTACAACGACATCAACGTTTCGGGGCCCGTAGCCCCTTCTTCAGGATACCAAACCGTGACAAAAAACAAACATTTATATGTGCACTCACCCCTCCAAGACGTCCCCCCAGGCTGCCGCCGCCCCCGTGTCCAGGGCCCGGCGTCCGTCTCCACGAGCGGGTTACTTCCGCCGGAAGTGACGTCACCGGTCCCGCCCACGTTGCCGCGGCAACCCTATACACAAAACAATAAAAAACTCTGGTTGAGAGGAAGCCAGGTCCGTGCGGCGTCATACTATGCCTGCTCAAAGGTGCACTGTGCTGCATAAAAACCAAGTAGTGACATGTAAACAATGCTGATGTCTACCTTATAAATACTGAGACTCCTACATAAGCTCCTATAAAAACTCCTCATTACAGAGGACGTCAGTGAAACTCACCTGGCCTCACTTTAAGGAGACCCACTGTGTTCTATCGTGTATCAATAAAACTAGTTAAAACATAGTGACAATGGTGTGAACCGGATTTCCATAGTGAATATACTCACTAGTAGGTTAAAAACTGTGTACCCACACTGCTAAAAAATCCCCACATTTCAAAGACAGGACAAACCTCGTGCCAATCCTTATAACTATCAGATCCTCACGCCATCCCCTTGATAGCAAGCATGCAGCCATTCACTGCTGGCTCCCTCTCCCCATCTTTTACCCAGCATCATTGTGACATGCATTTAAAAACACAAACAGCAGATACAAAACAACATATGACATGTATGAGTTAACAAAAAAAATTAAAAAGAGTACATGTAAACTCCACACGGTTGTTAGCAGCATTTAGAAAAAGAAAGGTAAGAGAACACAGACCATCTCATCAGTCCTCAGATGGCTCTCTATCTGTAGTCTTACCATAAGTGGCTAGTTGTTACTCTCACATAATGGATGAATACCCCCTCTCGAGGGCCCCCAAGCTTTTTAACGAACCTACCCACAGTGTCTTCACCATTAACTAAATGCATAAAGATGACCATTTTTACAAGCAGTTACTAAGACCCAGTGATTCATTTAAGCCCCTGGGCCTGATGGTATCAAGTCTAAAAATCCATCGGGATTCCAACTGGAGCAGTTTCAACGCCCTGTTACCACCCCTGATGGATTCAGGCACCTGATCGATAATCCGGTATTTCAGGGTTGCCATTCCATGCTTCAGGTTGGCAAAATGCCGAGCTACCGGTTGCTCACTCTGGCCTGAGCTCAATGCCGCCCTGATGGCCTGTCTGTGCTGGGCCATCCTGATTTTAAAGAGACATTCCGTCTTCCCCACGTAATACAAGCCACATGGGCAAATAATGACATATACTACAAATTTTGAGTTGCATGACAAAGGCCAGTTGATGGTGTACTTCTTGGCCGAGTGTGGATGTAAAATACTGGATCCTACTGACATATAGCTGCATGTCGTGCAGCCAATGCATCTATAGCAACCATTGGGTCTGCTCAGGAAATGTTGAGGCGCTGGTTTTTTGAATTTGCTAAGATCAGTTTTAACAAGCATGTCCTTTATATTCCTTCCTCTTTTATAGCTCGGCATGATTTGTGTGTGTTTTAGTATCTTAAGATCAGATCATTGTGGCCCATTATCACCACAGACCCTGATCTTAAGATACTAAAACACACACAAATCATGCCGAGCTATAAAAGAGGAAGGAATATAAAGGACATGCTTGTTAAAACTGATCTTAGCAAATTCAAAAAACCAGCGCCTCAACATTTCCTGAGCAGACCCAATGGTTGCTATAGATGCATTGGCTGCACGACATGCAGCTATATGTCAGTAGGATCCAGTATTTTACATCCACACTCGGCCAAGAAGTACACCATCAACTGGCCTTTGTCATGCAACTCAAAATTTGTAGTATATGTCATTATTTGCCCATGTGGCTTGTATTACGTGGGGAAGACGGAATGTCTCTTTAAAATCAGGATGGCCCAGCACAGACAGGCCATCAGGGCGGCATTGAGCTCAGGCCAGAGTGAGCAACCGGTAGCTCGGCATTTTGCCAACCTGAAGCATGGAATGGCAACCCTGAAATACCGGATTATCGATCAGGTGCCTGAATCCATCAGGGGTGGTAACAGGGCGTTGAAACTGCTCCAGTTGGAATCCCGATGGATTTTTAGACTTGATACCATCAGGCCCAGGGGCTTAAATGAATCACTGGGTCTTAGTAACTGCTTGTAAAAATGGTCATCTTTATGCATTTAGTTAATGGTGAAGACACTGTGGGTAGGTTCGTTAAAAAGCTTGGGGGCCCTCGAGAGGGGGTATTCATCCATTATGTGAGAGTAACAACTAGCCACTTATGGTAAGACTACAGATAGAGAGCCATCTGAGGACTGATGAGATGGTCTGTGTTCTCTTACCTTTCTTTTTCTAAATGCTGCTAACAACCGTGTGGAGTTTACATGTACTCTTTTTAATTTTTTTTGTTAACTCATACATGTCATATGTTGTTTTGTATCTGCTGTTTGTGTTTTTAAATGCATGTCACAATGATGCTGGGTAAAAGATGGGGAGAGGGAGCCAGCAGTGAATGGCTGCATGCTTGCTATCAAGGGGATGGCGTGAGGATCTGATAGTTATAAGGATTGGCACGAGGTTTGTCCTGTCTTTGAAATGTGGGGATTTTTTAGCAGTGTGGGTACACAGTTTTTAACCTACTAGTGAGTATATTCACTATGGAAATCCGGTTCACACCATTGTCACTATGTTTTAACTAGTTTTATTGATACACGATAGAACACAGTGGGTCTCCTTAAAGTGAGGCCAGGTGAGTTTCACTGACGTCCTCTGTAATGAGGAGTTTTTATAGGAGCTTATGTAGGAGTCTCAGTATTTATAAGGTAGACATCAGCATTGTTTACATGTCACTACTTGGTTTTTATGCAGCACAGTGCACCTTTGAGCAGGCATAGTATGACGCCGCACGGACCTGGCTTCCTCTCAACCAGAGTTTTTTATTGTTTTGTGTATAGGGTTGCCGCGGCAACGTGGGCGGGACCGGTGACGTCACTTCCGGCGGAAGTAACCCGCTCGTGGAGACGGACGCCGGGCCCTGGACACGGGGGCGGCGGCAGCCTGGGGGGACGTCTTGGAGGGGTGAGTGCACATATAAATGTTTGTTTTTTGTCACGGTTTGGTATCCTGAAGAAGGGGCTACGGGCCCCGAAACGTTGATGTCGTTGTAACTTGCAGTGCCTTCACTAAAGTGTTTTTCTACTGAAAGTCTCTGAGTGCCTCCTTACTCGTTGGGTGTATATATATATATATATATATATATATATATATATATATATATATATATATATATATATATATATATATATATATATATATATATATATACACACACACACACACACATATAAAATATATATATACAGATACAATACTCTCCGGATGCACTGTACATCTGCAAGAATTAATGAAACCTCATACACAGCTACAGAATAAAGGAATACAGTGTCCCATAAGAAACAGGCGGTAATATCCAGAGCAATCACTTTAATTTTTGGATCACATTTAAAATTTGATTTTTCAGTCTAAAAACATTTTCATTAAAATCTACGAGAGTATACACAATCACCACTGATCTATTACATAGGGAATTAGCATACAGTGGTTCAGCAGCAAAGTTCAGAATAAATGGTATGTAGAACATATTACTCACTTGGTCTTTCCTTCCGCTAATTGTTAAATTGCTTATTGCCCATGCAGCTTCTTTCTGTGTCCCAAAATCACCCTGTTTAGGGTAGAAAAAAAAAAAAATAAGAATTTACTTACCGATAATTCTATTTCTCGGAGTCCGTAGTGGATGCTGGGTTTCCTGAAAGGACCATGGGGAATAGCGGCTCCGCAGGAGACAGGGCACAAAAGTAAAGCTTTTACAGGTCAGGTGGTGTGTACTGGCTCCTCCCCCTATGACCCTCCTCCAGACTCCAGTTAGGTACTGTGCCCGGACGAGCGTACACAATAAGGGAGGATTTTGAATCCCGGGTAAGACTCATACCAGCCACACCAATCACACCGTACAACTTGTGATCTAAACCCAGTTAACAGTATGATAACAGAGGAGCTTCTGAAAGATGGCTTCCTAAACAATAACCCGAATTAGTTAACAATAACTATGTACAAGTATTGCAGATAATCCGCACTTGGGATGGGCGCCCAGCATCCACTACGGACTCCGAGAAATAGAATTATCGGTAAGTAAATTCTTATTTTCTCTATCGTCCTAAGTGGATGCTGGGGTTCCTGAAAGGACCATGGGGATTATACCAAAGCTCCCAAACGGGCGGGAGAGTGCGGATGACTCTGCAGCACCGAATGAGAGAACTCCAGGTCCTCCTTTGCCAGGGTATCAAATTTGTAAAAATTTACAAACGTGTTCTCCCCTGACCACGTAGCTGCTCGGCAGAGTTGTAATGCCGAGACCCCTCGGGCAGCCGCCCAAGATGAGCCCACCTTCCTTGCGGAATGGGCCTTAACAGATTTAGGCTGTGGCAGGCCTGCCACAGAATGTACAAGTTGAATTTTGTTACAAATCCAACGAGCAATCGACTGCTTAGAAGCAGGTGCACCCAACTTGTTGGGTGCATACAGTATAAACAGCGAGTCAGATTTTCTGACTCCAGCCGTCCTTTAAATGTATATTTTTAAGGCTCTGACAACGTCCAACAACTTGGAGTCCTTCAAGTCGTCTGTAGCCGCAGGCACTACAATAGGCTGGTTCAGGTGAAACGCTGATACCACCTTAGGGAGAAAATGCGGACGCGTCCGCAGCTCTGCCCTATGTCGAATGGAAAATTAAATAAGGGCTTTTATAAAACAAAGCCGCCAGTTCAGATACTCTCCCGGCCGAAGCCAGGGCCAGTAACATAGTCACTTTCCATGTGAGATATTTCAAATCCACATTCTTTAGTGGTTCAAACCAATTGGATTTGAGGAAATCTAAAACTACATTTAGATCCCACGGTGCCACCTTAGGCACCACAGGAGGCTGTATATGCAGTACTCCTTTGATAAAAATCTGGACCTCAGGGACTGAGGCCAATTCTTTTTGGAAGAATATTGATAGGGCCGAAATTTGAACCTTAATAGATCCCAATTTGAGACCCATAGACAATCCTGATTGCAGGAAATGTAGGAAAACGACCCAGTTGAAATTCCTCCATCGGAGCACTCCGCTGCTCGCACCACGCAACATATTTTCGCCAAATACGGCGATAATGCTTCGCGGTGACTTCCTTCCTTGCCTTTATCAAGGTAGGAATGACTTCTTCTGGAATGCCTTTTCCTTTTAGGATCTGGCATTCAAACGCCATGCCGTCAAACGCAGCCGCGGTAATTCTTGAAAAAGACAAGTACCCTGCTGAAGCAGGTCCCTTCTCAGAAGTAGAGGCCACGGATCGTCCGTGACCATCTCTTGAAGTTCCGGGTACCAAGTCCTTCTTGGCCAATCCGGAGCCACTAGTCTTACTCCTCTTTGCCGTATAATCCTCAATACCTTTGGTATGAGAGGCAGAGGAGGAAACACATATACCGACTGGTACACCCAAGGTGTTACCAGCGCGTCCACAGCTATTGCCTGCGGATCTCTTGACCTGGCGCAATACCTGTCCAGTGTTTTGTTGAGGCGAGACGCCATCATGTCCACCATTGGTTTTACCCAACGGTTTAATAGCATGTGGAAAACTTCTGGATGAAGTCCCCACTCTCCCGGGTGAAGGTCGTGTCTGCTGAGGAAGTCTGCTTCCCAGTTGTCCACGCCCGGGATGAATACTGCTGACAGTGCTATCACGTGATTCTCCGCCCAGCGAAGGATCCTGGCAGCTTCTGCCATTGCCCTCCTGCTTCTTGTGCCGCCCTGTCTGTTTACATGGGCGACTGACGTGATGTTGTCCGACTGGATCAACACCGGTCTTCCTTGAAGCAGAGGTTCCGCCTGGCTTAGAGCATTGTAGATTGCTCTTAGTTCCAGAATGCTTATGTGAAGAGACTTTTTCAGGCTCGACCACACTCCCTGGAAATTTCTTCCCTGTGTGACTGCTCCCCAGCCTCTCAGGCTGGCCTCCGTGGTCACCAGGATCCAATCCTGCATGCCGAATCTGCGGCCCTCCAATAGATGAGCCTCCTGCAACCACCACAGAAGGGATACCCTTGTCCTCGGCGACAGGGTTATCCGCAGGTGCATCTGAAGATGCGACCCTGACCATTTGTCCAACAGATCCCTTTGCATGGAATCTGCCGAAAGGGATTGCTTCGTAAGAAGCTACCATTTTTTCCCAGGACTCTTGTGCATTGATGTACAGACACCTTTCCTGGTTTTAGGAGGTTCCTGACCAGGTCAGATAACTCCTTGGCTTTTTCTTCGGGAAGAAAAACCTTTTTCTGAACTGTGTCCAGAATCATCCCCAGGAACAGCAGACGAGTTGTCGGCATTAATTGGGATTTTGGAATATTCAGAATCCATCCGTGCTGCTTTAGCACCTCTTGAGATAGTGCTAAACCCATCTCTAGCTGTTCTCTGGACCTTGCCCTTATTAGGAGATCGTCCAAGTATGGGATAATTAATACGCCTTTTCTTCGAAGAAGAAATATTATCTCGGCCATTACCTTTGTAAAGACCCGAGGTGCCGTGGACAAACCAAACGGCAGCGTCTGAAACTGATAGTGACAGTTTTGTACAACGAACCTGAGGTACCCCTGGTGTGAGGGGTAATTGGAACGTGGAGATACGCATCCTTGATGTCCAAGGATACCATAAAGTCCCCTTCTTCCAGGTTCGCTATCACTGCTCTGAGTGACTCCATCTTGAACTTGGACTTCTTTATGTACAGGTTCAAGGACTTCAGATTTAGAATAGGCCTTACCGAGCCATCCGGCTTCGGTACCACAAAAAGAGTGGAATAATACCCCTTCCCTTGTTGTAGAAGAGGTACCTTGACTATCACCTGCTGAGAATACAGCTTGTGAATGGCTTCCAAAACCGTCTCCCTTTCTGAGGGGGACGTTGGTAAAGCAGACTTCAGGAAACGGCGAGGTGGCTCTGTCTCTAATTTCAACCTGTACCCCTGAGATATTATCTGCAGGATCCAGGGATTTACCTGCGAGTGAGCCCACTGCGCGCTGTAATTCTTGAGACGACCGCCTACCGCCCCCGAGTCCGCTTGCGAAGCCCCAGCGTCATGCTGAGGCTTTTGTAGAAGCCGGGGAGGGCTTCTGTTCCTGGGAAGGAGCTGCCTGTTGCTGTCTCTTCCCTCGTCCTCTGCCTCGTGGCAGATATGAATAGCCCTTTGCTCTCTTATTTTTAAAGGAACGAAAGGGCTGCGTTGAAAGGTCGGTGCCTTTTTCAGTTGGGGAGTGACTTGAGGTAGAAAGGTGGATTTCCCGGCCGTAGCCGTGGCCACCAAATCCGATAGACCGACCCCAAATAACTCCTCTACGCATCGCCTGTCCACTGTCGTGTCCATAAAGCTCTTCTGGCCGAAATGGACATAGCACTTACCCGTGATGCCAGTGTGCAGATATCTCTCTGTGCATCACGCATATAAAGAAATGCATCCTTTATTTGTTCTAACGACAGTAAAATATTGTCCCTGTCCAGGGTATCAATATTTTCGATCAGGGACTCTGACCAAACTACCCCAGCACTGCACATCCAGGCAGTCGCAATAGCTGGTCGTAGTATAACACCTGCATGTGTGTATATACCTTTTTGGATATTTTCCATCCTCCTATCTGATGGATCTTTAAGTGCGGCCGTCTCAGGAGAGGGTAACGCCACTTGTTTTGATGAGCGTGTTAGCGCTTTGTCCACCCTAGGAGGTGTTTCCCAGCGCTCCCTAACCTCTGGCGGGAAAGGGTATAAAGCCAATAACTTCTTTGAAATTAGCAGTTTTTTATCGGGGCACCCCACGCTTCATCACACACGTCATTTAATTCTTCTGATTCGGTAAAAACTACTGGTAGTTTTTTCACACCCCACATAATACCCTGTTTAGTGGTACCTGTAGTATCAGCTAAATGTAACATCTCCTTTATTGCCAAAATCATATAACGTGTGGCCCTACTGGAAAATACGGTTGATTCGTCACCTTCACCACCGGAATCAGTGCCTGTGTCTGGGTCTGTGTCGACCGACTGAGGCAAGGGGCGTTTTACAGCCCCTGACGGTGTTTGAGGCGCCTGGACAGGCACTAATTGAGTGTCCGGCCGCCTCATGTCGGCAAACGACTGCTTAAGCGAGTTGACGCTATCCCGTAATTCCACAAATAAAGGCATCCATTCTGGTGTCGACCCCCTAGAAGGTGACATCCTCATATTTGGCAATTGCTCCGCCTCCACACCAATAACGTCCTCATACATGTCGACACACACGTACCGACACACAGCAGACACACAGGGAATGCTCTATACGAAGACAGGACCCACTAGCCCTTTGGGGAGACAGAGGGAGAGTCTGCCAGCACACACCAAAAAGCGCTATATATGACAGGGATAGCCTTATGATTAAGTGCTCCCTTATAGCTGCTTTTATATTAATATATTGCCATTTATTTTGCCCCCCCTCTCTGTTATACCCTGTTTCTGTAGTGCAGTGCAGGGGAGAGACCTGGGAGCCTTCCTGACCAGCGGAGCTGTGACAGAAAATGGCGCCGTGTGCTGAGGAGATAGGCCCCGCCCCTTTTCCGGCGGGCTCGTCTCCCGCTATTTAGTACATTTAGGCAGGGGTAAATATCTCCATATAGCCTCTGGGGCTATATGTGAGGTATTTTTAGCCTTTTTAAAGGTTTTCATTTGCCTCCCAGGGCGCCCCCCCCCCAGCGCCCTGCACCCTCAGTGACTGCCGTGTGAAGTGTGCTGAGAGGAAAATGGCGCACAGCTGCAGTGCTGTGCGCTACCTTAAGAAGACTGCAGGAGTCTTCAGCCGCCGATTCTGGACCTCTTCTTGCTTCAGCATCTGTGAGGGGGCCGGCGGCGTGGCTCCGGTGACCATCCAGGCTGTACCTGTGATCGTCCCTCTGGAGCTTCATGTCCAGTAGCCAAGAAGCCAATCCATCCTGCACGCAGGTGAGTTCACTTCTTCTCCCCTCTGTCCCTCGTTGCAGTGATCCTGTTGCCAGCAGGAATCACTGTAAAATAAAAAACCTAAGCTAAACTCTCTAAGCAGCTCTTTATGAGAGCCACCTAGAATTGCACCCTTCTCGGCCGGGCACAAAAATCTAACTGGAGTCTGGAGGAGGGTCATAGGGGGAGGAGCCAGTACACACCACCTGACCTGTAAAAGCTTTACTTTTGTGCCCTGTCTCCTGCGGAGCCGCTATTCCCCATGGTCCTTTCAGGAACCCCAGCATCCACTTAGGACGATAGAGAAATGGACATTACTGATAAAAGACAAAGAGGGGCTGTGCCACCAAGGCTGGTCATGTAGAGCAAAACAGAAAAGCAGAATCCATTTTAGACAGCGGCCCTTACCTTATCCAAAAGATGTATGATCATTGGTACAAGGTTACCATCGATAACGGCCTGAACTTGCTGCTGGTTGCCAGCTGTGATGTTAGACAAAAACCATACTGCCTCCTGTAAGATCAGAAAAGTGAAACATGCTAAACTGCCAAACAGGGCTACACAAGACAAATGGCAACATTATATGAGTAATAGAGTAGTGAGTGAAAGCAAGCTACCACTTTTTGGCACACCACAGATTTAGCCACACCAAGTGACCCCCCAGGGACTCCCACATATGCCTCATTTGCATCATTAATGAGACATAAGAACAATGAAAGGGTACACTTAACACTGGTGCATTTTATGAAAATTGGAGTAAAGAGGCATAAACACTAGTTGTACATTAAATAATCATAAATGTGTCATTATTGTGGCTTATTGGGCCCTCCGAGTTTGGTAAACTGTAAAACAAAGTAAACTGGAAGGAAAATAGGATTTTGGTACTTACCAGGTAAATCCTTTTCTTTGAATCCATAGGGGGCACTGGAGTACTCTTGGGATATGGACGGGCGTAGCCGAACAAGGGCACTGAATATTTAAATTTAGGACCCTCCCCCCCCTCCATATCCCCGAGTACCTCAGTGTACGACCTCAGTGTTTTTTACTGAGCGAACAGGAACGATATAGAGAGGTTGACAATGGAGAATACCTATAACATAACGGACAACACAATGTTGACCCATAACCTTACTGTCAACTAAACAGTTGACACCATAACCGATAGAACTTTATAATTTGAACCAATCGGTGAAAATGTGTTACCATAAGCTCCTTTGAGCTTAATATCAATGAAGTAAAACTTGTTACCCTAAGCTCCCTTGAGCTTAACACAACCCAGGTAAAACTGCTCTGGGTGGGCGTCCAGTGCCCCCTATGGATTCAAAGAAAAGGATTTACCTGGTAAGTACCAAAATCCTATTTTCTTTATCATCCACTAGGGGTCACTGGAGTACTCTTGGGACGTACCAAAGCTTCCCTCGTGGGCGGGAGAGCTGTTTGATACTTGTAACAGTAGGCAGCCCAAAGCTAGATGCTGATGGCGCCACCATTTATAACGTGTAAACGTGCACAAACATGGTGCACATGAAGGCTATATAGCCGCGTTTTAGACACTCCACGACCCACTGGGTCTGACATTCCCACAGAACCTGTGGGATGAGCTATTACTGACGTAGGCGATTGTAACTTAGCCTTAAAGTAAACCTGACTTGTAGTCATTATTATTACCCAACTGGATAATGTCTGCTAAGAAACTGGCTAACCCCAGTTGGCAGTATCATAGAGAACAAACAACGTATTTATATCACATACTGTTGACGTTCGGGACATATATAAACGCGTAATGCGTGTACCACATTCAGAATTCTAGAATGTGCTGTCCACACAGGAACCCCTATTGGTATATTGATGTGAAGAATACGAAAGCGTGATTCGTCCGAAGATCTGCTTTGTCATGAGAAAACTCAAATACGGTGGCTTGGAATACAAGGCACCCAAATATGAAAACAAAACCCTTGCCGAAGCCAAGGCTATAAGAAAATTGTTTTCCAAAGTGAGAAACTTAATTCCCATTTGTTGAAAGGGTTCAAAATATGAAAACTGTAAGAAATCTGAACCCAACTTCAAGTCGCCTGGCGCTGTAGGTGGGATAAATAGAGTGTGAACTTTGATGACACCTTGTAGAAAGATGTGTACAGACGCCAATAGAGGCAAACGTCTTTGAAAATAAGTTTACCACACAGATATCTGCACTCTTCGTGCAGATCAACGCAGTTTTCCATCCCACCCCGTTTAACAGAATACGGGTTACTTGAAGGATGATGTTGGAAACTTCCGAGGTTTACAACCTATGTAAGCACACGAAATTTTGTAAAAATGAGCTGCCTTAAACGGCTTACTATTTCGTAACATGGTTAGTATAACCGATACTGTAATGCTCAATTTCTTAAGAGGGCGGTCTGCACCCTCACCCCGTCAACCGCAGCTGCGGTACATAGATAATAGGTACATAGGTAACTATGGGTAAACTAACGTTCCCTGATGTAACAGGTTGGACGTATTATGAGCGGGCCAAGATCGTGTGCAAGTATTCCTTGAAAATTCGAGAAGCAAACTTCTCCGAAACCCATGAGCTACCACCAGTATGACTGTGACAACTGTCTTATGAGCCGTTGTGACAACGGAGAGAGCAGCGGAAACTGGTGGAGCCAGATACACGATGCTGAATGACCACATGAATGTGAGAGACTCCACCGCCACTGCCCTTGTGATCTGTTTTGTACACATACTGAGCTTTTGTAATTGTGGCGAGATGCCATCATGTATACTTGAGGGTAACCCCCTTCTGTGGACTCACATATGAAACACCTCTGGATTTAATGTCCAGTTTTCAGGATCCAAATCCTGACGGGTGAGATCCTCTGTCTAACAGATGTCCACTCACGTAATGATCTCTTGACATTTTCACCTAATGGTGTTCTAAGCCATTGAGGATTTGAGTCACATGCCGCATTACCATGCGGCTTCTTGGTTCTCACTGGTTGTTGTGTATGCAACTGCCGTTGCCTTGTTTGACTGCTTAAGGCCAGCGTGAGACAGGCATCAAACATTTACCTGAAACTCATGGTTGTTCCTCTCCACAGAAATCTTTAGTAAAAGGCGAAAGATTTATTCGTTCTGAAGAGAAACCAGAGTATATACCTGGTCAGACTGAAAGCGAATCATGTATTGCATTGTAAAATGCACAGAGTTCTAGGACCTTTATCGACAGCAATCTGTCGTGTTTTAGAACCTTTGTCGCTGATTTTAACTACAAATCCTGACCCTCTGCGACTGTCGTCCAGAGTATATGCACCCTTTTCCCTCTGTGGGAAACGCGAGTGAAGGGTGGCGAACTAAATTGAAAACACATCTTTATTCTTAATAGGTGAATACACCAATGTACCGCTAGTGTGCGTGTTTTGCACTAATTACTAGACGTACATTTGTTATTGCTGGTGTAGTAGGTAAAAGTCTTTGATTTACCGTATTTATCATCTTACCTAGGCATTGACATCGTTTAGACGGAATTAGATGCGATTGTTTTCGAACTTGATCTGCTACCGCAGTATACCTTAGTAGCGCAAGTTAGAGGAACTTTGTTGAGACAGAGTTCTTATGTGAGATGAGCTATCATCCCAACATCACTTTGGTAAATACCCAAAGCGATAAGCAACGGTAGATATGAAATGGTTAATGGTTGTGGCGATTTGCAAACGCTAGAACCTGTGATGAACAAACCGGACTGGGTAAATACGCATTGTCAAGATCAAATGCAATTATGCAAATTTTGTGGCTCCAATAAGCAAATACTAACCGCAGAAAATCCATTTTCTACTGTAGTAAATGACTTTTGATATTGCGACAGAGCTGTTTGGTCTTGCTAAAACAGAGGTGAATAAATAACTCTGACTCTGTTGGCGTACTACTGCCTGGTTTATAAACCAGCAAAGACTAAATGACAACTTGCCAAACCGTTCGACAGAGGCAGTTTTGTACTTTAAGCTGTAAATAGCTGAGACATGTATGAGTTGAAGTCCTGAAACCTCGCAAATGTAACATGTAAAGACGCGCTTCCACAATTGTAAAAGAGGTCATTAAACCACTGGCTTGCTGACTGTAACGTCCTGTCGTTACAAGGCGTGACTGTTTCTTATAAAGGAATAAAACGCCGTTACAAGTATTGTATGCGCTAATGGCAGAATATCCTAAAGGGATAAAATGCCGTTACACATATATCAAATTTAGGAGCAAACAAGCTCTGGTCTTGACGCACTTAACTAGCGACAATGAAAATAACCGGCGTTAGCAGAAGCTTTACAGATATACTCTGCAGCTTCTTTTAACAGTGATCGGCATGGTTCCATACATAGATTCTAGTGACCCAAATGTATCTGTGGTTTTTATAATGTTTGACAGAAACGCATATACCAATGGCGGATCGCGTACTTTTGGAAACGATTATGTATGGTTGTCCAAAACCCCGCACTATCTGAATGCTGGACTAATGTACACTTCTCACTTGTAGTTATCGGTGTGAGATTTGACATAGAATCGTGCATTAAATTATAAGACTAGTGAAATAAACACTCTGGTACCCAAAGGAAAATTGTCACTTTGGAAAGACTGTCTTTTGTTAGCGCTGGCGGAGTTATTCTGAGACTCCGATTACCGCTGTTTTAATTTGAATTGCCAATGTTAACATTTTTAGTCTGCACTAGAGCCTTATTTGCTATGTAGACAGACATCATAATAGGCAACAGACAGACACTTGCACGCCTTAATAACATTATATGGCATATATATCTATATATATATATGTTATTGCTGAACAGCATATTTATTAGGAAACTAAAGTGTTCTTTATGTGAAAAGCAGTTCACATGGGCATGAAACCCGAACCAAATTCCTACTAACACCCCTGCGCCTTCTGGTGGCTTAAAGATGTAGGGCAGGAATGTTCTAGAATTATCCTGAAGTAAAAATTCCCACTAACACCCCTGCGCCTCCTTGTGGAGTAGAGGTGTATGGTCTGGAATTATAACTGGAAAACCAGCAATGATTAAAATGGCCGTCATGCCATGCTCCACAGAAAATCACAGTACAGTTTACCTGCTGCAGTTTTAATATATAGGCTTAATAGCCTATTATACAGTTACTATGCTTATATACAGTTATAACCCAGTTGTAGGATACAGTAAAATATATGCATTTAGTCAAATAATATGAGCACTGCCTGCAGTGTATTTATTTTGCAACCTTAACCAAAAATAACAGAAAACTTGGTTAAACGTGCAATAGGTTATGCCACTGATAACCTATTGCCAGCCAAAGCCTCATATATATATTATATATATATACAAAGTGTTTACACATATAATCAGTTCATACTGATATTATAGACAGTTATGCCAGCAAAAGCTTTATTATATATTATATATATATATAAAACGTGCTGTATATCACAGTACACAGTGTACATTGTTTAAAGTGCTGCGCTGCTTGAACCCATGCAGCCTTTGCTGCTGCTATGGGTATTATTCCCCCTCCCCTTCCCCCCCCTGCATCCCCATGTTACCTGCAGCGTACGGGGATCGGGTGCAGGGAGAGCAGGAGAGCCTGTATCTAGCGCCGGGGAGCCGACCGGAAGCTCCTTCTTTCAGCAGTACACAGTCTCCCTGTGTCTGCGGTGTTTCACTGGGAGAGTGGCCGGCGTCCTTGTTGACGTGCGGCCGCTCTTTAGTACACAGGAGAGTGTCGGCGGCGTGCCGGGCCATCCGAGCAGTGAGAGCGGCCGGCGTCTGAGTGACGTGCGGCCGCTATGTTTAGATGAGCGCCCGGAGAGTGCGGCATAGCGGTGCCGCATCAGAGCAGTGAGAGCGGCCGGCGTCTGAGTGACGTGCGGCCGCTCTGCTGAGTTCAGCCAAGGAGTCGGCGCTGCGTAGTGGTGGCGGGCCCTCAGAGCAGTGAGAGCGGCCGGCGTCTGAGTGACGTGCGGCCGCTCTGCGCGTATAATGTAAGGAGAACCTTTCTCATTCTAACCACTATCAGGTGGAACTTCATTGCTTCAGCGGGACCCGTCAGCGGCGTGCTCAGCGGCGGCCAGCTCCCTGTACAGTTAACACTCACACAGCAGGGCGGCAGCGTGAGCTGACCGCCCTGACCTCACCATACCTTACTTCTGTAAGCTCCGTCCAGATTGTGACGGGGCTTCCATCCTGGCTGTGACGGGGCTTCTTACTGTAAGCACCGTCCAGTTTTCAGCTCTCCTCCTGGCTGTGACGGGCTTGTAATCTCCGTCCAGTTGCAGTAGGAGACAGTCTGCCTGTGGCTGTGAGGGTGCTCTTTGTGAGGACCGACACGCCATGCGCTGCCTTGTAGCGCCTGTGGCTGTGAGGGTGCTCTTTGTGAGGACCGACACGCCATTCGCTGCCCGTGCAGCGGCACTATCCCGGACCCATGTTTTTCCAGAAACTGGGAAGGGATGTGCTAAGTGTAAAAATAAAAAGTAAAAATTTAAAAATAAAAATCCAAGTGTGGATATACCACAAGCCTTGTTCGTGCTGTGAGCACCGAAAAAACACTGAGGTCGTACACTGAGGTACTCGGGGATATGGAGGGGGGGGAGGGTCCTAAATTTAAATATTCAGTGCCCTTGTTCGGCTACGCCCGTCCATATCCCAAGAGTACTCCAGTGACCCCTAGTGGATGATAAAGAAAAGTAGTGGTCATGCACAATTTGACACTTTCATGTTCCTACCTTATTGATCTTTTCCTTGACATGAGTAAGCAATGCTGGAAAGTGAGAGAGCGCATCGCAATTCAGTACAACTTGTGTCTGCTCATCTGTCCCGGTGACAATATTCCCTACAGCTCTTAAAGCTGCAGTCTGTAGAAAAGATATACACACATTCAAGCAAATCCAACTTGCTACGGAGGAAAACTAAGCCACAGCAACAGTGTCTGTGCATATTTAAGATCTATCCAGAAAGTATATATTGTAGCAGTCAACAATGTGGCTTACCTGAACTTTCACTTCTGGGTTGCTTAGAAGAGGGACCAAATTTGTCACAATCCCAGAGTCTATTACCATTTGAATTTGTTCATTACCAGCATCTGTTAAATAGGAAAGGGCCCACACTGTGTCCACCAATATCTAGGCATAAAGACCAATATATTAATAAAGGCTCCACTAACATTCAGCATTTATCACACAATAATCGCCAACATGTGCACACCCCAAAGGCTTCCACTGCTATGGAGTCTGGACAGACCAACCTAGTGTCAGGAATGGAGAAAGCACAGGGGTGTGGGAGCCTGGCCTGTCAGGTACAAGCATGCAGAAGTCAGATCTGGGGACAGACTGAGGTAACCCATTAAATGCCAGGTCCCTTTACTAGTACTCACAATAATGTGGAGTAAACGTTCAGTAACTTACATTTACATCTGTATGGTGAATAAGGACACAAAGCGCTGGAAGAATCTGCAAAACAAATGACACAAATTTCAGAAGATCAACCTCGAACAGGGCTATTCAGGTGATCATATAAACAAAAAAAGCCACCATGAACTCAAATATGTATGAAATTCACTCAGCCAGACTCAATAATACAGATAGCTAGCTAGATAGAATATAGCTCCTTGGATCAGATCACAGATATGGGTTTAAAGCATATCTGTCAGAGATATAAGGGTGTGCAGGTTATTTAGGAAACATAATTTAGGGCTCTAATCATTGGAAATGTTACAGCAAAGCCCTTCATATTGCAACAATCCTCAGATGCACTCCGAAGTCAGCAGGACTAAGTCAATTCAGAGCCTCCTTGTAATAACCAGAACACACACACAAAACTGTAAAAACATACACAAGTTTATATAAGATTATTCAAACATTCTCACAACACCCCAAATCTCTATTTCATCATCTCCAAGAGCACAAGAAAGCACGGCTGTAATATATTTTCCTCTTTTTCTTGTGCAGTTACCTCTTGTATGGTCTCCATAGGTGGCGGAGGATCTTTATGGCGACACAGATTAACCATCACCCAAGTGACATTTCTCAAGAAAGTAATGGGAATGGAGGGATTGATGAATGACAGCAGTGGCTTCACAACCCCGAGGCTGATTACATAATCCCTGCACTGAGGTCCATCACCTGTTCACAATGACATCAATTGGAAATATTCATACATTTCTGAACGAGACTATTATATTACGGATAATGTTGTCTTATGGACATTGTCTTATTATGCTGCTCAAATTTGTGATAGCTTTTAATGCTTTTTAATAAATAAGTGAAATTGGAAGAGGGTACATATATGTGTAATATTTATTAATGGTCAGTGGGACTGATTTATCAATTGTGTTGGGTTTTTATATACCCCTGTGGCGCTCTTCCACTATTGTGGAATGAGAGCTTGATTCTTGTTCCAATAAAGAAAAAAGAAAAAATTACCTAGGCGCTGACTCTTCAGGGCATCTCTAATAAATACCTATTGTTCTGGATCTACTGCAGCTTCATATATGGAGATCACTGACTCTCCACCAAATCAAAGAGACACATAATACAAGAAAATGAAGCGCTGTATACCCAGAATTAGTATATTAAACCAATTTATTTATATTAATTCCCCACAATAAATAAAAAACAAATACACACAAACACACGGCCGGTGTAAATTAAAACACAATTACATTGAAATTTAAAAAACACAACACTTCCGATACCAATATGGTTATGATCGGCATAATAGTATTTCCATCATTTATATATGCCCACACAAATATTGCTAATTTGCATCTGATTGGAACAAATCTTTGCTTAATAGTTATTAGGAAATCTATTAATGATCTCTTTGCTGGGTTTACTAGACCTCTAAATTATCTCTAAGCACACTATCAATTTTTAGGAACAGTCCAGTGCGATCAGTTGGTATTTCGTGATTATACTCGTTAGTTGTCCTTGTTGTAAGTTGTTAGTATAAGCGTGATTCCATGCAATAAACAAGGCGGCTCATCAACCCTATTAAGAGCCTTCCAGCAAGATCTAATCACTTTAGACCATTAAGAACAGTCCAATGCGGCCAGCAAACAAACCGCAATTCCACTGGATTTCTATCCTTGATAAGATTGTTTAGTGCAACTGTGATCACATGCAACAAGCAAGATCGCTTATTAACCTTGTAAGGAATGGCTAGTAGAGGTACAGTCGCATGCAAAAATTGGAGTGTCTATTTATCCTTTGTTAGGGATTAGTGACATAACATACTCTAGTGCAATCGACACAGTCACTTTATATCCTTGATATTATTCAAATGACCGTGTTCCTATGTCACGGACTGGATATATGATCATCACATTAATATCACCAGCATTATTCAGCTGTTTCCACAGCCCATAACCAGATGGAAAATACGGACAGTCTTATTTGCATCACCCTGAACCAGGTTTAACACATTGGCTCTGTCTTGGACACTGGTCCTAAGTGGTCGGCTACTTTACCGGAACCTTCAGGTATATCACAAGAATAGGAGTTGTTCCTAAGAGTTCTCCTCGCCACACCACAAGTTCCTTTATGCAGGTGTCCACAGGGTGTTAAGGTTCAGGTCTCAGATCCGTGTGTAAGGCTCGTCTCAATGCGTTTTCCCGCCTTTCCAATCAGCGGCTTCCTCAGGAGTGCTCTAAAGTGATTAGATCTTGCTGGAAGGCTCTTAATAGGGTTGATGAGCCGCTTTGTTTACTGCATGGAATCACGCTTATACTAACAACTTACAAGGACAACTAACCAGTATAATCACGAAATACCAACTGATCACACTGGACTGTTCCTAAAAAAATCGATAGTGTGCTTAGAGATAAGCAAAGATTTGTTCCAATCAGATGCTAATTAGCAATATTTGTGTGGGCATGTATAAATGATGGAAATGCTATTATGTGGATTCTTGTTCCGACTAACAAGGAACTGAGTGAGAGGAGCAGCCTATTTAATATATATTGATAAATTGTTAGCACAGAGGGAGAGTGTGGGGTGTGTGTGTGGGGGGGGGGGGGGCCCTTACCAATTATGTTTCCCAGCGCCCACACAGCCTGCTCACAAACATTCTGGTGAGGAGAATGTAACAATCTTAAGAACAGTGGAACAGCATCTGGAAAACAAACAAATAATTTTATGACATTTAATTCAAGTTCATAAACTGGAGCCTGCCTATAATGATACAACTAGCAGCTGTAATAATGATGCTTTGTAGTTACATGGTACAGAAGAAATAGTGGCACCTGGTGTTCTGCAGATTTCCTCAAATGAGGAACACAACAAACGAATGTGGAGACCCCCACCAGCCGTTTATACGTTTCACGCTACAGAGGCACTTTGTCATAGAGAATGAGGTGGGGTTGTGTGAAGGGGAGGACATTTTTTTTTTTCAGTGTGGCGGCCAGTGGGGAGTGGGTACAGTGTGGCGGCCGGCGGGGGAGCGGAGATCGGCGTCCGGATCTGGCAGCGGGGTTGATACTGCAGGGAGAGAGGTGCCTGGCCGGGGAACGCCCGTCAAGGTACCTCTCATCCCCATCCCAAGAGCCCGCCGCACCGTTCCCCGTCTCCTCACCTCAATCAGACTTGTTATCAAGTCGGATTAAGTTTGTCGGAAAGGGGGCCAAAACCTGTCGGATTTGGCCCCGTTTCAGACAGCAGCAGGCGGATCAGCTGGTACTCCGCCAATCCACCTGCTTTCTGACAGCATTCCGACAAGTCGGGTTTCCCAACTTGTTGGAAAAAATGTGCCCATATTGAATAGGTGGGAACCCCTTCCATTTCCAAGTCCACGTTGCTTGCATAATGTGTAGATACTATGAGTTTTCACAACAGTGATCGCGGGTGGGAGTGGGGGGCGAGGTTGGGGGGAAATCACACTTATTGGGGATTTGATTTTGTCTGCCCCCGAAAAGCGGCAGCATTGGGGCTAATAGGATAGCCTGAGCGAGTTAGTCACGGTAAAATACCACCCTAATGGCGGTATCCTATTACCCACGATGAAGCATCCGGAGCGAGTAACTGAAGTTTTTCGCAGATTTTTTTGTTAATGGGTAATCAATTAGATCTACTGTATAAAAATAGTTTTTCATGCAAAACACACACAGGTTCAGGGAAACCTGTGTGTTGTCGCCACAAAGGACCAGAAAAGCCGGCACTTACTGGGAATTTTGTTTCACCTGGTTTATTCTATACCTTCTTGTATTTGTTTCTACATTTTGTGTAAACCTCCCTGGCCCTTTAGCCTTCGTATATTTTCTTCGTAACTCTTTATTGTGTACCCCACTTTGTGTGTAAAACAATAAAAACGCTATTTAAAAAAAAACAAAAACACGTTTCCCCTTTCACAAAAAACATTTCCCCTTTTCTCAGATGTAATGCTATACAGTTAAGCTTCCTTGTGGGTTGAAACATTTAAGGGAATGTTGAGGTGGGGAACTCATGTTCCAATGGCTTATTTCATCATTTCCGATGGGGTCTTCTGTTCCAGGTGATAATTTGAAGTAGAAACAAGTCTGGTACATTGAGCATAATGTTTCTACATTACACATAACGTGGTGGACATAAATACACTATGAAACACGAAAAGGATAAACCAATGTTATCTGAATTGATTCAATATGATATCCTGGCCGACGTGATGCTGGCTGTCAGGAACCCGCCAGCCCGAATACCATCTGCGAGCGCAGCGAATCCCCTCGGGGGCTCGTTCCACTCGCCGCGGGTTCTATTATCCAACGGATGGTGGCGTGGACACACCACCAAGTGGGAATACAGGAAAGCGGTCTGTATTCAGACAGGCGGCATTTTACCGGCTGTCAGGAAATATTAACTATAACCCATCTAAAAAGGCGTTTTTAAACAATGTACAGCAATTACTCAATGATTTTCAACATTTCCTTGAAATAAAGTAGATATAGTTTACTAGAAGTGCAATGTTTGTAGTAAACCATGGCACCACTTGCATGTATGGTCTCATATTAGACACATACCAATTGCTGAACAGTTGCTTAGGTCCTGTGTTAACTTAAATGCATCATTATTCAGCGAGACAGACTCCTTTACATTTTATTGATGATCATTCATAGACCATAAAACTGGCAGAAAACTCAGTGTATACTTACGTGACTGGACCACAGCTTGTGTTTGTTCAGATGTTCCTGAAGCAATATTAGTCAAGGCCCAAGCAGCTTCAAATTGGAGAGATGGACTAGAAGATAAGAATGAATGTGTAAGCACAGAACAAGTCACAACAGTCCCACTCTGGGTTATATGGAGAATATAAAAAATACTTACTTGTCATCTCTTTCCAGACAATGAACCAAGATTGGCAAAATGCCCGATTTTATCAAATCATCGATTGGAGGATTCCGATCACTGGACAAGAGTTTTCTGTTAATATAAAACCAAATTAGTAACACGCAACATAAATGGAACGCAGAACAATGCTACAATCACATTTTACAAATAGAAGTCAGGAGCTGAGTAACATCAAACAGCCATTATGTATCAGTTTATGCATCCATTGTTTGTGGTATGGATAGAAGCCCACAGCTCCTGATTATAATTGGAATATCAAAGAAGAAGTATACAGCTTACTTGCTGCACAATATTCTCCACATTCATTACAGGTCCATATATTTTTTAAAGGTTTTCATGGTTACTATAAAGCAGAGGTTCTCAAACTCGGTCCTTGGGGGCGCACACAGTGCATGTTTTGCAGGTCTCCTCACAGAATCGCAAGTTAAATAATTAGCTCCACCTGTGGACCTCTTAAAATGTGTCAGTGAGTAATTAATACACCTGTGCACCTGCTGGGTTACCTGCAAAACATGCACTGTGTGTGCCCCCGAGGACCGAGTTTGAGAACCTCTGCTATAAAGCATAGGGTCTGCAAACTCGGTCCTCATTACCCCACACAGTGCATGTTTTGCAGGTAACCCAGCAGGTGCACAGGTGTATTACTTACTCACAGACCCATTTTAAAAGGTCCGCAGGTGGAGTTAATTATTTCACTTGTGATTCTGTGAGGAGACCTGCAAAACATGCACGGTGTGGGGGGTAATGAGGACTGAGTTTGCAAACCTATGCTACAAAGAGAAAATCCTGAGCCATGAATGCTCACCTGGTCTTCAGTTTCGTTTTATAAACATGTTTTTACTAAATCATCAGATGTAATACAAAGTATAATTTACAATAGTGCAACAATGGACAATGCCTCCAGCACAAAAATGGAATAATAAAAGAGCTATCTCAACATCTACAATTCAACAGTACAAAAACAATAAGCAATGTCCCCAGCAGAAAAGGACAATAAAAAGTGCCATTTGTAAAAATAACCTAATCTACAGAAAACATGTCAGGATATTGATAAATACCATGGCTGGTGGAGCAAGATTTCTCCATCAATGTAAAGCACTATATGGCAAGTTCAAATATAGAATATAAAACATGTCCATCCCACACACCCCGTGGGGGACCCCCTCCCTGCAGACACAAAAGGGTTCATCCCTAAAATTGAACTGGGGGGGGGGGGGGGGGGGGGGGGGACATCACCAGCCACCTCTCAGAAGATACCAGGAGGTACAGCACAAGCTTCTATATATTTGACCTTTGATTTCAGGAGATAGTCTATAAAGCTCTCCCACATATCAGAAAACGTTGCCTTTTTTAAAATTCTTTGTCTACAACAGTGGTTCCTAAACTCTGTCCTCAAGGACCCCCAACAGTTCATGTTTTCCAGGTACCCTAGTAGGTGTATTCATTACTCACTGGCACATATCTTAAAAGATCCACAGGTGGAGCTAATTATTTCACTTGCACACAGAGTGGAGACCTGGAAAATGTGAACTGTCAGAAGTCCTTGAGGACCAAATTTGGGAACTACTAGTCTAGAACCACCCAGTGCATTCTGGACATTTAAAAAAAAAAAAAAAAAATCACAACCCAAAAACCATAACCTTAAAAACTGACAAAGTAGACGCGACTGAATGGTTCAAAGTATGGCCTCACGGGATGCTGCGCCCACTGCCATCTGCAATCTTCTACCCCCAGAGGTAATACGGGGTTGAGGAGGGATAATCCAGAAGACAGCCCATTCGGGTGTAAGTGGCAGAAAATTGACCAGGGAAACATCTGCATATGCCTTTACCTGCAGCCAAAAACTCAGAATCAAGGAGCATTGCCAAAGACAATGATCTAAGTTTGCCATTGGCTCCGCACACCTATAATAGTTATGCCTAGATAACTGACCAATGACAAAGCCCCTATGAAGGTGATAATGTTCTGTGCAAGATGTTTAAAGACATTTCAGAGTACATTGTAGAATGCAGTTTGCAGGCGCACACATGGGCTTTAAGCAAATTTTCTATAGATAAATGTGGAAAAATAAGAATTTACTTACCGATAATTCTATTTCTCGGAGTCCGTAGTGGATGCTGGGGTTCCTGAAAGGACCATGGGGAATAGCGGCTCCGCAGGAGACAGGGCACAAAAGTAAAGCTTTTACAGGTCAGGTGGTGTGTACTGGCTCCTCCCCCTATGACCCTCCTCCAGACTCCAGTTAGGTACTGTGCCCGGACGAGCGTACACAATAAGGGAGGATTTTGAATCCCGGGTAAGACTCATACCAGCCACACCAATCACACCGTACAACTTGTGATCTAAACCCAGTTAACAGTATGATAACAGAGGAGCCTCTGAAAGATGGCTTCCTAAACAATAACCCGAATTAGTTAACAATAACTATGTACAAGTATTGCAGATAATCCGCACTTGGGATGGGCGCCCAGCATCCACTACGGACTCCGAGAAATAGAATTATCGGTAAGTAAATTCTTATTTTCTCTATCGTCCTAAGTGGATGCTGGGGTTCCTGAAAGGACCATGGGGATTATACCAAAGCTCCCAAACGGGCGGGAGAGTGCGGATGACTCTGCAGCACCGAATGAGAGAACTCCAGGTCCTCCTTTGCCAGGGTATCAAATTTGTAAAAATTTACAAACGTGTTCTCCCCTGACCACGTAGCTGCTCGGCAGAGTTGTAATGCCGAGACCCCTCGGGCAGCCGCCCAAGATGAGCCCACCTTCCTTGCGGAATGGGCCTGAACAGATTTAGGCTGTGGCAGGCCTGCCACAGAATGTACAAGTTGAATTTTGTTACAAAACCAACGAGCAATCGACTGCTTAGAAGCAGGTGCACCCAACTTGTTGGGTGCATACAGTATAAACAGCGAGTCAGATTTTCTGACTCCAGCCGTCCTTTAAATGTATATTTTTAAGGCTCTGACAACGTCCAACAACTTGGAGTCCTTCAAGTCGTCTGTAGCCGCAGGCACTACAATAGGCTGGTTCAGGTGACGCTGATACCACCTTAGGGAGAAAATGCGGACGCGTCCGCAGCTCTGCCCTATGTCGAATGGAAAATTATATAAGGGCTTTTATAAGACAAAGCCGCCAGTTCAGATACTCTCCCGGCCGAAGCCAGGGCCAGTAACATAGTCACTTTCCATGTGAGATATTTCAAATCCACATTCTTTAGTGGTTCAAACCAATTGGATTTGAGGAAATCTAAAACTACATTTAGATCCCACGGTGCCACCTTAGGCACCACAGGAGGCTGTATATGCAGTACTCCTTTGATAAAAATCTGGACCTCAGGGACTGAGGCCAATTCTTTGTGGAAGAATATTGATAGGGCCGAAATTTGAACCTTAATAGATCCCAATTTGAGACCCATAGACAATCCTGATTGCAGGAAATGTAGGAAAACGACCCAGTTGAAATTCCTCCATCGGAGCACTCCGCTGCTCGCACCACGCAACATATTTTCGCCAAATACGGCGATAATGCTTCGCGGTGACTTCCTTCCTTGCCTTTATCAAGGTAGGAATGACTTCTTCTGGAATGCCTTTTCCTTTTAGGATCTGGCATTCAACGCCATGCCGTCAAACGCAGCCGCGGTAAGTCTTGAAAAAGACAAGGACCCTGCTGAAGCAGGTCCCTTCTCAGAAGTAGAGGCCACGGATCGTCCGTGACCATCTCTTGAAGTTCCGGGTACCAAGTCCTTCTTGGCCAATCCGGAGCCACTAGTCTTACTCCTCTTTGCTGTATAATCCTCAATACCTTTGGTATGAGAGGCAGAGGAGGAAACACATATACCGACTGGTACACCCAAGGTGTTACCAGCGCGTCCACAGCTATTGCCTGCGGATCTCTTGACCTGGCGCAATACCTGTCCAGTGTTTTGTTGAGGCGAGACGCCATCATGTCCACCATTGGTTTTACCCAACGGTTTAATAGCATGTGGAAAACTTCTGGATGAAGTCCCCACTCTCCCGGGTGAAGGTCGTGTCTGCTGAGGAAGTCTGCTTCCCAGTTGTCCACGCCCGGGATGAATACTGCTGACAGTGCTATCACGTGATTCTCCGCCCAGCGAAGGATCCTGGCAGCTTCTGCCATTGCCCTCCTGCTTCTTGTGCCGCCCTGTCTGTTTACATGGGCGACTGCCGTGATGTTGTCCGACTGGATCAACACCGGTCTTCCTTGAAGCAGAGGTTCCGCCTGGCTTAGAGCATTGTAGATTGCTCTTAGTTCCAGAATGCTTATGTGAAGAGACTTTTTCAGGCTCGACCACACTCCCTGGAAATTTCTTCCCTGTGTGACTGCTCCCCAGCCTCTCAGGCTGGCATCCGTGGTCACCAGGATCCAATCCTGCATGCCGAATCTGCGGCCCTCCAATAGATGAGCCTCCTGCAACCACCGCAGAAGGGATACCCTTGTCCTCGGCGACAGGGTTATCCGCAGGTGCATCTGAAGATGCGACCCTGACCATTTGTCCAACAGATCCCTTTGCATGGAATCTGCCGAAAGGGATTGCTTCGTAAGAAGCTACCATTTTTTCCCAGGACTCTTGTGCATTGATGTACAGACACCTTTCCTGGTTTTAGGAGGTTCCTGACCAGGTCAGATAACTCCTTGGCTTTTTCTTCGGGAAGAAAAACCTTTTTCTGAACTGTGTCCAGAATCATCCCCAGGAACAGCAGACGAGTTGTCGGCATTAATTGGGATTTTGGAATATTCAGAATCCATCCGTGCTGCTTTAGCACCTCTTGAGATAGTGCTAAACCCATCTCTAGCTG
The DNA here is from genome assembly GCF_028390025.1 of Pseudophryne corroboree. NCBI lineage: Eukaryota > Metazoa > Chordata > Amphibia > Anura > Myobatrachidae > Pseudophryne > Pseudophryne corroboree. The sequence goes on from NC_086447.1 coordinate 278,572,561, forward strand.
TTCTCTGGACCTTGCCCTTATTAGGAGATCGTCCAAGTATGGGATAATTAATACGCCTTTTCTTCGAAGAAGAAATATTATCTCGGCCATTACCTTTGTAAAGACCCGAGGTGCCGTGGACAAACCAAACGGCAGCGTCTGAAACTGATAGTGACAGTTTTGTACAACGAACCTGAGGTACCCCTGGTGTGAGGGGTAATTGGAACGTGGAGATACGCATCCTTGATGTCCAAGGATACCATAAAGTCCCCTTCTTCCAGGTTCGCTATCACTGCTCTGAGTGACTCCATCTTGAACTTGAACTTCTTTATGTATAGGTTCAAGGACTTCAGATTTAGAATAGGCCTTACCGAGCCATCCGGCTTCGGTACCACAAATAGAGTGGAATAATACCCCTTCCCTTGTTGTAGAAGAGGTACCTTGACTATCACCTGCTGAGAATACAGCTTGTGAATGGCTTCCAAAACCGTCTCCCTTTCTGAGGGGGACGTTGGTAAAGCAGACTTCAGGAAACGGCGAGGTGGCTCTGTCTCTAATTTCAACCTGTACCCCTGAGATATTATCTGCAGGATCCAGGGATTTACCTGCGAGTGAGCCCACTGCGCGCTGTAATTTTTGAGACGACCGCCTACCGCCCCCGAGTCCGCTTGCGAAGCCCCAGCGTCATGCTGAGGCTTTTGTAGAAGCCGGGGAGGGCTTCTGTTCCTGGGAAGGAGCTGCCTGTTGCTGTCTCTTCCCTCGTCCTCTGCCTCGTGGCAGATATGAATAGCCCTTTGCTCTCTTATTTTTAAAGGAACGAAAGGGCTGCGGTTGAAAGGTCGGTGCCTTTTTCTGTTGGGGAGTGACTTGAGGTAGAAAGGTGGATTTCCCGGCCGTAGCCGTGGCCACCAAATCCGATAGACCGACCTCAAATAACTCCTCTACGCATCGCCTGTCCACTGTCGTGTCCATAAAGCTCTTCTGGCCGAAATGGACATAGCACTTACCCGTGATGCCAGTGTGCAGATATCTCTCTGTGCATCACGCATATAAAGAAATGCATCCTTTATTTGTTCTAACGACAGTAAAATATTGTCCCTGTCCAGGGTATCAATATTTTCGATCAGGGACTCTGACCAAACTACCCCAGCACTGCACATCCAGGCAGTCGCAATAGCTGGTCGTAGTATAACACCTGCATGTGTGTATATACCTTTTTGGATATTTTCCATCCTCCTATCTGATGGATCTTTAAGTGCGTCCGTCTCAGGAGAGGGTAACGCCACTTGTTTTGATAAGCGTGTTAGCGCTTTGTCCACCCTAGGAGGTGTTTCCCAGCGCTCCCTAACCTCTGGCGGGAAAGGGTATAAAGCCAATAACTTCTTTGAAATTAGCAGTTTTTTATCGGGGCACCCCACGCTTCATCACACACGTCATTTAATTCTTCTGATTCGGTAAAAACTACTGGTAGTTTTTTCACACCCCACATAATACCCTGTTTAGTGGTACCTGTAGTATCAGCTAAATGTAACATCTCCTTTATTGCCAAAATCATATAACGTGTGGCCCTACTGGAAAATACGGTTGATTCGTCACCTTCACCACCGGAATCAGTGCCTGTGTCTGGGTCTGTGTCGACCGACTGAGGCAAGGGACGTTTTACAGCCCCTGACGGTGTTTGAGGCGCCTGGACAGACACTAATTGAGTGTCCGGCCGCCTCATGTCGGCAAACGACTGCTTAAGCGAGTTGACGCTATCCCGTAATTCCACAAATAAAGGCATCCATTCTGGTGTCGACCCCCTAGGAGGTGACATCCTCATATTTGGCAATTGCTCCGCCTCCACACCAATAACGTCCTCATACATGTCGACACACACGTACCGACACACAGCAGACACACAGGGAATGCTCTATACGAAGACAGGACCCACTAGCCCTTTGGGGAGACAGAGGGAGAGTCTGCCAGCACACACCAAAAAGCGCTATATATGACAGGGATAGCCTTATGATTAAGTGCTCCCTTATAGCTGCTTTTATATTAATATATTGCCATTTATTCTGCCCCCCCTCTCTGTTATACCCTGTTTCTGTAGTGCAGTGCAGGGGAGAGACCTGGGAGCCTTCCTGACCAGCGGAGCTGTGACAGAAAATGGCGCCGTGTGCTGAGGAGATAGGCCCCGCCCCTTTTTCGGCGGGCTCGTCTCCCGCTATTTAGTACATTTAGGCAGGGGTAAATATCTCCATATAGCCTCTGGGGCTATATGTGAGGTATTTTTAGCCTTTTTAAAGGTTTTCATTTGCCTCCCAGGGCGCCCCCCCCCAGCGCCCTGCACCCTCAGTGACTGCCGTGTGAAGTGTGCTGAGAGGAAAATGGCGCACAGCTGCAGTGCTGTGCGCTACCTTAAGAAGACTGCAGGAGTCTTCAGCCGCCGATTCTGGACCTCTTCTTGCTTCAGCATCTGTGAGGGGGCCGGCGGCGTGGCTCCGGTGACCATCCAGGCTGTACCTGTGATCGTCCCTCTGGAGCTTCATGTCCAGTAGCCAAGAAGCCAATCCATCCTGCACGCAGGTGAGTTCACTTCTTCTCCCCTCTGTCCCTCGTTGCAGTGATCCTGTTGCCAGCAGGAATCACTGTAAAATAAAAAACCTAAGCTAAACTCTCTAAGCAGCTCTTTATGAGAGCCACCTAGAATTGCACCCTTCTCGGCCGGGCACAAAAATCTAACTGGAGTCTGGAGGAGGGTCATAGGGGGAGGAGCCAGTACACCACCTGACCTGTAAAAGCTTTACTTTTGTGCCCTGTCTCCTGCGGAGCCGCTATTCCCCATGGTCCTTTCAGGAACCCCAGCATCCACTTAGGACGATAGAGAAATTAGTGAGCCAGTGTGACAATCCCTGCAAAAACAGTGAATAATCTTTAACTTCTCTCGGAGATAGCTGTTGCATACAGAGATTGCGTTCCCAGTAAAAGGTAGGCATCGTAGTAAAGTATCCATGGGGTTCTTCCAGTCAGCTTCCAACAAGACTCGGAGCGTGGTAATGATATAATGTTGAGCTTGAAGGTACGCCATGGGATAGGCCTTCAGCATACCAAACGTCGCTACTGCCTCCTGAAACGTGAAGCCTCTTTAGGGTATCATGCATCTTCTATGGCGGCATGCCATTCACCCTCCATATATTAAAGGGTAAGAGGCCTGATCATTTTGAAAATCAGGATTAGCTAGAAACAGGAGAAACAAGGACCTATGTGCATTCAAACCATATTTATGGCGAAGCAGATGCCAAATTTTTGGTTACTCCAGAGTAGCAGGTTCTCGCTCAAGTGCCTGTCTACAGTTTTAAAGATGTTTGTCACATTGTGATCAGGTAATTATTAGGAGAATTTACAGTGAATCCTGCCAGCTAGTTTTAGGAGCATTATATAAAAAGGAAAGGGAGAAAAAAAAAAAAATATCCCAAAACCACATTTGTACATGACTCCTCAATTACGGTCACATATTTGAAGTCTTGTTTAACTTCCAACATTTCTATGGGTATACTACATTATCCTATCATAGGTTTGGGATTACTTCACACTGCTACATTAATCTGTGTGTTTTATTTCATTGCAATAGCTGGTAACACAACAGTTACACGGGCCAATAGCACTGGGTACGCGTTACCGCCGCTGGGGATCCCGGCGGTCAGCAAACTGACCGCGGGATCTGGCGGCGCAATGCCGGCAGGGGGGCGCAGTTGAGCACAATAAGCCCCTTGTGAGCTTGCTACGCTGCGGGCTCAATTCCCACTCTATGGGTGACGTGGACACCCACGAGTGGGAATAGTCCCTGCTAATCAGCATACAGACTGTCGGGAATAAGACAGGGGCAGGATGCAGCCATCTGTAATGTGATCGGCGGTCTCCTGACAGCCGGTCACATAACTACATCCCGGCCCAATGAGATTGAGGATTTATTCAATACAGACACCAGCAAGTAGATTACCAAACTCTCCACATGATGTGGAAACCTCCCTGCAGTGTATGTACAGCGTTTAATGTCAAAACATTGTATGCATCTATTCATGTCTGGGACTGATACAAAAGGTGCATTTCCATTCTCGGTGATGTGCCCAAATTGTCAAGAACAAAATGAGCTATGGGCTGATGTCTGTGTGCATGAGTAGCCGGCAAAATTGTGCCAACGCCAGAAACTCACAACCATTGCATTACTCCCAAAGGCTGTCAGATACACTGAACACCAAGCCGTGACACACACAGAACAGTTATGGTCAGCAGGTACATAACCTGACAATCAGAACATAAGTCAGCGTTACGGCTTGTATTTTTTTTTTTTGAGCCACCAGTTAAAGCAGAGTTTTCAAGCAAAGTTAAAGCAAGCTGCATTGAAGCTACTGTGGGTAATACTATGTAAAATGAAACAGGAGAGCCAAGAACTGTATGAGCAAGCTCTTCAATGACTAGCATATACAAGCACAGATGAGAAATACAAGGAGCCTGCCCAATATAATTCACCCCATTTATGTTAAGGTATAGAATTTTGAAACATTTTCACACTGAATGTAATATTTTACCTTGCAGCCTGGACAGCACTGAGCTGGATACCTTGGTGGTCACTAGACGCGTTCTGAAACAAGTAGTAACAGTGTTAAACACAACCAAACTTGAGACGTAACAAGATGCTCGGACACAAAAACTAATTATTTGTATACCTAAAGTCAATATTTGTTTATTTATTCTTTTTTTCTGGACACTGGACATGTACAAGTTTGTATTGTTATGTACTTATGTTAAAACCTTGGAAAACTTCAATAATAAAGTACACAGTTAAAAAACAAACAAACACACAACCGAACTGTAAAATGTAAACATACAAATGCAATACACACAAATTACCTGTACAATAGCTTCCAATGATGTGTTTTGCTATTAAAGAAAAAAAAAAAAAAAAAAAAAGTGCATACAATTAGTTAACAAGACAGTAACAATAAAGGTATACAATCAGACCCCCCTTGGGGTAATACGCAATATTTTGCAGAGCATTCTGTAAATATAAAAGGACTAACATGGAGATACAAGCCAAGATTCAAATTAGTTCCTTAGTCATTAACATGGAGATATTTCCGAGTATTAATAGGAGGAGCAGCCAAGAAAACAGAGTATTACCAGTTCTACAATTTCTTTATCACACAAAAATATAACTGTCTCTGCATTACCCAATCACCCCAGAAAATTGAGGTTATGAATGAAGACTTAAATAAGTCTTACACTGGATACACACTGAGTGATAGATCAGTAATCTGTTCAAATGGCGATATATCGCAAGCAACTCATCGTTTACAGGGGTTCAGTATGATTTACCGGTGGTCGTGTTCCCGGCGGGCCCAGTGGCGAGCGAATATTCCCCCACGGGTGGTGGTGTGGACTACCAATGGGATTTCCCCAGCTGTCGGGATACCGGGGTCGATATCCTGAACACCGGGATACAGACAGCCGGCAATTAACCCCATCCTGTTCAGACCTATTGCGTTGGCCCTGCAGCACAGCTGACAAAAATATACGCAGATATATTGGCACATCTGGCCGTTCGCTGGCCACAAGAACACTTGCTGCAAAGACAGACATAACAGCTAGGTGGGCAAATTCAAATTTCCGCCCAGCTGTGATGTGAGGCTCAACATATTGAGCGGCCGATTGGTAAGTGTATATGCTTACCTGAATAGGCCGCTCTGTCGGCGCGACAACGGGTCCGCCGACATGTTGCTACAGTGTGTACCCAGCTTTGGTTCAGTGACTTAGAGTTTTCAGCTGAAGAGAGGTTTAGCTGCAACTTCAATTTGCGCAGTACACCACGCAGTAGATGCCAAAGACAGGTACATGGCCAACCTATTTATATGAATGGTGAGAAGCACAATAACATGCACCAAAAGTGTCAATGTACAATATTTCTCTTAAGAAAACCCTTACCACTTTGAGATCTGCATCTGCATCAGAATCTTCACAGACATCTTCATTGGGGACATTTCTTCTTTTTAACAAATGTTCATCTCGTTTGTTCTAGAAATGGGACAACAAGCTATTAGCAAGGACAATTATCATTGACAGTGCTAAAAAAATGTCTATTTAAAAGAATATCTAATTCAGTGTGTCTACATTTTGTATAGGTTTTAATATATTTCAAATACAGTAAATCTGCCTTCAGTAAGGGTTTAGGCTCACTTTACACTTATGCTATTCTTTAGTTGTAGATTCATAATCATTTTTTACCATATATCCATGTATCAACATGAATGGGAACAGTCTTATTACATCCATACACTATAAACACCTGGACTGAACTCCCATGGAACAGAACTATTGCAACAACTTTATAATTAAGCTATTGTACTTACAGCTAAACTGCCTCTCTCTGAAGCTGCATCTGGGACACCAACAGGGGTGTGGTACAGAAGAGATACAGTCAAAACGTGAACACTGTCAAAAGGTAGACACAAGTTTTGCTTTTTTTGGTGTCATGTTGTAGGTTTCATCACCTGTGACACCAATTAGTGGTAATGTAGACCCTTGCAGGCTCACTTCCCTCATTACGCTTGAGGCAGGGTGCCTTGCTCCTCTACTACTGTACTCGGCACATGTTACTATTCCCAATCGTAGCCCATATGGATGGTAAACCATGCAAAAATGTTAAAAAAAACAAAACACTTGTTTTTGACAGTCGACAACACTGTCCATCTTAACAGTGTATCCTTAGTCTGGACCCCACCAAGTGGGTTCTGTTTTACACCTAGGAGTACTGAAACTCTAGAACAGCCTCCTCATATCCCTAGGCTATCAATAAGCCAAGTAAACAAAAATAAAAGCGGAAGAGAATAGAGAGACTTTCCTAGGTAAGAGGACATAAGATCCTATAGCGAGGAAGGATAACGGAAGAGCAGACAAACATGAAAGGCAGAGTAAAGAAAAAAGGGGAGCAAACATTTGAACATTGACTATACAGCTAAGTATACACCTTACTTACACCACAAGTACTATCCCTCACAAATGGCCAAGTAGTATTTCCAAATCATAAGATAAACAGGCAAAGAAAGACTCGTGTGTTCACTGCATGGTCTGAATACCTGGTTAATAAAAAAGTCCTGATTTCTAATCAGTTTCAAGTTCCTATGCAATTAAGTCAATTCTGTCAAGCCCTGAGGGAGGGAGGGATTAAAAAAAGCCTATAAAGAGAAACAAGGATTGACTAAATAGGGAGACACAGGTTTTACTGATTAAGAGATCAGTGTATTAGAAACTCAAGGCCAGTCTTGGCCAATAACCACCAAAACATTTAATAGGTCAGTAAGACAAGGGCTTGCTGTAGAGAAGATAGTTATTTAATCCTTTGGGTTTCCAGTTTGAGAGTTGCAACAGTCGACGGTGCGATTCTTCCTGTAGGCAGATTTGTACTGTGCGATTTCCCTTCATCACCCCAGAACCAAAATCCACCGATAGAGACTATACACACGGTGCGATTTTGGCTATGATCAATTGTGACTACACAAAACACTAGATTGTACACTTTAGTCAAAACCGACCTGCCTGCACAGTCTATTATACTTGTCATGCAGGAGCGCGCATCGGCATTGCAAGCTGTATACACATGGTGCGATATGTGGTATCCATTCACATGGTCGACCATGTTATGGTCGACAGTCATTAGGTCGACCACTATTGGTCGACATTGACATGGTCGACGTGGACCCATGAAAAGGTCGAAATGAGTAACTTTCTTTTGGGGAACTTTTCCATACTTTACGATCCACGTGGACTACGATTGGAACGGTAATCTGTGCCGAGGGAAGCGGTAGCGGAGCGAAGGCACCATGCCCGAAGCATGGCGAGCGAAGCGAGCCATGCGAGGGGACGCGGTGCACTAATTGGGGTTCCCAGTCACTTTACACAAAAAACGACACCAAAAAAAGAAAAAAAACTCATGTTGACCTTTTCATGTGTCGACCATGTGTCAATGTCGACCATGTCAATGTCGACCAATAGTGGTTGACCTAATGACTGTCGACCATAACATGGTCGACCATTCATACCAGAACCACGATATGCACTATGCTTACTACAGATATGGACTATATAGTCCATATCGGTAGTTAAATTGCACCGTGTGTATGCCCCTTTATGAAGACAAGGTTTGCAGTCCTGAAAACAAACATTCAGGATGGAGGTACCATTTTTCCAGACATTCATAGCTTGGTAAATATACCTTTCAGCTGTCTAACCCCTGAATATAAGCCAGAGACAATGATGGAAGAAAGATATTTTTCCCATTGCAGAGGTAAATGCGTCTTATGATGTGGGCAATGTTCCCTGGGTTGTTGAGATTATTCCTTGTTGTGGTACAGGTTATCTGGACATTGAACGCTTGACCCTTGAGCAGTATAACCCAGGTGCTCAAGGTTCAGTAGAACACCAAGTTCCAGAAGATTGATCAGCAAGATGTATTCCTGGACTATGAAGTAGCCCGACATCTGTAGTCACCAGCCACACCAAAACAGGTCTGTCCAACATCAGAATCCATCCCAACTGAGGCAAAAGGCTCAGAGACCGTATTTATTATTATATACACTCACAAGCCTATAACCCCCAACCATCCTCATACTGCACTGGATAGTAGGAAGTAGCTCCAGCAGGCAGCACATTTTATCTTAAGGAAATACCATGAAAGTCTTGCAAGGACTTATGCATTCTGGAGTTTCACTGCAAAATGGATCGGACCTTCACCAGGATAAAGCTTGGATACAGAACAATTGTGAGACCAATGATGGTGCTTCGCGACAGAGGCCAAGACTTTAGTGAAGACCAGTGACAGGCCAAGATGGTTGCTCACTGGAAAGCAAAGCAGAGGAAGCGAAGTTGGTCTCCCATATGGAAATCAGAATATTCTTGTTAACCAGGTACCCCGAAATCCACCGACTCATGTTTGGAATTACAGACCAAATGAACTCCTCGACTCTTTCTTGTTGTGGACTTTCAAATTCAACACATCAAGAAGAACAATTCTATTAAGCACCAGCAAGAGATTAGAGTACAAACCACAACTGTAAACAGCAAAGACAGGGCTGAGGACCACAGCCTCTAGCAGCTATCAAACAGCCAAGTTAGAACCATTAATACACTCCAGGTCTCCAGACACAGAGGAGATTGGGGGGAGGTTGGCTTTGGATAGAGGTCTGCACTTAAAATATTATATAGAGTCAATCTACTGAGCAAGTTTGCACAAGCATTTATTTTGGTCACTACCTGCATGCTACATAATGTGTACTATAGGCAATACTCAGGCATTATTTTTGATGGAATTAAGCAATCTTATACTCCTTTCACATTGCAAAAATAACCCGATATCGACCCGGCATATTGCCAGGTCGACATGGGTCACTATGCGACGTGAAAGGGCCCATTGAGAAATTTAACCCAGGTAATAAGGAGGGTCAGAGGGCAGTGTGAATGGGTTGCCGGGTCGATGCAACCCGGTACCCATTCACAGCATAGGGAGAGGCGGCGCGGAGATATGCTGCCTCTACTCATCAGGGAGCCTCCGCCCCTTATGCCTGCTCCGCCCCCCGCCGCTATGGCAACCCGACCAATTTCCAATTCCTGGGTGGGATCCGGCATTGGAGATGTGAAAGGGGTATACCATACTAGTCTTATTGCAGCATCCAACACACCCCTCTGAGGAAATTCTTTAGTAAAATCTATATCTATCTTTGTTTCACACCAACTGAACTATTTTGTCTTTTTCCAAATAAACAAACTATAATCACTATGAAAAAGGTCATGTATGCAGTAAGGCCACTGCAAACTAAACAAAATTACTAAATTGTAAAATTCAACATAGTAAGAGTCGGTGGGGTTATATAAAAAAAAAAAAGTGTTATGGTAGACTTACCATGGTTAATCTCTCTGCGAGGTACATTGGTTCTACAGGAAAACATTGGGGTGTAGAGTGGATCTTGATCCAGAGGCACAGGCTAAATATTTAGGCTGTCCCAGGATGCATTGGGGCCTTCTCTATAACCCCACCTCTAGGCACTGAGTTCAGTTTCATTAACAAGTCCAATGCAGGAGCAGGCAAGAGAGAAGTCAGATGTTAGTCACATAGAACCACATTCTCACGACAGGAGAAAGTACCAGCTGCTAATGCCATACAAACCCATAGAAGCTAGGTGCGTCAGGGTGGGCGCCCTGTGGAACCATCAGGAATGTCCTAAAGCAGTTCCTCAGGGGAGAGGATGCGCCTTAGCGGGTATGAGAACCTGGCATCCAAAGGAAGCATCCTGGGAGGCGGAAGTATCAAAGGCATAGAACTTAATAAACGTGTTCACTGAGGACCACGTAGCCGCATTGCACAATTGTTCTGCGGACGCGCCACAACAGGCCGCCCAAGAAGGTCCAACAGACAGTAGAATGGGCTTTAATAGCAGCAGGAGAACAGTCTGCGCATAAGCTTGTGCAATCACCATTCTAATCCATCTGGCCAAGGTTTGCTTATTTGCAGACCGGCCAAGGTTTGCTTATTTGCAGACCAGCCACGCTTGTGGAAACCAAACAAGACAAAAAGGGTATCTGACCTCCTGATAAGGCAGTCCTCTCCACATATATATACGGAGAACCTTACCACATACAAAGACCCGCTCTTTGGAAGACAAATCTGAAGAGATAAAGGCCGGAACCACAATCTCTTAGTTAAGGTGAAAAGATGATGACACCACCTTTAGGTAAAAAACCCGGTCGAGTTCTAAGAACTGCCCGGTCACAGGACAAAGCGACCAAGTCTGACACCCTTCTTGCAGAGGCAAGAGCCAGAAAGAACAGGACCTTGGTCACGAGCCATTTCAGGTCCACCAACTCAAGAGGTTCAAATGGAGACTCTTGCAGAGCGTTCAGCACAACAGACAGATCCCATGGAGCCACAGTAGGGACATAGGGAGGCTGAATCCAAAGAACACCCTGAGTGAAAGTATGATGCAATATTTCTCTGAAACCATACCAACAAGGCAGACATATGAACCTTGAGGGAGGCCAGACAAAGACTTTGGTAAAGGCCTCGTTGCAGAAAAGCCAGGATTCTGGACATTCTGAATCGATATGCATCATAATTCTTATCAGCACACCAGGTGAAGTAAGAATTCCAGACCCTGTAATAAATCTGGGCACATGCCGGTATGGGGGCTTTCAACATAGTCTGCATAATCGCCTCGGAAAATCCTTTGGCCCTCAGGAGTGATGCTTCAAGAGCCACGCCGTCAAAGCCAGTCTGGCCAGGTATGGGTAGAGACAAGAGCCCTATACGAGAAGGTCCGGGGGCTGAGGAAGAAGGGGATTCTCTGTCAATAGACCCTGCAGGTCTCAGAACCAATGCCTTCGAGGCCATGCTGGAACGACTAGAAGTAGTATTCCTCCTTTCTGTTTGAACTTCCGTAGTACCCTGGGCAGGAAGGACACTGGAGGGAACACGTAGTGCAGCCAAAAGTTCCACGGAACCACCAGTGCATTCACGAACGCTGCTTGAGCATCCCTGGTCCTTGATCCGAAGCCTGGAACTTTGAGATTGTGTCGAGATGCCATGAGGTCTACATCCGGTAGGCCCCATCTGTCACTAGGAGTTGAAAGACTTCTGGATGAAGACTCCACTCTCCGGTGTGCATATCCTGGAGATTAAAGGAGACAGCTTCCCAATTTAGGACGCCTGGAATGAACACTGCCAATAGGGCTGGCAGATGGCGTTCCACCCAACAAAGGATCTGACACTTCCATGATTGCCATGTGGTTTCGAGTGCCGCCTTGATGGTTTATGGATACCATCGTGGTGACGTTGTCTGACCGTACTTGAAAAGGCCTGTTCTGTGCCAGACGCAGGGCAAGAAATAATGCATTGAACACCACCCTCAACTCCAGAATGTTTATTGGGAGGAGCGATTCCTCCTTGGTCCAGCGACCCTGAAAACGAGTGTTGCTCCAACACCGCACCCCTTCCCCTCAGACTGGCGTCTGTTGTCAGCAGGACCCAGTCGTGGATTCAGAAGGGATGGCCCCTGCTAAACGCTAGTCCTGTAGCCACCAGGTCAGTGACAGACGAACCTCCGGAGATAAAGTGATCATGCGAGATCTGATCCGATGAGGTTGGCCATCCCGTTTGAAAAGGATTTATCTCTGTAGTGGGCGGGAATGAAATTAAGCGTACTCTACCATGTCAAATGCAAACACCTTCAGGCCAAGTACGCAGAGTGTAACAACACTCTGGGGCCACAAAGGAAGCATCTTATCCTGTCCTGAAGCTTCAGGACCTTTTCTGGAGACAAACAGCCGTTTGACTGTGTGTGTCCAGACACCATGCTCTGAGCTGGGACCAGCGAGGACTTCTTCCAAATGATAAGCCACCCGTGGGTCTGCAGGAAAGTTACCGTCAGTTGCAGATGACCAAGGAGGACATCGTGGGAATTTGCCAGAATCAGCAGGTCAGCCAGATACGGAAGGATTCTGATCCCCTGGCGATGGGCCGTCATCACAGCCATGACCTTGGTGAAGATCCGAGGAGCGTGGCCAGTCCAAATGGTAGATAATGTAGGTTGCCAATAACAAACCGCTGGTGAGACATGGCAATAGGTATATGTAGGTATGCATCCTGTATATCCAGAGATACCATATAGTCTTCGGGTTACATAGCCAGTACAATTGAGCACAGTGTTTCCATACGAAACCTGGACACTCTCACAAACTTGTTCAGGGATTTGAGGTAGAGCATTAACCAGAATGACTCATTTGGTTTCGGGACTAGATACAGGATCGAGTAATAAACCCTGCCTCTCCGTGACTGAGGTACCGGCAAAACCACTCCAGTACTCGGGAGAGAACTGACAATTGTTTGCAAAGCTTGCGCTTTTAACGGATCTGAAGGTAGAACCGTGGTGCAAAACTGGCGAGGGGGCCGTCTCTTGAAAGAGCCAGCATACCCGTGAGAGACAGCTTCCAGCACCCATGCGTCCGAAGTGGTCTTTAACCAGACCTGGGCGAACTGCAGAAGTCTGTCTCCCAGTGGGAGGCCCATGCAGTCATGCAGCAGGCCTGTCTTGTTTAGAAGCAGGTTGACGGACTGCCCAGGATTGTTTGATCTTGGGCTTTATGGTTTTGGGAGCAAGAGATTGTCTCGGGTACACCTGATCTTTTGCTTTCCCTTGAGGCCAAAAGGAAAGAAAAGTGGTAACTTTTGCTCTCTGTGCAGAAGGATTAGTATTTGGGTGAAAAGCCGTTTTAGCAGCTGCTAACTCAGACACAATTTTATTCAGGTCTTCCCCAAACAAAATGTCCCCAGTGAAGGGGAGTACCTCCAAGGTATTTTTGGAGTCTAGGTCCACTTTCCATGACCTCAACCACAGAATACGGCGAGCCAGGACAGATGTAGTCGACGCCTTGGCTGCCAACACACCTGCTTTAGAGGATGCCTCCTAAATGTAATGGGTGGCGGTGGTAATGTGAGACAGGTATTGTCTGGCACTGTCAGAAATATCCTCGTGCAGCTCTTCCTCTAATGCCCAAACCCATGCTTCAATACCTTTTGCAGCCCAAAAGATGGCAATAGTGGGCCTATGCACAGCTCCTGTAAGGGAGGAAATAGATTCCAGGTATCCTTCTACACGCTTATCTGTCAGATCCTTCAGTGAGGTGACAGTGGTGACAGGCAGAGTGGACGACACCACAAGGCAGGTGACGTGAGACTCCATCGGCAGTGAGTTTTCTCACTTGCTACATAACTCTGCAGAGAGGATAGCAAGCAAAGGCACGTTTAGGCAGAGGGAATTTCTTCCCTGGAGTAGACCAGGGTTGTGTGATGTCCACTAAATGGTCAGAATGGGGTAAGCGTTTTAACCACCTTCTGCCGTTTAAACAAATTCGATTTCTTTGCCACAGTAGTGGAATCCTCATCTTCAGAGATTTGTAGGATTTATTTAATAGCAAACACTAAAGGCAGGGACATCAATCTGCAAGGGAGAATCCTCATCAGCAACACCAGATTCAGTGTATGACAGGACCATATGCTCCCCCCTCCTCTTCAGATGAAATATCAGAGAGGTATGTGAACTGTGAGGAGGATGTAGCCCACTTAGATGACCCAAAGACACAGGAGTGACCTGGAGTGGATTTCTGTCTAACCAAGGATTTATTTAATTGTTGTAGCTGGTTAAATTTTCCACCCAAGGCAGAGTAACCATAGGGACAATGTGGCTGTAGTGGAACAGGTGGTCCGATAGGTGGCGTACGGTGTTCTATCAGAGTACCCAGTATGTCTGTGAACGCAGCCCAGGGTGGCTCCTGAGTACTAGGAGCTGCAGACTAGGAGGTGTATGACACATAGGATTATAGACCATCATACAAAACTTCCCCTTCTGGTAAATCCTTGGAGCATGCTCTTCAGGATACAGGAGCTTCCACTGATAATACTGCCATTTCTGTTAGACATTATGTAAGAATGAAACAGAGCGACTTAGTACGGTATAGCCAGACAAAGTACAATACCTGCGAATAAATCCGGTATTGTGACTAAGTACACAGTAGAATATGCGTATTGGATAAATACTGTGACGCACTATATTAGCGGACCCAGACACAACTAGCCTCTTAAGGTACAGAATATAGTGACCATTATATCTGGGAAACACAGAGTGAAACCACACAGCAGATACAGGCACACAGTCACAGGCAATGCAGAAATTATTCTAACAATAAGGCTGCACTGGACTAGAATTATATTATATAAAATAAGAATTTACTTACCAATAATTCTATTTCTCGTAGTCCGCAGTGGATGCTGGGAACTCCGTAAGGACCATGGGAATAGCGGCTCCGCAGGAGACAGGGCACAAAAGTAAAAGCTTTAGGACTACCTGGTGTGCACTGGCTCCTCCCCCTATGACCCTCCTCCAAGCCTCAGTTAGGATACTGTGCCCGGACGAGCGTACACAATAAGGAAGGATTTTGAATCCCGGGTAAGACTCATACCAGCCACACCAATCACACCGTACAACCTGTGATCTGAACCCAGTTAACAGTATGATAAACAGAGGAGCCTCTGAAAAGATGGCTCACAACAATAACCCGATTTTTGTAACAATAACTATGTACAAGTATTGCAGACAATCCGCACTTGGGATGGGCGCCCAGCATCCACTACGGACTACGAGAAATAGAATTATCGGTAAGTAAATTCTTATTTTCTCTGACGTCCTAGTGGATGCTGGGAACTCCGTAAGGACCATGGGGATTATACCAAAGCTCCCAAACGGGCGGGAGAGTGCGGATGACTCTGCAGCACCGAATGAGAGAACTCCAGGTCCTCCTCAGCCAGGGTATCAAATTTGTAGAATTTAGCAAACGTGTTTGCCCCTGACCAAGTAGCTGCTCGGCAAAGTTGTAAAGCCGAGACCCCTCGGGCAGCCGCCCAAGATGAGCCCACCTTCCTTGTGGAATGGGCTTTTACAGATTTTGGCTGTGGCAGGCCTGCCACAGAATGTGCAAGCTGAATTGTGCTACAAATCCAACGAGCAATAGTCTGCTTAGAAGCAGGAGCACCCAGCTTGTTGGGTGCATACACGATAAACAGCGAGTCAGATTTTCTGACTGCAGCCGTCCTGGAAACATATTTTCAGGGCCCTGACTACGTCCAGCAACTTGGAGTCCTCCAAGTCCCTAGTAGCCGCAGGTACCACAATAGGCTGGTTCAAGTGAAACGCTGAAACCACCTTAGGGAGAAATTGAGGACGAGTCCTCAATTCTGCCCTGTCCGTATGAAAAATTAGGTAAGGGCTTTTATAGGATAAAGCCGCCAATTCTGAGACACGCCTGGCTGAAGCCAGGGCTAACAGCATTACCACTTTCCATGTGAGACATTTTAAGTCCACAGTGGAGAGTGGTTCAAACCAATGTGATTTTAGGAACCCCAAAACAACATTGAGATCCCAAGGTGCCACTGGAGGCACAAAAGGAGGCTGTATATGCAGCACCCCCTTGACAAACGTCTGAACTTCAGGAACTGAAGCCAGTTCTTTCTGGAAGAAAATCGACAGGGCCGAAATTTGAACCTTAAATGGACCCTAATTTTAGGCCCATAGACAGTCCCGTTTGCAGGAAATGCAGGAAACGACCCAGTTGAAATTCCTCTGTAGGGGCCTTCCTGGCCTCGCACCACGCAACATATTTACGCCAAATACGGTGATAATGCTGCACGGTTACATCCTTCCTGGCTTTGATCAGGGTAGGGATGACTTCATCCGGAATGCCTTTTTCCTTCAGGATCCGGCGTTCAACCGCCATGCCGTCAAACGCAGCCGCGGTAAGTCTTGGAACAGACAGGGTCCCTGCTGGAGCAGGTCCTTTCTCAGAGGTAGAGGCCACGGGTCCTCTGTGAGCATCTCTTGAAGTTCCGGATACCAAGTCCTTCTTGGCCAATCCGGAGCCACGAGTATAGTCCTCACTCCTCTCCTTCTTATGATTCTCAGTACCTTGGGTATGAGAGGCAGAGGAGGGAACACATACACTGACTGGTACACCCACGGTGTTACCAGAGCGTCCCTTGACCTGGCACAATACCCGTCTAGTTTTTTGTTGAGGCGGGACGCCATCATGTCCACCTTTGGTTTTTCCCAACGGTTTACAATCATGTGGAAGACTTCTGGGTGAAGTCCCCACTCTGTCATTGCCCTCCTGCTTCTTGTGCCGCCCTGTCTGTTTACGTGGGCGACTGCCGTGATGTTGACTGACTGGATCAGCACCGGCTGACCTTGAAGCAGAGGTCTTGCTAGGCATAGAGCATTGTAGATGGCCCTTAGCTCCAGGATATTTATGTGAAGTGATGTCTCCAGGCTTGACCACAAGCCCTGGAATTTTTTTTTTTCCCTGTGTGACTGCTCCCCAGCCTCTCAGGCTGGCATCCGTGGTCACCAGGACCCAGTCCTGAATGCCGAATCTGCGGCCCTCTAGAAGATGAGCACTCTGCAACCACCACAGGAGAGACACCCTTGTCCTTGGTGACAAGATTATCCGCTGATGCATCTGAAGATGCGACCCGGACCATTTGTCTAGCAGATCCCACTGGAAGGTTCTTGCGTGGAATCTGCCGAATGGGATTGCTTCGTAAGAAGCCACCATCTTTCCCAGGACCCTTGTGCATTGATGCACTGAGACTTGGCCTGGTTTTAGGAGATTTCTGACTAGCTCGGATAACTCCCTGGCTTTCTCCTCCGGGAGAAACACCTTTTTCTGGACTGTGTCCAGGATCATCCCTAGGAATAGAAGTCGTGTCGTCGGGATCAGCTGCGATTTTGGAATATTGAGAATCCAACCGTGCTGGCGTAGCACTATCTGAGATAGTGCTACTCCGACTTCCAACTGTTCCCTGGATCTTGCCCTTATCAGGAGATCGTCCAAGGGATAACTAAAACTCCCTTCCTTCGAAGGAGTATCATCATTTCGGCCATTACCTTGGTAAAGACCCGGGGTGCCGTGGACAATCCGAACGGCAGCGTTTGAAACTGATAGTGACAGTTCTGTACCACAAACCTGAGGTACCCTTGGTGAGAAGGGTAAATTGGGACATGTAGGTAAGCATCTTTGATGTCCAGAGACACCATATAGTCCCCTTCTTCCAGGTTTGCAATCACTGCTCTGAGTGACTCCATCTTGAATTTGAACCTTTGTATGTAAGTGTTCAAGGATTTTAGGTTTAAAATTGGTCTCACCGAGCCGTCCGGCTTCGGTACCACAAATCGTGTGGAATAGTACCCCTTTCCCTGTTGTAGGAGGGGTACCTTGATTATCACCTGCTGGGAATACAGCTTGTGAATGGCTTCCAATACTGCCTCCCTGTCTGAGGGAGACGTCGGTAAAGCAGACTTTAGAAAACGGCGAGGGGGAGACGTCTCGAATTCCAATTTGTACCCCTGAGATACCACCTGAAGGATCCAGGGGTCCACTTACGAGTGGGCCCACTGCGCACTGAACTTCTGGAGACGGGCCCCCACCGTGCCTGAGTCCGCTTGTAAAGCCCCAGCGTCATGCTGAGGACTTTGCGGAGGCGGGAGAGGGCTTTTGTTCCTGGGAACTGGCTGTTTGCTGCAGCCTTTTTCCTCTCCCTCTGCCACGGGGCAGAAATGAGGCGCCTTTTGCCCG
Organism: Pseudophryne corroboree; assembly: GCF_028390025.1. Taxonomy (NCBI): domain Eukaryota; kingdom Metazoa; phylum Chordata; class Amphibia; order Anura; family Myobatrachidae; genus Pseudophryne; species Pseudophryne corroboree. The sequence continues at coordinate 278,590,750 of NC_086447.1, forward strand.
CTTGCCCTTATGGGGCCGAAAGGACTGCGCCTGATAATACGGCGTCTTCTTAGGTTGAGGAGCTACCTGGGGTAAAAATGTGGATTTTCCAGCAGTTGCCGTGGCTACCAGGTCTGATAGACCTACCCCAAATAACTCCTCCCCCTTATAAGGCAATACTTCCATGTGCCTTTTAGAATCCGCATCACCTGACCACTGCCGCGTCCATAAACCTCTTCTTGCAGAAATGGACAGCGCGCTAACTCTTGATGCCAGTCGGCAGATATCCCTCTGTGCATCACGCATATATAGAAATGCATCCTTCATATGCTCTATAGTCAGTAATATACTGTCCCTATCTAGGGTATCAATATTTTCAGTCAGGGAATCCGACCATGCCAGGCCCGCACTGCACATCCAGGCTGAGGCGATTGCTGGTCGCAGTATAACACCCGTGTGAGAGTATATACATTTTAGGATATTCTCCAGCTTTCTATCGGCAGGTTCCTTTAGGGCGGCCGTATCAGGAGAGGGTAGTGCTACCTGTTTAGACAAGCGTGTGAGCGCTTTATCCACCCTAGGGGGTGTTTCCCAACGTGCCCTATCCTCTGGCGGGAAAGGGTACGATGCCAATAACCTTTTAGGAATTATCAGTTTATCGGGGGAAACCCACGCCTCATCACACACTTCATTTAATTCCTCGGATACAGGAAAAACTACAGGCAGTTTTTTCTCACCAAACATAATACCCTTTTTAGTGGTACTTGTATTATCAGAGATATGCAATACATTTTTCATTGCTTCAATCATGTAACGTGTGGCCCTGGTGGAAGTCACGTTTGTCTCCTCATCATCGACACTGGAGTCAGTATCCGTGTCTGTGTTTGCCATTTGAGGTAACGGGCGTTTTAAAGTCCCTGATGGCGTTTGAGACCCCTGGACAGGCACAAGCTGAGTAGCCGGCTGTCTCATGTCGTCAACTGTCTGTCGTAAAGAGCTGACACTGTCACGCAATTCCTTCCATAAGCTCATCCACTCAGGTGTCGACTCCCTAGGGGGTGACAACTGTATAATAGGCAATTGCTCCGCCTCCATCTCATTTTCCTCCTCAAACATGTCGACACAATTGTACCGACACACCACACACACACAGGGAATGCTCTGATAGAGGACAGGACCCCACTAGCCCTTTGGGGAGACAGAGGGAGAGTATGCCAGCACACACCAGAGCGCTATATATAGACAGGAATACCACTATAAATGTGCTTTTCCCTTTATAGCTGCTGTTGTTATCAAACTGCGCCAAATTAGTGCCCCCCTCTCTTTTTTACCCTTTTCTGTAGTGCAGGACTGCAGGGGAGAGTCAGGGAGACGTCCTTCCAGCGGAGCCGTGATGGAAAATGGCGCCCGTGTGCTGAGGAGATAGGCTCCGCCCCCTTCTCGGCGGCCTTTTCTCCCGCTTTTTTGGTGAGTTCTGGCAGGGGTTAAAATACATCCATATAGCCCTGGGGGTTATATGTGGTGTATTTATGCCAGCCAAGGTGTTTTACATTGCTGCTCAGGGCGCCCCCCCCTAGCGCCCTGCACCCTCAGTGACCGGAGTGTGAAGTGTGCCTGAGTAACAATGGCGCACAGCTGCAGTGCTGTGCGCTACCTTGTTGAAGACAGATGTCTTCTGCCGCCGCTTTTTCCGGACCTTTTCTTGCTTCTGGCTCTGTAAGGGGGCCGGCGGCGCGGCTCTGGGACCGAGCTCTGAGGCTGGGCCTGTGTTCGGTCCCTCTGGAGCTAATGGTGTACAGTAGCCTAAGAAGCCCAATCCACTCTGCACGCAGGTGAGTTCGCTTCTTCTCCCCTTCGTCCCTCGATGCAGTGAGCCTGTTGCCAGCAGGTCTCACTGAAAATAAAAAACCTAAAACTAAACTTTCACCAAGAAGCTCAGGAGAGCCCCTAGTGTGCACCCTTCTCGGCCGGGCACAAAAATCTAACTGAGGCTTGGAGGAGGGTCATAGGGGGAGGAGCCAGTGCACACCAGGTAGTCCTAAAGCTTTTACTTTTGTGCCCAGTCTCCTGCGGAGCCGCTATTCCCATGGTCCTTACGGAGTTCCCAGCATCCACTAGGACGTCAGAGAAATACTTGTACAATATATTCTATAACAGGTACACTCATTCTTAACTAACGCGGTCTGTATAAAGACGTGTAGCATACTCAAGTGTTTGTAAAGTCACAGTGCTGTATACAGATGGCTTTACAGAGGCTGCAGTCCCAGAGACCAGCCGCAGCTATGCTCAGAAGATGACGCCCAGCGTCTCAGTCAGGTAGTGAGGGAGAGTGTGAGGCAGCTCCAGGGCGGGAAAATCTGCTCAGAGATGGCACCCTGGGCCAGGGAAGGGGCTACAGGTCAAGAACCACTCCGGGTACTGCGAGTCTTATTAAATGGGGTGTTAGTACACCGGACCTGCACTCAGACGCCCCCGGTGGTCTAGTGGTATCCCTGCTCAATGACAGTGTCCACGCCAGTGCCGCAACCCATCTCCCTAGGACGCAGACGAAACGCGATTTAATGACAGGTCCCGCCTGGGGAACCCTCTTAACTCCTCCCCGTAGCAGCCACGTAAACCAGGAGAGCGTCTGCGACCGTGTGCCTAAGTGTCTCTGCCGCAAGTACCCGGGAACTGAGCCGCGAGAATATGCGACGCCACTTGGGAAGTGATGGATCTGCAGCGCTGAAGTGTCACCCTGACATACAGCACTGACAGCCCAGAGAAGGAATCTTCATAGAAGCTTTTTCAGGTCTGCCCAGTGCAGCACTCCTGTTAAGTGATCTGCTACTGTAGGCACCAACTCAAAACTGAGCTCTCAGTGCCTTGAGGCGGGGTTATAGAGGAGGCCCCAATGCAACCTGGGACAGCCTAAAGCTTTAGCCCAGGGGTGGGCAATTATTTCAGATGAGGGGCCACTTAACACTTTCCAATGAGTATTTGAGGGCCGCCACAGGCACGCACCAAAAATATAGGGGTGTGGCTTCATGAGGAAGGGGCGTGGCCACAAAATAATACAGATTAATATTAGGCTGCACAATAATCTCCATTATTCAAATTACGCTGCACAGTAGCGCCAATTACACACATTACTCCAGGTAGAGCCCCTATTACACATTTTCGCCATGTAGAGTCCCCTTTTACACATTACGTCAGACAGAGTCCCCTTTTACACACAACTTTGAGGGGGGGGGGGGAATCGGGCGTTACAGACATGGCTCCCTGTCAGCTTTGGTGGGGGGTGGGATGCTCCGTGCAACCTGAGGGGGTGGTGTCTGGGCTATGGCGGCAGAAGGGGTGGGATCAGGCATTCTCCACCCCCACCCCCTCCCCTGAACTCATATAGCAGCTTTTAAACAACAGACTCCCTCCCTGGACACAGGTTGCCACTTTCTCCACCTATTCGGCACCCCAGCCCCCCTCAGGCAGCGCCAGCTATCCCTTAACCAACCTTGGGTGTCTTATGTTTTTTTTTTTTTTTTTTAACGACAGATCAGTTCCCGCTGCACGCTGCCAGATGGAAAGATCAGTTCCCGCTGCAGAAATACACACTCTTCTTGATGTGGCTCCGCCCACGCGCCACCCAGCACCTGAGACATCGGAAAGGAAATCCCGGTCAGCAGCCCCTCTGACATGACCGGGATTTCATCAGCGGCACCGCGTCTCTCGGAGCTGCTGTAGCGCATGAAAAGCGGCTCAGCCAGTCGGGCCACTTGTCATTGTGCACTGGTGGGGGACAGCGGGTCAGGCAGGATCAGTTCGCGGGCCACATGTTGCCCACCCCTACTTTAGCCTGTTGGTGCCTCTAGATCAAGATCCACTCTACACCCCGATGTTTTCCTGTGGAAACCAATGTATCCTGCTGCATAAAATCCTTTTCAAGTTCTAATATATATATATATATATCTATCTCTCTCTTATAGTGTGGTGTCCAGAACCGAACACAATACTCACGATGCGGGCGTACCAATGATTTGGCAGGATTACGCTCTCATCCCTTGTCTCACTTCCCCTTTTAATGCATGCGAACACCTTATTTGCTGCACTTTGACATTGTGTGTTGCTGCTAAAAATACTATAAATGAACACACCCAAATACTTTTCTAATACAGTTTCCCCTGTTTTTCCCCATTTAATTGGTAGGCTGCATGTTTATTCTTAGTCCTAAAGTGCATAACTTTACATTATTCCACATTGAACCTCATACACCATATCACTGCCCAAATTTCCAGTATAAATAAATCGCTCTGAAGAGACTCCACATCTGACTTGATTACCCTACATACTTTAGTATTGTCTGCAAAAATTGACACTGTGCTTACTAGTCCTTCTCCTAAATCATTAATATATAAAAAAAATTGTGGCCCCAGCACAGACCCCTGCGGTATTCCACAAATTACTTTAACCCAGGTGGAAAACATCCCATTAATCACCACTCGCTGTTCCGTTATCAAGCCAATTACTCACCCATGTACAAATAGTGTCTCCTACACCGAGCTCCCTTAATTTGAAAGGTCAGCCTCCTGTGAGGTACTGTGTCGAAAGCTTTTGCAAAAACGAGTTTTATGGTAAGAACTTACCCTTGCTTTGACTGTTCCCAGAATGCACAGCGCCGCCTCCTATATCACCCCGCCTCCCTGCACAGGAGCTCAGTTTAGTTAACCAGCCCAATGCAGTAGCAGGAAAAGAGACGACAATGGTTAGTAGCCACATACACCACACTCTCACGACAAGAGAAGTGTCAGCAGCTAATGCCATACCAACCCAAAGAAGCGAAGTGCATCAGGGTGGGCGCCTTGTGGAGCCCAGTGTACCTCGCAGAAAGAGTTTTAACAAAGGTAAGTTCTTACCATAAAACTCGTTTTCTGCTGCGGGGTACACTGGGCTCCACAAGTCTGGACAATGGGGATGTCCTAAAGCAGTTCCTTATGGGAGGGGACACACTGTAGCGGGCACAAGAACCCGGCGTCCAAAGGAAGCATCCTGGGAAGCGGCAGTATCGAAGGCATAGAACTTTATGAACGTGTTCCCGGGAGGACCACGTAGCCGCCTTGCACAATTGTTCAAGGGTCGCACCACGTTGGGCTGCCCAAGAAGGTCCAACAGACAGAGTAGAATGGGCCGTAATATGAACAGGAGCTGACAGACCAGCCTTCACATAAGCATGCGCAATCACCATTATAATCCACCTGGCCAGGGTCTGCTTGTGAGCAGGCCAGCCACGTTTGTGAAATCCAAACAAAACAAAGAGAATCAGACTTTCGAATAGAAGCAGTTCTCTTCACATAGATACGGAGAGCCCGTACCACATCCAAAGACCGCTCTTTGGGAGACAAATCAGGAGACAAAAAAGCTGGAACCACAATCTCCTGATTAAAAGGTGAAACGAAGAAACCACCTTAGGTAAATATCTGGGACGAGTCCTAAGTACCACCCGGTCACGGTAAAAAAATAAGATTTTACTCACCGGTAAATCTATTTCTCGTAGTCCGTAGTGGATGCTGGGTACTCCGTAAGGACCATGGGGAATAGACGGGCTCCGCAGGAGACTGGGCACTCTAAAAGAAAGATTAGGTACTATCTGGTGTGCACTGGCTCCTCCCTCTATGCCCCTCCTCCAGACCTCAGTTAGGGAAACTGTGCCCGGAAGAGCTGACACTACAAGGAAAGGATTTGGAATCCAGGGTAAGACTCATACCAGCCACACCAATCACACCGTACAACTCGTGATAACTATACCCAGTTAACAGTATGAATAACAACTGAGCCTCACTGAACAGATGGCTCATAACAATAACCCTTTAGTTAAGCAATAACTATATACAAGTATTGCAGACAATCCGCACTTGGGACGGGCTCCCAGCATCCACTACGCACTACGAGAAATAGAATTACCGGTGAGTAAATTCTTATTTTCTCTGACGTCCTAGTGGATGCTGGGTACTCCGTAAGGACCATGGGGATTATACCAAAGCTCCCAAACGGGCGGGAGAGTGCGGATGACTCTGCAGCACCGAATGAGCAAACTCAAGGTCCTCCTCAGCCAGGGTATCAAACTTGTAGAATTTTGCAAACGTGTTTGATCCCGACCAGGTAGCAGCTCGGCAAAGTTGTAAAGCCGAGACCCCTCGGGCAGCCGCCCAAGAAGAGCCCACCTTCCTCGTGGAATGGGCTTTGACTGATTTAGGATGCGGCAGTCCAGCCGCAGAATGTGCAAGTTGAATCGTGCAACAGATCCAGCGAGCAATAGTCTGCTTAGAAGCAGGAGCACCCAGCTTGTTGGGTGCATGCAGGATAAACAGCGAGTCAGTTTTTCTGACTCTAGCCGTCCTGGAAACAGATTTTCAGGGCCCGGACTACGTCCAGCAACTTGGAAGCCTCCAAGTCCCGAGTAGCCGCAGGCACCACAATAGGTTGGTTCAAATGAAACGCTGATACCACCTTAGGGAGAAATTGGGGACGAGTCCTCAATTCTGCCCTGTCCATATGGAAGATCAGATAGGGGCTTTTACATGACAAAGCTGCCAATTCTGACACACGCCTAGCCGAAGCTAAGGCCAATAGCATGACCACTTTCCACGCGAGATATTTTAGCTCCACGGTCTGAAGTGGCTCAAACCAATGTGATTTTAGGAAATCCAACACAACGTTGAGATCCCAAGGTGCCACTGGAGGCACAAAAGGGGGCTGAATATGCAGTACTCCCTTGACAAACGTCTGAACTTCAGGCAGTGAAGCCAGTTCTTTTTGAAAGAAAATAGACAGGGCCGAAATCTAGACTTTTATGGATCCCAATTTTAGGCCCATAGTCACTCCTGACTGTAGGAAGTGCAAAAATCGACCCAGCTGAAATTCTTCTGTTGGGGCCTTCATAGCCTCACACCAAGCAACATATTTTCGCCATATGCGGTGATAATGTTTTGCTGTCACATCCTTCCTAGCTTTTATCAGCGTAGGAATGACTTCAACCAGAATGCCCTTTTCCATCAGGATCCGGCGTTCAACCGCCATGCCGTCAAACGCAGCTGCGGTAAGTCTTGGAACAGACAGGGCCCCTGCTGTAACAGGTCCTGTCTGAGAGGCAGAGGCCAAGGGTCCTCTGAGATCATTTCTTGTAGTTCCGGGTACCAAGTCCTTCTTGGCCAATCCGGAACCACAAGTATAGTTCTTACTCCTCTCTTTCTTATTATCCTCAGTACCTTTGGTATGAGAGGAAGAGGAGGGAACACATAAACCGACTGGTACACCCACGGTGTCACTAGAGCGTCCACAGCTATCGCCTGAGGGTCCCTTGACCTGGGGCAAAATCTTTTTAGCTTTTTGTTGAGGCGGGACGCCATCATGTCCACCTGTGGCATTTCCCAACGATTTACAATCAGCTGGAAGACTTCTGGATGAAGTCCCCACTCTCCCGGGTGGAGGTCGTGCCTGCTGAGGAAGTCTGCTTCCCAGTTGTCCACTCCCGGAATGAACACTGCTGACAGTGCTATCACGTGATTTTCCGCCCATAGGAGAATCCTTGTGGCTTCTGCCATCGCCATCCTGCTTCTTGTGCCGCCCTGTCGGTTTACATGGGCGACCGCCGTGATGTTGTCTGACTGAATCAGCACCGGCTGGTTTTGAAGCAGGGGTTTTGCCTGACTTAGGGCATTGTAAATGGCCCTTAGTTCCAGAATATTTATGTGTAGGGAAGCCTCCCGACTCGACCATAGTCCCTGGAAGTTTCTTCCCTGGGTGACTGCCCCCCAACCTCGGAGGCTTGCATCCGTGGTCACCAGGACCCAGTCCTGTATGCCGAATCTGCGGCCTTCGAGAAGATGAGCACTCTGCAGCCACCACAGCAGAGACACCCTGGCCCTCAGGGACAGGGTGATCAGCCGATGCATCTGAAGATGCGATCCGGACCACTTGTCTAACAGATCCCACTGAAAGATCCTTGCATGGAACCTGCCGAATGGAATTGCCTCGTAAGAAGCTACCATCTTTCCCAGGACTCGCGTGCAGTGATGCACCGACACCTGTTGTGGTTTTAGGAGGTCTCTGACCAGAGATGACAACTCCTTGGCCTTCTCCTCCGGGAGAAACACCTTCTTCTGTTCTGTGTCCAGAATCATACCCAGGAACAGCAGACGCGTCGTAGGAACCAGCTGCGACTTCGGGATATTCAGAATCCAGCCGTGCTGTTGTAGTACTTCCTGAGATAGTGCTACTCCGACCAACAACTGCTCCCTGGACCTCGCCTTTATAAGGAGATCGTCCAAGTACGGGATAATTATAACTCCCTTCTTCCGAAGGAGTATCATAATTTCGGCCATTACTTTGGTAAATACCCTCGGTGCCGTGGACAGACCAAACGGCAACGTCTGGAATTGGTAATGGCAGTCCTGTACCACAAAACGGAGGTACACCTGGTGAGGTGGGTAAATGGGGACATGTAGGTAAGCATCCTTGATGTCCAGTGATACCATGTAATCCCCCTCTTCCAGGCTTGCAATAACCGCCCTGAGCGATTCCATTTTGAACTTGAACTTCCTTATATAAGTGTTCAAGGATTTCAAATTTAGAATGGGTCTCACCGAACCGTCTGGTTTCGGTACCACAAACATTGTGGAATAGTAACCCCGTCCCTGTTGAAGGAGGGGAACTTTTATTATCACCTGCTGGAGGTACAGCTTGTGAATTGCCGCCAGTACTACCTCCCTGTCCTGGGGAGTAGCTGGCAAGGCTGATTTGAGGTAACGGCGAGGGGGAGACGTCTCGAACTCCAGCTTGTATCCCTGAGATACCACTTGTAGAACCCAGAGATCCACCTGTGAGCGAACCCACTGGTCGCTGAAGTTCCGGAGACGGGCCCCCACTGCACCTGGCTCCACATGTGGAGCCCCAGCGTCATGCGGTGGACTTAGTGGAAGCAGGGGAGGATTTTTGTTCTTGGGAACTGGCTGTATGGTGCAGCTTTTTCCCTCTACCCCTGCCTCTGGGCAGAAAGGACGCGCCTCTAACCCGCTTGCCTTTCTGAGGCCGAAAGGACTGTACTTGATAATACGGTGCTTTCTTAGGTTGTGAGGGAACCGGAGGTAAAAAAGTCGACTTCCCAGCTGTTGCTGTGGATACGAGGTCCGAAAGACCGTCCCTAAACAATTCCTCACCCTTATAAGGCAAAATTTCCATGTGCCTTTTAGAATCAGCATCACCTGTCCACTGCAGAGTCCATAATACTCTCCTGGCAGAAATGGACATTGCATTAATTCTAGATGCCAGCTGGCAAATGTCCCTCTGTGCATCTCTCATGTATAAGACTACGTCCTTAATATGCTCTATGGTTAGCAATATAGTGTCCCTGTCAAGGGAATCAATGTTATCAAACAGGGAATCAGACCACGCTGCTGCAGCACTACACATCCATGCTGAAGCAATAGCAGGTCTCAGTATAGTACCTGAGTGTGTATACACAGACTTCAGGATAGCCTCCTGCTTTCTATCTGCAGGCTCCTTTAAGGCGGCTGTATCCTGAGAAGGCAGTGCCACCTTTTTTGATAAGCGTGTGAGCGCCTTGTCCACCTTAGGGGATGTCTCCCAGCGTAACCTATCCGTTGGCGGGAAAGGGTACGCCATTAGTAACCGCTTAGAAATTACTAGATTCTTATCTGGGGAACCCCACGCTTCTTCACACAATTCATTTAACTCATCAGATGGGGGAAAAGTCACTGGCTGCTTTTTCTCCCCAAACATAATACCCTTTTTTGTGGTAACCGGGTTAATGTCAGAAATGTGCAACACATTTTTCATTGCCGTAATCATGCATCGGATGGCCCTAGTGGATTGTATATTTGTCTCATCATCGTCAACACTGGAGTCAGACTCCGTGTCGACATCTGTGTCTGCCATCTGAGGTAGCGGGCGTTTTTGAGCCCCTGACGGCCTCTGAGATGCCTGGGCAGGCGCGGGCTGAGATGCCGGCTGTCCCAAAGCTGCGTCATCGAACCTTTTATGTAAGGAGTTGACACTGTCTGTTAATACCTTCCACATATCCATCCACTCAGGTGTCGGCCCCGCAGGGGGCGACATCACACTTATCGGCACCTGCTCCGCCTCCACGTAAGCGTCCTCATCAAACATGTCGACACAGCCGTACCGACACACCGCACGCACACACAGGGAATGCTCAGACTGAGGACAGGACCCCACTAAGTCCTTTGGGGAGACAGAGAGAGAGCGCTATATAATCAGGGATTTAGACTAACAAAAGCGATTTTCCCTATAGCTGCTGTCATATATAGTTTTGCGCCTAAATTTAGTGCCCCCCCTCTCTTTTTTACCCTTGATGTCTGAAAACTGCAGGGGAGAGCCTGGGGAGCTGTCTTCCAGCGGAGCTGTGAAGAGAAAATGGCGCCGGTGTGCTGAGGAAGATAGCCCCGCACCCTTCTCGGCGAACTTTTCCCGCTTTTTTATCTGTATAATGGCGGGAGATTATGCACATATACAGCTTAAAAGCTGTATTGTGTGTCAATTAGCCATGTAAGGTACTCTAATTGCTGCCCAGGGCGCCCCCCCCCCCCCAGCACCCATCAGTGACCGGAGTGTGTGGTGTGCATAGGGAGCAATGGCGCACAGCTGCAGTGCTGTGCGCTTCCTTAATGAAGACCGAAGTCTTCAGCCGCCGATTTCCTCCGGTTTCTTCCGGCTCTGCAAGGGGGACGGCGGCGCGGCTCCGGGAACGGACGATCGAGGTCGGGCCCTGTGTTCGATCCCTCTGGAGCTAATGGAGTCCAGTAGCCTAGAAGCACAAGCTAGCTGCAAGCAGGTAGGTTTGCTTCTCTCCCCTAAGTCCCACGTAGCAGTGAGTCCGTTGCCAGCAGATCTCACTGAAAATAAAAAACCTAACAAATACTTTTCTTTCTAGGAAGCTCAGGAGAGCCCCTAGAGTGCATCCAGCTCTGGCCGGGCACAGATTCTAACTGAGGTCTGGAGAAGGGGCATAGAGGGAGGAGCCAGTGCACACCAGATATAGTACCTAATCTTTTCTTTAGAGTGCCCAGTCTCCTGCGGAGCCCGTCTATTCCCCTTGGTCCTTACGGAGTACCCAGCATCCACTAGGACGTCAGAGAAATCAGATATGGGGAACTACAAGACAAGGCACCCAAATCCGACACTCTTCTAGCAGAGGCAATAGCCAGCAAGACCACCACCTTAAGGGAAAGCCACTTAAGGTCAGCTGAACCAAGAGGTTCAAATGGAGGCTCCTGCAACGCCTCCAAAACCACAGACAAGTCCCAAGGAGCAACAGGCGGGACATAGGGAGGTTGGATACGCAACACACCCTGAGTGAAAGTATGAACATGAGGTAAAGTCGCAATTTTTCTCTGAAACCACACTGACAAGGCAGAAATATGAACCTTGAGGGAGGCCAGACGCAGGCCTAAATCTAGGCCCTGCTGTAGAAAAGCCAAAAGTTTGGCTGTACTAAACTTGGAAGCGTCATAATGGTTAGATGCGCACCAAACAAAGTAGGAATGCCAGAACCGATGGTAAATCTGAGCAGAGGCCGGTTTCCGGGCCCGCAACATAGTTTTAATGACCTCTTCAGAAAAACCCTTAGCTCTTAAGACGGAAGCTTCAAGAGCCACGCCGTCAAAGACAGCCAGGCTAGGTCCTGGTAGACACAGGGGCCCTGAACGAGGAGGTCTGGGCGTTGTGGAAGTAGAAGTGGACGCTCTCACGATAGGCCTTGCAGGTCTGAGAACCAGTGCCGTCTGAGAAGCAGATTTCCTTTTTCTTGCTTGAACTTCCGAATTACCCTGGGCAGGAGCGACACCGGAGGGAACACGTACGGCAGCCGAAACCTCCAAGGTACTGCCAGCGCATCCACGAATGCTGCTTGAGGATCCCTTGTCCTTGCTCCGAAGACCGGAACCTTGTGATTGTGTCGAGACGCCATCCGATCCACATCTGGAAGACCCCACCTTTCCACGAGGAGTTGAAACACTTCTGGATGGAGGCCCCACTCGCTGGCATGCACGTCCTGACTGAAAAAGTCCGCTTCCCAATTCAGGACTCCCGGAATGAATATTGCCGATATTGCCGGTAGATGGCGTCCTGCCCAACGTAGAATCAGTGAGGCTTCCTTCATTGCCAAACGGCTTTGGGTGCCACCTTGATGATTTATGTAAGCCACTGTGGTTGCGTTGTCCGACTGTACTTGAACAGGACGGTTCTGAATCAAATGCTGGGCTAGGTTCAACGCATTGAAGACCGCCCGCAATTCCAGAATGTTGATCGAGAGGAGAGATTCCTCCTTGGTCCAGCGACCCTGCAAGGAGTGCTGCTCCAGCACCGCGCCCCAACCTCTTAGACTGGCATCTGTCGTCAACAGGACCCAGTTGGATTTCCAGAAGGGACGGCCTCTGCACAATTGTCGGTCCTGGAGAAACCAGAGCAGCGACAGACGGACCTCCGGAGTCAAAGAGATCATTTGAGACCTGATCCGGTGAGACAGGCCGTCCCACTTGCCTAGAATCAGCTTCTGGAGGGGGCGAGAATGGAATTGAGCATACTCCACCATGTCGAATGCTGACACCATGAGGCCCAGCACCTGCATTGCCGAATGCATCGACACTTGCGGACGAGAAAGGAAGCAACGAATCGTTTCAGGACTTTCTCCTGAGACAAGAACAACCTCTGGTTGTGAGTGTCCAACAGCGCTCCCAGATGCACCATGCTCTGAGCAGGGACCAGGGAGGATTTCTTACAGTTGATGAGCCACCCGTGGGCTTGTAGATACCGGACCGTCATATCCAGATGGCGCAGGAGAAGATCTGGGGAATTTGCCAAGATTAATAAGTCGTCCAGATACGGCAGTATCCTGACCCCTTGACGGCGGAGTACCACTGTCATCACCGCCATAACTTTGGTGAAGACTCGCGGAGCCGTTGTTAAACCAAAAGGTAACGCCCGAAACTGGTAATGGAGGTTGCCAATAGCGAACCTCAGGTACTGTTGATGTGACACTGCTATAGGAATATGCAAGTAAGCATCTTGTATGTCCAGGGAGACCATGTAGTCCCCAGGTTCCAAGGCCAGAACTATAGAGCGAAGGGTTTCCATACGGAACTTGGAAAACCTTCACAAACTTGTTCAGTGCCTTGAGGTTGAGAATGGGCCGGGAGGACCCATTCGGTTTCGGGACTAGAAACAGCGGAGAATAGTACCCCTGGCCCCTCTGAGTAAGAGGCACCTGTACTACGACTCCTGTATCCAGGAGGGTCTGTACCACCGAATGCAGAGTGTTTGCCTTTGTCTGGTCCGACGGGACGTCTGTCTGGCAAAATCGATGAGGGGGTCGGTTTTTGAAGGCTATGGCGTAACCTCGAGTGATGACTTCCCGTACCCAGGCATCTGAAGTGGTCTTCAACCATTCCTGGGTATACCCTAGAAGCCGGCCCCCCACCCTGGGATCCCCCAGGGGGAGGCCCGCCCCGTCATGCGGCAGGCTTAATCGGTCTTGGCTGCTGGCTGACGGGCAGCCCAGGCTCTTTTGGGCTTCGGCTTACCAGGTTTGGAAGTGCGGGCCTGCTTATGGTACGCCTGACCTATTGCTTTACCTGAGGGACGAAAGGGGCGAAAGGATGTGCCTTTGGCCTTCGACACAGAAGGAGCTGTATTAGGCAGACAGGCAGTTTTGGCAGTAGCCAAGTCAACCACTATCTTATTTAAGTCCTCCCCAAACAGAATATCCCCCTTGAAAGGGAGTACCTCCACGGTTTTTCTAGAGTCCAGATCCACAGACCAGGATCTCAGCCACAATATCCTGCGAGCCAGGACTGACGTAGTAGAGGCCTTGGCTGCTAGGATACCGGCTTCAGAAGCCGCCTCTTTAATATAGCGAGAAGCTGTGACAATATATGACAAGCATTGTCTAGCATGGTCAGAGGAGATTTCAGCTTCTAACTCCAAGGCCCATGCTTCAATAGCCTCTGCCGCCCATGTAGCTGCAATAGCGGGCCTTTGTGCAGCACCCGTGAGGATGTAAATCGCTTTTAGACAACCCTCGACACGTTTATCCATAGGCTCTTTTAGAGACGTAACGGTAGTGACAGGTAGAGCGGAGGAAACCACCATCCTAGCCACATGCGTTCTACTGGAGGAGGCGTTTCCCAATTCTTAGACAGCTCTGGCGCGAGGAGATAGCGAGCCAGCATCTTCTTTTGAGGCACAAACTTCGTACCCGGGCTTTGCCAGGGTTCCTGACGTATATCCACTAGGTGGTTAGAGTGAGGTAAAAATAAGATTTTAAACCTACCGGTAAATCTTTTTCTCGTAGTTCGTAGAGGATGCTGGGACTCCGTAAGGACCATGGGGATAGACGGGCTCCGCAGGAGACATGGGCACTTTAAGAAAGACTTTGGATCTGGGGGTGCACCTGCTCCTCCCTCTATGCCCCTCCTCCAGACCTCAGTTAGAGAAATTGTGCCCAGAGTAGACGGACAGTACGAGGAAAGGATTTTTGTTAATCCAAGGGCAAGATTCATACCAGCCACACCAATCACACCGTATAACTTGTGATATACTAACCAGTTAACAGTATGAAAACAACATAGCATCAGTCCAAGACCGATGAAAACTAGAACATAACCCTTATGTAAGCAAAACTATATACAAGTCTTGCAGAAGAAGTCCGCACTTGGGACGGGCGCCCAGCACCCTCTACGGACTACGAGAAAGATTTACCGGTAAGTTTAAAATCTTATTTTCTCTAACGTCCTAGAGGATGCTGGGACTCCGTAAGGACCATGGGGATTATACCAAAGCTCCCAAACGGGCGGGAGAGTGGGGATGACTCTGCAGCACCGATTGAGCAAACAGGAGGTCCTCCTCAGCCAGGGTATCAAACTTATAGAACTTTGCAAAGGTGTTTGACCCCGACCAAGTAGCAGCTCGGCACAGCTGTAGTGCAGAGACCCCTCGGACAGCCGCCCAAGACGAGCCCACCTTCCTAGTGGAATGGGCCTTAACCGATTTTGGCAACGGCAATCCTGCCGTAGAATGCGCCTGCTGAATCGTGTTACAGATCCAGCGAGCAATAGTCTGCTTTGAAGCAGGGCCGCCAACCTTGTTGGCTGTATACAGGACAAACAGTGCTTCTGTTTTTCTGATCCTAGCCATTCTGGCCACGTAAATTTTCAAAGTCCTGACCACATCAAGGTACTCGGAATCCTCCAAGTCACGTGTAGCCACAGGCACGACAATAGGTTGGTTCATATGAAAGGATGAGACCACCTTAGGTAGGAATTGAGGACGGGTCCGCAATTCCGCTCTATCCATATGCAAAACCAGATAGGGGCTTTTATGTGATAAAGCCGCTAATTCCGAAACTCGCTTAGCCGAAGCCAAGGCTAACAACATGACCACCTTCCTAGTGAGATATTTCAACTCCACTGTTCTAAGTGGTACAAACCAATGTGACTTAAGGAAACGCAAAAACACGTTAAGGTCCCAAGGCGCCACCGGAGATACAAAAGGAGGCTGAATATGCAGTAATCCCTTCACAAAAGTCTGTACTTCAGGTAGAGAGGCCAATTCCTTTTGAAAGAAAATGGATAAGGCCGAAATCTGAACTTTAATGGAGCCTAATTTTAGGCCCAAATTCACTCCAGTTTGTAAGAAGTGAAGAAAACGGCCTAGATGGAATTCTTCCGTAGCAGCATTCCTGGCCTCACACCAAGAAACATATTTTCGCCATATTCGATGATAATGTTTAGATGTCACGTCCTTCCTAGCCTTTATTAGCGTAGGAATGACCTCATCCGGATTACCTTTTTCCGCTAGGATCCGGCGTTCAACCGCCAAACGCAGCCGCGGTATAAGTCTTGGAACAGACAGGGACCCTGTTGCAACAGGTCCTGTCTTAAAGGAAGAAGCCACGGATCTTCTGTGAGCATTTCCTGCAGATACGGATATCAGGTCCTTCGTGGCCAATCCGGAACAATGAGTATTGTTCCCACTCCTCTTTCTTATTATTCTCAACACCTTGGGTATGAGAGGAAGGAGGAGGAAATACATAGACCGACTGGAACACCCACGGTGTCACTAGGGCGTCCACAGCTACAGCCTGAGGATCTATTGACCTGGCGCAAAACCTTTGTAGCTTTTTGTTGAGACGGGACGCCATCATGTCTATTTGGGGCAGTCCCCACCGACTTGCAATCTGTGCAAAGACTTCCTGATGAAGTCCCCACTCTCCCGGATGCAGGTCGTGTCTGCTGAGGAAGTCTGCTTCCCAGTTGTCCACTCCCGGAATGAACACTGCTGACAGTGCGCTTACATGATTCTCCGCCCAGTGAAGAATTCTGGTGGCTTCCGCCATCGCCATTCTGCTCCTTGTCTCGCCCTGGCGGTTTACATGAGCTACTGCGGTGACGTTGTCTGACTGGATCATAACTGGTCGGTCGCGAAGTAAGGTCTCCGCTTGACGTAGGGCGTTGTATATGGCCCTTAGTTCCAGGATGTTGATGTTAAGACAAGTCTCTTGACTTGTCCAAAGGCCTTGGAAATATCTTCCCTGTGTGACTGCTCCCCAACCTCGGAGGCTCGCGTCCGTGATCACCAGGATCCAATTCTGAATGCCGAAACCTGCGGCCCTCTAGAAGGTGAGCACTCTGCAGCCACCACAGGAGAGATACCCTGGCCCTGGGGGACAGGGTGATCCTCTGATGCATTTGCAGATGTGACCCAGGCCATTTGTCCAATAGGTCCCATTGGAAAGTCCTTGTATGGCACCTGCCGAAGGGAATGGCTTCGTACGTCGCCACCATTTTTCCCAGGACTTGAGTGCAATGATGTACTGACACTTGTTTTGGCTTCAACAGGTTCTTGACTAGAGTCATGAGTTCCTGCGCTTTTTCTATCGGAAGAAAAACCCTTTTCTGGTCTGTGTCCAGAATCATGCCCAAGAAGGGCAGACGAGTGGTAAAATTCAGCTGCGACTTTGGAATATTGAGAATCCAGCCGTGTCGCGGTAACACCTTCAGTGAAAGTGATACGCTGTTCAGCAACTTCTCCCGTGATCTCGCTTTTATGAGGAGATCGTCCAAGTACGGGATAATTGTGTCACCCTGCTTGCGCAGGAGCACCATCATTTCCGCCATTACCTTGGTGAAAATTCTCGGGGCCGTGGAAAGCCCAAACGGCAAAGTCTGAAATTGGTAATGACAATCCTGTACCGCAAATCCCAGGTATGCCTGATGAGAATATATGGGAACATGCAGGTATGCATCCTTTATGTCCAGAGATACCATATAATCCCCCCCTTCTAGGCTGGTGATGACCGCTCTGAGCGATTCCATTTTGAAATTGAACAGTTTTATGTAAAGGTTCAGGGATTTAAAAATTCAAACTGGGTCTGACCGAACCGTCCGGTTTCGGGACCACAAACAGAGTTGAGTAGTACCCCTTCCCTCTTTGAAGCAGGGGAACCTCGACCACCACTTGTTGAAGACACAATTTGTGAATCGCATGTAACACTATCTCCCTTTCCAGGGGAGAAGTCGGTAGCGCCGATTTGAAAAACCGGCGAGGAGGCACCTCTTCGCATTCCAGCTTGTATCCTGCGAAACAATTTCTATTGCCCAGGGATCCACCTGTGAGTGAACCCAGATGTGGCTGAAAAGTCGAAGACGTGCCCCTACTGGAGCAGACTCCCTCAGGGGAGCCCCAGCGTCATGCGGTGGATTTTGCAGAGGCCGGGGAGGACTTCTGTTCCTGGGAACTAGCTGTGTTGTGCAGCTTTTTCCCTCTGCCCTTACCTCTGGCAAGAAAGGACGATCCATGTACTCTTTTGCTTTTATTTGAACGAAAGCACTGCATTTGATAATGAGGCGCTTTCTTAGATTGTAAGGGAATATAAGGCAAAAAATTCGATTTACCTGCCGTAGCTGTGGAGACTAGGTCCGAGAGGCCCTCTCCAAACAATTCCTCCCCCTTGTAAGGCAAAAACTCCATATGCCTCTTTGAGTCGGCATCACCTGTCCACTGTCGGGTCCATAAGACTCGCCTAGCAGAAATAGACATAGCGTTTATTCTGGAACCCAGCAAACTAATGTCTCTTTGAGCATCACTCATATATAAGACAGCATCTTTTATATGCCCTAGGGTCATTAAAATGGTATCCTTATCAAGGGTCTCAATATCCGCTGATAAGGAATCTGTCCATGTTGCTACAGACCTATAAACCCAGGCCGACGCAATTGCCGGTCTGAGTAAGGTACCAGAATGTGTGTAAATGGACTTCAAGGTAACCTCCTGCTTGCGGTCAGCAGGATCCTTGAGGGTAGCCGTATCTTGGGATGGGAGCGCTATGTTTTTTGATAAGCATGTCAAAGCCTTGTCTACCCTAGGGGAGGATTCCCACCGTATTCTGTCCGTTGGCGGGAAAGTATACGCTATAAGAATCCTTTTGTGAATCTGCAGTTTTTTGTCTGGAGTTTCCCACGCTTTATCGCATAATTCGTTCAGCTCATGTGAACCCTTGTGTCAGGGACAGGGGGTTCCTCTATGATATGCAAAACATCTTTTATTGCAATAATCATATATCGAATATATTTAGCTGTAATTTTGCATCATCGTAGTCGACACTGGAGTTTGAATCCGTGTCGGTATCTGTGTCTACTATTTGGGATAGTGGGCGCTTCTGAGACCCCGAAGGTCCCGGCGACATTGGGACAGACATGGGTTGACTCCCTGACTGTACCCTAGCTTCAGCTTTGTCTAATCTTTTGTGCAATAAATTAACATTATCACTTAAAACATTCCACATATCCATCCAGTCAGGTGTCGGCGCTGCCGACGGATACCTTACATTCATACACTCCCCCTCCTCCTTAGGTGAGCCTTTAACCTCAGACATGTCGACACACGCGTACCGACACCACACACAGGGAAGCTCTTTTCTGAAGACAAGTTCCCCACCAGGCCCTTTGGAGAGACAGAGAGAGAGTATGCCAGCACACACCCCAGCGCTATATGACCCAGGAAAAAACACAGAATGTTTACCCAGTAGCGCTTTTCAAGTATGTATATGCGCCAATTATGTGCCCCCCCTCTACTTTAAAACCCTCTTTCACCGTGGTATCAAACAGGGGAGAGTCCGGGGAGCTTCCTCTCAGCGGTGCTGTGGAGAAAAATGGCGCTGGTGAGTGCTGAGGGAGAAGCCCCGCCCACTCGGCGGCAGGCTTCTGTCCCGCTCAAAATTCTTAAAAACATGGCGGGGGCTCTTTATATACATGTACAGTGCCCAGCTGTACATGTATATATGCACATTTGCCACAGGAGATGTTTATATTGCTGCCCAGGGCGCGCGCCCTGCACCCTTACAGTGACCGATGTGTGTGAGGTGAATGGGAGCAATGGCGCACAGCTTCACTGCTGTGCGTTACCTCTATGAAGATCAAGCTATCTTCTGCCGCCTCTGAAGTCTTTTCCTCTCATACTCACCCGGCTTCTATTTTCCGGCTCTGCGAGGAGGACGGCGGCGCGGCTCTGGGATGGACGGCGAGGGTGAGACCTGCGTACCGATCCCTCTGGAGCTAATGATGTCCAGTAGCCTAAGAAACAGAGCCCTGAAACTCAGAGAAGTGGGTCTGTATCTCTCTCCTCAGTCCCTCGATGCAGGGAGTCTGTTGCCAGCAGGCTCCCTGAACATAAAAAACCTAACTAAAATACTTTCTTTACAAGAAACTCAGGAGAGCTCCCTGAAATGCACCCAGTCTCCACTGGGCACAGTATCAAACTGAGGTCTGGAGGAGGGGCATAGAGGGAGGGGCCAGTGCACACCCAGATCCAAAGTCTTTCTTAAAGTGCCCATGTCTCCTGCGGAGCCCGACTATCCCCATGATCCTTACGGAGTCCCAGCATTCTCTAGGACATTAGAGAAACTTGTTTAATCACCTTCTGACGCTTGAACCTATCTGGTTTCTTAGGAGGAACGGATGGCTCGGGATCATCCGTAATCTGCAGAATTAACTTAATAGCCTCCAAAAGATCAGGAACATCCACATGTGAACTACCCTCCCCATCAGCCGTATCCGAGTCAGAACCTGTGGGGTCAGTGTATGTGCTGTTTTCATCAGACGAGAGGTCAGTGACAGCAGTGGATTGTGAGGAGACGAGCGCTCGCTTAGAGGACCTCTTGGACTTAGGTGAGCGATGGTCAGACTTTTTAGTAGTCAGGGACTGGTTCAACTCCTTTAATTGAGCAGATAAATCGTCCGCCCACGGCGGGTTAGCTGCAGGGACCACACACGGCTGTACCGGCATTGGAGGTCCCATAGGGGGTGTTAGTTTATGAACTAGCATATGCAGAAGCGTGGAAAAAGCGGCCCACGGAGGGTCAGTATGTGCCTCCATTGCCACAGTCCCCAGAGCCCCCAGAACCAGAGCCCACAGCTGCTATATTCTCCCCATATGTGCCTGTGGCTTCAGCAACACCAGCAGTGTGTTCCGCCCCAGAACCGTTACCCTCAGAAGCAGACATGATATAACTTGCAGTATGAGGTAACAGTACAATTATTAGCAGCACTATATCCCTAAACCAAAACCCCTGCGCAGTGTAGTCAGCACCAGCAGAAATAAAGGAGAGATATGGTGACTAAATCACAGAAAAAAATACGTAACACAGTATATCTTTGTGAAAATCCTATATTAAATAACACCTGACGCACCAAGGCCCCTCAGGTTATAGAATATAGGGATAGCAAGTTGAGTGAAAGACACGAGATGGACACCACTCAGCTATCAATGCACACACAAATAGTCACAGTTTGTACAATGCAGAGGTTATTACAGACAATAATACTGCACTGGACTAGCTTAAACAGCTATATAGTCAATAGATATAGCACTACACAGTAAGAAACTATGTATATCACAGGGTAATTGTACTATAAACCCCTGACTAAATGCACTCTCTTACTAACACTGACTAAAAAGGCAGGTAGAATACTTAAGTGTCATGTAAAGGCACAGCGCTGACAACCAGGCGGCTTTACATAGGAGGATTTGCCCAAGCAGTCCCAGGAACAGTGAGCTGAGGAGTAATGGCGCAGCAGACACCGACAGGGAGTGAGGAAAAGACAGAGATGCAGCTCCAGGGCGGGAACACTTGCTGGAAATGGCGCCCTGGTGCTGGGGGAGGGGCTTCAGGTCTAAGCCTTATCCCCCTTGCTGGCAAAACCACCGGGTACTGACCGCGCCGGATCGCGAGTGGGACCCACTTACCACCTCCCGCATCGCGGCCACGCGATCCTGGAGAGCCCCAGCCGTGTGTGTCTAACGAAGAAAACAGGAGCCTCCATTGTAGGTACCCAGCAACCAGGGCTCGGAAGTGTACAGCGCCGCTGGGGAGAGCTGGAGCTGCAGCAGTGAATGTCACAAGACATTTACCACCGCTGCTGCCCTTGAAGTCTTCACTTTTTACCTCATAAAAAGCTTTTCTCAGGGCTGCTTGGAGCAGCCCCTCTGTTAAGTGCCTGCTTACTGCAGCACCAACTGACAAACTGAGCTCCTGTGCTGGGAGGCGGGGTGATATAGGAGGCGGCGCTGTGCATTCTGGGAACAGTCAAAGCTTTGCGCCTGTTGGTGCCTCGGATCAAGATCCTACTCTACACCCCATTGTCCAGACTTGTGGAGCCCAGTGTACCCCGCAGCAGAAATCTAGATAAACCACATCAACTGTCACCCTGGTCGAGGTTGTCGTTTACTATCTCTTAGAAGCTAATCAAATTAGTTTGGCATGACCTGTTTCTCACAGAACCGTGCTGGTTCTTATTAACAGCATGGGAGTTCTCCAAGTAATCCTGTATGCTGTCCCTTAGTATACTTTCCAATAGTTTCCCCACTATTGATTGTCAGACTAACCAGTCTATATAGTTACCAGGATGAAGTTTAATACCCTTTTTAAATATTGGGACTACATCCGCTATACGCCAGTCCTTTGGTATCATACCGGATCTAAGCGAGTCACTGAAAATCAGGGAGTGGCCTTACTATTTCAGTATTTAGCTCCATCAAAACCCTAGGATGTAGCTAAATAGAAAACAAACCACTACTGTTAACTAAATGCACTAAACCAGGAAAGACATTCAATTGTAGACTTACACATTTGTCTTCTTCCAGCCTTATAACTTGCTACTTTACTGGGGGTGTGCGTACACTTGCACCCATGATCCATACGCATTGCATAGGAAAACCGTAGGTGCAAGCATACACAGCCTTACAGGGCATAGCGTTGGCCAACAATGGAAAAGGACACAAATGTAACCATGAGGACAAAAAAGGTGCAACATACCTTTCTTAGTTCCACAACAACTTCATTCCTCTGTCTTCTCATGCTCTGCAAGATAAAGGGAATGTTACAACTACTTTTAAGTTACAAGATAAAAGCATTTCAATTCCAACACTGAAGAGTTAACAGCTTTGCTATTATTATTTCACCCACTAGGAATAATCAATTGCTATCAATGTCACACAGGCTCAGTTACTACAAGCACGTGCAGCATTAATGAAAAGTTTAGCTGAAAAAGAATAAAACCATTGCTCAAATGTCAAAGAACAAAATTAGTCCAATTTAGCTTTCGTAAGTGTGGGAAAATTGTGCACTAATCCCATTGCACAAAGCCCCCCTTGCGTATCAGGTTTGGTGTTTAGCAGGGTTGGTAAAAGAAAAAAAAAAGTAGTGTTTGTGTCTTTCGTTTAAACGCTTTTTTGGTTTAACACAGTTTTTTTTTTTTTTTTGCATTAGTGGAAAAAAAAAATTTCAATCATGTATTTGAAACCTTGATCACATTGGTGTGACATCGCTTATAAAGCGCAGTGTGTACGCAGGATTGCGCGCTCCCATGCAACAAACACGTAAGGGACCCAAACACTAGAGTGATAATGCCAGATTTCATCCAATTTCAGGCATTCTGCCCGATATATCGGATGAAATCGGGCCTTTTAGAGGAGTTTCCGATCTGATCCGCGTTCCCGTGAGCATCGGATCCTCCAGATTGAATGTGCTGCACATTCAATCAGGTCCAACCTGGGGGCATGGCTGGGATCGCCCAAGATACATCTTATGCCAAAGGACAGCATACGATGCATCTTGGGCGATCCTGCCCCCCGGGAGGCTGCCGGAGTGATCGCCTGCGACATGTGGTCACATAAGTGTATGGGGCCCTTTATTTTGATGTGCTACACATCAAGACAAGCGTCCGTCACTAGTGTCCTGTAATATGTTAATGAAGATCATTCCGTTCTTCACTAAAATCGCCCCAGTGTGTACAGGCAATTCGGGCTGACAGGGATTAGTTCCTTTGTCGGAATGAATCCCCGTCAAGCCAGTGTGTACCCAGTGTGTCTGCCTTCTTATCTTCATACACTATCCCTGTCTCCAGTGCACTCCCACTCAGTCAATGTATATGATCATTTCTGTACAACCACTCCAGGGCCATGGCTCATGGGGGTCGATTTAATTCTCCGACAGTTGAATAGCGCCGGGAATTAGTTCCCGTCGCTATTCAATTCAGCTCATTTTAAGTCGACGAATGCCCATTCTCCCGGACTTAACAGGTTGATTTGTCGGGAGAACGGGCATTCTCAGACTTAACTCCACGGCGCGATGCTGATTCCCGACAGAATCGGCTTCGCACCGGCCACGCAGCAGCACTTTTGTCGGATTTCCTCTCGCATCCCCCCCAGGGGTGAGAAGAATTCCGGACAACCGAGTGTCACTTGGCGCTGTATTGAATAGCACCGGGAGCTAATTCCCGGCGCTATTCAACTGTTGGGAGAATTGAATAGACCCCATGGAGTCCTGCTGTTTTAAGTATCACAATGCCCCTTATTCATTTTAACTTATCACCTTGTATGGTTGGTTTGCACTTTTTATATATAATTCCTTGTGTTTCACTGTAATGTTTTCCACTGAACAGTATTAGAAGCTATGTGGCGCCATATAGCAGTAAAGAAAGATGCAAGTAGACCAATGCACATACATGAAGTTATATATATACCCCCTCAATTCCATAATCCATACTAAAAACTATGTAAAAGAAGCTTAAAGTGACAGTAAGCATTACTGCATGACATTCTAAGAGCCCATTTCCTCACCCCTCAAAACTTGAACTATGTGCCCTGTTATTCCAGGCAGCATCCTGTAACACACAATATGGAATGTACGGATGTCAAGCCGTGAAAATTCTAATTTGACAACCGTATAGTGCAGCTCATCTTTATTTATGTAAACTACTGATAGGGGGGGAACAGAAGCTGCTTTACACTGCTAATACCCTGCATTTTGGGCATGAGAATGCACCTGTTGCTAACAGCACAGGGCTAGTCGACCAAACAATTAAATAGTTTCCGGTCACTAGGACAGGCGTTACGGGAAGTAGAAACAAATTAATTCTCTAAAAATGTATAGGTAACAAATTCTATGTTTTTGAGGACAATAGTAATCTATCACTTATTACCGTTCGGGCACAACAATAAATAGAACTACCAGATTGTATCAGAACTACCAGTACAACTGCAAAACTATGCAAGTTAATGTTTACCTATAGTGATCTAGAACAGTCCTGAGGTAAAGTGGCAGCATCTAATTAAAAGCGAGAGGGTTGCTATAGCATTCATTAGACAGGGTGGTCTTCAGTATGCCGAATGTCGGGATCCCGGCGCACAGTATACCGGCGCCGGGATCCCGACACCCGGCATACCGACAGCTATTCTCCCTCGTGGGGGTCCACGACCCCCCTGGAGGGAGAATAAATAAGCAGCGCGCCACCGTGCCCGCAGCGTGGCGAGCCCGCAAGGGGCTCCTTTGCACTCGCCACACTGTCGGTATGCCGGCGGTCGCGCTCCCGGCGCCGGTATGCTGGTCGCCGGGAGCCCGGCCGCCGGCATACCATACTACACCCGTTAGACATGCCAGGCTTCAGGGTAGACACCCAAGCAAGGGAATTACAGAGGAAGCAACCCTTCAATGGCATTCAGTGCATTTTCCTGACTGAGCATAGGATCATTTCCACACAACGTGTCATCCCATGCAAGGCTAACACTGACTCACATTCTGCAGAACTTGGTGCCAAGCTGGAACTAGCAGGCACAAGAGCCGATGACTCAGGCCGATCAGGGCATAAGTTTACTGTTACATAGCAGAATGGTTAGACTAACAATCTAAGATTAGAATACAAGTCAGTATACACACACTGATCATTTAACGCGATAAATACACCTGACTCACTAAAAACCAATACCAGAAATACCAGTGTTTATACATACAGCCAACATTACAGGATACAGAAAGATCCATAAAATGTTTTATACCTTAATCAAGTTCCATCCATGACTGTGTGAAAAAAAAAAATATATATATCAATCTATAAAAAATAATCTCGGCCTATACTCCGGAATATATGCAATTGCGGTCGAATTCCCGAAAATGTCGAAAAACTGGACTTTCACCAAAAAAAAAAATAAAAAAAAATTGACAATGCAATACAGTACTTTCAGTCAAAAAACCGGGCTTTTAAAATTCGACTTTTTGAAATTCGACATTTGACAAATTCGACATTTCTGCAATGGTACAAATGCGGCTTTTCGACAAAAGTATATTCAATTGAAGTACGTAAATTCGACAACAGTGCTTTTCGTCAGTAAATTTGTAATTTTCAATCCGCCTCACTTTGCTGGCGGAATGTAATAATATTTTTTAAAAACATGTTTTTTTTTGTGTTTTTTTTATTGCTAATAGCATATCTAATTATATTAGAAGGGATTAGGTACTTGATTTGGCTCTTTAGGAGGCACAAGTATTTATATATTTTTAAAAAAAAAATTTTTTATTTTTTTTTATGGAATGGGTTAAAGACCAAAAAAAAAAAAAAATGCGTGGGGTCCCCCCTCCTAAGCATAACCAGCCTCGGGCTCTTCGAGCCGGTCCTGGTTGTAAAAATACGGGGGGGAAATGACAGGGGATCCCCCGTATTTTAACAACCAGCACCGGGCTCTGCGCCTGGTCCTGGTGCAAAAAATACGGGGGACAAAAAGCGTAGGGGGTCCCCCGTATTTTTTGTACCAGCACCGGGCTCCACTAGCTGGACAGACAATACCACAGCTGGGGGACACTTTTATACCGCTCCCTGCGGCTGTGGCATTAAATACCCAACTAGTCACCCCTGGCCGGGGTACCCTGGAGTGGGGACCCCTTCAATCAAGGGGTCCCCCCCAGCCACCCAAGGGCCAGGGGTGAAGCCCGAGGCTGTGTTCCCCCCCCCCCCCCCCCCATCCAAGGGCTGTGGATGGGGGGCTGATAGCCATGTGTAAAAATGAAAGAATATTGTTTTTTTTGCAGAAGAACTACAAGTCCCAGCAAGCCTCCCCGCAAGCTGGTACTTGGAGAACCACAAGTACCAGCATGCGGGGGGGAAACGGGCCCGCTGGTACCTGTAGTTCTTCTGCAAATAAATACCCAAATAAAAACAGGACACACACACCTTGAAAGTAAAACTTTATTACATAAATGCCGACACATACATACTTACCTATGTTGACACGCTGACTCTGGCCACGTCTCTGTCTGTCGACGTCCGAGGTACCTGAAAATAAAATTATATACTCCACCTGATCCAGTGTCCGGTTCTTTTATTGTAATCCTCGTACATGGCAAAAAAAAAAAAAAACGCATACCCGCTCCACACGGACTGAAAGGGGTCCCATGTTTACACATGGGACCCCTTTCCCCGAATGCTGAGACCCCCTGTGACTCCTGTCACAGAAGGTCCCTTCAGCTAATCAGGGAGTGCCACGCTATCAGCCCCCCATCCGCAGCACATGGATGGGGGGGACATTTCCCCCCCCGTATTTTGGCAACCAGGACCGGCTCAAAGAGCCCGAGGCTGGTTATGCTTAGGAGGGGGGACCCCACGCAATTTTTTTTCCGGGTTTTTTACCTTTTTTTTACATTTATGAAAATCGAATAAAAATCCGTCAATTGTTCCGTTTTTCGACAGGGGGACTGTCGAATCCATTTTTTATTGAATATGTCGAATTCCGGCACCCGCCGGCCGGAATTAGACGGTCGAATTGTGTCGAATTTAAAAACGGGCGAAAAAGTGCCGCAATTCGCCCGGAATTGCATATACCCCATAAGGTATCTATAAGCAAAATATCTCCTCAAAGGAAATAGATATAGGACCCTCTGTTTTGCATGTTCGCATATTATACTCACCAATCTGGTTTATGAGAGGAATTTAAAAAATAAATAAAAAAATAAGAATTTACTTACCGATAATTCTATTTCTCGTAGTCCGTAGTGGATGCTGGGGACTCCGTCAGGACCATGGGGAATAGCGGGCTCCGCAGGAGACGGGGCACATCTAAAAAGCTTTTTAGGTCACATGGTGTGTACTGGCTCCTCCCCCCATGACCCTCCTCCAAGCCTCAGCTAGGTACTGTGCCCGGACGAGCGTACACAATAAGGAAGGATCTTGAATCCCGGGTAAGACTCATACCAGCCACACCAATCACACCGTACAACTTGTGATCTGAACCCAGTTAACAGTATGATAACAAAACGAAGTAGCCTCCGAAAAGATGGCTCACAACAATAGTAATAACCCGATTTTTGTAACAATAACTATGTACAAGCATTGCAGACAATCCGCACTTGGGATGGGCGCCCAGCATCCACTACGGACTACGAGAAATAGAATTATCGGTAAGTAAATTCTTATTTTCTCTAACGTCCTAGTGGATGCTGGGGACTCAGTCAGGACCATGGGGATTATACCAAAGCTCCCAAACGGGCGGGAGAGTGCGGATGACTCTGCAGCACCGAATGAGAGAACTCCAGGTCCTCCTTAGCCAGAGTATCAAAATTTGTAAAATTTTACAAACGTGTTCTCCCCTGACCACGTAGCTGCTCGGCAAAGTTGTAATGCCGAGACTCCTCGGGCAGCCGCCCAGGATGAGCCCACCTTCCTTGTGGAATGGGCATCTACATATTTCGTCTGTGGCAGGCCTGCCACAGAATGTGCAAGCTGAATTGTACTACAAATCCAGCGTGCAATAGACTGCTTAGAAGCATGAGCACCCAGCTTGTTGGGTGTATACAGTATAAACAGCAAGTCAGACTTTCTGACTCCAGCCGTCCTAACTATATATATATTATATATATATATATATATATATATATATATATATATATATATATATATATATATATATATATATATATATATATATATATATATATATATATATATATATATATATTTTTTTTAGGGCCCTGACCACATCTAGTAACTTGGAGTCCTCCAAGTCCCTAGTAGCCGCAGGCACCACAAGAGGTTGTTTCAGGTGAAAACGCTGACACCCCTTTATGAAGAAACTGGAGACGAGTCCCAGTTCTGTCCTGTTCAAATGGAAAATTTTAATATGGGCTTTTGTAAGACAAAGCCGCCCATTCTGACAATCGCCTGGCCGAGGCCAGGGCTAACAACATGGTCACTTCCCATGTGAGATATTTGTCAACAGCATGGTCACTTTCCATGTGAGATATTTTAAATCCACAGATTTGAGCGGTTCAAACCAATATGATTTTAAGAAATCCCAACACTATGTTGAGATCTCACAGTGCCCCTAGGGGCACAAAAAAGCTGTATATGCAATACATCCTTTACAATCTGGACTTCAGGAACTGAAGTCAATTCTTTCTGGAAGAAAATCTACAGGGCCAAAATTTAAATGTTAATGAACCCCAATTTGAGGTCCAAAACACTCCTGTTTTCAGGAAGTGTAGAAATCGACCTAGTTGAATTTCCGTCGTGGAGCCTTCCTGGCCTCACCCACGCAACATATTTTCACCACATGTGGTGATGACGTTGTGCGGTCACCTCCTTCCTGGCTTTGACCAAGGTAGGTATGACCTCTTATGGAATGCCTTTTCCCCTCAGGATCCGGCATTCAACCGCCATGCCGTCAAACGCAGCCGCGGTAAGTCTTGGAATAGACATGGTACTTGCTGAATCAAGTCCCTTCTTAGCTCCCCAGGCCCTTAGTCCTCTGTGAGCATTTCTTGAAGTTCCGGGTACCAAGTCCCTCTTGGCCAATCCGGAGCCACTAGTATAGTTCATACTCCTCTATGTCTTATAATTCTCAATACCCTGGTTATGAGAAACAGAGGAGGGAACACATACACAGACTGGTACACCCACGGTGTTACCAGAACATCCACAGCTATCGCCTGAAGGTCTCATGACCTGGCGGAATACCTGTCCCGTTTTTTGTTCGGGCGGGACGCCATCATGTCCACCTTTGGTCTTTGCCAACGGTCCACAATCATGTTGAAAAACTTCCCTATGAAGTTTCCACTCTCCCGGGTGGAGGTCATGCCTGCTGAGGAAGTCTGCTTCCCAGTCGTCCACTCCCGGAAAGAACACTGCTGACAGTGCTATCACATGATTTTCCGCCTAGCGAAAAATCCTTGCAGTTTTCACTGCCCTCCTGCTTCTTGTGCCGCCCTTCTGTTTACGTGGGCGACTGCCGTGATGTTATCCCACTGGATCAATACCGGCTGACCTTGAAGCAGAGGTCTAGCTAAGGTTAGAGCATTATAAATTTGCTCTAAGCTTATTTATGCGGAGAGAATTCTCCAGACTTAATCACACTTCCCTGGAAATTTTTTCCCTGTGTGACTGTTCCCCAGCCTCTCAGGCTGGCCTCCGTGGTCACCGGCATCCAATCCTGAATGCCGAATCTGCGGCCCTCTAGAAGATGAGCACTCTGTAATCACCACAGGAGAGACACCCTTTTCCGCTGATGCATCTGAGGATGCGATCCGGACCATTTGTCCAGCAGATCCCACTGAAGAGTTCTTGCGGGAAATCTGCCGAATGGAATTGCTTCGTAATAAGCCACCATTTTTACCAGGACTCTTGTGCAATGATGCACTGACACTTTTCCTGGTTTTAGGAGGATCCCGATTAGCTCGGATAACTCCCTGGTTTTCTCCACTGGGAGAAACACGTTTTTCTGGACTGTGTCCAGAATCTTCCCTAGGAACAGTAGACGTGTCGTCGGAAAAAGCTGCGATTTTGGAATATTTAGAATCCACTCGTGCTGTCGTAGAACTACTTAAGATAGTGCTACTCCGACCTCCAACTGTTCTCTGGACCTTGCCCTTATCAGGAAAGCGTCCATGTTTCTTTTAAGAAAAATCCTCATTCCGGCCATTACCTTGGTAAAGACCCGGGGCGCCGTGGACAATCCAAACGGCAGCGTCTGAACTGATAGTGACAGTTCTGTACCAGGAACCTGAAGTACCCTTGGTGAGAAGGGCAAATTTGGACCTGTAGGTAAACGTCCCTGATATCCAGTGACATCATATCGTCCACTTCTTCCTGGTTCGCTATCACTGCTCCGAGTGACTCCATCTTGATTTGAACGCTTGTATGTAAGTGTTCAAATATTTCAGATCTCACCGAGCCGGTTGGCTTCAGTACCACAATATAGTGTGGAATACTACCCCCTTCCTTGTTGTAAGAAGGGTACTTTGATTATCACCTGCTGGGAATACAGCCTGTGAATTGTGTGAGGGGGAGACGTCTCGAATTTCCAATGTACACCTGGGATATTACATGTAGGATCCCGGAGTTCCCTTGCGAGTGTTGCTGAAACTCTTGAGATGACCCCCTACCGCACCTGAGTCCGCTTGTACGGCCCCAGCGTTATGCTGCGGACTTGGCAGAAGCCGTGAGGAGCTTCTGTTCCTGGGAATGAGCTGCTTGCTGCAGTCTTCTTCCCTTTCCTCTCCCCCTGGGCAGATATGACTGGCCTTCGCCCGCCTGCCCGTATGGGGACGAAAGGACTGAGACTGAAAAGACTGTGTCCTTTTCTGCCAATATGTGACTCGGGGTAACAAAAGGTGGATTTTTCAGCTGTTGCCATGGCCACCAGGTCCAATGGACCGCCCCTTTATACGGCAATACTTCCATATGCCGTCTGGAATCTGCCTCACCTGACCACTGTCGTGTCTTCGTCTGGCAGATATGTACATCACATTTACTCTTGATGCCAGAATGCAAATATGCCTCTGCGCATCACACATATATAGAAATGCATCCTTAAAATGCTCTATAGACAATAAAATCCTGTCCCTGTCAAGGGTATCAAAATTTTCAGTCAGGAAATCCGACCAAGCCCCCTCAGCGCTGCACATCCAGGCTGAGGCGATTGCTGGTCGTAGTATAACACCAGTATGTGTGTATATACTGTTATGATATTTTCCAGCTTCCTATCAGCTGGCTCCTTGAGGGCGGCCGTATCTGGAAACGGTAACGCCATGTTTTTTATAAGCGTGTGAGCGCCTTGTCCACCCTAAGGTGTGTTTTCCAACTCGCCCTTACTACTGGCGGGAAAAAGGGTATACCGCCCATAACTTTCTGTCGGAGGAACCCCACGTATCATCACACACTTCATTTAATTTATCTGATTCAGGCAAAACTACAAGTAGTTTATTCCCACCCTACAAAATACCCTTATTTGTGGTACTTGTGGTATCAGAAATACGTAACACCTCCTTCATTGCCCTTAACATGTAACTTGTGGCCCTAAAGGAAAAATACGTTTGTTTCTTCACCGTCGACACTGGGGTCAGTGTCCGTGTCAGTGTCTGTCGACCGACTGAGGTAAATGGGCGTTTTTACAAGCCCCTGACGGTGTCTGAGACGCCTGGACCGATACTAATTTGTCCGCCGGCTGTCTCATGTCGTCAACCGGCTTGCAGCGTGTTGACATTATCACGTAATTCCATAAGTAAGCCATCCATTCTGGTGTCGACTCCCTAGAGAGTGACATCACCATTACAGGCAATTTTCTCTGTCTCCTCACCAACATTTTCCTCATACATGTCGACACACACGTACCGACCTACAGCACACACATACAGGGAATGCTCTGATAGAGGACAGGACCCACTAGCCCTTTGGGGAGACAGAGGGAGAGTTTGCCAGCACACACCAAAAGCGCCATAATGTATATAACAACCCTAGAAGGTGTTGTTTCTATATATGGGCTCTTAATATATAATTATATCGCCAATTTATGCCCCCCTTCTCTTTAACCCTGTTTCTGTAGTGCAGGGGAGAGTGGGAGCCTTCCTCACCAGCGGAGCTGGTCAGGAAAATGGCGCTGAGTGCTGAGGAGAATAAGCTCCGCCCCTTTCACGGCGGGCTTTTCTCCCGGTTATTAGGAAAACTGGCCTGGGTTAAATACATACATATAGCCTTAATGGCTATATGTGATGTATTTATTTGCCAAATAGGTATTTATATTGCTGCCCAGGGCGCCCCCAGCAGCGCCCTGCACCCTCCGTGACCGTGTCAGTGAGCCGTGTAGCAACAATGGCGCACAGCTGCAGTGCTGTGCGCTACCTCTCTGAAGACTGTGAAGTCTTCTGCCGCCTGTTTCCGGACCTCCGTTCCGCCGTCTTTCTTCAGCGTCTGTAAGGGGGATCGGCGGCGCGGCTCCGGGACGAACCCCAGGCTGACCTGTGTTCCGACTCCCTCTGGAGCTCAGTGTCCAGTAGCCTAAAACTTCAATCCTCCTGCACGCAGGTGAGTTGCAAGTCTCTCCCCTAAGTCCCTCGTTGCAGTGATCCTGTCGCCAGCAGGAATCACTGATTAGAAACCTAAAAAAAAACTTTACTAAACAGCTCCTTAAGAGAGCCATCCAGTTTGCACCCTTCTCGGACGGGCACAAAAACCTAACTGAGGCTTGGAGGAGGGTCATGGGGGGAGGAGCCAGTACACACCATGTGACCTAAAAAGCTTTTTAGATGTGCCCTGTCTCCTGCGGAGCCCGCTATTCCCCATGGTCCTGACGGAGTCCCCAGCATCCACTAGGACGTTAGAGAAAAAGGTATAAGGAATACAGCCATTACACATATGTAACATGTAGTGGGGATTTACCCATATATGCAATGCCATATTTAAAGTTGCACTAACACAAACACAACAGCCAATAACCACCCACCAGACATAGGACCAGGGGCCTGCGCCAATCAGAAACCACCAAATCTCTATTGGTAACACAATATGCATGTGGTAGAGCAGCCTTATTGTTAGTTATCACAAACGGGGGAGGGGGTTTCAATTGAATAGCTCCAACAATAGGGGGGGGGGGGGGGGGGGGGGGGGATTCAATTGTTTGGAAAGTCAGTTGGGTGTCTGGTTTTTCCTATCTAAAAGACAGGGGGAAAAGGAAGTATTGGAGGCAGTTAAATGATGACACACAGTTGGTATTTGGAACTATTATAACCTATGGAAAAAAGATAGCCAGTAGCGGTATTTCAGCAAATAATGTTCTAGAGCACAGGTTCTCAAACTCGGTCCTCAGGACCCCACACAGTGCATGTTTTGCAGTTCTCCTCACAGAATTGCAAATAAAATAATTAGCTCCACCTGTGGACCTTTTAAAATGTGTCAGTGAGTAATTAATACTTGCTGGGTGACCTGCAAAACATGCACTGTGTGGGGTCCTGAGGACAGAGTTTGAGAACCACTGTTCTAGAGTATTTGGGGGCACATTAAAATGCTTAGTGATTTTTCAGTGTGTAGATCAGGGGTTCCCAAATGCAGTCCTCAAGGCACCTTAACAGTCCTGGGTTTTACCTATATTCATGCTTGGCTATAGGCGATTTAACCTTCTGTGCTAAACAATGGATATACTTAAAACCTGGACCATTAGGGTACCTTGAGGAACGCGTTTGGGTACCTCTGGTGTAAATATAACTTTGTAAAAAGTTGAAAAATAAAAACCTTACAACTTCAAAAAAAGAGTTCAAAAAAACCCTTTCCCATCAACACTCCACCATACATATCCAACATAATTTAACCCACTGTTCTGCTTTTTAGGGAAATAAAGTTAAAAATGACATATCTTTATTGCTCAAATTATACTATTCAAAAGCATCTAAATATATTGGTACTGGTGTCCCAGGGCAGTTACTGCACTATGGACCTTATTCAATAAGAGCAGCAGATTCTGCTACTCTTGCAATCACATGCTTGGGGCCACCCAGCATGCTACCCGCCGCTCACTAGCTGAGATCACGCTTTAATTGCGATCGCACCACAATTAGAGTGTGGTCACAGAAACTATAGAGGCCTCCTGCCGGTGCCATAATTTTTTCGATCAGAGCAGCTGCGTGTGACAAGCAGCCACCCTGAAACCACTACAGACACACCCACTTTTTCCCGGCAACGCCCAGAAAATGATCCGTCGCCACCCACCTCTGACTGCATTAACTACACGCACAGGTCAGGACCTGCGCACAGCGATGCCTTCTCAAATATTGTGGAAGCATCGTGTTTGCGATGCGACCTGAATTAGGCCCTATGTTCGGACCTCACAAGGATTTTTCTGCCAATACGCTGCAAATTAAAAATAAGAATTTACTTACCGATAATTCTATTTCTCATAGTCCGTAGTGGATGCTGGGGACTCCGTAAGGACCATGGGGAATAGCGGCTCCGCAGGAGACTGGGCACATCTAAAGAAAGCTTTAGGACTATCTGGTGTGCACTGGCTCCTCCCCCTATGACCCTCCTCCAAGCCTCAGTTAGGATACTGTGCCCGGACGAGCGTACACAATAAGGAAGGATTTTGAATCCCGGGTAAGACTCATACCAGCCACACCAATCACACCGTATAACCTGTGATCTGAACCCAGTTAACAGCATGATAACAGAGGAGCCTCTGAAAGATGGCTCACAACAATAATAACCCGATTTTTGTAACAATAACTATGTACAAGTATTGCAGACAATCCGCACTTGGGATGGGCGCCCAGCATCCACTACGGACTATGAGAAATAGAATTATCGGTAAGTAAATTCTTATTTTCTCTAACGTCCTAAGTGGATGCTGGGGACTCCGTAAGGACCATGGGGATTATACCAAAGCTCCCAAACGGGCGGGAGAGTGCGGATGACTCTGCAGCACCAAATGAGAGAACTCCAGGTCCTCCTCAGCCAGGATATCAATTTTGTAGAATTTTACAAACGTATTTGCTCCTGACCAAGTAGCTGCTCGGCAAAGTTGTAAAGCCGCCCAAGATGAGCCCACCTTCCTTGTGGAGTGGGCATTTACAGATTTTTGGCTGTGGCAGGCCTGCCACAGAATGTGCAAGCTGAATTGTACTACAAATCCAACGAGCAATAGTCTGCTTAGAAGCAGGAGCACCCAGCTTGTTGGGTGCATACAGGATAAACAGCGAGTCAGATTTCCTGACTCCAGCCGTCCTGGAAACATATTTTCAGGGCACTGACAACGTCTAGCAACTTGGAGGCCTCCAAGTCCCTAGTAGCCGCAGGCACCACCAATAGGTTGGTTCAGGTGAAACGCTGAAACCACCTTGGGGAGAAACTGAGGACGAGTCCTCAATTCCGCCCTGTCCGAATGGAAAATCAGATAAGGGCTTTTTCAGGATAAAGACGCCAATTCTGACACGCGCCTGGCCCAGGCCAGGGCCAACAGCATGACCACTTTTCATGTGAGATATTTTAACTCCACAGATTTAAGTGGTTCAAACCAATGTCACTTTTGGAACCCAAAACTACATTGAGATCCCAAAGTGCCACTGGAGGCACAAAAGGAGGCTGTATATGCAGTACCCCTTTTACAAACGTCTGAACTTCAGGGACTGAAGCTAGTTCTTTTTTGGAAGAAAATTGACAGGGCCGAAATTTGAACCTTAATGGACCCCAATTTCAGGCCCATAGACACTCCTGTTTGCAGGAAATGTAGGAATCGACCCAGTTGAATTTCCTCCGTCGGGCCTTTTCATTGAGACGGGCCCCCCACCGTGCCTGATTCTGCTTGTAAAGCCCCAGCGTATACTGAGGGCTTGGCAGAGGGTTTCTGTTCCTGGGAACTGGCTGATTTCTGCAGCCTTTTTCCTCTCCCTCTGTAACGGGGCAGAAATGAGGAACCTTGTCCACGAAAAGACTGCGCCTGATAATACGGCGTCTTCTCATGTTGAGAGGCGACCTGGGGTACAAACGTGGAATTCCCAGCTGTTGCCGTGGCCACCAGGTCTGAAAGACCGACCCCAAATAACTCCTCCCTTAATAAAGCAATACTTCCAAATGCCGTTTGGAATACGCATCACCTGACCACTGACGTGTCCATAACCCTCTACTGGTAGAAATGGACAACGCGCTTAGACTTGATGCCAGTCGGCAAATATTCCGCTGTGCATCACGCATATATAGAAATGCATCTTTTAAATGCTCTATAGGCAAAAATATACTGTCCCTATCTAGGGTATCAATATTTTCAGTCAGGGAATCCGACCACGCCAACCCAGCACTGCACATCCAGGCTGAGGCGATTGCTGGTCGCAGTATAACACCAGTATGTGTGTAAATACCTTTTAGGATACCCTCCTGCTTTCTATCAGCAGGATCCTTAAGGGCGGCCATCTCAGGCGAAGGTAGAGCCCTTACAAGCGTGTGAGCGCTTTATCCACCCTAGGGGGTGTTTCCCAACGCACCCTAACCTCTGGCGGGAAAGGATATAATGCCAATAACATTTTAGAAATTATCAGTTGTTATCGGGGGAAACCCACGCATCATCACACACCTCATTTAATTTCTCAGATTCAGGAAAACTACAGGTAGTTTTTCCTCCCCGAACATAATACCCCTTTTTTGGTGGTACTCGTATTATCAGAAATGTGTAAAACATTTTTCATTGCCTCAATCATGTAACGTGTGGCCCTACTGGAAGTCACATTCGTCTCTTCACCGTCGACACTGGAGTCAGTATCCGTGTCGGCGTCTATATCTGCCATCTGAGGTAACGGGCGCTTTAGAGCCCCTGACGGCCTATGAGACATCTGGACAGGCACAAGCTGAGTAGCCGGCTGTCTCATGTCAACCACTGTCTTTTATACAGAGCTGACACTGTCACGTTATTCCTTCCAACAGTTCATCCACTCAGGTGTCGACCCCCTAGGGGGTGACATCACTATTACAGGCAATCTGCTCCGTCTCCACATCATTTTTCTCCTCATACATGTCGACACAAAAGTACCGACATACAGCACACACACAGGGAATGCTCTGATAGAGGACAGGACCCCACTAGCCCTTTGGGGAGACAGAGGGAGAGTTTGCCAGCACACACCAGAGCGCTATCTATATATATATATATATATATATATATATATATATATATATATATATATATATATATATACATACACACACACACACACAGGGATAACCTTATATAAGCGTTTTTCCCCTTATAGCTGCTGTATAGTTAATACTGAGCCTAATTAGTGCCCCCCTCTCTTTTTTAACCCTTTCTGTAGTGTAGTGACTGCAGGGGAGAGCCAGGGAGCTTCCCTCCAACGGAGCTGTGAGGGAAAATGGCGCCAGTGTGCTGAGGAGATAGGCTCCGCCCCCTTATCGGCGGCCTTATCACCCGTTTTTCTATGTATTCTGGCAGGGGTTAAATGCATCCATATAGCCCAGGAGCTATATGTGATGCATTTTTTGCCATCCAAGGTGTTTTTATTGCGTCTCAGGGCGCCCCCCCCCCCCCCCCCCAGCGCCCTGCACCCTCAGTGACCGAAGTGTGGAGTGTGCTGAGAGCAATGGCGCACAGCTGCAGTGCTGTGCGCTACCTTGTTGAAGACAGGACGTCTTCTGCCGCCGATTTTCCGGACCTCTTCTGCCTTCTGGCTCTGTAAGGGGGCCGGCGGCGCGGCTCTGGGACCCATCCAAGCTGGGCCTGTGATCGTCCCTCTGGAGCTAATGTCCAGTAGCCTAAGAAGCCCAATCCACTCTGCACGCAGGTGAGTTCGCTTCTTCTCCCCTTAGTCCCTCGATGCAGTGAGCCTGTTGCCAGCAGGTCTCACTGAAAATAAAAAACCTAATCTAAAACTTTCACTAAGAAGCTCAGGAGAGCCCCTAGTGTGCACCCTTCTCGTTCAGGCACAGAGATCTAACTGAGGCTTGGAGGAGGGTCATAGGGGGAGGAGCCAGTGCACACCAGATAGTCCTAAAGCTTTCTTTAGATGTGCCCAGTCTCCTGCGGAGCCGCTATTCCCCATGGTCCTTACGGAGTCCCCAGCATCCACTTAGGACGTTAGAGAAATCTGCGTTAACATAAGTTACTTGGCAAAAAAAAAAGGTGTTTCTAACTGAATAGCCCTGGGCGGTAAAGTCCAAGGCTAACACCCTTTTACGCTCATAAAATTAATGGGTCTAATTAAATTCCCATTTAAGTATCTACATACAGCATAACTTGCTTACATTAATTTTTTTATTAAAGAAAATGAGAATTTACTTACCGATAATTCTATTTCTCGGAGTCCGTAGTGGATGCTGGGGTTCCTGAAAGGACCATGGGGAATAGCGGCTCCGCAGGAGACAGGGCACAAAAAAGTAAAGCTTTTACCAGATCAGGTGGTGTGCACTGGCTCCTCCCCCTATGACCCTCCTCCAGACTCCAGTTAGGTACTGTGCCCGGACGAGCGTACACAATAAGGGAGGCAATTTGAATCCCGGGTAAGACTCATACCAGCCACACCAATCACACCGTACAACTTGTGATCTAAACCCAGTTAACAGTATGATAACAGAAAGAGCCTCTTAAAGATGGCTCCTTAACAATATAACCCGAATTTGTTAACAATAACTATGTACAGTATTGCAGATAATCCGCACTTGGGATGGGCGCCCAGCATCCACTACGGACTCCGAGAAATAGAATTATCGGTAAGTAAATTCTCATTTTCTCTATCGTCCTAAGTGGATGCTGGGGTTCCTGAAAGGACCATGGGGAATAGCGGCTCCGCAGGAGACAGGGCACAAAAAAGTAAAGCTTTTACCAGATCAGGTGGTGTGCACTGGCTCCTCCCCCTATGACCCTCCTCCAGACCCCAGTTAGATTTTGTGCCCGAACGAGAAGGGTGCAATCTAGGTGGCTCTCCTAAAGAGCTGCTTAGAGAAAGTTTAGCTTAGGGTTTTTTACTTTACAGTGAGTCCTGCTGGCAACAGGATCACTGCAACGAGGGACTTAGGGGAGAAGTAGTGAACTCACCTGCGTGCAGAGTGGATTTGCTGCTTGGCTACTGGACACTAGCTCCAGAGGGACGATCACAGGTACAGCCTGGATGGTCACCGGAGCCGCGCCGCCGGCCCCCTTGCAGACGCTGAAGAGAGAAGAGGTCCAAAATCGGCGGCTGAAGACTCCTGAGTCTTCATAAAGGTAGCGCACAGCACTGCAGCTGTGCGCCATTTTCCTCTCAGCACACTTCACACAACAGTCACTGAGGGTGCAGAGCGCTGGGGGGGGGCGCTCTGAGAGGCAAATAAAAACCTTATTAGAGGCAAAAAATACCTCACATATAGCCCACAGAGGCTATATGGAGATATTTAACCCCTGCCTAACTTCAAAAATAGCGGGAGACGAGCCCGCCGTAAAAGGGGCGGGGCCTATCTCCTCAGCACACAGCGCCATTTTCTCTCACAGAAAAGCTGGAGAGAAGGCTCCCAGGCTCTCCCCTGCACTGCACTACAGAAACAGGGTTAAAACAGAGAGGGGGGGCACTGATTTTGGCGATAAATTCCCATTTAAGTATCTACATACAGCATAACTTGCTTACATTAATTTTTTTATTAAAGAAAATAGGATTTTAATTACCTACCGGTAAATCCTTTTCTCTTAGTCCATAATGGATATTGGGGAGACTTAGTACGATGGGTATAGATGGGGTCCAAAAGAGCTGGTGCACTTTAAATTTCTTCACTTGGTGTGCTGGCTCCTCCCCTCTATGCACCCTCCCACAGGCAGTTATAGGTAAAACAGTGCCGAAAGGACATATATGAGAGAAGGAACATGACAACAAAGAGTGGTGAGATCTAATACCAGCACACCACATGTATCACTTCCATGTATCACTTTGTGTCAATTGGAATTCAGAGTATAATTCGTTCCAAAGTGATACATGGAACTGTACATAGTATCAATCAGAAGCTAAACTTACACT
This sequence comes from Pseudophryne corroboree, assembly GCF_028390025.1. Classification (NCBI taxonomy): domain Eukaryota; kingdom Metazoa; phylum Chordata; class Amphibia; order Anura; family Myobatrachidae; genus Pseudophryne; species Pseudophryne corroboree. The sequence goes on from NC_086447.1 coordinate 278,630,867, forward strand.
CCTAGAAAACTGTGTTTCAGTAAAGTAAACCGCAGAAGCGTTTCTACTGAACACTGCACATCTATTTATTCATTTTAATCGATATCTCTTCTATTCTAATCAATTTCTTCACTCTACTTATATGTTGTCTAGTGTCCAATTGTTTATGTATACCGGTATTAGGAACGTACATCAATCTTAGGACCAAACATACTCATATATATGAACAAAAAATTTTTATATGTTCTTTTTATTATAATTTATTTTTAACCCAATAAGAATTAGGGACTGTATTGTTCATTTGTACATTCATTTTTCCCTCCTTTTTTCATTTTTATATCGTATATTTAGATACTAATAATCTAAAAACCATCGTATATTTGTATTATATGCCTAAGGATAATTTCTTCTTTTCAAAAAAATAAATATATATATTTCTTAAATTACTACCTGTATATTCACTTTTGTTTAAGAAGCGCTGGGATGTGTAGTTCAACAACAGCTGCAGGGCCGAAGGTTCCCCATCCCTGATCTAGTGTGACATACCCTGCACAGCTTGTGTTTACCCATGTTTCACAGTAAGCACAATAACATACACACAGAGTAATACTTTTCAAGCCTGCCCTTACTGTGAGATGAGAGAGAGAGAGAGACGCCAGCACACCCCTAGCTGCACAGCCCCAGTCAGGCTGACAGCTAATTATATCACAGTAACACTAATTATTTCTGTCCTGTAGAGGACCCAGAGTGTACAATAGCGGCTCTCCCCCTTTGCAATACCCTGTACCAGTTTTCCAGCGTGTCTGGTGAGGCAGGAAGCGCTGCATGTGCTGTCTGTGGCTGCATTAAGCAGAGGAAGGCGCCAAAATGCCTCTGGTCCAGCTCTGAGGTAGCTCCGCCCCCTTCAATTGCACCAGAGCTACAATGATATTTTTATACTGGCAAGGTCTGTTTGCTTAAAACATCACACAAGTGCTAGTTCAAGCTATTTGAAGCCAGTCTACACAGGGTGCTCTAGCGGGTCCCCCCCAGGAAGGTCCCGTATGCCACGCCTGCGTTCACCCGCACTTTGAACCGGAGGACCACCCTAGCGGAGCCCCCGGTTTGTACTAACCACAGTCGTCACCTTCAGGCATATGTTAGGGGTGTGCGGCATGCTGCGATTGTGATAGCGAAGGCGCAGTGCCCTGCTGAACAACCCCTCAGGGCGGTGGTCCTGCAGCAGGAAAGTGGCTCTGCACCTCGCAAGGCCGGTGACCGCGCCCCCCCCCCCCCCCCCCTTCCTAACTCCCATGGTGCAGGTATGCTGTTGCCCAAACAGCATACTGAAAATAAACGTTTAAAAGAAATTTAAGAAAACTCTGTGGAGCTGCAGAGATGTGCATCCTCTCCTGAGGGCACTTTTTTCTAAACTGCCTGTAGAAGTGGCATAGAGGGGAGGAGCCAGCACACCCAGTGAAGAAATTTAAAGTGCACCAGCTCCTTTGGACCTCATCTATACCCATCGTACTAAGTCTCCCCAATATCCCTTATGGATGCTAGAGAAAATCTAATAAATTTAGGGGCTGCTTCAAATGTGGTGTGCACCACCTGCTGGCCATCTATAGGAATGGGCGTCTATCGGAGCTGTTCAATTCTTTCCGATAGACGCCCATTAGCCGCAGAAGTCACATTTTCTATCGCAGCCAAAGGGGGTATGATAGAATTTTTTTTAAATGTCCGTCAAACATGTACCTTGGACACCCATTCAAGCACTTTAGACAGGTTTAGCTACTGGGGGAAACAACTGCATCATCCCAACAGAGTCTGATGGCATATTTATATATACTGATTATACGATTCTCTCTTGCTAAGAGAAACAGCAAAGAATGCAAATTAACTGAAGGAAAAAAAAAAAAGTTTCAGAAAATCTGCATTGGATGATCTGCTTTACACTGGGAATGACTGAATCTAACTGAATATTCTATTCATTTATGAATTTCTTCCACACTATTAGTGCCAAAGTAATTAACTTTTTTTTCTTAATTAGGTAGAAGATGACTGATGTTCCCATAGGCAGCTCCTTTATGCTAACATATACTCATAGTAAGATTTTTCATGTTTAAATCTCCAGTTTAATATCCAGCACTCCTGGACAACAGCCACCGGCCCAAGAACACAGTGTCCTACAGAAACCAAGCACAGGAGACATGAGTGTGCAGTATAAATTTAGATAGACTTTGAAATTAGATAATGCTGCATAGCAAAACAGAAGCACATAGTTTTAAAATAGACAATTAAATATTACTCTGAGGATTTCTTAATTACCCAAGTGATAACAGTGCAAAGTATTATTATGCAACCAAAATATAAGTTAGCAACATAACATTTCATATACACAAACTAAAAGCGAGGAGTAGAAAAAAAAGCTGTCCTGGGTAATTATGTTCAAAACTGGTCACACAATTTCATGTAGGCCATGTATGCAATATGGACAGTGTTTAGCCTGGAGCCACAATGAAGCACTATCATAAAGGGGGGTACTCACGGGAGAGATGTGTGCTGAACGATCTTAACACAGACCGCTCAGCACACATCTCTCACCCCGCTCAGCACAGTGCGATGTGCTGAGCTAGGGGGAAAGCCGACGGGGGGGCGCTCACTTCACACAACGGTGAAGTGAGCGACCCGCTAGATTGAGCCTGCATGCAGCTCAATCTAGCATCGGCGATAGCGATGCGCGGGGCCGCGCATCGCTATCGCTGGAGGGCATACACACGGCAGATCCGTGCTTAAAATCTAAGCAATCTAGCAAGATTGCTTAGATTTTAAGCACGGATCTCTCCGTGTGTACCCCCTTAAGGTGTACATACTGAAGGCATCAGATCACACAACCTGTGTCTTACCAACTGCTTATGCACAACTATCTACCTGTGAACTATATAGCAGCAAGAACCAACGCTTCGTTATTTGTTTCTACATTAAAAGGCAAAAACGTCAAAGCTTTTTATTTACCTAATTATGTTTCATACAAAGGAAAGCATATTCAAGAGTTCAGTTGTCTGTATATGAGCATACAAGTCTGGCTATACTACCTTACAACGTCCCACTGATGTCAGACCTTCCTCTCCCTACACTACTGTTTCAAGCTGATTACGACATATGCACAGGGTGTTATGCAAAAGCCACAGTCACAATTAAGCTACGTTTCCCTGAAAACGTATAACAAAGTTGCAGCAGAGAATGTACAAACTAAGAGCCTAATTCACCATGAGTTGTAGCATAACTACAACTCTTTTGGCTAGCAAGCGCTGGGCAAGGCCACCCCGCATGCCAGGTCATGATCCCCCCGCTAACATGCAAGTGCATCACTAAACAGCTATATAGCTGTATATACTGTATCTATACACTTGCATGATTAGGATTGCCCCCTGCCTACGCAGCCTAGCTGCGAATGCAGACAGCTACCCGCCATCTTTTTGATCGCTGCGTGTGATGTCATGCAGCCATAGCGATCCACCAGCAACGGTCCGAACAAACCTCGGTTGTCTGGACCACGCCCCCTAAACGGAGCATTGACATCCCGTTCCCAACCCCCTCCAGGCCTTAGACTGCGTTCTGTATAGAACGCAGTTTAAGACCTCGCGCATGCACGTACATGCGCCGATGTGCTGAAATCGCTCCACAGCGATTTCAGCAGATCAGCATCTGATGCTGAATTAGCCCTTAAATTCATGATGACCATGTCTATATCGGGTGTAGTACGGTATGCCGGCACTCGGGCTCCCGGCGACCAGCATACCGGCGCCGGGAGCCCGACCGCTGGCATACCGACAGCGTGGCGAGCGCTAAGGAGCCCCTTGCGGGCTCGCTGCGGGCACGGTGGCGCGCCACACTATTTTATTCTCCCTCCAGGGGGGTCGTGTACCCCCACGAGTGAGAAAAGCCGTGGTATGCCGGGTGTCGGGATTCCGGCGCCGGTATAATGTGCGCCGGGATCCCGACATTCGGCATACTGAAGACCACCCGTCTATATCAATAGGTTCATTCAGCCTGGACATTGCTTTTCAGCCAAAATGCACTGCAATGTCATAAGTCATTGGGGTCAATTCTATTCAGCGACAGTTGAAAAGCGCCGGGAGTTTGCTCCCGGCGTTATTCAATACAGCGACGAGTGACCCTCAATTGTCGGGAATTCTTCTCTCATCCCCGGGGGATGAGAGAAGAAACCAGACAAAAGTGCTGCCACGCAGCCGGCGCGAGGCTGATTCTGTCGGGAACCAGCCTCGCGCTGGGGAGTTAAGTCGGAGAATGCCCGTTCTCCCGACAATTCAACCTGTATAGACGGCGAGAACGGGCCATCGCCGACTTAACTGGGGCTGAATTGAATAGCGTCGGGAGCTAATTCCCGGCGCTATTCAACTGTCGCTGAATAGAACTGACCCCATTGTTTCCACCTAAAAGAAGCTGACATGATTCTACTAAGGAACCTGCCACTTCATATTTACACTCAACAGTAAAGAAAAAGAAAAATGATGGGCATGCATTTGCAACACAAAATTTGGTCAGCCAATACCAAACCGCATTGATTTGAAACCATTAAAATGCCTGCCGACGTCAACATCCACAGTGGTTGGTATACATTTCACCCACTAGTTTGAAAAGTTTACAGCCAATAGTGCATGTCTGGCATTCCGAATAAGTTTTCTACAAATGTGCATGAAAATGTATTCAGAACTAAAACACTGCAAAGTTTGCTGGAGATATATAAAATGTTAATCATGAGAACACATGACATGCATGAATAAAACCATGAAACAAGATCTGGACACCTGCTACATTGTTTATATGGAGCATTACAGTCAAACCCACATTTTAGGGAGAAAAAATAAAATAAAAAAACAGCATACCTGGGATGCCTTGCACTACACTGCTATAATTAGGGTTAGCCCTAATCAGATGCATAATTAGAAAGAGCGATAGCACTTAAGCACTGTTTTCACAAGGAATCCACTATGGGGTATATTCAATTAGGGTCGGATCCATTCCGACATGCATTTATCGGAATGGATCCGACAACCCCTATTCAATCTCATCTCAACTGAATAGGGGTTGTCGGATCCATTCCGTGGGGAGACCAGCGGGGACAGCCGTGGGCAGACGGAGACCAGCGCTACAGTAGCGCTGCAGAAGGACGTCTCACAGCCGCCCGACTTCACGGCAGTGTCCACCCACCTCCAGCAAGCGTGACCTCACTTGCTGGAGCCGGGAGGACGCTGCCGTGAGCGGCCTGTCTGAGGCATCCTGCTGCAGCGCTGTGCTGTAGCGCTGCTCTCCCCTGTATGCCCGCGGCTCTCCCCCCTCTCCTCCTCTGGGTCCCACATCTCAGTCCGACATTTTTTTATGTCGGACTGAAATGGTCGGAAACGGGGCCAAATCATGTCGAATTTGGCCCCATTTCACTCAAAAGTACGTGAATCGGCAGCTATACCGCCGATTCACGTACTATTTGACAAGTTGAATTCCACGACTTGTCGAATAAAAACTGATGGGACTGAAGAATCTAATCACTATTCGACCTTTAAAAGTCGAAAACTGCAGTCTTTTCGACAGACGACAGTTTTCTACCCTAATTGATTATACCCCCTAAAGGGGGGTACTCACCGAGCGATATTCTAAGCAATCTGACTAGATTGCTTAGAATTTCAGCATTATCGCTTCGTGTGTACCCCCCTCTGCGATAGCGATGCGCAGCCCCGCGCATTGCTATCGCTGCTGCTAGATTGGCCTGCATGCAGGCCAACCTAGCGGGTCGCTCACTTCACCCGCTGGGTGAAGTGAGCGGCCCCCCCATCTCCCCCTGCACGCTCAGCACAGATCGCGCTGTGCTGAGCGGCGGGAGAGATGTGTGCTGAGCGGTTCGCTCAGCACACATCTCTCCTGCATCGGCCCGTCTATATGGGCCTTAAGTCTCCATTTCGCAAGAGGTCTTTAACTTTATTACAGTCAGCCAATTAAATAACATTGCAGGGCTGTGATCATACATTTCAAAGACCACTGAACAATGCGCATGATTCAATCCTGCTAATAGTGCTAGGAAGGCGGTCCCGGAGTTATTCATTAATCAACATCACTAGTCGGGAGATGCTAGTTCTCGTGCCTCAAACTAGGTGTACAGTCGCAAGAACTGGCATTCTACGACTTGAGTGCCGGCCCTGAGGCTGTTTGTGCCACACTAAAGGCAGAAAACAGCATTGAAGCACTTAATCTGGTTTGCACCTTGCACCTCAAGAATTCTTCTAGTTGGGCATAACAGCACAATCAATGGAATAGCTCCGGGACCTCATTCCCGGCGCTATTAACATTGTGCAGAATTAAACATTGCAACATTGTAAAACTATAAATAAATGGGTATATGGCAACTATATGGCTGTGAAGTTGTAGTATTTGAGAATTAGAAGCAAACAGGTATATAAAAAAAAAACAACTAATATTTACAACGGTTTTACATAAAATGAGGGGAAGAGAATTACCTGAAAAAGCTCCGGGACCGAACACCAATGGCCGGTTCCATGCGGTCGATCCCTCTGGAGCTAATGGTGTCCAGTAGCCTAAGAAGCCCAAGCTACCACCAGTTAGGTAGGTTCGCTTCTTCTCCCCTTAGTCCCTCGCTGCAGTGAGTCTGTTGCCAGCAGATCTCACTGTAAAATAAAAAACCTAAAATATACTTTCTCTCTAGGAGCTCAGGAGAGCCTCTAGTGTGCATCCAGCTCAGCCGGGCACAGGATTCTAACTGGAGGAGGGTCATAGTGGGAGGAGCCAGTGCACACCAGGTAGTCCTAAATCTTTCTTAGCTGTGCCCAGTCTCCTGCGTAGCCGCTATCCCCCATGGTCCTTACGGAGTCCCCAGCATCCACTAGGACGTCAGAGAAAAGTAATTCTCAGTAGTGTAACGTGTACTAAAATGTAACCAAATAAAGAGCTCAGGGCATAAGCACATTAATGATATTACTCTTCTCTATATGTACCATTTTAATGAGGGAGGTTATAGGGAGGGGGAAAAACATTGTCAGACTGCTCTAATGCAGCACACAATACAACAGATATGTGCAGATGTGAGTGACAGTAATTATGTGAGATGGGGAATAGAGTCAGCAGGAAGCCACAAAAAGGGTTAGAAACCAACACAGGAAGATTGTAGCAAGAGATATCTAAAAACAAGCTTGTGTGCTCATTTTCTATTTTATACTACTGCAAAGTGTGAACACGCAGCATAAGGTAAACAGATGCACTGCATCTTATAAAGAAAACACTAAAAAGAAAATATTTAGATATAATTATTAAGTTACTTGTATAGGTCATGTGTATAACGTTGTGCTTTGCAATTGGCACTGATAGCGCTGATGGAAAAATGTGGGTCCCAGGGACCCCCAACTTTAAAAAATCTGGGTACTACTCCATTGTCTCTGGGTCCAATCACAGTGTATGGGGGTGAGGGCAGGCAGTAGTTGGGACAGTGCAGGGGTCAGGTGGCAGCTTGGAGTAGAGGAGATTAAGGGGAAGTAGCAGCTGGGGTAGAGCTCGTGCGGTAGGGAGGGTGTTAGGGGCAGACAGCGCTGGGGGTAAAGTTAGATAGCAGCTGGGGTAGTACTGCGGGAAAGGAGGGGTTACAAACAGATTTTTATGCAAAGTAGAAAATCATTTGCTAAGCCAGCACAAGCGGAAAACTTTGGGTGACGAAGCTCACGGCCCAAGATTTGGTGAAGGGAGCTAGCTTGTGATGGATGGCGTGGGTGTCGCCAGCCTGGTACAGCATGGATTCTTGCTGCCATTTTAAAACTGTCAGTCAAAGCTGATGGTTGGTGGCTTTGAAAAACAGTAATTTAGTAAATCCATCCCTAAATCTCTTTACACCTTTTAAATCCACCCCACCTGAAATGCAACATAGTTTTGACAAGGAGCAAATTTACTCTCTTTTTTTCTGCTTTGTTCCCAGCTCTGCATCAGCATAAGTATAAGTTACCTCCTATAAATCAGTTGGGTAAATGTCTTACTTCAATGTGCTTTCTTAAACCATCTTCAACTGTGGTTTTCTGCCACCCCGATACTTATGTCAGTGTCGTCTGCTGATGCAGCAGCTATGTTTATGTACTCTGTACTTGTCCAATATTGTCTTAAACTATAAGTCAGTTTTTCTATTTTGCTTATGTACTCTGTAATTGGGTGCTGAAGATCCCTTGTGGCGCCATATAAATAAAGGATAATGTTAATATTTTAAGAATATTTGTTATTTTACTTAGTTTTCATACTTTTTTTTAGCTTTAAATAAAGAGCAACATTTGGTTTGTATCTATAAGATCAGTGTTAAACCTACTCTATTATCATAAGTGGATCGGTATGGGATCCCGGCTGTCACTATACCAGCAGCGGCATCACATCTGCCAGAATGCCAGCAGCGTGGCGAACACATGTAGCCTCTATTCTACCTCTATGAGTGTTGTGGGCACCCACAGAGGGAGAATCGCCTACCTTGTCGGTATTCCGGCGGCATTGTACCAGTCAGGAATTCAGCATCGGTATTGCAACCGTCGGGATCCTAAAGAGCGGTATGTTACATGCATACCATCATACGAAATGTGTGCAGCAAAACTCAAACCAAAATATAAAAGTCATCACAATAGAAAGACTAATTCAATATACTTAATAATGCACAAATAACCTAAGCTTCATCACTTTCCCCTTATCCGGTACTGGTAGCTTTGGAAGTCTATGGGTACCTTGGTAATATTATACCAACTTTGTACATACAACAATCACCATGTATAAACGATAGCTTTCAATAAAACAAATATGTATGTAATGAGGATGACCTAACATAACCGTAGTATGGATATACACATCTATATATGGGTGGTCTTCTGTTTGCCGGCGGTCGGGCTCCCGGCGCTCAGTATACCGGCGCCGGGAGCCCGACCGCCGGCTTACCGACACTTATTTTCCCTCGTGGGGGTCCACGACCCCCATAGAGGGAGAATAAAATAGTGTGGCGCGCGTAGCGCGCCACCGTGCCCGTGGCGAGCCCGCAAGGGGCTCATTTGCGCTCGCCAAGCTGTCGGTAAGCCGGCGGTCGGGCTCCCGGCGCCGGGATGCTGGTCGCCGGGAGCCCGACCGCCGGCCACCCGTAGTGAACCCCTATATATACCTATGCCACACATACAAGCTGAAGGGGGCTGGGGGCGCACCTACCCAGGGTAAAGGGGGTTGGGGGCGCACCTGCATACGTACCCCAGGTAAAGGGGGCTGGGGGCGCACCAGCGTACCTACCCCGGGTAAAGGGGGCTGGGGGCGCACCTGCATACGTACCCCGGGTAAAGGGGGCGCACCTGCATACGTACCCCGGGTAAAGGGGGCGCACCTGCATACGTACCCCGGGTAAAGGGGGCGCACCTGCATACGTACCCCGGGTAAAGGGGGCGCACCTGCATACGTACCCCAGGTAAAGGGGGCGCTCCTGCATACGTACCCCGGGTAAAGGGGGCGCACCTGCATACGTACCCCGGGTAAAGGGGGCTGGGGGCGCACCTGCATACGTACCCCGGGTAAAGGGGGCTGGGGGCGCACCTGCATACGTACCCCGGGTAAAGGGGGCTGGGGGCGCACCTGCATACGTACCCCGGGTAAAGGGGGCTGGGGGCGCACCTGCATACGTACCCCGGGTAAAGGGGGCTGGGGGCGCACCTGCATACGTACCCCGGGTAAAGGGGGCTGGGGGCGCACCTGCATACATACCCCGGGTAAAGGGGGCGCACCTGCATACGTACCCCGGATAAAGGGGGCTGGGGGCGCACCTGCATACGTACCCCGGATAAAGGGGGCTGGGGGCGCACCTGCATACGTACCCCGGGTAAAGGGGGCGCACCTGCATACATACCCCGGGTAAAGGGGGCGCACCTGCATACATACCCCGGGTAAAGGGGGCGCACCTGCATACATACCCCGGGTAAAGGGGGCGCACCTGCATACGTACCCCGGGTAAAGGGGGCGCACCTGCATACGTACCCCGGGTAAAGGGGGCGCACCTGCATACGTACCCCGGGTAAAGGGGGCTGAGGGCGCACCAGCGTACCTACCCCGGGTAAAGGGGGCTGGGGGCACACCTGCATAGTACCCCGGGTAAAGGGGGCACACCTGCATACATACCCCGGGTAAAGGGGGCTGGGGGCGCACCTGCATACGTACCCCGGGTAAAGGGGGCTGGGGGCGCACCTGCATACGTACCCCGGGTAAAAGGGGCTGGGGGCGCACCTGCATACGTACCCCGGGTAAAGGGGGCTGGGGGCGCACCTGCATACGTACCCCGGGTAAAGGGGGCTGGGGGCGCACCAGCGTACGTACCCTGGGTAGAAGGAGGCAAGTTCAGCAGAGTATGTACATGGAATAAAGGGAGCATAGCAGAGTATATATACTGGGTGACAGGGGTGAGTATACCGGTGTTTATATACACACTGGGTGAATAGGTGTGGGTGTATTGGTGCATACAAAATGAGGGGAAAGGGGGTGCACCGGCAAGTAGTGGGTGTGGAAACATGCACCTGGTCGCCGCACTACTGCCCGGTATGTTGGGAAGGGAGAGCGCTGGATGGCCGGTGGGTGATCGCCCCCTCTCTCACGGCGCCGACTGAGGAGCCGGAAGGGACAGGGCACCACACCGCCTCTGGCCATCCGGCCCGGCTAGGCACACCTCACCTCCACTAGGCCCCAAGCCGCAGCGACGTCACAGCTGGGCCTAGGAGGCGCTGCGTCCCGGGCCGGGATCACCCCGAGCCTGCAAGCACACCGTGGTCGAGTCGGACATGGTCGGGATAGCTACCTCTAAATCGCGGCCTTTGTTCTTGAAATTCTTCAGCCGCTGGTTGTCCAGCTTATCGTTGTCAGCCATGATGGGAGCGTCGGGGCCTCGCAGAGCTGGCCGCCTGAGTGTGTGACGAGGACCGGTGACGGCGAGGTGTGGCTGGCTCTCGGTGTGAGGGGAGCTGGGGCTCAAGCTGGCGACTCCGCGCTCTCTGACTGCCGCTCGTCTGGGCGGAATGCCGGTAACAAGAAAGCCTCGAGCTGGGAACAGTGGTCACGCCCACACAGAGGAATCCCCACCGCTGATTGGCTGCGCCCTGGTCGGAGGGGGGAGAGATACACAAGGCTTCCGGCTGGGGTGTGGTCCCCCAGCCACAGAGGGCGCTGTATCTGTAACGGCGGGGTAACCCATAGAGAGGAAGGCACAGCGGCGAACGCGATATCCGGTGGTGTTCCGGCATGTGTGACGCACGGAGTTTTCCAGCCCGTGTCTGCGAATCTATCTGCTGGCAGCCATTCTTTCGAAGACTAAAGCGGGCTGGTTTGGCGAATTGGCCCCAGGAAGATGACTGATACCGCGGAGACACGTTCGTGTTCCCAATTTGGGCATGGAATTTGGGGGGAAGATGAATGTACGTCATGCATTGCGATGGTGTGTCTACAAATCTATTCTACAGTATATGAAATACACGGAGGAGGGACAGTGGCTCCCGTAGCATGCTTTGGTGTTGGGTTTATTTAGGTTTACCATGCTATCCCATTAAACCGGAATTAGTAATAAATTACAGAGGCTCTGGCTGGTTGACTTCAATCCTGCATTTTTAACCAGTCATAGGTCATGAGTGTCCCAATTTAAAGGGATAGTATGGTAAGTCTAGGAATATTTTATGTGATACATATAGCATGTCAGAAAGAAATATTGGGCTTAGACCTAGGTAACCAGTGAGTGACCGACTTTTGTAGCAATACAAGAAATCCCTGTACGCCACACTGTTATGGTAGCGTCTAGAGTCCCTTAATGGAGAGAACCTTTTTCATAATGCACGGGGTCAACGTCACCAACTGGTATAATAACCTGTGGTGAGCGTACAATGCAGCATCAATAAAGCAAAATGCCGTACTTCAAACGTAGACTGGCGAAAACATAAGTGCTGTACAGTAGGGTTGCCACCTCATCCCTTTAATTCTGGACACATTAATTAAACAGGTTCTGTGGCTGGCTGACTTCAAGACTCCATTTCACCTAGTTTTAATCAGCCACAGAACCTGTGTAATTAATGTGTCCAGAATTAAAGGGATGAGGTGGCAACACTAGCTGTACGGGCAGAAGACATTTTCCGCCCTCAGCTGATGTCACACCCAGGTCGTTTCCACGAAGGAAAATAGACTAAACCATGCTGTCATGTAGTCCCAACGGCAGTCGGAGAGCCTAAAACTACCGGGCTGGTCATGGCACCTACAGACGATGGTGTGATATTGTCCAGCTTCTGGGATGAATCAACAGCATTGTAAGCCCTGGGCGAAGGAATGCATTGGAGCCCCTAACCACCTGTTCAAGGGACCTAATTAAAACAAAATCATAACAAGCCCCTTCTGCGGTCCTTCATCGTCTCTCCACATGCTTCCATACAGCGAATGACTGTCAGTACTCTGACTGATGGATACCTCCAACCGTCCACCAGTCGGCATGCTGACAGCCACTCACTGCCAGGTTGTAGGCTGAGAGGCAGGTAGAGAATGCTGCCTTGCCACTCTGTGTGACCACCACCCACCCATGCTCGAAGGACCCTAGAATTGTGGGGCCATGGGTAGCTGCCCAGTGTGCCAATATGTTAAGAAGGCCCTGATTAATAACATTAAAAGACAGAGAATAAAGTATATGGCATTGTGGAACACTTGCCCTAAACAAGGTGTGTTTATTGTGTAAGTCAACAATTCAGGCACAAATGGCCTTTAACTGCTACAGGAGGTACTTGCATAATAAACACTCCATGGTTAGTGCAACTGGTGAAGACTGCTGTCTATTTCTTGCTCTGTCTTCATTATATTGTACTTGATACCTGGGCATAATTTTTTTCTGATGTATTTTGTGTGAGTGCCAGTTAATATAAAAAAAAAAAATATGCAAGTATGAAGACTCTTGCTTTTTTATATTGCTTCTGTGGATGTTATTTGAAGTAGTGATGGGGAAGCAGAGCCTCACCTGTCATACTCCTGTACGTTCCTGAGTTTTGTCTATAACAATTATTAGAATAATACAGTGAAGATATTGATAATTTTTTTGGGTCAATTCAACATGATATGAATAGCGCCGGGAAGGAGGTCCTGGAGCTATTCAATTGATCACACTATTATGCCTGACCAGAAAATTTCTTATTGCATTGTGAAAGTAAAATTAATTCCAAATATATTTTCTACTGCCCATTCATAAAGTTATATCTGTTGTGTATAACAAGAAATGGTGGCTTGCTTATGTGATGGACAAGAATGAAGATGAAGACAAATTTAAAAGTTACCTTCCTTCATCCAGCTGGACCTTCATCATCATTCTTCTATCCAAGGAAGCCTGATGTACTATGGATACCTCTAATAGATGTCTTATGCAAAGTCGACCCTATAGCTCCAACTGAAAGAATTTACGTAATGTCTTCTGGTGACTGTCACAACTGAGGGCTGGTGCTGACCAGGGGAAGCCTCAGTTGTAGGGGCTGGAGTATATGTAAACCTGGGCGGCAGTATAGGACATCTAGACATGCAGATGGATTTGCACTACCACTGCCCGAAGGCGTGACCACGACAACAGGAATAAAATTAATGCGTTTTCTCTGACGTCCTAGTGGATGCTGGGAACTCCGTAAGGACCATGGGGAATAGCGGCTCCGCAGGAGACTGGGCATAAAAGTAAAGCTTTAGGACTACCTGGTGTGCACTGGCTCCTCCCCCTATGACCCTCCTCCAAGCCTCAGTTAGATTTTTGTGCCCGGCCGAGAAGGGTGCACACTAGGGGCTCTCCTGAGCTTCTTAGTGAAAGTTTAGTTTTAGGTTTTTTATTTTCAGTGAGACCTGCTGGCAACAGGCTCACTGCATCGAGGGACTAAGGGGAGAAGAAGCGAACTCACCTGCTTGCAGAGTGGATTGGGCTTCTTAGGCTACTGGACACCATTAGCTCCAGAGGGACCGAACACAGGCCCAGCCTCGGAGTCCGGTCCCAGAGCCGCGCCGCCGGCCCCCTTACAGAGCCAGAAGCAAGAAGAGGTCCGGAAAATCGGCGGCAGAAGACATCCTGTCTTCACCAAGGTAGCGCACAGCACTGCAGCTGTGCGCCATTGCTCCTCAGCACACTTCACACTTCGGTCACTGAGGGTGCAGGGCGCTAGGGGGGGGCGCCCTGAGCAGCAATAAAAACACCTTGGCTGGCGAAAATACATCACATATAGCCCCCAGGGCTATATGGATGAATTTTAACCCCTGCCAGATTCCACATAAAAGCGGGAGAAAAGGCCGCCAAGAAGGGGGCGGAGCCTATCTCCTCAGCACACAGGCGCCATTTTCCCTCACAGCTCCGCTGGAAGGACGTCTCCCTGACTCTCCCCTGCAGTCCTGCACTACAGAAACAGGGTAAAAAAAGAGAGGGGGGCACTAATTGGCGTAATATTAACAATATAGCAGCTATAAAAGGGGAAAAACACTTATATAAGGTTATCCCTGTATATATATAGCGCTCTGGTGTGTGCTGGCATACTCTCCCTCTGTCTCCCCAAAGGGCTAGTGGGGTCCTGTCCTCTGTCAGAGCATTCCCTGTGTGTGTGCTGTGTGTCGGTACGTTGTGTCGACATGTATGAGGAGGAAAATGATGTGGAGGCGGAGCAATTGCCTATAATAGAGATGTCACCCCCTAGGGAGTCGACACCTGAGTGGATGAGCTTATGGAAGGAATTACGTGACAGTGTCAGCTCTTTGCAAAAGACAGTTGACGACATGAGACAGCCGGCTACTCAGCTTGTGCCTGTCCAGGCGTCTCAAAAGCCATCAGGGGCTCTAAAACACCCGTTACCTCAGATGGTAGATACAGACGTCGACACGGATACTGACTCCAGTGTCGACGGGGAAGAGACAAACGTGACTTCCAATAGGGCCACACGTTACATGATTGAGGCAATGAAAAATGTTTTACATATTTCTGATAATACCAGTACCACTAAAAAGGGTATTATGTTCGGTGAGAAAAAACTACCTGTAGTTTTTCCTGAATCTGAGGAATTAAATGAGGTGTGTGATGAAGCGTGGGTTTCCCCCGATAAAAAACTGATAATTTCTAAAAAATTATTGGCATTATATCCTTTCCCGCCAGAGATTAGGGCGCGTTGGGAAACACCCCCTAGGGTGGATAAAGCACTCGCACGCTTATCAAAACAGGTGGCTCTACCCTCTCCTGAGACGGCCGCCCTTCAGGATCCTGCTGATAGAAAGCAGGAGGGTATCCTAAAATGTATTTACACACATACTGGTGTTATACTGCGACCAGCAATCGCCTCAGCCTGGATGTGCAGTGCTGGGTTGGCTTGGTCGGATTCCCTGACTGAAAATATTGATACCCTAGACAGGGACAGTATATTACTGACTATAGAGCATTTAAAAGATGCATTTCTATATATGCGTGATGCACAGCGGGATATTTGCCGACTGGCATCAAGAGTAAGTGCGCTGTCCATTTCTGCCAGAAGAGGGTTATGGACGCGACAGTGGTCAGGTGATGCGGATTCCAAACGGCATATGGAAGTATTGCCTTATAAAGGGGAGGAGTTATTTGGGGTAGGTCTTTCAGACCTGGTGGCCACAGCAACGGCTGGGAAATCCACATTTTTACCCCAGGTCGCCTCTCAACATAAGAAGACGCCGTATTATCAGGCGCAGTCCTTTCGTCCCCATAAGGGCAAGCATGCGAAAGGCTCCTCATTTCTGCCCCGGGGCAGAGGAAGGGGAAAAAGGCTGCAACAGACAGCCAATTCCCAGGAGCAGAAGCCCTCTCCCGCTTCTGCCAAGTCCACAGCATGACGCTGGGGCTTTACAAGCGGACTTAGGCACGGTGGGGGCACGTCTCAAGAATTTCAGCGCGCAGTGGGCTCACTCGCAAGTAGACCCCTGGGTCCTTCAGGTGGTATCTCAGGGGTACAAATTGGAATTCGAGACCTCTCCCCCTCGCCGTTTCCTAAAGTCTGCTTTACCGACGTCTCCCTCCGACAGGGAGGCGGTATTGGAAGCCATTCACAAGCTGTATCCTCAGCAAGTGATAATCAAGGTACCCCTCCTGCAACAGGGCAAGGGGTATTATTCAACGCTGTTTGTGGTACCGAAGCCGGACGGCTCGGTGAGACCTATTTTAAATCTGAAATCCTTGAACACTTACATACAAAGGTTCAAGTTCAAGATGGAGTCACTCTGAGCAGTGATCGCGAACCTGGAAGAAGGGGACTATATGGTGTCTCTGGACATCAAGGATGCTTACCTCCATGTCCCAATTTACCTTTCTCACCAAGGGTACCTCAGGTTTGTGGTACAGAACTGTCACTATCAGTTTCAGACGCTGCCGTTTGGATTGTCCACGGCACCCCGGGTCTTTACCAAGGTAATGGCCGAAATGATGATACTTCTTCGAAGAAAAGGCGTCTTAATTATCCCTTACTTGGACGATCTCCTGATAAGGGCAAGATCCAAGGAACAGTTAGTAGTCGGAGTAGCACTATCTCAAGTAGTGTTACGGCAGCACGGGTGGATTCTAAATATCCCAAAATCACAGCTGATTCCGACGACACGTCTGCTATTCCTAGGGATGATTCTGGACACAGTCCAGAAAAAGGTGTTTCTCCCGGAGGAGAAAGCCAGGGAGTTATCCGAGTTAGTCAGAAACCTCCTGAAACCAGACCGGGTCTCAGTGCATCAATGCACAAGGGTCCTGGGAAAAATGGTGGCTTCCTACGAAGCGATTCCATTCGGCAGATTCCACGCAAGAACATTTCAGTGGGATCTGCTGGACAAATGGTCCGGATCGCATCTTCACATGCATCAGCGGATAACCCTGTCCCCAAGGACAAGGGTGTCTCTCCTGTGGTGGTTGCAGAGTGCTCATCTTCTAGAGGGCCGCAGATTCGGCATTCAGGACTGGGTCCTGGTGACCACGGATGCCAGCCTGAGAGGCTGGGGAGCAGTCACACAGGGAAGAAATTTCCAGGGCTTGTGGTCAAGCCTGGAAACGTCACTTCACATAAATATCCTGGAACTAAGGGCCATTTACAATGCTCTAAGCCAAGCAAGACCTCTGCTTCAGGGTCAGCCGGTGTTGATCCAGTCAGACAACATCACGGCAGTCGCCCACGTAAACAGACAGGGCGGCACAAGAAGCAGGAGGGCAATGGCAGAAGCTGCAAGGATTCTTCGCTGGGCGGAAAATCATGTGATAGCACTGTCAGCAGTGTTCATTCCGGGAGTGGACAACTGGGAAGCAGACTTCCTCAGCAGACACGACCTCCACCCGGGAGAGTGGGGACTTCATCCAGAAGTCTTCCACATGATTGTAAACCGTTGGGAAAAACCAAAGGTGGACATGATGGCGTCCCGCCTCAACAAAAAAATAGACAGGTATTGCGCCAGGTCAAGGGACCCTCAGGCAATAGCTGTGGACGCTCTGGTAACACCGTGGGTGTACCAGTCAGTGTATGTGTTCCCTCCTCTGCCTCTCATACCCAAGGTACTGAGAATTATAAGACGGAGAGGAGTAAGACCTATACTCATGGCTCCGGATTGGCCAAGAAGGACTTGGTACCCGGAACTTCAAGAGATGCTCACAGAGGACCCATGGCCTCTACCTCTAAGAAGGGACCTGCTCCAGCAGGGACCCTGTCTGTTCCAAGACTTACCGCGGCTGCGTTTGACGGCATGGCGGTTGAACGCCGGATCCTGAAGGAAAAAGGCATTCCGGATGAAGTCATCCCTACCCTAATCAAAGCCAGGAAGGATGTAACCGCACAGCATTATCACCGTATTTGGCGTAAATATGTTGCGTGGTGCGAGGCCAGGAAGGCCCCTACAGAGGAATTTCAACTGGGTCGTTTCTTGCATTTCCTGCAAACAGGACTGTCTATGGGCCTAAAATTAGGGTCCATTAAGGTTCAAATTTCGGCCCTGTCGATTTTCTTCCAGAAAGAACTGGCTTCAGTTCCTGAAGTTCAGACGTTTGTCAAGGGGGTACTGCATATACAACCTCCTTTTGTGCCTCCAGTGGCACCCTGGGATCTCAATGTGGTTTTGGGGTTCCTAAAATCACATTGGTTTGAACCACTTACCACTGTGGACTTAAAATATCTCACATGGAAAGTGGTCATGCTGTTGGCCCTGGCTTCAGCCAGGCGCGTGTCAGAATTGGCGGCTTTGTCCTATAAAAGCCTTACCTGATTTTTCATACGGATAGGGCAGAATTGAGGACTCGTCCTCAGTTTCTCCCTAAGGTGGTTTCAGCGTTTCACCTGAACCAGCCTATTGTGGTACCTGCGGCTACTAGGGACTTGGAGGACTCCAAGTTACTGGACGTAGTCAGGGCCCTGAAAATATATGTTTCCAGGACGGCTGGAGTCAGAAAATCTGACTCGCTGTTTATACTGTATGCACCCAACAAGCTGGGTGCTCCTGCTTCTAAGCAGACTATTGCTCGTTGGATTTGTAGTACAATTCAGCTTGCACATTCTGTGGCAGGCCTGCCGCAGCCAAAATCTATAAAAGCCCATTCCACAAGGATGGTGGGCTCATCTTGGGCGGCTGCCCGAGGGGTCTCGGCGTTACAACTTTGCCGAGCAGCTACTTGGTCAGGTGCAAACACGTTTGCAAAATTCTACAAATTTGATACCCTGGCTGAGGAGGACCTTGAGTTCTCTCATTCGGTGCTGCAGAGTCATCCGCACTCTCCCGCCCGTTTGGGAGCTTTGGTATAATCCCCATGGTCCTTACGGAGTTCCCAGCATCCACTAGGACGTCAGAGAAAATAAGAATTTACTTACCGATAATTCTATTTCTCGTAGTCCGTAGTGGATGCTGGGCGCCCATCCCAAGTGCGGATTATCTGCAATACTTGTACATAGTTACTGTTAACTAATCGGGTTATTGTTGTAGTGAGCCATCCTTACAGAGGCTCCTTTGTTATCATACTGTTAACTGGGTTCAGATCACAAGTTGTACGGTGTGATTGGTGTGGCTGGTATGAGTCTTACCCGGGATTCATAAATCCTTCCTTATTGTGTACGCTCGTCCGGGCACAGTATCCTAACTGAGGCTTGGAGGAGGGTCATAGGGGGAGGAGCCAGTGCACACCAGGTAGTCCTAAAGCTTTACTTTTGTGCCCAGTCTCCTGCGGAGCCGCTATTCCCCATGGTCCTTACGGAGTTCCCAGCATCCACTACGGACTACGAGAAATAGAATTATCGGTAAGTAAATTCTTATTTTTATTTAGCACAGTTCAGTTGGTACATCGGCAGTTGCAGGAATTAGATATGAAAAATGAATAAATGCAGTACACAGTTCCACAAGATGCAGCAGTAGATGGAATGTCCTTAGGTGTGGTATCCGCAACAAGACAAGCTTGGGAGACTAGGAGATGTAAAGTCCTTTTACCAACACCCATCCGCTGAATAGTGAAATGGAGGCAGGAACTGGCCAGCTGGTGTTATACAGAGGCTGGATGTACTGTGGAGTAAATGGTACATGTAGACTGCCGGGTTTGCCGGATGGAACTGGACCTGGTGAAGAACTGTGAGGAAGTGCAGATAAACCAGTGTAACAGGAGGAGAGTTGAATGACACTGGTGACGCTAGAGATCGGTGGCGTTTAACAGTAGACGACAGGCCACCGATGGTATCAGGAAAACCGATGTCAGAGCACTGATGATATCAGGAGGCTGAACACCGCTGGAAGATGGTGTTTTAGAGCACTGCCAGACACAGGGAGCAATGAGGACACTTAAGAGTCAGGCTGCACCGCAAGGTGGTGATTGGTGCGGGTCTCTGGTGGAGTGAAGACACAGGAGTTGGAATACCCAGAACTTCATAATCAACCACAAGGAGCAGAGCCAGGATACACTGGAATGACAACCAAAGCACTGACAACTTCCTGGTTCAGGAACAGGACCTTTACACCTGCAGCAGTGCAGGGATTGGATGGTCAATCAGGCAGAGTTCAGTGGTGCTTTGGATTGGAGGAAATAGCGTCATGTGACTAGAACCAACATGGCTGCGCCCATACTAGCATTTGGAGGGAAATCCAGCTTGTTGCACCATGTGAGGAATTACAGTAATGGCAGCGGCGGCTGCGGAGGACAATGTCGCCAACTTGCATACTTGATTCACAAAGCTGGTGGCAGCGGCCGCAGCGGGCTAGAGACTCCATGTAGACTTGCTGAAATATGAGGATGGCGGCAGAGGCCGCAGTGGACAGGAGACGCCATGCAGACCCTTCCGAGCACTGGAAATGCAGCAATGGCGGCGGAGGGCCAGAAACGCCACCCTAACTACATGAGTTCATTGTGACAGCATCTGCGGACTGGCAGAGAGGAGATGTGAAGTGAGGATGTCAGCAGCATAACTGAGACCCGGCCCTGGAACGCTGAGCCAGCCTCAGGAGACACCTGAAAGGTAGATAATGGCGTCCAGTAACCCAGATCGTGACAGTGACACTTTAAAAACTACTGAGTCACTGTCAGACTATCTTCAGCTAACATTGTTGACTGACTAATACAATATCAAGTATTTCTATTCAACTTGATTTATATAATTAAAATAATGCAGCCATCAAATCTATTATTGCTTATTACTACTTGCAATACACCTGGCTTTTTTGAATAAATTACCTTGCTTTAGTTCCGGGTACGGCGCCGATGCGTGCAGCAGTGTGAGCTCCGTGTGTCCCGCCCCAGCCCGCGCTAGCCCGCACGCTGCACATAGCGTTACAGCCCGCTCCCGGACCGCTCACCTGCCTGTGGGAACACCTCTGGCACTTGATGGAGCGCTTCCTGGCCGCCCCAGAAGCGGCTAAGCCCCACAAACAACGTCCTGCAAAAACGAAAGGGGATTCCAAGATGGCCGCCGGACAGCAGACACAGCCGCAGCAGCAGCAAGTGCACACAGATCGTGAGTTACATTCCTCCTCTGACTCCTCTGTGAACACAGCTCTCCCTGTACATGCTGCCCCCTCTACACAGCAGTCTAATAAGACTACAGAGCAGGCTGAGGGCCCAATTACATACTCTGATATGGTAAAGACAATTCAAGACTCCATTAACCCTATTATGGAATCTCATGCTGCCAAAGTCACACAGGCAGTGCATGACATCAAATCACAGTTTAAACAGCTTTCCAAACGGGTGCAGGCTAATGAACAACGCCTTGGGGAGACATTTCATGACGTTGCCGATTTAAAGGAACAGTGCGCCTTTCTTCAGAAATCCCATTACCAGCTTCTTAATAAGGTCGACGATCTCGAGAATAGATCACGTCGAAATAATCTGAGGGTTGTTGGGCTGCCCGAGGCCCTTAAAGGGCCAGCACTCTTTTTCTTCATACAAGACACGCTGCCTGATCTGCTTGATATCCAAGATTCCTGCGCGGGTATGATTGTGGAGAGGGCCCATCGCATTGGTCCTGCAAGGCCTACGCAGGATTTCCGACCCCAGGCTGTTATTTTCCGTTGTCTAAATTACATCCACAAAGACACTATCTGGTCTGCGTCTCGTCGTAAGCTGAATTTACAATGGAACGATGTGAGGATTTTTATCTTCCAAGATTACTCGGCAGAGGTGGCCAGGGCACGACGTGAATTCACCCCACTTTGTTCCCGCCTAGCCAAAGCAAATAGAAAATTCGCTCTCATATACCCGGCACGATTGCGCCTGTTCAAAGGATCTTCATTTACAGACTTCTCCACCGTGGCTGATGCGAAAGCATATTTATTGGAAGAGGAGAACGGCCGATCTTCACTGCACCTGCCCTCAACGGACTCGACTCCTGACTGCTGACCACGGCTATGAAATTCCTTAGCGTGGTTATCTCCTCCTTCACTGGCGATTACTCTATTGCTTTGATATATCTGTTTATGTTATAGCTGCTAATCGCTAGAAGTTCTTGAAATTATTGGTGGGAGGAGACCCCTCTCTTACCGACATAAATGCTATGTCGGGTGCCATTTCACCATTAATCCCATTCTGAATGGGATGCTTCCTCTAAGGCGCCTTCCACCTAAAGTTCTCCACATGTTATCCTGAGTTATGTTTTGTTTATGCCATATATAAGCTATGCTTATTGTTTCTCAGTACCAGGGCTGGGGCAAGCCTGGAGTTCTTATCTGGTTCTCCATTTGGCGAACTATAGGTCAATTTAGATTATCTTTGTACCCGAAGTGCACTTTTGATGCTAATCTGTTGATCCATTCTTTTCTGGATCCTCTCCTTTACTTTTCCCCACCTTTTCTACCCATTGTTCTCTCCTCACTGTGTCTTGTCCTGTCGGTTTTCTATGTCCATGATAGCAATGTATTTTGTAGATATGACATTATCGGTTTTATTTATTGCCATGAATCATACCTTTCTTCAGCAGAATGATGACCAGTTTAAAAATTGGCACATATAATGTAGGTGGCTTCCATTCCCCCATAAAGAGGAAGAAAATCTTACTTTACTTATCTAAACTGCATGTAGATGTTGCATTCCTCCAGGAATCTCATCTCCTTCCCCCTGAGATTGACAAGCTCAACTGCCTGGGCTGGAGAGTGCTGGCGTCCGCCCCATTTACTGCCAAGGCCCGTGGGGTACTCATTTTGATTAGACGCTCAGTCCAAATAGACCTTCACTCCTCCCAATCTGATACTGAAGGCAGATATCTCATAGTAGACGCCACCCTAGATGACTCACGTTTTCTCCTGTGTAATGTATACGCCCCCAATAATGATCCCCAACCCTTTTTTCTGTCCATTGCCGCTAAACTGCACCCACACTCTCATAAACAGGTGATACTCGCAGGTGACTTTAACTCTACTGTATCCAATGCTCTTGATAGGAATACCAAATCCAGATCTAGCCGTTCTACCCCCAAATATGGTTTACCATATTTAATGTCACAGCTGCACTTGGTGGATGTGTGGCGAGCCTGTCATCCAGTCGACCGTGAATACACTTGTTTATCGGCTGCTCATGGTACACTGTCGAGAATCGATTATATGCTCATCTCGGCTTCTATGTTTACCAGGGTGCAGACTTCTGAAATTGAACCGGTGTCCTTGTCGGATCATGCGGTCTGCTGGATGGCTCTCGCCACCTTCCCCAATAGAGGCCCTGTCAGACAATGGCGCTTCCCATCCCACCTGACCAATTCCATTCAATTTAGAAATATGCTGGAGGCATCATGGGCTGACTTTAAACATTGTAATGTAGCTGCAGAGAATGAATCACCGCTCCTGTTCTGGCAGACGTCTAAGTCAGTACTAAGAGGCTCTATTATCTCCTTCACCTCCAAACATAAGAAAGACACACAAGCTCTGTACCTTGATGCTCAATCTAAACTTACTGACGCCTACCAAGCGTTCACGCAGTCCCCCACCCCAATTACCAGAAAACTCTACCATGAACAGAAATCCCTTTTTGACAAACTCTTAACCCAAACCGAATCTAAATTGACATTTATGTCTCAATGTAGATTCCATAAATTCGGCAATCGATCTAGTCGATTGCTTTCAAATCTCCTGAAAGGTCAACATCCCCCAACACTTATCCATGCTTTAACTAGGGCTGACGGCACTGTGGTACATGATTGTGGCCAGGTGTCTGAGGTTCTGCAGTCTTTTTATTCCTCATTATACTCTGAACCCTCTATTGATCACCAAAAACAACACTCTTTCTGGTCTTCCCTTACGCTTCTCTCTCTGTCTTCTACCTCATCCCAACCCCTACTGAACCCCATTACTGAGGAGGAGGTGCTCCATACAATTCACTGTTTGAAACCAAACAAAACCCCTGGACCGGACGGTCTAACCAATGAATACTATAAAATACTGGCCCCTCAATTGGTCAAACCCCTTTGTGAACTATTCAACTTGCTGTTGTCCGGAGCACCCCCTCCACTATACTTCAATGCTGCGATTCTGAAAATTCTCCATAAACCAGGGAGAAACCCCCTGCTTCCCAGTTCATATAGACCTATATC
This sequence comes from Pseudophryne corroboree, assembly GCF_028390025.1. NCBI lineage: Eukaryota > Metazoa > Chordata > Amphibia > Anura > Myobatrachidae > Pseudophryne > Pseudophryne corroboree. The sequence continues at coordinate 278,654,908 of NC_086447.1, forward strand.
CTTATTGAATACGGATTACAAGATATATATCAAGATCTTGGCAGACCGGGTAAAGCTTCTCTTGCCCTCTCTGATCCAGGAGGACCAGACAGGGTTTATATGGGGGCGCCACTCTACGGTAAATGTGCGTAAGATACTGACTGTCATGCAGTGGTTGGAGACTTCGGGAGACCAGAACCCCTATGCCCTTCTCTCCCTTGATGCTGAGAAGGCTTTTGACCTAGTCACATGGGATCACCTTTTTGACACCATGCACAGGTTTGGGTTCCCGGAGGCCTTCATCCATGCAATACGTCTTCTCTATCATGACTCTTCCTCTCAAATCCTCTCTAACAATTATATGTCCTCTCCCATCCCCCTACATAGAGGGACCAGACAAGGCTGCCCCCTTTCACCCCTTCTATTTGCTATAGCTATAGAACCCCTGGCCACTGCACTGCGCATGTCTCTAGAATATACTGGTATTGTCGTTGGGTCAACTGAAGTGAAACTCAGTCTATTTGCCGATGACGTGCTTTTATTTATCTCTAACCCCCAATTTTCCATCCCTGCTATAAAGCACATTATAGACCATTTTAGCTCTTTCTCTGGATTTCACGTGAACTATGACAAGTCACGCCTCCTCCCTCTAGGCCCTGGTCACTCCACAAACCTTCTATCCCCCACGCTAACACAATTCACAATTTGCCGCTCTCCACTTAAATACTTAGGCATCATGATTCCCCCTAATCTGGACGCCCTATACTCTGCTAATTTCCACCAGATATACTCCTCGGCGGAGAAAATATTGAACGGATGGATGGATTTACCTCTATCATTGTCTGGTAGGGTAGTGGTTATTAAAAGCTTTATTTTTCCCAAATTATCCTATGTCCTCCAGATGCTTCCCTTGCAACTTTCCAAGTCAGATATCCAACGATTTGACTCCCTGTTTACAAGATTCATCTGGGCAAAAAAGAAATCTAGGGTATCCCGCCATATTTTGCGACTGCCGAGGCCGGAGGGTGGTTTTGGGATGCCAGACATCTCTGCTTTTTCAAATGCAGCTATGTATCGATACATGGTGGATTGGTTTTCTGGTGGCTCCGTATATACTCTCCCCAAATAGAGGAACACCTTTTCCATCCTTTCTCCCCAGCTGCTCTCCTTCATGCACCTACCTCACTGATTCCTTCCCATATAAAATCCAACATACTCTTTCATGACACTTATAAAGCCTGGAAATCTATCAATAAACGATTACACAGGAACTCCTCTAACTCCCCTTACACCACCTTTTGGGGCAACCCACAATTTCCTCCTGGTTTGGACGGCCGTGCTTACTTGACGTGGAAAGAGAAGGGCATCTCGTGCATTCGAGATATCTTTGACCCTGGGGTTAAGATCTACCCTTTCTCTGCATTATCAGATAGATATGGTCTACCCAACTCCCAATTTTATATGTACCTCCAATCCCGTCATTTTGCACGGTCGTTACCACCTGGAATGGCCCTTGATACGGCCATTGACCCTCTTACCCCTCTCTTGCGTTTTAATCTGACCATAGGATATAGGCTGCGTAATTTATATTCTATTCTCATAGACTCAGGGAAAACACCTTTGCAAAGTGCTCTCCACTCGCGCTGGCAGCGGGACATACCTGATTTCCCGGCTATGTCGGTACTTATGTCCAAACTGCCCCCCACATTTAAATATTTAAAATCCGCAGCTTTGCAGGAAACTCACCTCAAATTCTTAAATAGAGCCTACATCTCCCTGAAACAGCATTCCTATTTCACCCTGGCCTCTACGGGTCGATGTTTTAAATGTGGGATGGCTGAGGCCACCTACTATCATAACTTCTGGGACTGCAGGAAAATAAGAACTTTCTGGGACAAGCTGATAAACCATGTTAATGGTATCTTTTCAATTCGAATTAACAAGCTCCCTACCGCATGTCTATTTTACTGCTTTTCAGACTGGGACCTGGGACCACACAAACAGAAGATTATACCTGCCCTGACAGTTATCCTTACTATCGCTAAAAAATTAATCCTCACCCATTGGTTACACAGACAATCTCCATCTATTGCAGAAATGAGAACCTCTCTGCTAAACAACATATTTTACGAGCGACAGGCTCTAGTACCGGATATAGAGTCAGGGGCCCCTAGATTCTATGGGAAATGGGAAACTGTTATACAAAGCTTTGATAACGCCACTCAGCTCAGAATCCAGAAAATCTTCGAACCCACCACTTGGTATTTGTATAGACAGATTGATTAATGTTATTAACTTTGCTAAGTTTGAAATGTGTTGAGCCGGTAAATACTATCTACTTATCGCAGTCGACAGGACATATATCCAACCTGACAACCTTATGGTATAATCTTTCCTTTAGAGAATGATGCTGTATGTTGTCCTGTTTTCATGTCTAGTCCACCCCCCCCCCTTCCCTTCCATCTCCACCCCCTCTAATTTCTTTCTTTCTCCTCTCATTTCTCTTCCCTCTACAATCTATACGAATTCAAATTTCTACCTAACCAATCTTCTTTACAAAATAGAAAATTATTTGAAGAAGGGCTATCATCTCTTCATTTTCTGTTTTCTTTCTCCTTGTCTGTAGTGGTCTCTCAGCTGCTAAGGGGCTATATGGTCAGATACTGAGGTTTATTACAAGTCTTTACTTCCACTAGATACCTTCGTGTTTCTTTAATACCAGATCTCACATTTCACTAAGCGAAATGGTAACCCTAGACAATAGGAGTGGAATATATCCTATGGATATCATTTATTACCAAATTCTTACATGTACTATATGTAATTATGCATGTATTTTCCACATACCGAGACATTATTGTATGACCCTGACCTACCTCGTATTTCTATTATTTGTACCTCTCCACTATGAATCCAGACATGGAATTTTGTACATCTATCTTTACCTTTCTTCAATAAACATTGTTTTGAAAAAAAAATTACCTTGCTTTAAAATATATTTTTACTATGAACCCATTATCCTCCCACTTTTAAATTTTAACAAACATTTAACATTAGTATAGACTATTTCCTGACATTTTTGGAACTTTTTTTTTCTACGCACTTTTTGAGATAAACAATCAAAAATTTCAGTTTGAATTTGAAAAACCTTTTACTTCACAAAGCCTAGTCTGTTGTATGGCATAGGAAAAACCATAAAAAACACAGTAAAGTTACACCACTCCCACCTCTCTAGCTTAATTAGGGGAGCTGCTATGGATATTCAAAAATATGCTGGTTGTGCGTTTTTAACAGATTTTTTTAAAACTTTACATAGTCATATTTTGGAAATAGCATGAGATATTTAAATAATATTTTGTATTTTTCTTAGCCTACATATATTCTCTGTACATACCGAATTTGAACAAAATCTGAGCAGGTGAGGTAAAATCAGTTTGTTGATTTGACACTCTGATACCAGCCGCTGCCTTCCCAGCCATTGACATCTCTACAGCTCATTGATTTGAAGAACTGTCAGTAAATCATTGAAATACCCAAATAAAAAGAGCATTACTGTCACTGATCACCGTTTCTAAATCTAGAGCCCAAATCAGGTGGGAGGCGGATATTGGCTTTATCCTCCATGATTCTCAATGGCAGGACATTTTTTTGTCATCTTTTACTATGTCTAAATGCCTGAATCACTCCGAAATGCATGTCAAGTTACTACATCGATTATACCTCACACCTGATAGGTTGCATACGATTTGGCCTGAATGTTCGAAGTTTTGTTGGCGTCTCTGCGGAGAGGTGGGCCACCTCTTCCATATATTTTGGACATGTTCCCATATTCAACTGTACTGGGTGGAGGTATTTGGGCTTATCAATAAAGTTCTGAATCTTGATTTGTCCCCTTCCCCCCTTATAGCTTAATTGAATGTATACCCGCAATCCGTGGGTGCCCATTTACATTATGTTTTAGGACATATCTGTCTCGCTGCACGTGCGGTCTTAGCCCAAAACTGGAAACAACCACATCACCTCCCCTATTGAAGGTTATACACAAAATACAGCTGCACTTTTTGATGGAGACTGAGCACATCCCATACTCCTCCACTAAATCCCCCCAGGCCCGTTGGATGCCCTGGCATCTGTTTATCACGGAGGGTGAGGGCGCTACACTGATACTACGTTCCCCTTCCCCAGACATGCATCCTCCTGACCTCTCGGCTGATGAGGCCCCCCCCCTCCCTAAGCCTGGGATGGCCTTTTTGCTAGTGCTGTATATATAATATGCCCATTGCCGCCTTTCTCCCTTTTTTGTTTTTCTTCTCCTTTTTTACTATCTTCCATTATTTTAGGTTCACTGCAATTTCTTTGATGTACCTGTTTGATTGACTTTGAACTGTTTGTACATGTTTGCCATTACGTTGTCTCATGTATTCATGTACCTATTCCCCCCCCTTCTTCCTTCTGTACCCCTGTTTTGCAACACAAAAATTCAATAAAAAATATTGATGATAAAAAAAAAAAGAAATACCCAAAATATTCTTGGATTCTTTTTCTCTAACGTCCTAGTGGATGCTGGGGACTCCGAAAGGACCATGGGGAATAGCGGCTCCGCTGGAGACTGGGCACAAAAGTAAAAGCTTTAGGACTACCTGGTGTGCACTGGCTCCTCCCCCTATGACCCTCCTCCAAGCCTCAGTTAGATTTTTGTGCCCGAACGAGAAGGGTGCAGTCTAGGTGGCTCTCCTGAGCTGCTTAGAAAAAAGTTTAGTTTTAGGTTTTTTATTTTCAGTGAGACCTGCTGGCAACAGGCTCACTGCACCGAGGGACTAAGGGGAGAAGAAGCGAACTCACCTGCGTGCAGAGTGGATTGGGCTTCTTAGGCTACTGGACATTAGCTCCAGAGGGACGATCACAGGCCCAGCCATGGATGGGTCCCAGAGCCGCGCCGCCATCCCCCTTACAGAGCCAGAAGACTGAAGAGGTCCGGAAAATCGGCGGCGGAAGACGTCCTGTCTTCAATAAGGTAGCGCACAGCACCGCAGCTGTGCGCCATTGCTCTCAGCACACTTCACACTCCGGTCACTGAGGGTGCAGGGCGCTGGGGGGGGGGCGCCCTGAGACGCAATAAAAACACCTTTTTTGGCAAAAAATACATCACATATAGCTCCTGGGCTATATGGATGCATTTAACCCCTGCCAATTTTTCCATAAAAAAGCGGGAGAAAGGCAGCCGAAAAGGGGGCGGAGCCTATCTCCTCAGCACACTGGCGCCATTTTTTCCTCACAGCTCCGTTGGAGGAAGGCTCCCTGACTCTCCCCTGAAGTCCTGAACTACAGAAACAGGGTAAAACAAGAGAGGGGGGGCACTAATTTGGCAGATAAATATATATTGCAGCTATATCAGGGAAAAACACTTATATAAGGTTATCCCTATATATATATATATATATATATATAGCGCTCTGGTGTGTGCTGGCAAACTCTCCCTCTGTCTCCCCAAAGGGCTAGTGGGGTCCTGTCCTCTGTCAGAGCATTCCCTGTGTGTGTGCTGTGTGTCGGTACGTTGTGTCGACATGTATGAGGAGGAAAATGGTGTGGAGGCGGAGCAATTGCCTGTGTTAGTGATGTCACCCCCTAGGGAGTCGACACCTGACTGGATGGTCTTATGTAAAGAATTACGTGATAGTGTCAGCACTTTACAAAAGACTGTTGACGACATGAGACAGCCGGCAAATCAGTTAATACCTGTACAGGCGTCTCAAACACCGTCAGGGGCTCTAAAACGCCCGTTACCTCAGGTCGATACAGACACGGACACTGACTCCAGTGTCGACGGTGAGGAAACAAACGTATTTTCCAGTAGGGCCACACGTTACATGATCACGGCAATGAAGGAGGTTTTGAACATTTCTGATACTACAAGTACCACAAAAAAGGGTATTATGTGGGGTGTGAAAAAACTACCCGTAGTTTTTCCTGAATCAGATGAATTAAATGAGGTGTGTGATGAAGCGTGGGTTTCCCCCGATAAAAAACTGCTAATTTCTAAAAAATTATTGGCATTATACCCTTTCCCGCCAGAGGTTAGGGCACGTTGGGAAACACCCCCTAGGGTAGATAAGGCGCTCACACGCTTATCAAAACAAGTGGCGTTACCGTCTCCTGATACGGCCGCCCTCAAGGAACCAGCTGATAGGAAGCTGGAAATATCCTAAAAAGTATATACACACATACTGGTATTATACTGCGACCAGCAATCGCCTCAGCCTGGATGTGCAGTGCTGGGGTGGCTTGGTCGGATTCCCTGACTGAAAATATTGATACCCTGGACAGGGACAATATATTATTGACTATAGAGCATTTAAAGGATGCGTTTCTATATATGCGAGATGCACAGAGGGATATTTGCACTCTGGCATCAAGAGTAAGTGCGATGTCCATTTCTGCCAGAAGAGGGTTATGGACGCGACAGTGGTCAGGTGATGCGGATTCCAAACGGCATATGGAAGTATTGGCGTATAAAGGGGAGGAGTTATTTGGGGTCGGTCTATCGGACCTGGTGGCCACGGCAACGGCTGGGAAATCCACCTTTTTACCCCAGGTCACCTCTCAGCAGAAAAAGATACCGTCTTTTCAGGCTCAGTCCTTTCGTCCCCATAAGGGCAAGCGGGCAAAAGGCCACTCATATCTGCCCCGGGGCAGAGGAAGGGGAAAAAGACTGCAGCAGACAGCCTCTTCCCACGAACAGAAGCCCTCCCCCGCTTCTGCCAAGTCCTCAGCATGACGCTGGGGCCTTACAAGCGGACTCAGGCACGGTGGGAGCCCGTCTCAAGAATTTCAGCGCGCAGTGGGCTCACTCGCAAGTGGACCCCTGGATCCTGCAGGTAGTATCTCAGGGGTACAAATTGGAATTCGAGACGTCTCCCCCTCGCCGGTTCCTGAAGTCTGCTTTACCAACGTCTCCCCCCGACAGGGAGGCGGTATTGGAAGCCATTCACAAGCTGTATTCCCAGCAGGTGATAATCAAGGTACCCCTCCTACAACAGGGAAAGGGGTATTATTCCACGCTGTTTGTGGTACCGAAGCCGGACGGCTCGATGAGACCCATTTTAAATCTGAAATCCTTGAACACTTACATAAAAAGGTTCAAGTTCAAGATGGAGTCACTCAGAGCAGTGATAGCGAACCTGGAAGAAGGGGACTATATGGTGTCTCTGGACATCAAGGATGCTTACCTCCATGTCCCAATTTGCCCTTCTCACCAAGGGTACCTCAGGTTTGTGGTACAGAACTGTCACTATCAGTTTCAGACGCTGCCGTTTGGATTGTCCACGGCACCCCGGGTCTTTACCAAGGTAATGGCCGAAATGATGATTCTTCTTCAAAGAAAAGGCGTCTTAATTATCCCTTACTTGGACGATCTCCTGATAAGGGCAAGGTCCAGAGAACAGTTAGAGGTCGGAGTAGCACTATCTCAAGTAGTACTACGACAGCACGGATGGATTCTAAATATTCCAAAATCGCAGCTGATTCCGACGACACGTCTGCTGTTCCTAGGGATGATTCTGGACACAGTACAGAAAAAGGTGTTTCTCCCGGAGGAGAAAGCCAGGGAGTTATCCGACCTAGTCAGGAACCTCCTAAGACCAGGCCAAGTGTCAGTGCATCAATGCACAAGGGTCCTGGGAAAGATGGTGGCTTCTTACGAAGCGATTCCATTCGGCAGATTCCACGCAAGAACTTTTCAGTGGGATCTGCTGGACAAATGGTCCGGATCGCATCTTCAAATGCATCAGCGGATAACCCTGTCTCCAAGGACAAGGGTGTCTCTCCTGTGGTGGTTACAGAGTGCTCATCTCCTAGAGGGCCGCAGATTCGGCATTCAGGATTGGGTCCTGGTTACCACGGATGCCAGCCTGAGAGGCTGGGGAGCAGTCACACAGGGAAAAAATTTCCAGGGCTTGTGGTCAAGCATGGAAACGTCACTTCACATAAATATCCTGGAACTAAGGGCCATTTACAATGCCCTAAGTCAGGCAAGGCCTCTGCTTCAGGGTCAGCCGGTGTTGATCCAGTCGGACAACATCACGGCAGTCGCCCACGTAAACAGACAGGGCGGCACAAGAAGCAGGAGGGCAATGACGGAAGTTGCAAGGATTCTTCGCTGGGCGGAAAATCATGTGACAGCACTGTCAGCAGTGTTCATTCCGGGAGTGGACAACTGGGAAGCAGACTTCCTCAGCAGACACGATCTTCACCCGGGGGAGTGGGGACTTCACCCAGAAGTCTTCCACACGATTGTGAACCGTTGGGAAAAACCAAAGGTGGACATGATGGCGTCCCGCCTCAACAAAAAACTGGACAGATATTGCGCCAGGTCAAGGGACCCTCAGGCAATAGCTGTGGACGCTCTGGTAACACCGGGGGTGTACCAGTCAGTATATGTGTTCCCTCCTCTGCCTCTCATACCCAAGGTACTGAGAATCATAAGATGGAGAGGTGTAAAGACTATACTCGTGGCTCCGGATTGGCCAAGAAGGACTTGGTACCCGGAAATTCAAGAGATGCTCACGGAAGACCCGTGGCCTCTACCTCTAAGAAAGGACCTGCTCCAGCAGGGACCATGTCTGTTCCAAGACTTACCGCGGCTGCGTTTGACGGCATGGCGGTTGAACGCCGGATCCTGAAGGAAAAAGGCATTCCGGATGAAGTTATCCCTACCCTGATCAAAGCCAGGAAGGATGTAACTGTGCAACATTATCACCGTATTTGGCGTAAATATGTTGCGTGGTGTGAGGCCAGGAAGGCCCCTACAGAGGAATTTCAACTGGGTCGATTCCTGCATTTCCTGCAAACAGGACTGTCTATGGGCCTCAAATTAGGGTCCATTAAGGTTCAAATTTCGGCCCTGTCGATATTCTTCCAAAAAGAAATAGCTTCAGTTCCTGAAGTTCAGACGTTTGTCAAGGGGGTACTGCATGTACAGCCTCCTTTTGTGCCTCCAGTGGCACCTTGGGATCTCAATGTAGTTTTGGGATTCCTAAAATCACATTGGTTTGAACCACTCACCACTGTGGATTTAAAATATCTCACATGGAAAGTGGTAATGCTGTTAGCCCTGGCTTCAGCCAGGCGTGTATCAGAATTGGCGGCTTTATCCTATAAAAGCCCTTACCTAATTTTTCATACGGACAGGGCAGAATTGAGGACTCGTCCTCAATTTCTCCCTAAGGTGGTTTCAGCATTTCACTTAAACCAGCCTATTGTGGTGCCTGTGGCTACTAGGGACTTGGAGGATTCCAAGTTGCTGGACGTAGTCAGGGCCCTGAAAATATATGTTTCCAGGACGGCTGGAGTCAGAAAATCTGACTCGCTGTTTATCCTGTATGCACCCAACAAGCTGGGTGCCCCTGCTTCTAAGCAGACGATTGCTCGTTGGATTTGTTGTACAATTCAGCTTGCACATTCTGTGGCAGGCCTGCCACAGCCAAAATCTGTAAAAGCCCATTCCACACGGAAAGTGGGCTCATCTTGGGCGGCTGCCCGAGGGGTCTCGGCTTTACAACTTTGCCGAGCAGCTACTTGGTCAGGGGCAAATACGTTTGCAAAATTCTACAAATTTGATACCCTGGCTGAGGAGGACCTGGAGTTCTCTCATTCGGTGCTGCAGAGTCATCCGCACTCTCCCGCCCGTTTGGGAGTTTTGGTATAATCCCCATGGTCCTTTCGGAGTCCCCAGCATCCACTAGGACGTTAGAGAAAATAAGAATTTACTTACCGATAATTCTATTTCTCATAGTCCGTAGTGGATGCTGGGCGCCCATCCCAAGTGCGGATTGTCTGCAATACTTGTACATAGTTATTGTTACAAAAATCGGGTTATTATTGTTGTGAGCCATCTTTTCAGAGGCTCCTCTGTTATCATGCTGATAACTGGGTTCAAATCACAAGTTGTACGGTGTGATTGGTGTGGCTGGTATGAGTCTTACCCGGGATTCAAAATCCTTCCTTATTGTGTACGCTCGTCCGGGCACAGTATCCTAACTGAGGCTTGGAGGAGGGTCATAGGGGGAGGAGCCAGTGCACACCAGGTAGTCCTAAAGCTTTTACTTTTGTGCCCAGTCTCCTGCGGAGCCGCTATTCCCCATGGTCCTTTCGGAGTCCCCAGCATCCACTACGGACTATGAGAAATAGAATTATCGGTAAGTAAATTCTTATTTTTTCTATTAGGATGCACCCATAAACAGAACAGGGCATGTACAAGGAGGCATTCAATTTGCCGGCTGTCGGGATCCTGGCTGTCAGGATACCGATGCCGGAATCCCAAAACCTGGTGAAATATCGGCGGTCAATATCCCGACTGCCGGTTGGAATTCCCACTCAGGTGGTGGTCCACGCCGCACGGGTGACACCAAAATGCCGGCTCCTGCTCAGTGACAGGAACCGAGTGCTGCAGTGTAACATTACATGTAGAACCTGGCTCCTGTCACAGTGTAGGAGCTGTGAAGTGCAGGCACACAGTTTCCGGGGACAGCCCGCATCTCCAGGACCCCCATAGCGTGGACAAATGGGGTACAGGACTCATAGCCACGCCTCTTTTTGCAGCGCACCCCAGCTATCCCGCACCGGGTGTCACTGGGGTAAGTGATTTCTCTCTGAGCTAACAGACCGCTTACTTTGGGGGAGCTGCGGCGGAGGAGATTGGACCACCAGACAGCAGCTCAGTTTCTCCATATTGTCACCAAGTTGGTGCTACCTTTTAGATGACCGATACTTTAGAGATACGGCCAGACTCGCTGGAATCTCGCCAGAGCCTGCATCTCACAGGCTATTACATTAACCCCTAAGTTTTCTGCATTGCACTGCCAACCTACACCTCCATTACCCTAATCTAGTTGAGGTTTTTCTGTGGGCGATTTGGATTTAGAAAAGTATTTTTCTTCTTTACTTTTATTGTATAGTAGAGTCTGAGGGGTTTCCTTCACATCATCTCGCTGTGTGACTGAGCAGTCACATCTGAACGAGCTCTCCACTCAGGGGCCCAGTATTCCTGATGGACTGGGCCCCCAAGATCAGTCCATCAGCCCCCTCCCTTCCTCCCCCGAGATCATCTGGAGTCACCCTGGCTGCTCCCTCACATTTTACAGGTACCGGCAAGGCTGATGCTTCAAGACTGCCTCCTCATGCATGGAGCTTGTACTTTATCTCCATCCACTTTATCTCCATCAAAGGCTTAGTAAATAGACTCCATAGTCTGGTAGATCTCACTCTAAGTCATTACCTGGGTCAAGACTGCTGTTAACCTTGGTGAAGCTGCCATTGACACTTGTCTTATCATCCAGGATTTCCACCATAGCTATTACTTACAGTTATGCTACTGACAGGCTAATACTGAATCTAAAAAGAAACAACTGGAATCACTTCCCTCTGGTGGTAAGGTTATTTTTTGGCATAAATTAGAAAATATTATTGCTGTGGCAGTAGGGACAAAAGCCTATTTTCTGCCTTTGTTTGCATCAAAGCGTAAAGGTTCACCCTTTTGTTCCTTGGGCCTAATTCAGGTCTGTTTGGATCTGCACCCATAGTTGCAAAGTACAGATTTTTGTTCTCCATATGCACCAATGGGTCCTACAACATAGGACGCAGAGTGCCAGTCTAGGGGCGGGGAGAGGGTCGCCGCCTTTTAGAGGGTTAGAAGACGTCAGAGATTTCTTGGCCTTTGCAAAGGGAGGCTTGTGCGTAAGCCCCCTGATGATGACTGAGTGATCTGCTGCTAGAACACATGTCGGATCACTGCTGCAGCAGGAGGAGATGTCTACTTGTAACAGGTGCCTCCTGTTACATCAGGAAGCAGCAGTGATAGCAACTCCACCCACATATGAATGACCCCTCTTATGCCCTCCAGAGAAAGACAAGATGCCAAGTTACTTCACACCCAGAAGAGGTCACACTACAGGTAGAAAGGAATTGCTAGACAATAAATCATTTCGCTTGAGTACTTCTATTTAGTATCCCTTTTAAGATATATCTTTAAGTAAACTTACAATAGTACATAAAATATGTAAGATTTATAGATTTTGATTGGGTTTACTGTATGATTATCATTTTACTTATATACAGTAGTACTGAAACAATTATTTACGTCTGTGAAAGAAATTCTCATTGTAGTCCTTTCTCACTAAGGAATTAATATGGGATGCAGTTAAGATGCCATCTGTTGGAATCCAGGCAGTTGAAATACTGACCCTGAAATCCCAGCACCCATAAGAATGTCGGTGCCAGAATCCTGACCGGGTCAGGAGACCGACAGCCGGCATCCCGACTGTAAGTATATCAGACATTTTGGTGGGGGTGGGTTTGGTTTAGGCGCCACCTGGGGGAGGTTAGAGTAAAGCTGGGGGGGGGTTAGGCAGTGGTGGAAGTACCGGAGTCAATGGAGTCAGCTGCCGCCGGGCTCCAGCAGCGAGGGGCGCACTTCCTCCATTGGCTCTGGTGCACTTCCATCACTGTGTGCTCTTCCAGAGTCCAGACACTTGCAGCCAAATTAGTCGAGAAAGGGGAGGCGGGGTTTGCCGACAGTGTGTCCCTCCCCCTGACACCCTGGCTGCCCGGCTCCCGCACACGGACATCAGTAGAGAGAAGGGGAGACGGTGCTTTCCAGCAGTGTGCCCACCCCCTGACTACTTGGCTCCTGCACGCTAACTCCATCACTGAAGGGGGGGAAGTGGTGCTTTCCGGCAGTGTGCCCGCCCCCTGGCTGCACGGTTCCCGCACGCCGACAGCAGCAGAGAACGGTAGGCGGGGCTTTCTGGCAGTGTGCCCGCCCCCTGGCTCCCGCACGCTGACGCCAGTGCTGAAGGGTAGCGGTGCTTTCCGGTAGTGTGCCCACCCCCCTGACTCCCTGGCTGCCCGGCTCCCGCACGCTGACAGCAGCAGAGAAAGGGAGATGGAGCAACTGGTGAGTACAGTGACTGAAGGTGGGGAGAGTGCTGAGACAGGGACAATGGCTTTGTGTGTGTATGTGGTTATGTTTGTTTATATGTTGCTGTGTGTGTATGTGATTGTGTGTGTGAGTGAATATATATCTGTATATGTGGCTGTGTGGGTATATGTGGTAAAGTGTGCATACTGTGGGGGGAATTCAGTTGTTATCACGGGTCCCCGCACCCACACACGCCTGCTGGCAACTATTCAAATGTTTCTGCCGGCGGGCGCAAGACCTAAATTTCAGCTCGCTACCCCATGGGGTGGTGGGCTGAAATGTGCGAAAGGTGACCTGTTTGGCCGCCCAAACCGGACTTTTTTGCGTCGTGCCCATTTGTTTAGTCTGGTTTTGCCGCTTCACGCGGCTAAACCCGACTGATATGGGCGTGATCAGCGTGATAACAGGGGACAATTGAATATCGTACCGCAATCTCCTGTCACTTTAGAATTGAATTCCCCCTGTATGTGTGAATATATGTGTGTATAACAGCTGTAGGTTTTATACCTCAATAATCAGTACACAATCACAAAGCAATGTCCGTAGCTCCTCCACTTGTCACGATAGGCCCTTTAACACTGTCTGCCCCAGACTCATGTGACACTTAATCCGACCCTGGATGCCGGGGTATTGGTGGTGAAGGGAGGGGGGGGGGCGACATCGCCTATCTCGCCCCCGGGCATCTAGTATAAACTTATGCCCCTGGAGTTAGGTTTAGGTACCACGAGGCGAGGGGTTGGGGGGTGGGGAAGGGTTGAATAGGGTTAGGCACCGCCAGGGGAAGGTTAGGGTTAGGCACTAAGGGGGAAGGTTAGAGGAGAGGGAATAACATAGTTACCTTTCACCAGTCGAGATTTCAAAGATCTGGATGCTGGCATTGAGTTTGAGAACTCCGGCATCCTGTCCGCCGGTCAATCATACTAAACCTGTTAATATTCCGAGAACATTCATTTTTGTTGGTTAGAGGATGTTGTTCATTTCCCATAGTTGCCTTATTGGCAAACACTAAGGGAGGTATTCAATTGTTTGAAAATTCAGTTGGGTGTCTGTTTTTCCTATCTAATAGAAAGGAAAATACAGACACCCAATTGACTTTTCAAACATTTGAATTCTCCCCAAAGAGTGGGTACACACTACACTGATATCGGCTCCATATATCGTTTTCAGGAAAACTGGAATGATATGTCGGGCAGTGTGTATGTCAATTACTTGCTCCCGCTGGTTGCATGCGATATCATGCATGGCCAATCAGATGGTATTGCGTGTGACCCAGTTTAATGAAGGACAAAACAAGGGATCGTTCCGTCGTTCATTAAATAGTTTTAGTGTATATGGGCAATATGATACAGATTGAGTATCCCTTATCCAAAATGCTTGGGACCAGAAGTATTTTGGATATCGGATTTTTCCATATTTTGGAATAATTGCATACCATAATGAGATATCATGGTGATGGGACCCAAGTCTAAGCACAGAATGCATTTATGTTTCATATACACCTTATACAAACACAGCCTGAAGGTCATTGTAGCCAATATTTTTAATAACTTTGTGCATTAAAAAAAGTGTGTGTACATTCACACAATTCACTTATGTTTCATATACACCTGATACACACAGCCTGAAGGTCATTTAATACAATATTTTTAATAACTTTGTGTATTAAACAAAGTTTGTGTACATTGAGCCATCAGAAAATAACATTTCGCTATCTCACTCTGATAATGTCGATTATCTTTACAGGAATAAAAGCTATACCTTAAACACACCATCAATACACTTTAAACCTTTAGCCGCTGCGGCCGCTATACTTAGTTCACACTCTACGCACCTTTTACGCTATTTGCGGACAGAGTCCCGTACAGTGTACGGACTTTGCGTACACACGCCGCGCTGACGGTACAAAGTACTCTCAGCGCGTACACACCCAGAGATACACTTAAAACCTTTTATAGCAATGCAATGCAATAATAACAATAATAATTAGTGATGAGCGGGTTCGGTTTCTCGGAAACCGAACCCCCCGAACTTCACCTTGTTTACACGGGTCCGAGGCAGGTTCGAACCTTCCCGCCTTGCTCGGCTAACCCGAGCGCGCCCGAACGTCATCATCCCGCTGTCGGATTCTCGCGAGATTCGGATTCTATATAAGCAGCCGCGCGTCGCTGCCATTTTCACTTGTGCATTGGAGATGATAGGGAGAGGACGTGGCTGGCGTCCTCTCCGTTTATTGTAGAAGACAGTTGATTGGTTGTTTATTGCTTAATTGTGGGGAGGATTGGGGAGCAGCTGTTAGGAGTACAGTGCAGAGTTTTGCTGATAAGTGACCACCAGTTTTTATCCGTTCTCTGCCTGAAAAAAACGCTCCATACCATATCTGTGCTCAGTGTGCTGCATAATATATCTTTGCTGAGTGCTCACTGCTTAATTGTGGGGACTGGGGAGCAGCTATAGCAGGACTACAGTGCAGAGTTTTGCTGATAGTGACCACCAGTATACGTTGTCTGCCTGAAAAACACTCCATATCTGTGCTCAGTGTGCTGCTTTATTGTGGGGACTGGGGACCACCAGTATAATTAATATTAAATAGGAGGAGTACAGTGCAGAGTGCACTGCTGTACCTACCTCTGTGTCGTCATCCATTAAATATACTATCCATCTACATTCTATACCTGTGGTGCATTTTAGTTTTGCAGTTTGCTGACAGTGTCCACCAGTATACTATATATAGCAGTACGGTAGGCCACTGCTGTACCTACCTCTGTGTCGTCACTCGTCATCCATTAAGTATACTATCCATCTACATTCTATACCTGTGGTGCATTTTAGTTTTGCAATTTGCTGACAGTGTTCACCAGTATACTATATATAGCAGTACGGTAGGCCACTGCTGTACCTACCTCTGTGTCGTCACTCGTCATCCATTAAGTATACTATCCATCTACATTCTATACCTGTGGTGCATTTTAGTTTTGCAGTTTGCTGACAGTGTCCACCAGTATACTATATATAGCAGTACGGTAGGCCACTGCTGTACCTCTGTGTCGTCACTCGTCATCCATTAAGTATACTATCCATCTACATTCTATACCTGTGGTGCATTTTAGTTTTGCAGTTTGCTGACAGTGTCCACCAGTATACTATATATAGCAGTACGGTAGGCCACTGCTGTACCTACCTCTGTGTCGTCACTCGTCATCCATTAAGTATACTATCCATCTACATTCTATACTTGTGGTGCATTTTAGTTTTGCAGTTTGCTGACAGTGTCCACCAGTATACTATATATAGCAGTACGGTAGGCCACTGCTGTACCTACCTCTGTGTCGTCACTCGTCATCCATTAAGTATACTATCCATCTACATTCTATACCTGTGGTGCATTTTAGTTTTGCAGTTTGCTGACAGTGTCCACCAGTATACTATATATAGCAGTATGGTAGGCCACTGCTGTACCTACCTCTGTGTCGTCACTCGTCACCTATTAAGTATACTATCCATCTACATTCTATACCTGTGGTGCATTTTAGTTTTGCAGTTTGCTGACAGTGTCCACCAGTATACTATATATAGCAGTACGGTAGGCCACTGCTGTACCTACCTCTGTGTCGTCACTCGTCATCCATTAAGTATACTTTCCATCTACATTCTATACCTGTGGTGCATTTTAGTTTTGCAGTTTGCTGACAGTGTCCACCAGTATACTATATATAGCAGTACGGTAGGCCACTGCTGTGTACCTACCTCTGTGTCATCACTCGTCATCCATTAAGTATACTATCCATCTACATTCTATACCTGTGGTGCATTTTAGTTTTGCAGTTTGCTGACAGTGTCCACCAGTATACTATATATAGCAGTACGGTAGGCCACTGCTGTACCTACCTCTGTGTCGTCACTCGTCATCCATTAAGTATACTATCCATCTACATTCTATACCTGTGGTGCATTTTAGTTTTGCAGTTTGCTGACAGTGTCCACCAGTATACTATATATAGCAGTACGGTAGGCCACTGCTGTACCTACCTCTGTGTCGTCACTCGTCATCCATTAAGTATACTATCCATCTACATTCTATACCTGTGGTGCATTTTAGTTTTGCGCAGTAAATATAGTAGTAGGCCATTGCTATTGATACTGGCATATAATTCCACACATTAAAAAATGGAGAACAAAAATGTGGAGGTTAAAATAGGGAAAGATCAAGATCCACTTCCACCTCGTGCTGAAGCTGCTGCCACTAGTCATGGCCGAGACAATGAAATGCCATCAACGTCGTCTGCCAAGGCCGATGCCCAATGTCATAGTAGAGAGCATGTAAAATCCAAAACACAAAAGTTCTGTAAAATGACCCAAAAATCAAAATTAAAAGCGTCTGAGGAGAAGCGTAAACTTGCCAATATGCCATTTACGACATGGAGTGGCAAGGAACGGCTGGGGCCCTGGCCTATGTTCATGGCTAGTGGTTCAGATTCACATGAGGATGGAAGCACTCATCCTCTCGCTAGAAAAAAGAAAAGACTTAAGCTGGCAAAAGCACAGAAAAGAACTGTGCGTTCTTCTAAATCACAAATCCCCAAGGAGAGTCCAATTGTGTCGGTTGCGATGCCTGACCTTCCCAACACTGGACGGGAAGAGCTTGCGCCTTCCACCATTTGCACGCCCCCTGCAAGTGCTGGAAGGAGCACCCGCAGTCCAGTTCCTGATAGTCAAATTGAAGATGTCACTGTTGAAGTACACCAGGATGAGGATATGGGTGTTGCTGGCGCTGGGGAGGAAATTGACAAGGAGGATTCTGATGGTGAGATGGTTTGTTTAAGTCAGGCACCCGGGGAGACACCTGTTGTCCGTGGGAGGAATATGGCCATTGACATGCCTGGTCAAAATACAAAAAAAATCAGCTCTTCGGTGTGGAATTATTTCAACACAAATGCGGACAACAGGTGTCAAGCCGTGTGTTGCCTTTGTCAAGCTGTAATAAGTAGGGGTAAGGACGTTAACCTCCTCAGAACATCCTCCCTTATACGTCACCTGCAGCGCATTCATCATAAGTCAGTGACAAGTTCAAAAACTTTGGGTGACAGCGGAAGCAGTCCACTGACCACTAAATCCCTTCCACTTGTAACCAAGCTCCTGCAAACCACACCACCAACTCCCTCAGTGTCAATTTCCTCCTTACCCAGGAAAGCCAATAGTCCTGCAGGCCATGTCACTGTCAAGTCTGACGAGTCCTCTCCTGCCTGGGATTCCTCCGATGCATCCTTGAGTGTAACGCCTACTGCTGCTGGCGCTGCTGTTGTTGCTGCTGGGAGTCGATCGTCATCCCAGAGGGGAAGTCGGAAGACCACTTGTACTACTTCCAGTAAGCAATTGACTGTCCAACAGTCCTTTGCGAGGAAGATGAAATATCACAGCAGTCATCCTGCTGCAAAGCAGATAACTCAGGCCTTGGCAGCCTGGGCGGTGAGAAACGTTCCGGTATCCATCGTTAATTCAGAGGCAACTATAGACTTGATTGAGGTACTGTGTCCCCATTACCAAATACCATCTAGGTTCCATTTCTCTAGGCAGGCGATACCGAAAATGTAGACAGACCTCAGAAAAAGACTCACCAGTGTCCTAAAAAATGCAGTTGTACCCAATGTACACTTAACCACGGACATGTGGACAAGTGGAGCAGGGCAGACTCAGGACTATATGACTGTGACAGCCCACTGGGTAGATGTATTGCCTCCCGCAGCAAGAACAGCAGCGGCGGCACCAGTAGCAGCATCTCGCAAACGCCAACTCGTTCCTAGGCAGGCTACGCTTTGTATCACCGCTTTCCAGAATAGGCACACAGCTGACAACCTCTTACGGCAACTGAGGAAGATCATCGCAGAATGGCTTACCCCAATTGGACTCTCCTGGGGATTTGTGACATCGGACAACGCCAGCAATATTGTGCGTGCATTACATCTGGGCAATTTCCATCACGTCCCATGTTTTGCACATACCTTGAATTTGGTGGTGCAGGATTATTTAAAAAACGACAGGGGCGTGCAAGAGATGCTGTCGGTGGCCCGAAGAATTGCGGGCCACTTTCGGCATTCAGGCACCGCGTATAGAAGACTGGAGCACCACCAAACATTCCTGAACCTGCCCTGCCATCATGTGAAGCAAGAGGTGGTAACGAGGTGGAATTCAACCCTCTATATGCTTCAGAGGATGGAGGAGCAGCAAAAGGCCATTCAAGCCTATACATCTGGCCACGATATAGGCAAAGGAGGTGGAATGCACCTGACTCAAGCGCAGTGGAGAATGATTTCAACGTTGTGCAAGGTTCTGCAACCCTTTGAACTTGCTACACGTGAAGTCAGTTCAGACACTGCCAGCCTGAGTCAGGTCATTCCCCTCATCAGGCTTTTGCAGAAGAAGCTGGAGACATTGAAGGAGGAGCTAAAACAGAGCGATTCCGCTAGGCATGTGGGACTTGTGGATGGAGCCCTTAATTCGCTTAACCAGGATTCACGGGTGGTCAATCTGTTGAAATCAGAGCACTACATTTTGGCCACCGTGCTCGATCCTAGATTTAAAACCTACGTTGTATCTCTCTTTCCGGCAGACACAAGTCTGCAGAGGTTCAAAGACCTGCTGGTGAGAAAATTGTCAAGTCAAGCGGAACGTGACCCGTCACCATCTCCTCCTTCACATTCTCCCGCAACTGGGGGTGCGAGGAAAAGGCTAAGAATTCCGAGCCCACCCGCTGGCGGTGATGCAGGGCAGTCTGGAGCGAGTGCTGACATCTGGTCCGGACTGAAGGACCTGCCAACGATTACTGACATGTCGTCTACTGTCACTGCATATGATTCTGTCACCATTGAAAGAATGGTGGAGGATTATATGAGTGACCGCATCCAAGTAGGCATGTCAGACAGTCCGTACGTATACTGGCAGGAAAAAGAGACAATTTGGAGGCCCTTGCACAAAACTGGCTTTATTCTACCTAAGTTGCCCTCCCTCCAGTGTGTACTCCGAAAGAGTGTTTAGTGCAGCCGCTCACCTTGTCAGCAATCGGCGTACGAGGTTACTTCCAGAAAATGTGGAGAAGATGATGTTCATTAAAATGAATTATAATCAATTCCTCCGTGGAGACATTCACCAGCAGCAATTGCCTCCAGAAAGTACACGGGGACCTGAGATGGTGGATTCCAGTGGGGACGAATTAATAATCTGTGAGGAGGGGGATGTACACAGTGAAAGGGGTGAGGAATCGGAGGATGATGATGAGGTGGACATCTTGCCTCTGTAGAGCCAGTTTGTGCAAGGAGAGATTGATTGCTTCTTTTTTGGTGGGGGCCCAAACCAACCAGTCATTTCAGTCACAGTCGTGTGGCAGACCCTGTCACTGAAATGATAGGTTCGTTAAAGTGTGCATGTCCTGTTTATACAACATAAGGGTGGGTGGGAGGGCCCAAGGACAATTCCATCTTGCACCTCTTTTTTCTTTCATTTTTCTTTGCATCATGTGCTGTTTGGGGACTATTTTTTTGAAGTGCCATCCTGCCTGACACTGCAGTGCCACTCCTAGATGGGCCAGGTGTTTGTGTCGGCCACTTGTGTCGCTTAGCTTAGTCACACAGCGACCTTGGTGCGCCTCTTTTTTTCTTTGCATCATGTGCTGTTTGGGGACAATTTTTTTGAAGTGCCATCCTGCCTGACACTGCAGTGCCACTCCTAGATGGGCCAGGTGTTTGTGTCGGCCACTTGGGTCGCTTAGCTTAGTCACACAGCGACCTTGGTGCGCCTCTTTTTTTCTTTGCATCATGTGCTGTTTGTGGACAATTTTTTTGAAGGGCCATCCTGCCTGACACTGCAGTGCCACTCCTAGATGGGCCAGGTGTTTGTGTCGGCCACTTGTGTCGCTTAGCTTAGTCACACAGCGACCTTGGTGCGCCTCTTTTTTTCTTTGCATCATGTGCTGTTTGGGGACAATTTTTTTGAAGGGCCATCCTGCCTGACACTGCATTGCCACTCCTAGATGGGCCAGGTGTTTGTGTTGGCCACTTGTGTCGCTTAGCTTAGCCATCCAGCGACCTCGGTGCAAATTTTAGGACTAAAAATAATATTGTGAGGTGTTCAGAATAGACTGGAAATGAGTGGAAATTATGGTTATTGAGGTTAATAATACTATGGGATCAAAATGACCCCCAAATTCTATGATTTAAGCAGTTTTTTAGGGTTTTTTGAAAAAAACACCCGAATCCAAAACACAACCGAATCCGACAAAAAATTTTCGGTGAGGTTTTGCCAAAACGCTTCCAAATCCAAAACACGGCCGCGGAACCGAACCCAAAACCAAAACACAAAACCCGAAAAATTTCCGGTGCACATCACTAATAATAATACACTTTAAACCTTAGCAGGGCAATGAGCACACGACACCAATTGTGATTAACCGCTGGGTTCCGACACCACAGTGGATTATTTCTGAAAGGGGGTTTACAATACAAATTATACACTACAATACAAACAATATATATAACAGAATAATGGCTACAGGTCAATGTACATACGTGAGAATATTCGCGTGCGCTTCCTGGTCCAGTCCTCCGTAATCAAATAGATAACGTTGTGAGTCTTGTGACTGGCCACTCTGCAGCAGGCTTTATTTATACAAGTCTTCCAAAAGCAATACAATTGATACTGTAATCCCTTTGTCCATTGGACACAGGGATGCACCTTTACAGTACAGGAGAGGTCATAGGTTGATTTGAAAAGGTAGGCGATGTCTTTCTCAACTGTTCTTGTGGGTGGTCTCCTCTGGATTCCTGCCGCATACATAATATACAGTAAATACAGTTTATATCTATATTCTGCTTCTGCACATAACTATCCGCAGGAACATGCGATCTTCCGCAGACCAACACCGGAATGTTTCCCTTAAAATACCCTACAGCTGGATACCAAATACCACCTTATAACCTTAGTCTGTCCCCTCTTACCCTGTAAAGGTGAATCCCTTTGTTCTGCAACCATTTAAACAGCTATAACTTTCTGATGTGGTGCAAGGAGACTATGTGTACATTGTGCACTATTTGGATTAAATATGTAATGTGTTCTGATGGCCCTCCATGCGTACACAAACTCTGCCGTAAATACCCATACCACGCGCCGATGCGCAGGTCACACGGGAGCGATCATACGCAAATTGCGGATATGTGCACTCACGGCAGAACAGGTGCACGCGCAGTGGGCATGTGTGTGCAGTTTATATGTGCTGTGTGTTCTGCAATATTTTTCGACTTTGACAACTCTCACTCAAAAAAATCCATATTTCGGAATATTCCGTATTTCTGAATATTTGGATATGGGATACTCAACCTGTATGTCGGCTGGGAACTAGAGATGAGCGCCTGAAATTTTTCGGGTTTTGTGTTTTGGTTTTGGGTTCGGTTCCGCGGCCGTGTTTTTGGTTCGAACGCGTTTTGGCAAAACCTCACCGAATTATTTTTGTCGGATTCGGGTGTGTTTTGGATTCGGGTGTTTTTTTCCAAAAACACTAAAAAACAGCTTATATCATAGAATTTGGGGGTCATTTTGATCCCAAAGTATTATTAACCTCAAAAACCATAATTTACACTCATTTTCAGTCTATTCTGAATACCTCACACCTCACAATATTATTTTTAGTCCTAAAATTTGCACCGAGGTCGCTGTGTGAGTAAGATAAGCGACCCTAGTGGCCGACACAAACACCGGGCCCATCTAGGAGTGGCACTGCAGTGTCACGCAGGATGTCCCTTCCAAAAAACCCTCCCCAAACAGCACATGACGCAAAGAAAAAAAGAGGCGCAATGAGGTAGCTGTGTGAGTAAGATTAGCGACCCTAGTGGCCGACACAAACACCGGGCCCATCTAGGAGTGGCACTGCAGTGTCACGCAGGATGGCCCTTCCAAAAAACCCTCCCCAAACAGCACATGACGCAAAGAAAAAAAGAGGCGCAATGAGGTAGCTGACTGTGTGAGTAAGATTAGCGACCCTAGTGGCCGACACAAACACCGGGCCCATCTAGGAGTGGCACTGCAGTGTCACGCAGGATGGCCCTTCCAAAAAACCCTCCCCAAACAGCACATGACGCAAAGAAAAAAAGAGGCGCAATGAGGTAGCTGACTGTGTGAGTAAGATTAGCGACCCTAGTGGCCGACACAAACACCGGGCCCATCTAGGAGTGGCACTGCAGTGTCACGCAGGATGTCCCTTCCAAAAAACCCTCCCCAAACAGCACATGACGCAAAGAAAAAAAGAGGCGCAATGAGGTAGCTGTGTGAGTAAGATTAGCGACCCTAGTGGCCGACACAAACACCGGGCCCATCTAGGAGTGGCACTGCAGTGTCACGCAGGATGTCCCTTCCAAAAAACCCTCCCCAAACAGCACATGACGCAAAGAAAAAAAGAGGCGCAATGAGGTAGCTGACTGTGTGAGTAAGATTAGCGACCCTAGTGGCCGACACAAACACCGGGCCCATTTAGGAGTGGCACTGCAGTGTCACGCAGGATGTCCCTTCCAAAAAACCCTCCCCAATCAGCACATGATGCAAAGAAAAAGAAAAGAAAAAAGAGGTGCAAGATGGAATTATCCTTGGGCCCTCCCACCCACCCTTATGTTGTATAAACAAAACAGGACATGCACACTTTAACCAACCCATCATTTCAGTGACAGGGTCTGCCACACGACTGTGACTGATATGACGGGTTGGTTTGGACCCCCCCCAAAAAAGAAGCAATTAATCTCTCCTTGCACAAACTGGCTCTACAGAGGCAAGATGTCCACCTCATCTTCACCCTCCGATATATCACCGTGTACATCCCCCTCCTCACAGATTATCAATTCGTCCCCACTGGAATCCACCATCTCAGCTCCCTGTGTACTTTGTGGAGGCAATTGCTGCTGGTCAATGTCTCCGCGGAGGAATTGATTATAATTCATTTTAATGAACATCATCTTCTCCACATTTTCTGGATGTAACCTCGTACGCCGATTGCTGACAAGGTGAGCGGCGGCACTAAACACTCTTTCGGAGTACACACTTGTGGGAGGGCAACTTAGGTAGAATAAAGCCAGTTTGTGCAAGGGCCTCCAAATTGCCTCTTTTTCCTGCCAGTATAAGTACGGACTGTGTGACGTGCCTACTTGGATGCGGTCACTCATATAATCCTCCACCATTCTATCAATGTTGAGAGAATCATATGCAGTGACAGTAGACGACATGTCCGTAATCGTTGTCAGGTCCTTCAGTCCGGACCAGATGTCAGCATCAGCAGTCGCTCCAGACTGCCCTGCATCACCGCCAGCGGGTGGGCTCGGAATTCTGAGCCTTTTCCTCGCACCCCCAGTTGCGGGAGAATGTGAAGGAGGAGATGTTGACAGGTCGCGTTCCGCTTGACTTGACAATTTTGTCACCAGCAGGTCTTTCAACCCCAGCAGACCTGTGTCTGCCGGAAAGAGAGATCCAAGGTAGGCTTTAAATCTAGGATCGAGCACGGTGGCCAAAATGTAGTGCTCTGATTTCAACAGATTGACCACCCGTGAATCCTTGTTAAGCGAATTAAGGGCTGCATCCACAAGTCCCACATGCCTAGCGGAATCGCTCCCTTTTAGCTCCTTCTTCAATGCCTCCAGCTTCTTCTGCAAAAGCCTGATGAGGGGAATGACCTGACTCAGGCTGGCAGTGTCTGAACTGACTTCACGTGTGGCAAGTTCAAAGGGCATCAGAACCTTGCACAACGTTGAAATCATTCTCCACTGCACTTGAGACAGGTGCATTCCATCTCCTATATCGTGCTCAATTGTATAGGCTTGAATGGCCTTTTGCTGCTCCTCCAACCTCTGAAGCATATAGAGGGTTGAATTCCACCTCGTTACCACTTCTTGCTTCAGATGATGGCAGGGCAGGTTCAGTAGTTTTTGGTGGTGCTCCAGTCTTCTGTACGTGGTGCCTGTACGCCGAAAGTGTCCCGCAATTTTTCTGGCCACCGACAGCATCTCTTGCACGCCCCTGTCGTTTTTTAAAAAATTCTGCACCACCAAATTCAAGGTATGTGCAAAACATGGGACGTGCTGGAATTTGCCCATATTTAATGCACGCACAATATTGCTGGCGTTGTCCGATGCCACAAATCCACAGGAGAGTCCAATTGGGGTAAGCCATTCCGCGATGATCTTCCTCAGTTGCCGTAAGAGGTTTTCAGCTGTGTGCGTATTCTGGAAAGCGGTGATACAAAGCGTAGCCTGCCTAGGAAAGAGTTGGCGTTTGCGAGATGCTGCTACTGGTGCCGCCGCTGCTGTTCTTGCGGCGGGAGTCCATACATCTACCCAGTGGGCTGTCACAGTCATATAGTCCTGACCCTGCCCTGCTCCACTTGTCCACATGTCCGTGGTTAAGTGGACATTGGGTACAACTGCATTTTTTAGGAGACTGGTGAGTCTTTTTCTGACGTCCGTGTACATTCTCGGTATCGCCTGCCTAGAGAAGTGGAACCTAGATGGTATTTGGTAACGGGGGCACACTGCCTCAATAAATTGTCTAGTTCCCTGTGAACTAACGGCGGATACCGGACGCACGTCTAACACCAACATAGTTGTCAAGGACTCAGTTATCCGCTTTGCAGTAGGATGACTGCTGTGATATTTCATCTTCCTCGCAAAGGACTGTTGAACAGTCAATTGCTTACTGGAAGTAGTACAAGTGGGCTTACGACTTCCCCTCTGGGATGACCATCGACTCCCAGCGGCAACAACAGCAGCGCCAGCAGCAGTAGGCGTTACACGCAAGGATGCATCGGAGGAATCCCAGGCAGGAGAGGACTCGTCAGACTTGCCAGTGACATGGCCTGCAGGACTATTGGCATTCCTGGGGAAGGAGGAAATTGACACTGAGGGAGTTGGTGGGGTGGTTTGCGTGAGCTTGGTTACAAGAGGAAGGGATTTACTGGTCAGTGGACTGCTTCCGCTGTCACCCAAAGTTTTTGAACTTGTCACTGACTTATTATGAATGCGCTGCAGGTGACGTATAAGGGAGGATGTTCCGAGGTGGTTAACGTCCTTACCCCTACTTATTACAGCTTGACAAAGGGAACACACGGCTTGACACCTGTTGTCCGCATTTCTGGTGAAATACCTCCACACCGAAGAGCTGATTTTTTTGGTATTTTCACCTGGCATGTCAACGGCCATATTCCTCCCACGGACAACAGGTGTCTCCCCGGGTGCCTGACTTAAACAAACCACCTCACCATCAGAATCCTCCTGGTCAATTTCCTCCCCAGCGCCAGCAACACCCATATCCTCCTCATCCTGGTGTACTTCAACACTGACATCTTCAATCTGACTATCAGGAACTGGACTGCGGGTGCTCCTTCCAGCACTTGCAGGGGGCGTGCAAATGGTGGAAGGCGCATGCTCTTCACGTCCAGTGTTGGGAAGGTCAGGCATCGCAACCGACACAATTGGACTCTCCTTGTGGATTTGGGATTTCAAAGAACGCACAGTTCTTTGCGGTGCTTTTGCCAGCTTGAGTCTTTTCAGTTTTCTAGCGAGAGGCTGAGTGCTTCCATCCTCATGTGAAGCTGAACCACTAGCCATGAACATAGGCCAGGGCCTCAGCCGTTCCTTGCCACTCCGTGTGGTAAATGGCATATTGGCAAGTTTACGCTTCTCCTCCGACAATTTTATTTTAGGTTTTGGAGTCCTTTTTTTACTGATATTTGGTGTTTTGGTTTTGACATGCTCTGTACTATGCCATTGGGCATCGGCCTTGGCAGACGACGTTGCTGGCATTTCATCGTCTCGGCCATGACTAGTGGCAGCAGCTTCAGCACGAGGTGGAAGTGGATCTTGATCTTTCCCTAATTTTGGAACCTCAACATTTTTGTTCTCCATATTTTAATAGGCACAACTAAAAGGCACCTCAGGTAAACAATGCAGATGGATGGATTGGATACTAGTATACAATTATGGACGGGCTGCCGAGTGCCGACACAGAGGTAGCCACAGCCGTGAACTACCGCACTGTACTGTGTCTGCTGCTAATATATAGACTGGTTGATAAAGAGATAGTATACTCGTAACTAGTATGTATGTATAAAGAAAGAAAAAAAAACCACGGTTAGGTCACTGGTATATACAATTATGGACGGGCTGCCGAGTGCCGACACAGAGGTAGCCACAGCCGTGAACTACCGCACTGTACTGTGTCTGCTGCTAATATATAGACTGGTTGATAAAGAGATAGTATACTCGTAACTAGTATGTATGTATAAAGAAAGAAAAAAAACCACGGTTAGGTCACTGGTATATACAATTATGGACGGGCTGCGGAGTGCCGACACAGAGGTAGCCACAGCCGTGAACTACCGCACTGTACTGTGTCTGCTGCTAATATATAGACTGGTTGATAAAGAGATAGTATACTCGTAACTAGTATGTATGTATAAAGAAAGAAAAAAAAACCACGGTTAGGTGGTATATACAATTATGGACGGGCTGCCGAGTGCCGACACAGAGGTAGCCACAGCCGTGAACTACCGCACTGTACTGTGTCTGCTGCTAATATATAGACTGGTTGATAAAGAGATAGTATACTCGTAACTAGTATGTATGTATAAAGAAAGAAAAAAAAACCACGGTTAGGTCACTGGTATATACAATTATGGACGGGCTGCCGAGTGCCGACACAGAGGTAGCCACAGCCGTGAACTACCGCACTGTACACTGGTTGATAAAGAGATAGTAGTATACTCGTAACAACTAGTATGACGACGGTATAAAGAATGAAAAAAAAACCACGGTTAGGTGGTATATAATACAATTATGGTTGGACGGACTGCCTGCCGAGTGCCGACACAGAGGTAGCCACAGCCGTGAACTACCGCACTGTACACTGGTTGATAAAGAGATAGTAGTATACTCGTAACAACTAGTATGACGACGGTATAAAGAATGAAAAAAAAACCACGGTTAGGTGGTATATAATACAATTATGGTTGGACGGACTGCCTGCCGAGTGCCGACACAGAGGTAGCCACAGCCGTGAACTACCGCACTGTACACTGGTTGATAAAGAGATAGTAGTATACTCGTAACAACTAGTATGACGACGGTATAAAGAACGAAAAAAAAAACACGGTTAGGTGGTATATATTATAATACAATTATGGATGGACGGACTGCCTGCCGAGTTCCGACACAGAGGTAGCCACAGCCGTGAACTACCGCACTGTACACTGGTTGATAAAGAGATAGTAGTATACTCGTAACAACTAGTATGACGACGGTATAAAGAACGAAAAAAAAAAACACGGTTAGGTGGTATATATTATAATACAGTTATGGATGGACGGACTGCCTGCCGAGTTCCGACACAGAGGTAGCCACAGCCGTGAACTACCGCACTGTACACTGGTTGATAAAGAGATAGTAGTATACTCGTAACAACTAGTATGACTATGACGACGGTATAAAGAAAGAAAAAAAAAACCACGGGTAGGTGGTATATAATACAATTATGGATGGACGGACTGCCTGCCGAGTGCCGACACAGAGGTAGCCACAGCCGTGAACTACCGCACTGTACTGTGTCTGCTGCTAATATAGACTGGTTGATAAAGAGATAGTATACAATACTACTAATATACTGGTGGTCAGGCACTGGTCACCACTAGTCACACTGGCAGTGGCACTCCTGCAGCAAAAGTGTGCACTGTTTAATTTTAATATAATATTATTTATCATGTACTCCTGGCTCCTGCTATAACAACCTGCAGTGCTCCCCAGTCTCCCCCACAATTATAAGCTTTATATACAATACATTGATGTGCAGCACACTGGGCTGAGCAGTGCACACAGACTGAGTCACTGTGTGACTGTGTATCGTTTTTTTCAGGCAGAGAACGGATATATTAAATAAAACAAACAACTGCACTGTCTCTGGTGGTCACTGGTCACTGTGGTCGTCAGTCACTAAACTCTGTCTGCACTCTGCACTCTCTTCTAATCTACAGTATCACAGCAATCTCTCTCTCTCTCTCTCTCTTCTAAATCTAATCTAAATGGAGAGGACGCCAGCCACGTCCTCTCCCTATCAATCTCAATGCACGTGTGAAAATGGCGGCGACGCGCGGCTCCTTATATAGAATCCGAGTCTCGCGATAGAATCCGAGCCTCGCGAGAATCCGACAGCGTCATGATGACGTTCGGGCGCGCTCGGGTTAACCGAGCAAGGCGGGAAGATCCGAGTCGCTCGGACCCGTGAAAAAAAAAGTGAAGTTCGTGCGGGTTCGGATTCAAAGAAACCGAACCCGCTCATCTCTACTGGGAACACATCGTTCTCATGTGTACCTGGCCTAAGTAAAAAAGGACTCTGGGTATAGTGTGCTGCTCTAAGATGAAGTAGTAATGAATAAAGCATCACCCTGTATGACATTTTCTATGACATTGTTGCCAGACAACCTGATTCCACATAATTACTAGTGGTGCATCACACACTGCTGTCACCATGAACAACATTTTATACAGTGGAATGTACATACAACCTATGTTGCTATTGGAAATGCTAAGATGGATACTCACTATGTAATAAGCAGGCTTAATCCAATTTTCAACTGTTCAGTCTGAATATCTGATATTCTGCAACTGTGTCTGACAGTCAGGCCACAAGAAGTGGTATGCGGTCCTGCTGCACAACATTTGTCAGACTGATGGAAAATGATCTGGCTGAAAATGTAGTGTGTACAAAATTCTGACCATTGTGTTCCAATTCCTGCTGATAAAACATCACTTTAGTGGGCATTTGTATTTAAGGTAGCAATGTTTCACTTCTTGGCTCAATAATTGTGTAGTGTGTATGCTGGCAATCAGACATTCTCAGGATTTTTTTTTTTTTTCATTTCATATATAATTCTTTAGTTTGACCGGTCAGTCATAAATACAGAAAGAAAATTGGTAAATCTGTGTTTCATACAGAAAAAGGCAAGTAGAATATTTGTCAAATGTTAGTGTGAAATGGCCCATTACAGAAACAAGAGGTAACGGGAACATGGATAAATATTATCAGATACAAAGAGCAAATAAGAACTGAAAATAACAATTACAATGCAGACAGTAATAGGGTGGTTGAAAAATGAAGTGAGAGAGGTAAGGGAAAGGAGGGTGGGGTGTTGGGTGACCACTGTTTCTGTTGGATCTCTTACACCTAGCATGGGGCTGGTGCAAGTGCCGTTACTAATAATGCAATGGTGGTTGGCATGAAATTAGTGGGCGGCACAGCTTCTGCTTGTAGATGCCTGGACCATGGCATTAGCCCTAAGGAATCCTGCATTAGCATAACGTAATATAGAATGGTAGCTGCTTAATCAGTCTAGTAAAACCACTCAGGTGCTGAAATATAGGGGTTATTCTAGATAAATATATGTAACAAAGATCTCTGAATTTTCTATTACCATAGTGTTCAAATCACTATTAGTCGGGTGATTGCAGGTGTACTTTCCCGCCATAGTCTGTTTCAGCCACCGGAAGAGCTCCGGACTGATCTCCCATGTACGTTTTGGTAGAGAGATGAGGGCAACCCCACAGGACCCCGACAGACAGTCACTACTCAATAGGAGAGTGACTAAAGTTTTATTGAAAAGGAAGAAAATCACGATTCTAGAGGCGAGGACAATCACATTCAATGCAAATACACTTCGCACTTCAATACAGTCACGGTTAATGCAGAATGAATCCTTCGTTTAAATCAACACATAAGAAACAATTATGTAAGATCCCTTTGGATTACACATCAGTCAATGCACTTTATCAATTGGGTGGAAGCACTGCATTAGTTTCTTTACCAATTAGCACTGAAAATCCCTCAGTGGTCTAAAGTCTATTAGGGCAATAAACAGTTTGTTATCCTTGAACAAGAAGTTTGGTAACTGGGGGCTTCCCATACCTTTGCAAATGTATGCAATTGAGATCTCTGAAATTTCTACTACCATGTAGTTATCAAATCCTGTTGCTGATGTCATCCAGTGTGCTGGGGGGTACCAATGTTTCTAGTTTGTTATCCTTATCCACTGCAATTTGAGCCAGACAATGTTCAAGGGTTTTGGTGGTTCTGCAGGTACCTAATGACACATATCTTCAGAGGATCTCTGGAAACCATGGTGAGTTGTCTGTTTCTCATACGTCCTAGAGGTTGCTGGGGTCCACTTCAGTACCATGGGGTATAGACGGTACCGCAGGAGCCATGGGCACTTTAAGACTTTTCAAGGGTGTGAACTGGCTCCTCCCTCTATGCCCCTCCTCCAGACCTCAGTTTAGAAAATGTGCCCAGGCAGACTGGATGCACTCCAGGGGAGCTCTAATGGGTTTCTCTGAAAGACTTATGTTAGGTTTTTTATTTTCAGGGAGGACTGCTGGCAACAGTCTCCCTGCTTCGTGGGACTTAGGGGGCAGAAGTAGGAACCAACTTCCTGAAGAATAGTTTCATGGCTCTGCTTCTGGCTGACAGGACACCATTAGCTCCTGAAGGGTACTGAACGCTAGCTGCGGCTGTGTGCTCACTCCCACAGCCCGCCGTCACCCCCCTTACAGAGCCAGAAGTCAGAAGACAGGTGAGTATGAGAGGAAAAGAATCTTCAGTCATCATGACGGCTAAAAAGGTACTGCGCAGCGGGCGGGAACGCTGCGCGCCATGCTACCCACACACACACACAGGCACTGCAGGGTGCAGGGCGCGGGGGGGGGGGCCCTGGGCAGCATGAAACCTACAAAACTGGCACTAATAAAGGGCATAAGATGCTGAGGCACAGTCCTACCCCCGCCAGTATAAATATCAGTATCTAAAAATCTGAGGGGAAACGCGCCATTACGGGGGTGGGGCTTCCTCCTCAGTCAGCCAGCACACTGCTCAGCGCCATTTTCTCTCCCTCCAGGCTGCAGAGAAGAACGCTGGTCCTCCTCCACTGCTGATCCCAGTATCAGGGTGAAAAACGGAGGGTACAGTGAATTTTGGTGCTATATATTGTGTGATAATATCATTTTAAAAGCGCTGCAGGTCTGTGGGCATTTTGTTTTCACAGACATTTTATTACTGGCGCTGGGTTGTGAACTGGCAAATCCTATCTGTGTCCTTATAACAGATTTCTCTATCGTCCTAGTGGATGCTGGGGTTCCTGAAAGGACCATGGGGAATAGCGGCTCCGCAGGAGACAGGGCACAAAAAGTAAAGCTTTTTCAGATCAGGTGGTGTGCACTGGCTCCTCCCCCTATGACCCTCCTCCAGACTCCAGTTAGATTTTTGTGCCCGGCCGAACAGGATCACTGCAGCGAGGGAGGACATCAAGCTCCAGAGGGACGATCACAGGTACAGCCTGGATGGTCACCGGAGCCGCGCCGCCGGCCCCCTTGCAGATGCTGAAGTCAGAAGAGGTCCAGAATCGGCGGCTGAAGACTCCTGCAGTCTTCTAAAGGTAGCGCACAGCACTGCAGCTGTGCGCCATTTTCCTCTCAGCACACTTCACACGGCAGTCACTGAGGGTGCAGGGCGCTGGGAGGGGGGCGCCCTGGGAGGCAAATGAATACCTATAAAGGCTAAAAATACCTCACATATAGCCCCTAGAGGCTATATGGAGATATTTAACCCCTGCCTGATTTTTCTAAATAGCGGGAGACGAGCCCGCCAGAAAAGGGGCGGGGCCTATCTCCTCAGCACACGGCGCCATTTCCTCTCACAGCTCCGCTGGTCAGGACGGCTCCCAAGTCTCTCCCCTGCACTGCACTACAGAAACAGGGTAAAACAGAGAGGGGGGGGCAAATTTATGGCGATATTTTGATATAACAAAGCAGCTATAAGGGAGCACTTATTATAAGGCTATCCCTGATATATATATAGCGCTTTTGGTGTGTGCTGGCAAACTCTCCCTCTGTCTCCCCAAAGGGCTAGTGGGTCCTGTCTTCGTTAGGAGCATTCCCTGTGTGTCTGCTGTGTGTCGGTACGTGTGTGTCGACATGTATGAGGACGATATTGGTGTGGAGGCGGAGCAATTGCCAAATATGAGGATGTCACCCCCTAGGGAGTCGACACCAGAATGGATGCCTTTATTTATGGAACTACGGGATAGTGTCAACACGCTAAAGCAGTCGTTTGACGACATGAGGCGGCCGGACAATCAATTAGTGCCTGTCCAGGCGACTCAAACACCGTCAGGGGCTGTGAAACGCCCTTTGCCTCAGTCGGTCGACACAGACCCAGACGCAGGCACTGACTCCAGTGGTGACGGTGACGATTCAACCGTATTTTCCAGTAGGGCCACACGTTATATGATTTTGGCAATGAAGGAGGCGTTACATTTAGCTGATACTACAGGTACCACTAAACAGGGTATTATGTGGGGTATGAAAAAACTACCTATAGTTTTTCCTGAATCAGAAGAATTAAATGACGTGTGTAATGAAGCGTGGGTTGCCCCTGATAAAAAGCTGATAATTTCAAAGAAATTATTGGCATTATACCCTTTCCCGCCAGAGGTTAGGGAGCGCTGGGAAACACCTCCTAGGGTGGACAAGGCGCTAACACGCTTATCTAAACAAGTGGCGTTACCCTCTCCTGAGACGGCCGCACTTAAAGATCCATCAGATAGGAGGATGGAAAATATCCAAAAAAGTATATACACACATGCAGGTGTTATACTACGACCAGCTGTAGCGACTGCCTGGTTGGGCAGTGCTGGGGTAGTTTGGTCAGAGTCCCTGATCGAAAATATTGATACCCTGGACAGGGACAATATTTTACTGTCGTTAGAACAAATAAAGGATGCATTTCTTTATATGCGTGATGCACAGAGGGATATCTGCACACTGGCATCACGGGTAAGTGCTATGTCCATTTCGGCCAGAAGAGCTTTATGGACGCGACAGTGGACAGGCGATGCGGATTCAAAACGGCATATGGAAGTTTTGCCGTATAAAGGGGAGGAGTTATTTGGAGTCGGTCTATCAGATTTGGTGGCCACGGCTACAGCCGGGAAATCCACCTTTCTACCTCAAGTCACTCCCCAACAGAAAAAGGCACCGACTTTTCAACCGCAGCCCTTTCGTTCTTTTAAAAATAAGAGAGCAAAGGGCTATTCATATCTGCCACGAGGCAGAGGTCGAGGGAAGAGACAGCAACACGCAGCTCCTTCCCAGGAACAGAAGCCCTCCCCGGTTTCTACAAAAGCCTCAGCATGACGCTGGGGCTTCTCAAGCGGACTCGGGGACGGTGGGCGGTCGTCTCAAAAATTACAGCGCGCAGTGGGCTCACTCGCAGGTAGATCCCTGGATCCTGCAGATAATATCTCAAGGGTACAGGTTGGAATTAGAGACAGATCCACCTCGCCGTTTCCTGAAGTCTGCTTTACCAACGTCCCTCTCCGAAAGGGAGACGGTTTTGGAAGCCATTCACAAGCTGTACTCTCAGCAGGTGATAGTCAAGGTACCTCTTCTACAACAAGGGAAGGGGTATTATTCCACTCTTTTTGTGGTACCGAAGCCGGATGGCTCGGTAAGGCCTATTCTAAATCTGAAGTCCTTGAACCTGTACATAAAGAAGTTCAAGTTCAAGATGGAGTCACTCAGAGCAGTGATAGCGAACCTGGAAGAGGGGGACTTTATGGTATCCTTGGACATCAAGGATGCGTATCTCCACGTTCCAATTTACCCCTCACACCAGGGGTACCTCAGGTTCGTTGTACAAACCTGTCACTATCAGTTTCAGACGCTGCCGTTCGGATTGTCCACGGCACCTCGGATCTTTACAAAGGTAATGGCCGAGATGATGATTCTTCTTCGAAGAAAAGGCATATTAATTATCCCATACTTGGACGATCTCCTAATAAGGGCGAGGTCCAGAGAACAGCTAGAGATGGGATTAGCACTGTCTCAAGAAGTGCTAAAACAGCACGGGTGGATTCTGAATATTCCAAAATCCCAGTTAATGCCGACAACTCGTCTGCTGTTCCTAGGGATGATTCTGGACACGGTTCAGAAAAAGGTGTTTCTCCCGGAGGAAAAAGCCAAGGAGTTATCCGACCTTGTCAGGAACCTCCTAAAACCAGGAAAGGTGTCTGTACATCAATGCACAAGAGTCCTGGGAAAAATGGTGGCTTCTTACGAAGCAATTCCATTCGGCAGATTCCACGCAAGAATTTTCCAAAGGGATCTGTTGGACAAATGGTCAGGGTCGCATCTTCAGATGCACCTACGGATAACCCTGTCTCCAAGGACAAGGGTGTCTCTTCTGTGGTGGTTGCAGAGTCCTCATCTATTGGAGGGCCGCAGATTCGGCATACAGGATTGGATCCTGGTGACCACGGACGCCAGCCTGAGAGGCTGGGGAGCAGTCACACAAGGAAGAAACTTCCAGGGAGTATGGACGAGCCTGGAAACGTCTCTTCACATAAACATTCTGGAACTAAGAGCAATATACAATGCTCTAAGCCAGGCAGAACCTCTGCTTCAGGGAAAACCGGTGTTGATCCAGTCGGACAACATCACGGCAGTCGCCCATGTGAACAGACAGGGCGGCACAAGAAGCAGGAGTGCAATGGCAGAAGCTGCAAGGATTCTTCGCTGGGCAGAGAATCATGTGATAGCACTGTCAGCAGTGTTCATCCCGGGAGTGGACAACTGGGAAGCAGACTTCCTCAGCAGACACGATCTTCACCCGGGAGAGTGGGGACTTCATCCAGAAGTCTTCCACATGCTGGTAACCCGTTGGGAAAGACCAATGGTGGACATGATGGCGTCTCGCCTCAACAAAAACCTGGACAGGTATTGCGCCAGGTCAAGAGATCCGCAGGCAATAGCTGTGGACGCGCTGGTAACGCCTTGGGTGTACCAGTCGGTGTATGTGTTTCCTCCTCTGCCTCTCATACCAAAAGTATTGAGAATTATACGGCAAAGAGGCGTAAGAACGATACTAGTGGTTCCGGATTGGCCAAGAAGGACTTGGTACCCGGAACTTCAAGAGATGATCACGGAAGATCCGTGGCCTCTACCTCTAAGGAGGGACTTGCTTCAGCAGGGTCCCTGTCTGTTTCAAGACTTACCGCGGCTGCGTTTGACGGCATGGCGGTTGAACGCCGGATCCTAAAGGAAAAAGGCATGCCGGAAGAAGTCATTCCTACTTTGATTAAAGCAAGGAAGGAAGTAACCGTGCAACATTATCACCGAATTTGGCGAAAATATGTTGCGTGGTGCGAAGATCGGAGTGCTCCGACGGAGGAATTTCAACTGGGTCGATTCCTACATTTCCTGCAATCAGGATTGTCTATGGGTCTCAAATTGGGATCTATTAAGGTTCAAATTTCGGCCCTGTCGATTTTCTTTCAAAAAGAATTGGCTTCAGTCCCTGAAGTCCAGACCTTTGTTAAGGGAGTGCTGCATATACAGCCTCCTGTGGTGCCTCCAGTGGCACCGTGGGATCTCAATGTGGTTTTGGACTTTCTAAAATCTCATTGGTTTGAACCACTAAATAAGGTGGATTTGAAATATCTCACTTGGAAAGTGACCATGCTTCTAGCCCTGGCTTCTGCCAGGAGAGTATCAGAATTGGCAGCTTTATCTTACAAAAGCCCATATCTGATTTTCCATTCGGACAGGGCAGAACTGCGGACTCGTCCGCATTTTCTCCCTAAGGTGGTGTCAGCATTTCATCTGAACCAGCCTATTGTAGTGCCTGCGGCTACAAGTGACTTGGAGGACTCCAAGTTACTGGACGTTGTCAGAGCATTAAAAATATATATTGCAAGGACAGCTGGAGTCAGAAAATCTGACTCGTTGTTTATATTGTATGCACCCAACAAGATGGGTGCTCCTGCGTCTAAGCAGACGATTGCTCGTTGGATCTGTAGCACAATCCAACTTGCACATTCTGTGGCAGGCCTGCCACAGCCTAAATCTGTAAAGGCCCACTCCACAAGGAAGGTGGGCTCATCTTGGGCGGCTGCCCGAGGGGTCTCGGCATTACAACTTTGCCGAGCAGCTACGTGGTCAGGGGAGAACACGTTTGTAAAATTTTACAAATTTGATACTCTGGCTAAGGAGGACCTGGAGTTCTCTCATTCGGTGCTGCAGAGTCATCCGCACTCTCCCGCCCGTTTGGGAGCTTTGGTATAATCCCCATGGTCCTTTCAGGAACCCCAGCATCCACTAGGACGATAGAGAAAATAAGATTTTACTTACCGATAAATCTATTTCTCGGAGTCCGTAGTGGATGCTGGGCGCCCATCCCAAGTGCGGATTATCTGCATAAATTGTACATAGTTATTGTTAACTAATTCGGGTTATTGTTGAAGGAAGCCATCTTTCAGAGGCTCCGCTGTTATCATACTGTTAACTGGGTTTAGATCACAGGTTGTACGGTGTGATTGGTGTGGCTGGTATGAGTCTTACCCGGGATTCAAAATCCTCCCTTATTGTGTACGCTCGTCCGGGCACAGTACCTAACTGGAGTCTGGAGGAGGGTCATAGGGGGAGGAGCCAGTGCACACCACCTGATCTGAAAAAGCTTTACTTTTTGTGCCCTGTCTCCTGCGGAGCCGCTATTCCCCATGGTCCTTTCAGGAACCCCAGCATCCACTACGGACTCCGAGAAATAGATTTATCGGTAAGTAAAATCTTATTTTTACTGTGGGTCTGTCCCCTATAAGTCCCGGAGTGTCTGTGGTGTGGTTGTGCACGTGTTTGACATGTCTGAGGCAGGGAGCTCTTCCCCTGAGGGAGCCATTTTAGGGACACAGTTGTAATGTGGTGGCGCTGCCGGCACACCACGAGCCTGAATGAGTGAAAGAATTACGTGATAGTGTGAATCATATCAGTAAGAGATTAGATAAGTCTGAGTCTCATGCAGAAAGCTGGAGAAAATCAGTGGAAGATGTGATTTTTCATAGTTCTGCCTTGTCATCCACAGGCGACCCCTCTGGGTCACACAAGAGACCTTTCTCTTACGTCCTAGAGCAGCGGTGGCCAACCCGCGGCTCTCGAGCCGCATGCGGCTCTTTCATCCTCCGCATGCGGCTCGATGCGCTCCCGGCCACCGCTGGCCGTCACACCAGACTCCCACTGCAGCAGGTCTCCAGCGGCGGTGTGTATCTTCAATTCTGCGGCGGCCCGTGAGCCAATCAGAGCTCGCGGACCGACAGCTAAGGCTCCTGATTGGCTGCCGGTCCGCGAGCTCTGACTGGCTCACGGGCCGGCACCGAATTGAAGATACACACCGGAGACGGAGGGGTAGGAGAGGCGCGCGCTGCGCTCTCCTTCC
The DNA here is from genome assembly GCF_028390025.1 of Pseudophryne corroboree. Taxonomy (NCBI): domain Eukaryota; kingdom Metazoa; phylum Chordata; class Amphibia; order Anura; family Myobatrachidae; genus Pseudophryne; species Pseudophryne corroboree. Next base: position 278,693,183 of record NC_086447.1, read on the forward strand.
CCTCACAGCAGCACGGTAAGCAGCACTTTGGGGTTTTTTTTTTTGGTTTTTTTTTTTTTTGGGGGGGGGGGGGAGTGAGGCACTGTGGCGGCATATGTATCAGCACTGGGGGCATGCATATCTGCACTGTGGGGGCATATGTATCTACACTGTGGGGGCATATGAGGCACTGTGGGGGCATGTGTATCTGCACTGGGGGCATATGAGGCACTGTGGGGGCATGTGTATCTGCACTGGGGGCATAGGCACTGTGGGGGCATGTGTATCTGCACTGGGGGCATATCTGGCACTGTATGGGCATGTGTATCTGCACTGGGGGCATATGAGGCACTGTGGGGGCATGTGTATCTGCACTGGGAGCATATCTGGCACTGTGGGGACGTGTATCGGCATCGTGGGCATATCTGGCACTGTGGGGGCATATCTGGCACTGTGGGAGGCACTGTGGGAACGTGTATCTGCATCGGGGGCATATCTGGCACTGTGGGGACATGTGTATCTGCATCGGGGGCATATCTGGCACTGTGGGGGGCACTGTGGGGACATGTGTATCTGCATCGGGGGCATATCTGGCACTCTGGGAGGCACTGTGGGGACATGTGTATCTGCATTGGGGGCATATCTGGCACTGTGGGAGGCACTGTGGGGACGTGTATCGGCATCGGGGGCATATCTGGCACTGTGGGGGCATATCTGGCACTGTGGGAGGCACTGTGGGGACGTGTATCTGCATCGGGGGCATATATGGCACTGTGGGAGGCACTGTGGGGACATGTGTATCTACATCGGGGGCATATCTGGCACTGTGGGCATATCTGGCACTGTGGGAGGCACTGTGGGGACATGTGTATCTGCATTGGGGGTATATCTGGCACTGTGGGGGCATATCTGGCACTGTGGAGACATGTGTATCTACATCGGGGGCATATCTGGCACTGTGGGAGGCACTGTGGGAACGTGTATCTGCATCGGGGGCATATCTGGCACTGTGGGGACATGTGTATCTGCATCGGGGGCATATCTGGCACTGTGGGGGCATATCTGGCACTGTGGGAGGCACTGTGGGGACATGTGTATCTGCATCGGGGGCATATCTGGCACTGTGGGAGGCACTGTGGGGACATGTGTATCTGCATTGGGGGCATATCTGGCACTGTGGGAGGCACTGTGGGGACATGTGTATCGGCATCGGGGGCATATCTGGCACTGTGGGGGCATATCTGGCACTGTGGGAGGCACTGTGGGGACGTGTATCTGCATCGGGGGCATATCTGGCACTGTGGGAGGCACTGTGGGGACATGTGTATCTGCATCGGGGGCATATCTGGCACTGTGGGAGGCACTGTGGGGACATGTGTATCTGCATTGGGGGTATATCTGGCACTGTGGGGGCATATCTGGCACTGTGGGAGGCACTGTGGGGACATGTGTATTTGCATCGGGGGCATATCTGGCACTGTGGGAGGCACTGTGGGGACATGTGTATCTGCATCGGGGGCATATCTGGCACTGTGGGGACATGTGTATCTGCATTGGGGGCATATCTGGCACTGTGGGGGCATATCTGGCACGGTGGGGACATGTGTGTCTACATCGGGGGCATATCTGGCACTGTGGGGACATGTGTATCTTCATCGGGGGCATATCTGGCACTGTAGGGGCATATCTGGCACTGTGGGAGGCACTGTGGGGACATGTGTATCTGCATCGGGGGCATATCTGGCACTGGGGGCGTATATGTATCTGGCACTGGGGGCATGTATTTATCTGGCACTGTGGTGGCACCCATTTTTTGCCATTTTTATATGTATGTGGCACTGTACAACATGACTAAACAGGGTTATGACACAAGGTCACACTCCTACAAACATCAGACCGAAAGGTGTGTGCACAAAACTGTGGGCGTGGCTTTGTGACAACTAGGCTCTTGCACTTGTCTATGGATCTTTTCTGGCTCTTTGCCTCCGACTGGTTGGCCACCCCTGTCCTAGAGGATGCTGGGGACTCCGTAAGGACCATGGGGATAAACGGACTCCGCAGGAGACATGGGCACTTTAAGAAAGACTTTAGGTATGGGTGTGCACTGGCTCCTCCCTCTATGCCCCTCCTCCAGACCTCAGTTTACTGCTGTGTCCAGAGGAGACTGGGTGCATTACAGGGAGCTCTCCTGAGTTTCCTGTCAGAAAGTATATTTGTTAGGTTTTTTATTTTCAGGGAGCCTGCTGGCAACAGACTCCCTGCATCGAGGGACTGAGGGCAGAGAAACAGACCTACTTTAATGCTAGGCTCTGTTTCTTAGGCTACTGGACACCATTAGCTCCAGAGGGATCGGTACGCTGGTCTCACCCTCGCCGTTCGTCCCAGAGCCGCGCCGCCGTCCTCCTCGCAGAGCCGGAAGATAGAAGCCGGGTGAGTATGAGAAGAAAAGAAGACTTCATGATCTTCACTGAGGTAACGCACAGCAGTAAAGCTGTGCGCCATTGCTCCCATACACCTCACACACGGCAGTTACTGTAAGGGTGCAGGGCGTAGGGGGGGCGCCCTGGGCAGCATATGAACCTCTCTTTGGCAAAAATATATATATATATATACAGCTGGGCACTGTATATATAAAGAGCCCCCGACAGTTTTTCAGTATATTTGAGCGGTACAGAAGCCCGCCGCCGAGGGGGCGGGGCTTCTCCCTCAGCACTCACCAGCGCCATTTTCTCCACAGCACAGCGCTGAGAGGAAGCTCCCCGGACTCTCCCCTGCTTATTCCACGGTGAAAGAGGGTTTAAAGAAGGGGGGGGGGGCACATAATTTGGCGCATATATATATATATATATATATATATATAAACAGCGCTACTGGGTAAACATATATTTATTGTGTTTTTTCCTGGGTCATATAGCGCTGGGCGTGTGCTGGCATACTCTCTCTCTGTCTCTCCAAAGGGCCTTGTGGGGACACTGGCTTCAGATAAGAGGATTCCCTGAGTGTGTGGTGTGTCGGTACACGTGTGTCGACATGTCTGAGGTAGAAGGCTCGCCTAGGGAGGAGGGGGAGCAAATGAATGTGGTGTCTCCGTCGACAACGCCGACACCTGACTGGATGGATATGTGGAATGTTTTAAGTGCTAATGTAAATTTATTGCACAAAAGATTAGACAAAGCTGAAGCTAGGGAACAGCCAGGGAATTGATAATGCTGATTATCTTTACAGGAATGAAAGCAATACCTTAAACACACCGTAAATACACTTTTAAACCTTTAGCCGCTGTGGCCGCTATACTTAATTCACACTACGCACCTTTTACGCTATTAGCGTAAAAGGGTTCCGTAGTGTACGGACTTTGCGTACACACGCCGCGCTGATGGTACAAAGTACTCACAGCGCATACACACCCAGAGATACACTTTAATTCTTCTTCAGCAATGCTATGCAATAATAGTACACTTTAAACCTGACTAGGGCAATGAGGACACAACACCAATTGTGATTTTACCGCTGGGTTCCGACACCACTGTGGATTATTTCTGAAAGGGGGTTTACAATACAAATTATACACTACAATACAAAACAATATAACAGAATAATGGCTACAGTCAATGTACATACGTGAGTGGATTCGCTTGCGCAACCCGTCCGGTCCCCGGTCATCTGATAGATAACTTTGTGAGTCTTGTGTGTGGCCAGGCTGCAGCAGGCTTTATTTATACAAGTCTTCCAAAAGCAATACAATGGATACTGTAATCCCTTTGTCCATTGGACACAGGAATGCACTCTTACAGTACAGGAGAGGTCATAGGTTGATAGGAAAAGGTAGGCGATGTCTTTCTCAACTGCTCTTGTGGGTGGTCTCCTCTGGATTCCCGCCGCATACATAATATACAGTAAATACAGTTTATATCTATATTCTGCTTCTGCACATAACTATCCGCAGGAACATGCGATCTTCCGCAGACCAACACCGGAATGTTACCCTTAAAATACCCTACAGCTGGATACCAAATACCACCTTATAACCTTAGTCTGTCCCCTCTTATCCTGTAAAGGTGAATCCCTTTGTTCTGCAACCATTTAAACAGCTATAACTTTCTGATGTGGTGCAAGGAGACTATGTGTACATTGTGCACTATTTGGATTAAATATGTAATGTGTTCTGATGGCCCTCCATGCGTACACAAACTCTGCCGTAAATACCCATACCACGCGCCGATGCGCAGGACCGCGGGAGCGACCATACGCAAAGTGCGTACATGTGCACGCACTGCAGAACAAGTGCACGCGCAGTGGGCATGTGTGTGCAGTTTATATGTGATGTGTGTTCTGTAATATTTTTCGACTTTGACAGAGTCAACCCATGTCTGTCCCTTTGTCGCAGGGACCTTCGGGGTCTCAAAAGCGCCCACTATCCCAAATAGTAGACACAGATACCGACACGGATTCTGACTCCAGTGTCGACTACGATGATGCAAAGTTACAGCCAAAAGTCGCTAAATGTATTCGATATATGATTATTGCAATAAAAGATGTTTTGCATATCACAGAGGAACCCCCTGTCCCTGACACGAGGGTACACATGTATAAGGGAAAGAAACCTGAGGTAACCTTTCCCCCCTCACAGGAGTTGAACGAATTATGTTAAAAAGCTTGGGAATCTCCAGACAAAAAACTGCAGATTCCCAAAAGGATTCTTATGGCGTATCCTTTCCTGCCAACGGACGGGATACGGTGGGAATCCTCCCCTAGGGTAGACAAAGCATTGACACGCTTATCCAAAAAGGTAGTGCTGCCATCCCAAGATACGGCTACTCTCAGGGATCCTGCGGACCGCAAGCAGGAGGTTACCTTGAAGTCCATTTACACACATTCTGGTACCTTACTCAGACCGGCAATTGCGTCGGCCTGGGTTTGTAGCGCTGTAGCAGCATGGACAGATACCTTATCAGCGGAAATTGAGACCCTAGATAAGGATACCATTTTATTGACCCTAGGGCATATAAAAGATGCTGTCTTATATATGAGAGATGCTCAAAGAGACATTAGTCTACTGGGTTCTAGAATCAACGCTATGTCGATTTCTGCTAGACGAGTCCTATGGACCCGGCAATGGACAGGTGATGCCGACTCAAAGAGGCATATGGAGGTTTTACCTTACAAGGGTGAGGAATTGTTTGGGGACGGTCTCTCGGACCTGGTCTCCACAGCTACGGCTGGTAAACCAAATTTTTTGCCTTACATTCCCTCACAGCCTAAGAAAGCGCCACATTATCAAATGCAGTCCTTTCGATCACAAAGAAACAAGAAAGTACGAGGCGCGTCCTTACTTGCCAGAGGTAAGGGCAGAGAAAAAAAGCTGCACACACAACACAGCTAGTTCCCAGGAACAGAAGTCCTCCCCAGCCTCTACAAAATCCACCGCATGACGCTGGGGCTCCGCTAAAGGAGTCCGCCCCAGTGGGGGCACGTCTTCGAGTTTTCATTCTCAGGGTTACAAGCTGGAATTCGAAGAGGTGCCTCCTCGCCGGTTTTTCAAATCGGCCCTACCAGCTTCTCCCCTGGAAAGGGAGATAGTGTTAAATGCAATTCACAAATTGTATCTTCAACAGGTGGTGGTCAAGGTTCCCCTGCTTTAACAAGGGAAGGGATATTACTCAACCCTGTTTGTAGTCCCGAAACCGGACGGTTCGGTCAGACCCATTTTAAATTTAAAATCCCTGAACTTATACTTGAAAAGGTTCAAGTTCAAGATGGAATCGCTATGAGCGGTCATCGCCAGCCTGGAAGGGGGGGATTTTATGGTATCTCTGGACATAAAGGATGCATACCTTCATATTCCCATTTATCCACCTCATCAGGCGTACCTGAGATTTGCGGTACAGGATTGTCATTACCAATTTCAGACGTTGCTGTTTGGGATTTCCACGGCCCCGAGGATTTTCACCAAGGTAATGGCGGAAATGATGGTGCTCCTGCGCAAGCAAGGTGTCACAATTATCCCGTACTTGGACGATCTCCTTATAAAAGCGAGATCAAGAGAGCAGTTGCTGAACAGCGTCTCACTTTCACTGAAGGTGTTACAGCAACACGGCTGGATTCTCAATATCCCGAAGTCGCAGTTGGTTTCTACGACTCGTCTGACCTTCTTGGGCATGATTCTGGATACAGACCAGAAAAGGGTTTATCTTCCGATAGAAAAAGCTCAGGAACTCATGACTCTGGTCAGGAACCTATTGAAGCCAAAACAGGTGTCAGTGCATCACTGCACTCGAGTCCTGGGAAAGATGGTGGCATCATACAAAGCCATTCCCTTCGGCAGGTTCCATGCGAGGACTTTCCAATGGGACCTACTGGACAAGTGGTCCGGGTCACATCTACAAATTCATTAGTTGATCACCCTGTCCCCCAGAGCCAGGGTATCTCTCCTGTGGTGGCTGCAGAGTGCTCACCTTCTAGAAGGCCGCAGGTTCGGCATTCAGGACTGGATCCTGGTGACCACGGAGGCGAGCCTCCGAGGGTGGGGAGCAGTCACACAGGGAAGAAACTTCCAAGGTCTTTGGTCAAGTCAAGAGACTTGTCTTCACATCAACATCCTGGAACTGAGGGCCATATACAACGCCCTACGTCAAGCGGAGACCTTACTTCGCGACCAACAAGTTCTGATCCAGTCAGACAACATCACCGCAGTGTCTCATGTAAACTGCCAAGGCGGCACATGGAGCAGAGTGGCAATGGCGGAAGCCAGCAGGATTCTTCGCTGGGCGGAAAATCATGTAAGCACACTTTCAGCAGTGTTCATTCCGGGAGTGGACAACTGGGAAGCAGACTTCCTCAGCAGACACAACCTGCATCCAGGAGAGTGGGGACTTCATCAGGAAGTCTTCGCACAGATTGCAAGTCAGTGGTGACTGCCCCAGATAGACATGATGGCGTCCCGCCTCAACAAAAAGCTACAGAGGTATTGCGCCAGATCAAAAGACCCTCAGGCGGTAGCTGTAGACGCCCTAGTGACACCGTGGGTGTTCCAGTCGGTCTATGTGTTTACTCCTCTTCCTCTCATACCCAAGGTGTTGAGAATAATAAGAAAAAGAGGAGTGAGTACAACTCTCATTGTTCCAGATTGGCCACGAAGGACCCGGTATCCGGATCTGCTGGAAATACTCACAGAAGATCCGTGGCCTCTTCCTCTACGACAGGACCTGTTGCAACAGGGGCCCTGTCTGTTCCAAGACTTACCGCGGCTGCGTTTGATGGCATGGCGGTTGAACGCAGGATCCTAGCGGAAAAAGGTATTCCGGATGAGGTCATTCCTACGCTGATAAAGGCTAGGAAGGACGTGACAGCAAAACATTATCACCGTATATGGCGAAAATATGTTTCTTGGTGTGAGGCCAGGAATGCTCCTACGGAAGAATTCCATCTGGGCCGTTTCCTTCACTTCCTACAGACTGGAGTGAATTTGGGCCTAAAATTAGGCTCCATTAAGGTTCAGATTTCGGCCTTATCCATTTTCTTTCAAAAAGAATTGGCTTCTCTCCCAGAAGTGCAGACTTTTGTGAAGGGAGTGCTGCATATTCAGCCTCCTTTTATACCTCTGGTGGCGCCTTGGAACCTTAACGTGGTGTTGAGTTTCCTTAAGTCGCACTGGTTTGTACCACTTCAAACGGTGGAGTTAAAATATCTCACTTGGAAGGTGGTCATGTTATTAGCCTAGGCTTTGGCTAGGCGAGTGTCGGAATTGGCGGCTTTGTCTCATAAAAGCCCCTATCTGGTTTTCCATATGGATAGAGCGGAATTGCGGACCCGTCCTCAATTCTTGCCTAAGGTGGTGTCATCTTTTCATATGAACCAACCTATTGTGGTGCCTGTGGCTACGCGTGACTTGGAGGATTCCGAGTCCCTTGATGTAGTCAGGGCTTTGAAAATTTACGTGGCCAAAACGGCTAGAGTCAGAAAAACAGAAGCACTGTTTGTCCTATATGCAGCCAACACGGTTGGCGCCCCTGCTTCAAAGCAGACTATTGCTCGCTGGATCTGTAACACGATTCAGCAGGCGCATTCTACGGCTGGATTGCCGTTACCAAAATCGGTCAAGGCCCATTCCACTAGGAAGGTGGGCTCGTCTTGGGCGGCTGCCCGAGGGGTCTCGGCACTACAACTATGCCGAGCTGCTACTTGGTCGGGTTCAAACACCTTTGCAAAGTTCTAGAAGTTTGATACCCTGGCTGAGGAGGACCTCCTGTTTGCTCAATCGGTGCTGCAGAGTCATCCGCACTCTCCCGCCCGTTTGGGAGCTTTGGTATAATCTCCATGGTCCTTACGGAGTCCCAGCATCCTCTAGGACGTTAGAGAAAATAAGATTTTAAACCTACTGGTAAATCTTTTTCTCGTAGTCCGTAGAGGATGCTGGGCGCCCGTCCCAAGTGCGGACTACTTCTGCAAGACTTGTATATAGTTTTGCTTACATAAGGGTTATGTTATAGTTTTCATCGGTTTTGGACTGATGCTACGTTGTTTTCATACTGTTAACTGGTTAGTATATACACAAGTTATACGGTGTGATTGGTGTGGCTGGTATGAATCTTGCCCTTGGATTAACAAAAATCCTTTCCTCGTACTGTCCGTCTCCTCTGGGCACAGTTTCTCCAACTGAGGTCTGGAGGAGGGGCATAGAGGGAGGAGCCAGTGCACACCCATACCTAAAGTCTTTCTTAAAGTGCCCATGTCTCCTGCGGAGCCCGTCTATCCCCATGGTCCTTACGGAGTCCCCAGCATCCTCTACGGACTACGAGAAAAAGATTTACCGGTAGGTTTAAAATCTTTTTTTTGCTCACATTGGGGGTAATTCCAAGTTGATCGCAGCAGGAAATTTTTGAGCAGTTGGGCAAAACCATGTTCACTGCAGGGGAGGCAAATATAACATGTGCAGAGAGAGTTAGATTTGGGTGGGTTATTTTGTTTCTGTGCAGGGTAAATACTGGCTGCTTTATTTTTAAACTGCAATTTAGATTGCAGATTGAACACACCACACCCAAATCTAGCTCTTTCTGCACATGTTATATTTGCCTCCCCTGCAGTGCACATGGTTTTGCCCAACTGCTAAAAAATTTCCTGCTGCGATCAACTTGGAATTACCCCCATTGTACAAACTGATACCGACACGGACTTGGATCCCTGTGTCGACGATAGTGATTACAGGGGAATAGATCCTAAATTGGCAAAAAGCATTCAATACATGATTGTTGCTATAAAGGAGGTCTTGGAAGTTACGGAAGCCCCTCCTGTACCTCAGGAGAAGGCTTATTTTTATAAGGAAAAGAAAATTAATGTAACTTTCCCCCCTTCTCACGAGCTAAATACTATATTTCAGGGAGTTTGGGCAAACCCTGAAAAGATATTTCAGATTCCCAAAAGGATTCAGGTTGCTTATCCTTTCCCGGCAGAGGACAGGAAAAGATGGGAGTAACCCCCCGTTTTGGACAGTGCCCTGTCACGGTTAACTAAAAAGGTGATTCTCCCTGCACCTGGGACGGCTTCACTAAAGGAGCCGGCGGACCGCAAAATGGAGACGTTAAAATCTGTTTATGTGGCCAATGGTCCGCTGCTCAGGCCCACCATTGCTTGCGCGTGGGTGAGTAGTGCTATCGAAAAATGGTCAGATAACTTGTCATCTGAAATTGACACGTTCGATAGAGACGAGATACTCCTAACGTTAGGTCATATAAAAGATGCTGCTACATACATGCTAGAAGCCATGAAAGATATTGGACTCTTGGGTTCAAAAGCCGCTACCATGGCAATCTCGGCTCGGAGGGCGTTGTGGATTCGCCAGTGGAATGCTGACGCAGATTCCAAGAGAAATTATGGAGGCTCTCCCGTATAAAGGTGAGGCCTTGTTTGGAGATGGGCTGGATGCGTTGGTCTCTGCAGCTACCGCAGGTAAGTCGACATTCTTGCCTGATGCTCCTGCACCGGCGAAAAAGACACAGCACTCTCACATGCAGTCCTTTCGGCCCAACAAATGCAAAAAGGCCAAAGGCTCCCCTTTCTTTGCTGGAAGAGGAAAGAAATCCGCAGCATCTCCAGGATCGTCAGGATCAAGTCATCGTCCTGGTACCCTTGTCACAGCAAGCAGAGGGTTTTTATTCAAGCCTCTTCGTAGTTCCGAAGCCGGACGGCTCGGTCAGACCAATTTTAAACCTGAAGAATCTAAATCTCTACCTGAAAAGGTTCAAGTTCAAGATGGAATCTCTGAGATCAGTGATTTCCAGTCTGGAGGAAGGGGACGTCATGGTGTCGGTAGACATAAAAGATGCTTACTTGCATGTTCCCATTTATCCTCCTCACCAAGCTTATCTGAGATTCGCAGTACAGGATTGCCATTACCAGTTCCAGACGTTGCCGTTCTGACTCTCCACGGCACCGACGGTGTTCACCAAGGTGATGGCAGAAACGATGGTCCTCCTTTGACAACAAGGAGTCAATATAATTCCTTACCTGGACGATCTGATAAAACCGAGATCTAGGGAAAAGTTGGTGCAGAACATTGCACTCTCCCTGTCAGTACTCCAACAACACGGTTGGATCGTAAATTTTCCAAAGTCGCAGTTGGAATCGACGACAGGATTGTCTTTTCTGGGGATGATACTGGATACAGACGTACAGAGGGTATTTCTTCCAGTGGAAAAGGCTCTGGAAATCCAGAGAATGGTCAAACAAATTTTGAAACCAACAAGAGTGTCGATACATCAATGCATTCGGTTGTTGGGAAAGATGGTAGCGGCCTACGAGGCCATACAGTTTGGCCGATTCCATGCCAGAGTATTCCAGTGGGACCTGTTGGACAAATGGTCCGGATCCCACCTACACATGCACCAGACGATAATCCTGTCCTCCAAAGCCAGAATTTCACTCCTGTGGTGGCTACACAGTTCTCACCTCCTAGAGGGACGCATGTTCAGGATTCAGGACTGGGTCCTAGTAACCACGGATGCAAGTCTCCGAGGCTGGGGAGCAGTCACGCAGGGAAAAAGCTTCCAAGGAAAATGGTCAAGTCAGGAAACCTGTCTTCACATAAATGTTCTGGAATTGAGAGCCATTCACAATGGCCTTCTACAAGCGGGGCATCTTCTTCAAGATCAACCCGTACAGATCCAGTCGGACAATGTAACAGCAGTCGCGTACATAAACCGTCAGGGCGAAACGAAAAGCAGAGCAGCAATGGCAGAGGTGTCAAAGATCCTCCTCTGGGCAGAAAGACATGCAAGAGCTCTGTCGGCAATTTTCATTACGGGAGTGGACAACTGGGAAGCAGACTTCCTCAGCAGACACGACCTCCATCCAGGAGAGTGGGGCCTCCACCAAGAAGTCTTCGCAGAGGTGACAAGTCTTTGGGGAGTTCCTCAAGTAGACTTGATGGCATCTCGTCTCAACAGGAAGCTTCAGAGATATTGTTCCAGGTCGAGAGACCCTCAAGCAATAGCAGTGGATGCACTAGTGACCCAGTGGGGTGTTTCAGTCAGTGTATGTCTTCCCTCCACTTCCACTAATACCAAAAGTTCTCAAGATCATCAGAAGAACAAGGGTTCGAGCGATCCTGATTGTCCCAGACTGGCCAAGGAGGGCTTGGTATCCAGATCTTCAGGAGTTGCTCATAGAAGATCCTCGGCCTTTTCCACTTCGCGAGGACCTGCTGCAGCAGGGGCCGTGCGTGTATCAACACTTACCGCGGCTACGTTTGACGGCATGGCTGTTGAGCGCCGGATCCTAGCCCGAAAGGGTATTCCCGAAGAAGTCATCCCCACTCTTATTCAGGCCAGGAAAGGAGTAACGTCTAAAAATTACCACCGTATTTGGAGAAAATATGTGTCTTGGTGTGAATCCAAGAAGGCTCCTACGGAAGAGTTTCAGTTTGGACGTTTTCACAATTTTCTACAGGCAGGTGTGGATGCGGGCCTAAGATCCTTATCAGTTTTCTTTCAGAAACAATTGGCCTCCCTTCCAGAAGTTCAGACGTTCGTGAAAGGGGTGCTGCACGTCCAACCTCCCTTTGTGCCCCCGGTGGCACCATGGGACCTTAATGTGGTGTTGCAGTTCCTTCAATCCAATTGGTTTGAACCTCTACAGGAGATAGAATTGAAGTTTCTCACTTGGAAAGTGGTGATGCTTTTAGCCTTGGCATCCGCAAGGTGGGTGTCTGAGTTGGGGGCCTTGTCTCACAAGAGCCCTTACCTGATCTTCCATGGAGATAGGGCAGAGTTGAGAACTCAACAACAATTTCTTCCAAAGGTGGTTTCGTCTTTCCATATAAACCAACCTATTGTGGTGCCAGTGGCTACTGACACCTTCACTGCGTCAAAGTCTATTGATGTGGTTAGAGCTTTGAAAATGTATGTCGCAAGAACAGCTAGGATACGGAAAACAGAGGCTCTGTTTATTCTGTATGCTCCCAACAAGATTGGATGTCCTGCTTCTAAGCAGACCATTGCGCGCTGGATCAGAGGGACGATTCGGCACGCTCATTCCACGGCAGGATTGCCGATACCAAAGTCGGTAAATGCTCATTCTTCTAGGAAGGTGGGCTCATCCTGGGCGGCTGCCCGGGGGGGTCTCGGCGTTACAACTTTGCCGAGCAGCTACTTGGTCAGGGGCAAACACGTTTGCAAAGTTTTACAAGTTTGACACCTTGGCCGATGAGGACCTCAAGTTTGGTCAATTGGTGCTGCAGGGTCATCCGCACTCTCCCGCCCGTACTGGAGCTTTGATATAACCCCATGGTACTGAAGTGGACCCCAGCATCCTCTAGGATGTATGAGAAAACAAGATTTTAATACCTACCGGTAAATCCTTTTCTCCTAGGGGGTAATTCCAAGTTGATCGCAGCAGGAATTTTGTTTGCAGTTGGGCAAAACCAGGTGCACTGCAGGGGAGGCAGATATAACGTGCAGAGATAGTTAGATTTGGGTGTGGTGTGTTCAATCTGCAATCTAATTTGCATTGTAAAAATAAAGCAGCCAGTATTTACCCTGCACAGAAACAAAATAACCCACCCAAATCTAACTCTTTCTGCACATGTTATATCTGCCACACCTGCAGTGCACATGGTTTTGCCCAACTGCTAACAAAATTCCTGCTGCGATCAACTTGGAATTACCCCCCTAGTCCGTAGAGGATGCTGGGCACCCGACCCAGTGCATACTTTACTTGCAGTTGTTAGTTTGTTGTTACACGAGTGTTGTGTTACGATTATTTTCAGCATGTTGCTGCAATTGTTCATGCCCGTTGGCATGTGTTTAGTTGATTGCCATGTTGTGCGGCATGGTTGAGGTGTGAGCTGGTATGAATCTCACCTTTAGTTTAAAAGTAAATCCTTTCCTCGAAATGTCCATCTCCCTGGGCACAGTTCCTATACTGAGGCCTGGAGGAGGGGCATAGAGGGAGGAGCCAGTTCACACCCTTGAAAAGTCTTAAAGTGCCCATGGCTCCTGCGGAACCGTCTGTACCCCATGGTGCTGAAGTGGACCCCAGCATCCTCTATGGACTAGGAGAAAAGGATTTACCGGTAGGTATTAAAATCCTGTTCGGATTTGGTGAATATGTATGTTGTCCCTTGGGACACTGACTACTGTGTAGGTGATGTCCTCCCACATGGCATCCAACTTACTGGGACAATGATTTTTCTTTTTCCAGACTTTATCGCCTAGCTGTAGAGGCATTGCTCAGGCAACTGCGATGTAACTTTTCTCCTGGCGGTGATGCACAGCCTCCATCCTTGTCTTGACGATCTCTCGGGCCATCTCTATCCTGTGCTGATGTTCACGCACCCACCCATTCAGAGGATTCACAGACTCAGTCTCTTCAGGAATCAATTCCTTTGGGTAACCTGCTCTCTCAACCAAACATTAAGTAGACTGGTGTGAGCCCAGTGGAACAGTGCTCTGTATTGTACAACTAAGCTCTGGTAGTAGAGTCAGCCACTGGGAGTGCTTTTCTGCTGACAAACTTCTCAACATCCCATTGATTGTATGGTTGGCTCTTTCACACAGGCTGTTGCTCTGCATGTAATAGACAGTTGTTCTTCACTTTCTTGCACCCATATAGCGTGCAAAGTTCTTGGAACAGCTGGGATTCAAATACTGGGTCTTGGCCTATCAGAATCTTTTCAGGGTACCCATATGGTGGAGTGAAGTGCTTTAAGAAAAGTTCAGTGGTGATCTTCTCGGTCAAGTCACAGGCTGGAACGACCACTAGAAACTTGCTGTAGTGGTCAGTTATGGTCAGCGCACACTGCTATCCACTTGGGCTGGGTTCGAGTTTAACGGTCCAGAGCAACAATTTCCAATGGATGACTCTTTGGCCGAATTGGTTGTGGTAGGCTTCAAGTAAGAAATTGGCTTGTTGTTTGGGAACATGACTTGGGTGATGGTCTGATGCATACCCGGGTCAAGTCTGGTTCGGACTACAAGTCTCTGTTTGGGTTGAATGTGGTCTCGGTGTCTTAGCAGTTTTACCATTGTGGGTCAGCATCCACCGAATATGCCGAATGAGGTCCATTAGTCTCCGCAACACTGGGCTCTCTCTTTGAGTGTGTCGAGCTGGGGGCTATCAGGTCTCAGGTTGGTGGTTGCAGCAACTGGCTCAGAGGTCACAATTTGCTTCCTTTTTGGAGGCTTGAACAATGGGCCCATCTTTCTCCTCCTCCGCAAGGTCATTGGTAGGTAGACAGGACAACGCATCGTCGTTTCCGTTTGACTTTCCACTCCTATAGGTCACAGTGTAACAGAAGTTGGCTAGGTGAGACATCCACCTTTATTCCATCGCTCCTAGGCGGGTAGTAGACAGGTGTGCTAGTGGATTGTTTTAGGTAGTTTTTGAACTTTTCAGTGATGGCCCAAATGAGAGCAAGCAATTTCAGTTTGAAGGTACTGTAAATGTCGTAGTTCCTCTCGACCTTCCGTAGGCCTGAACTGGCATAGGATATCAACCTCTCATGACCGGTTTGCATCTGGGACAACACATCCCCCAATCTGCGATGGCTGGCATCTGTGTACACCTGCAAAGGCTTCTCATAATCAGGATAGGCCAGTAACAGGGCCTCTATGAACAACGCCTTCAACTGCTCAAATTAACATTGTTGTTCTTCCATCCAGTGACTAAAGATGAACTTCTCCTTTCTTGGCTTGACCTCCCTCACAGAAGCTCAAGCAACGAAGCAGCCACCCTCGCAAAGTTCTCTGAGGCATCGGTAGTAGCCAACAATGCCTAGGAAGCTTCGGAAATTTTTCACTGTCTTCGGCACAGGCCAGTCTCATACCACCCAGACCTTCTCCGGATCCAGCTTTGCCCCTTCGGAACCATGTGACCCAGATACTGCACCTTTGGCTTTAACAAATGGCACTTTATTGGTTTGAGCTTCAACCCAGAGCTGGCCAACTGGGTGAACATTTCTTACAGGTATTTTAGCTGCTCCTCCTAACTCTTGGATAAGATGATGACATCATCCAAATACAGAAGTACTATTTTGAAGTTACGATGTCCGAGGCAGTGCTCCATTACTCTATGGAAGGTAGCAGGGGTGTTGCAGAGTCCAAACGGCATCCGGTCAAACTCAAAGACACCCATCTGAGCCTTGCATCAGTTAATGCACTTTTATAAAATGTCCACCAGGTGGCAGCACTGCATTAGTTTCTATATCAATTAGCACTGAAAATCCCTCAGTGGTCTAAAGCATAATAGGGCTTTGTTATGCTTGATTGCAAATTGAGCCAGACAGTGTTCAAGGGTTGCCAGAAAAGGATCAATGAGCAAGCAATGTTCATAGATGTTATGCAATGACGCAGTTAGCAAAGCAATATTCATGATGCTGGTAATGAATGAGGGTGCCAATGGGAATAGTCACGAGCTGTAACAGTGGATAACTGGATGTAGATCCTTATCAGTACTGTGGTCCTGTTGCTAACACCAGTGCCCGGTGGCATGTTCTCCCAGCTAGGGCTCACACAACACTTTGCTCAGTCTTCACTTGATTGCTTAGGTACTTCTCACCAGCTCCCTCTCGATCTGTCCCACCGCAGCAACTCTTTCTGTGTGCCAGCATCTGCACACACCAGTTCTCTGCTCCGACTGTCTTCTAAAGTGCTTCACTTCCTGTTTCCCAGCGCGCCTTCACGCAACCGCAGGCTCTCTTCAGGGCTCTCTGGGAACACTCCTGTCCCCAGCAGCAAACACTTCTCAGCCCCCTTACTCTTTTCTCCTCTCTGCTTTGTCTCCCTTCGCCCCGCCCCGGGTTTAGGGGTCATCCAATCACAGGGCTTCCTGCTTGCAATGGTTGGTGACGTCATAGGTAGGGGGGTTTGTTAACCCCAGCAGCTCCTGCAGCTAGTTGGGATGCCACAGTACCTCTTGGTGTGCTGGGGAGAAGCTCCCTTTTGTTTCTTGTCTAGAATAACCCCTCCCTTTCAGCATCTGGGGGTTATTACATACCTATGCATTTAGTGAGAATTTTAGCTCCTAGAGTAATTAGCAGAGAGAATAGATAACCCATCTAACAAAAAACAGGCTATACTCCTGTGTTAAGCAGGGCCACCATTAGAAATGTTGGGCTGTTATGCAGTCAGAGGCATACATCCAGCAATGGTTACAGCTGCTCCACTGTAGAGGGTCGGTCGGATCGGCGTGTCGGTCGGCGTGAAAGGTACTGAAAAGCTCTTAAGTCAGACAGAACCCGAAATATCTATCTGGAAAGAGCAATTAACAGGCTTGAATGGGGTCCACTGTTTTAAAGTCTGATATCTCCAGTTCCCCAGGGCTGATTTTCAAAAATATGGTACCCCTGGAAAAAGAGGACCTCAGCTATCAGCCTAAAGGCCCGTACACACTAGGCGACTTTGGCCTCAAAATCGTTAATTTTGGGCATTTTGAATGATTTTGATGTTAACGTCGCCCAGTGTGTATGGCCTAGTGACGAACGAATGGCGAAGATGTGCGCTCCTGCATCATCGCCAGCGGAGCGGGCCGTCAGCTGGTTTTACCAGCATGTTTGCAGATGATGGTTCATTTTCCAGCCATCATCGTTCAGTGAGTACGGCCGCGAGCGATGATGGCTGGAGGATAAACCATCATCTGCCTGGCGGACCCGCCCTGCTCTCTCCCCAAGTCCCACCTGCTCCGGTGCCATGTTTCCGCCTGCTCCCTCCAGCTTGTGACTGTACAGAGAAGCAGCGGCATGGATCTTCTAATTACCGCATACAGCAGTGAAGTGAGTCACTGCAAGAAGTTGTGACCTTGGGTTATATACATTGCTGGCATAGGCCAGCGATGTATAGATTACTGGCACCACTGCCCACCAATGTTAATGTATAATATATACGTAATATATAAATTGCAGGCAGCGTCCCCAATTACACGCATTATTGCAGCAGTGTCCCTTTTTTTACACAATATGGCAGCAGTCCCCCTTTTTACAGATTACGGCAGCAGACCCCCTTTTTACACTTTACAGCAGCAGAGTCCCCTCTTTGCACATTACGGCAGCAGCCCCCCTTTTTACAGATTATGGCAGCAATCTCCCTTTTTACACATTACAGCAGCAGAGTCCCCCTTTTTACACATTACGGCAGCAGTCCCCCTTTTTACACATTACGGTAGCAGCCCCCCTTTTTACAGATTACGGCAGCAGTCCCCCTTTTTACACATTACGGCAGCAGTCGCCCTTTTTACACATTACGGCAGCAGTGCCCCTTTGTACAATGGCCCATTCTCCCACCCTTGGAATTCAAACCCAGCCCATTATGTAAATAGCCTTTCTAATGAAAGATTTTCAGCACAGTCTTTCGCCTCCTGAAAATCACTTGCTCTTTGGGAAAATAGCTCAATGTGTATGCACTACTTTAGGTGAAAGATATATCTTTCACAGATATTGTCAAAGTCTTTTGAACTGAAAATCTCCTAGTGTGAATGGGCCTTAAAGCCCTTATACACCTGGGGCCCTTCAGCAACTGCCCATTGAGCCTATACAGAAAAATGGCCCTGTGCTGGGGCCCAAGCAGAGCAGTGGGACTGCAAACGGTCTTCTTTTGGCACTCGCATACTGTATTTATCAAATCTTGGAGAGAGATAATGTACAAACAAATCAGTTACCAACTAATGTGATTTTACAGGCTGTGTTTGAAAAATGACAGGAGTTGATTGGTTGGTACTGTATCTCTGTCCACTTTATCTCTCTCCAAGCTTTGATACATATGACCCCATAACACTTGTTACGCACCCCGCTTACTCTGACCTCCCAGTAGTATGCAGAAGGAAGTCATGTGATGACCATGCTTTTGCTCCCAGCTCCCTGAAAAAAGTATTGCCAACCCGTCCAAGGCCCTTATATCTGGCCATCGCAGAACAGCGCAGTAGGTATGGACATCGGGAGCCCAGCATCAAATAATGTCTGGGCTTCCACCATCTAATCTTATGTTGAGATGGTAACTGACCATTGCATCAAAAGAATTTGATAGAAAAATAAGTCATATAACTTGCGCATGTGCAAACCTCTACAGCATGACCGGCCAGGTATGGGACTGGGGGCAGAACCATTGCAACACCATCAAATGTTTATCATTCAATGGCGGCAAACATTGGAACGTTGCCATCAAATGGTAAAAAAACTGCCATCACAAAAAAAACACAGATGCAATGTCCATCCCTACAGTGCAGCAAAAGCAGGACACATATATGCTGTGAAAGTTGGGTATGTGACGGGCCTGTAATTTTTTCTGACGTACTGCTTACGACCCACGGGTTGTATCTTACCCACCACTGTTTTTCATGTGTTTGAGTCCGTGCCAGACAGAGCTCTATTCCTTTTTTAAGAAAATATATATATTTTTAACTCTAAATTAGCACAAAAATAAAGCAAGGAAAACGTGCACCACTTTTTATGTATATAAATCATGCTTTAACTCAGCAAAGTATATTAATACTAATGAAACAAGTTATGCCTACCAAGTTCAATGATGAAGTGCACTCTGTAATAAGGCTGATCACTATGGCCCTCATTCTGACCTGATCGCATGCAGCAACTTTTTGCTGCCCGTGCAATCAGGTAGATGCCGCCTATGGGGGAGTGGATCTTTGCATAGCAAGGCTGCGATCGCTTGTGCAGCCGTGCTATGCAAAAAAGTTTTGTGCAGGATAGGTGTAGGGTCAGACTTACTTACCTGTTGCGATCACTTCAGCGTATCAGGTCCCGGAATTGACGTCAGACATCCGCCTTCCAAACGCCTTGACACGCCTGCGTTGGACTCACCACTCCTGGAAAAAGGTCAGTTGATGCTCGGATCCGCCTTCCTGCTGTCAATCTTCTTGCGGTCGCCGCTGCGACCACTTTCTTCGTAGGAAGCGTCGCTGGGCAACAACACGCCTGCGCATTGCGGCCGTAGCGCATGCGCAGTTCTGACCCGATCGCACGTCTGCTAAAAAGTGCAGCGTGTGATCGGGTCGGAATGACCCCCTATGTACAGTAGCAGCTACAGTTTACATGTTTGTATTTCCTATTGCTAATACAAAGATCCCAGCTGCCACCTACAGGAAGAAAATCCCCAAGCACTATCCAGCTCACTAGGCAGGTAATAGTTTGTCAGCAGATCAGCACAATACTGTTTTGACATGCCATGAATATTTAAAAACCACAATCCCGTAATATAAAGAGCCTTTATGATGTCTGCAGGTTACATCTGTGATTCTTAGAAACATGTTTCCTTCATTCTGTAGGGAATTTACCACATTTGAATTAAAAACAACAGGGCAGTTCTTTGTACTTAGAGATAAAGCGTAGATAGATTTAGAAGTATTTGTTACCATTAATCCTGAAACTTCCATGATTCCAGTTCACGTCAGGTGTGTCAGCATGTGAGGCATAACACAAAACGGTTATTCACAAAAGTGAGACATTACAGACCTGCAATGCAGATAATCCTACTGTATGTGCCGTTTTGCACCTATTTATGGAACAAATGTGCAGAATTTCATTTAAAGAGTATGTATGGAATTGTATTTTAAGATATTGGTGGCTATAAGTAAGGCAGAAGTTTGCATGTTGTGGTGGGAAGAGCTGGGTGGGTCAGAGCCATTCCTTAAATGTGCACATGGAAGATTTGATTTTGATTAACAGTACAAGATAAATATAATAAATTCAGCTTCAATGTACCCTCTTGTGATATTGAATTAAGTAGTAAATGAGAATTAGTTAATTAGTGGTTTTTAATAGATAACAGAAAAAGTAATGAATGAAGGGGCTGATCCCAAGGTGCTACTAGGCAGGAGTGAGTGTTTTACTGTTTCCAACATGCACAAGTCACTCCGGATCAAATAAATCTTTCATTATTCTCTAGGACAATGGTACATACCTGCTATTATGAGAATTGTATTAGATTGCAATATTAGATTATATAGCAACTGTTCTAGTACAGAAGGTGTAATGTGATTATAATATTCCTTACGCCATGGCTGGTGCAAGTGCCCAGGATGCCCCATGCATCTCTCTCCTTGGGTACCACAATCTCTTCTTTGCTGGAAAGCTCCCATTTTGGAATTGCTGCCACATATATATCAGATGCTGTCCACTCTGTTGCTTCTTGCCTTATGTGGTTATGGGCAGCATCTTCTCACTTGTCACCAGCGCTGTAACTAGGCATTTTAGCGCTGTGTGCAAGAAACAGCATTGGCGCCCCCCACCCCCCCATGGAAGATGGGGGCAGTGCGCGCCGCAGGTGTGCAAAAAAATATGTAGGGGCGTGGCTTTATGGGGAAGAGGCGTGGCCACAAAATAATACCAATTCATATTATGGTGCACAGTAGTCTCCATTATTCAAATTACGCTGCACAGAAGCGCCACTACACCAGGTAGAGACCCTTTTACACATTACGGCAGACAGCGTCCCCCTTTTTACACATTACGGCAGACAGCGTCCCCCTTTTTACACATTACGGCAGCCAGTCCCCCTTTTTACATATTACGGCAGCCAGAGTCCCCTTTTTACACATTACGGCAGCCAGCTTCCCGCTTTTTACACATTACGGCAGCCAGCGTCCCCCTTTTTACACATTACAGTAGACAGCGCCCCCCTTTTTACACATTGCGGCAGACAGCGTCCCCTTTTTACACATTATGACATAGATCTATATATATAGATCTATATCTATCTATACATATATATCTATATCTATACATATATATATATATGTATGGAAATAAATATATATATATATATATATATATATATATATATATATATATAAATAACACTTTTTACACATGAGGCAGCAGAGAGGTGTGTGTGTTTGTGGTGTGCGTGTGTGAGTGTGTCTGTCCCCCGTCCACCTGTTACTGTGATGCGGCATCGAGGAGCAGCAGCAGCAGGCACTCACACAAAGTCCAGGCGCTTACGATCCCCCTACAGCGCCGAGGTGCTGGGTCTCCCTCGCAGCAGCAGCGGCTCATATGCGTCAGCAGGCGCCTGAGCCAGCGCTCCTGCTCCCGCTCCCTCTCCTTGTCAGAGACGGCGGCGGGGCTGACAGGCGGAATTACCGCCTGGCGACATGTAGTAACACTTGGCGCTTGCCCCACCGCTCCAGTCCCTGGCAGAGGCGGCGGCTGAACACAGGCGCCAGTGGACAGCATTACATACAACGGCCGTACGTGCGGGGGGTGCTGCCGATGGTGCGCCTTCAGTGCAGTTGCGCTGTGGGCAAGGCACCATCGGCACACACCTAGTTACGG
This sequence comes from Pseudophryne corroboree, assembly GCF_028390025.1. NCBI lineage: Eukaryota > Metazoa > Chordata > Amphibia > Anura > Myobatrachidae > Pseudophryne > Pseudophryne corroboree. Next base: position 278,714,934 of record NC_086447.1, read on the forward strand.
CCCTGCTTGTCACACTGGGAGTGTGATGCTGGGCTGTGACACCATAGCCTAGGGAAAGTCATAGGGCTAGATTTATCAAAGCTTTGAGAGAGATAATGTGGAGAGAGATAAAGTATCAGCCAATCATCTCCTGCTCCTTTTTCCTACACAGCTTGTAACTTGACAATTAGGATCTAATTGGTTGGCACTTTATCTCTGTCTAAACTTTTATACATCTAGCCTTTAGTCACAAATTTAGGAGAAAAAAATCCTGCACAGGATCTCTTTGTGTGAGGGTGCTATATAATCCTAAAATTCAGGGGTGTAAATTCATCCCAGTCGCCCGCAGGCAAGTTGGGGTTTGGTGCCCCCCTTCCCTTTAAAAATAAAAAAACAGGGAAAACAAATATGGTGTGTGTGTAACTGTGTATAAACATATATATATATATATATATATATATATATATGTATACTGGCACCGGAATCCCGACAGCCGGCATACCGACACCTTTTCTCCCTCTTGGGGGTCCACGACCACCGTGGAGGAAGAATAGCGCAGCGAGCCCGCAAGGGGCTCATTTGCGCTCGCCCAGCTGTCAGGATTACGGCGCCAGTATGCTGGCCGCTGAGAGCCCGGCTGCCAGCATACCCTACTACGCCCATAGATAGCTCTCTCAGCCGGTCTACAGGGACCAGAGCCTGCAGAGAATTGTCAGGGCTCATGATACGCTGAAATTCAGCCATTTACAGTATGCAGAATCAGCATTCACTGGCAGGTACCATCTCACAGGCCAGCAACAGTGGCAGTTGCACTATCACTTGCTGCAGTGCAGGCTGAGCAGCACCAGGTGGGAGCCATCCTGTCCCCTATTGCTGGTGTTAGCATGGCTCCTGGGACAGAGCTGATTAGCTCTCCAGCGGCAGCAGGTGTACCGCAGAACTCCGTTGGAAGAACAGCAGTCACACTTGCTGTGAACCACACAGGTGCTGCTGCCAAGGCCGGTTCTAGACCTTGTGGTGCGAAAGTTTCCCTTGGCGCGCCCCCCTCCCCCCAGGTAAAACAGGGTTTGTGTGTATCGTAGGTGCGCGTCAAAAAATAGGGGCGTGGCTTCATAGTGAAGTGTTGTGGCCACAGTTAGGCCCCCTGTAGTTGTGCCACCAGTAGAGTTGTGCCCCCTGCAGCTGTGCCTGCAGTAGTTGTGCCCCCTGTAGTTTTGCCCCCTGTAGCTGTGCCCTCAATAGTTTTGCCCCCAGTAGCTGTGCCTTCAGTAGTTGTTCCCCCAGTAGTTTTGCCCTCAGTAGATGTGCCACCCCACCTGTAGGTATGCCCCCAGTAGCGGCGCTTACAAAAATAAAAAATGAATAATCACCAGCCCCGCTCCTGCTTCCCGACCACTGCTGCTGTCCTCCGTCTCTGGCCGCCGCTCCTCGGATCTCCCATAGCGCCGCACAGACACTAGAAGTCAATTATGACATCCAGCGTCTGCGGCCACTCCCACTATGCCGTGAGTTGCACGGCAGCGTGTGGGAGGGTCAAACAGCGATGCCAGCGCCCTCAGGACTACAGCACCTCGGGCAAAAAGCCTGCATGCCCCCGGCAAGAGCTGCTCCTGGCAGCTTGCTGCACATGCATGTGCCCTTCAGGGCTTGGAGCCCGGAGGCAGTCCTCTCCATTGCCTCTGGGAGTTACGCCCCTGCTAATAACCATATCCAAAGGATTTAGAACATAAATTGTTATTGATAATTCTTTGATGTAATTACAAAAAAAAAACAAATATTTAAAAACATAGAGGTGAAGGAATAGTGGAAAATGGCAACTTTTAAGAACAAGGTTATGTTGACTCCGCCAGGGCTGGTCTGGGGCTATTAATCAGCCTGTGCAGTGTACTGTGCACATGCGCGCTCATGAAAGGTGGCGCACCATGAGTCAAGGGGCCATGGCCTTGCGGCATGCCCCATGTCGCTGTTTGCGGACAGCCAGCCCAGGTTTCTCTGTGTGGGTGAACCGGTCCATCAAGTCATTGGCCCTTCTGCCATTTGCCAGAAGTGTCAGATGGGCAGTCCGACGCTGGTCTCCACTAGTGACCTCTAGATTACAGTATATATTGGATTTGACTATGGGGAAAATATAGAGTATCCACCTGTTTGTATTATTAGTATTAATGCTTTTTCTCAAAGTTGTGGTAATTCAGTAGTTCTGACAAAATAATTATTGCAATTAGTAGATGAAAATCAGCTATTGTTTATATCAGTGGTTCTCAAACTTTTTTGAATCACTGCGCCCTAGAGTATCTGAATTGTTTTCACTGCACCCCTAGGCCAAAAGTTTCTAATTGAGAAATTTAGAAAGACATTTTCAATTAAGTAAATTGTGTTTATAATTTATATGTCATCCTTACGTTCAATTGTGTAGTGAGGAACAAGATTTGCTTTTAATTGTCCACATATTTTATGATTGGCAGCCACCAGCACTAGTTTTGCCTATTACATTGACCATAAATAATTGAATTTGGTCCTGGACCACCAACCCAGGACACCCCTGCAAGTGTCCCAAGACACCCGAGGGTGCCACGGCACACAGTTTGAGAACCACTGGTTTATATCAAAGACTATCCTATTATTTACAGCAGTGTTAAAAGAATTAGTTTCACCACCTACAACTGGGTTGATAATATTATAATAGTTATATTTCCATTGGAGATATTTTCGGTGCCCCCAACACCTCAGTGGTAGAACTAGCCCCGATTGCCACTCATTTGTATTAGTGCACTTTCATAATATGTAATACTAAGCACAGGGCCTGATTAAGGGGGTTGGGTGACCAGCGTTCGGGATCCCGGCGGTCAGCCTACCAACGCCGGGATGCCGGCAGGGTGGTAAGTGCAATGAAGCCCCTTACGGACTCACTGCACTCGCCACGCTGCGGGCTCAGTGGCTCGCTGCACTCGCCACAGGTTCTGTTCCCACTCTGTGGGTGTTGTGGACACCCACGAGTGTGAAAAGCTCTGGGACCCCTGCCAGCATCCTGGTGGCCAGGATCCCAGTGTCGGTATGAAGACCGCTGGGATCCCAACCGCCGGTCACCTGACCACATCCCGATTAAGGCTGGTGGGGGCCCTGGGGCAACGATGTTGTGGAGACCCCACTAGTAAAAGTGATGAGCACCCCCCCATTAACTAAAACAGACACACTCACACACACACTACCTGACAGCGCGCTGCAGCAGCAGCACACCCGGCTGGCACAGCGTCAGTGTCTCGTGGGATTTCAGTGCTGTACAATGGGGAGCTCTGCGGAGGGGGACTACATTGCTCTGCTTCACACAGCAGAGCGTGGGGGCCCCGAGCCGACCGCTCCTCCCTTAATACGGCCCTGCCTAAGCAATTACTTGAAAACATCAGACACCGCAAATGAACATAACAAAAGGTGCATTTAATGCAAAACTATGATAGAGTTTTGTTGGAATAATTTCTTCAAATAAAATGTAAACATAAATAAAACAATATATATCACATAGCAATGTTGCCTCATACACAGATTTGAAAATACTGATTATAGGTATGAAAGTATATTAAGGAAGTGGCATGTATTTATAATACTGTACCTCATAGTCCTTTTATTAGTTACTATTTGTTGTTAGCACCTATTTCACATACTAGTAGATAACACATTAAGCTGATTTTTTTCTGACTTTGTAAAATAAGTTACTAACGTTAATGCTCATGTTATTTCACAGAAATACATCACATTGTTTAAAAATATGTCATCCTTACAAGCAATTTATACTTCTTCATAAATAAACACAAACATCCGCTTTCATCTATGGCATTGTCTTTATGCCTTGTGCAGCACCGTGGAAACTGATGCTGTGCTAGACTCATTCAAGGTGCATTAAATGATTGCCCACAGGTCTTCTTTCAGGATTCATACTCTTCGCGATGTTTTAAGTCTTACATTCTGCTTGGAAAAGCTTAGGGCATCTTCTTTTGACCTTTTCACAAATTCAGTCACTTTATTGAAGCCTTCAGTCAATCCCTGGCCTGAGAGGGCACAGCATGGCTGCACGTACCAGTCCCGATCAGAGCAATGCTTCTTCATATTAAATTTTCGAGTTATGTCATCTGCATTCAGTGCTCCAGGAAGATCTTGCTTGTTGGCTAGCACAACCACTGGCACGTTCTTTATCAGCTCATTCTGCACGATGAACTGAAATTCTTTCTTTGCCTCATCTAGTGTTTGCTTATTGGTGCTGTCTACCACATATACAAGCCCATCTGTGTTTTCAAAGTAATAACACCAGAATGATCTCAACTTCTCCTGTCCTCCAATGTCCCATATAGTTAATTGCAGGTGCTTCTCTGTTTGTATCATCTCTACATTAAATCCAACTGTTGGGATCGTTGAAAAAGGCTCTTTAAATTTGAATCTATAGAGTACAGTAGATTTTCCTGCTGCGTCCAAGCCAAGTAGAAGGATTCTGGCTTGCTTAACTTTGGAATGAGTAGAGCCTAACAAACCCATGCTTTGTGTGTCTTTTGTCAAAGCAGAAATGGATGAGAATAAGTTTTGCATAGTGATTTGTAGCAATGTGAGCTGTGTACTTATAAGCGGTCTTATCAGCTCGGAGAAAGGTGTATTGTTTATGAAGGTTTAATGTCCACTGCTTGTCACAAAGGTGGAACTGTCACGAGTAATAAAGCATAATCGATAAAGGAAACCAAAGTTCAAAATATATGTGAATGTAGTGAGGTGTGAAAACAGTACTTTCTAATATAATAAAACTAGTAAGTTTACTTTAAATACATTTTATTAAGATTATTGGCAGACACTATGATGGTAGGCAACAGCGGTGTGCAATGTTGGTTAGTCTAGGGGAATTTTTATTAACCAGGTAAAAACAGGAACAGGTCAATACATGGTTAACAGGTATAGGATATCAGGATTAGTCATTTGTAGAAAGGAGCATTAGGGTTGCTGGGTGTTGTGGTGCACCAGGTGTGGTCACTTCATTATATTGTCAGTGGTGGCAGCGGGATAGTAGGTGTAAGCGGTGGTGATATAGTATAATGTGGGGTCATTATGGGGCTCCTGCTGTTGGTACTCAGAGGGAAAGAAGCTGCATGCGCAGGTTGGAGTTTGTGCCTCCAATAAAAGCCACTCTTGGTTTTAGTGTCTGGCGGCCGTCGGAACAGAGGCAGCGCAGAGCACTCCTCTGCAACAAATATACCATTTTCTGGCTGCCGTAGTGCCTGGTACATCAGATCAAACAATAAAGAGAAAATCAAGTGTTTGGGAGATAAGCTTCCTCCAATCTTCTGTTACTCTTCCCGGTGACATTTATGTTTTATCTTTGATTCTTCTCTAATCACAATCCCACAAGAAAAAAATATTTTCTAACCCTTGGAAAGATTGTAAATGTGATATTAATGCTCAAGCAAATGTCAAAGGATTATAATTTAGTAATTTGAATAAAGAACACTTTGTTTATACAAATTACTAGTACATCATTGTCTGCATATATACAACCATAAATAATGACAAAATAAATATAAAGGAAGGTTTTATTATATTTACAAATATATATGTAGTCGTTTCCATATTTTTATTATTGTGTGTCTGACTGTGTAGGCACTGAGATGCCCACTTTCAGCGTCTCTGCACACTGTAACACCCCTGACACGTGGCACACCATCACACGCTTCATCAACACTAGTACTTCCCCATTGGCAGCTGCAGTTTCTCTGTCCGAGTATGGCGTCTGTGGAAGCGGCTGCCCGCCTGGGAACAGCTGCTTTCACTATAATGCCCATGACACCCATTACACCCACAAAACAATGGGCCTAATTCAGATCTGATCGCTGGGCTGCATTTTTCTCTTACGTCCTAGAGGATGCTGGGGACTCCGTAAGGACCATGGGGTATAGACTGGCAACAGGCTCCCTGCATCGTGGGACTGAGGGGAGAGAAGCAGACCTACTTAAATGATAGGCTCTGCTTCTTAGGCTACTGGACACCATTAGCTCCAGAGGGTCGGTAAGCAGGTCTCACCCTCGCCGTTCGTCCCGGAGCCGCGCCGCAGTCCTCCTCACAGAGCCGGAAGATTGAAGCCGGGTGAGTATTAAGACGAAAGAAGACTTCAAAGGCGGCAGAAGACTTCAGATCTTCACTGAGGTAATGCGCAGCGGTAACTCTGCGCGCCATTGCTCCCACACATACACACACAGCGGGCACTGTAAGGGTGCAGGGCACAGGGGGGGGCGCCCTGGGCAGCAATATTAACCTCAAGGGACACTGGCATAGAGATTAGATACGGCAGAGGCGGTATATTGAAACCCCCCCGCCAGCATAAATAATTTGAGCGGGACCGAAGCCCGCCGCTGAGGGGGCGGAGCTTGATCCTCCAGCACTAACCAGCGCCATTTTCTCCACAGCACACTGCAGAGAAGCTGGCTCCCTGGACTCTCCCATGCTGAACACGGTTACAGAGGGCAAGAAAGAGGGGGGGGGGACACATTTAATTGGCGCAGTGAGTGTAATTATATATATTTATATAAAAGCGCTGTACTACTGGGATTTTATTCCGGTGTCCGGTGGCGCTGGGTGTGTGCTGGCATACTCTCTCTCTCTGTCTATCCAAAGGGCCTTATTGGAAGACTGTCTCCATATAGATATATCCCTGAGTGTGTGGGGGTGTCGGCATGTCTGAAGCGGAAGGCTCATCTAAGGAGGAGGTGGAGCAGATGATTGTGGTGTCTCCGTCGGCAACGCCGACACCTGATTGGTTGGATATGTGGAATGTTTTAAATGCAAATGTGTCTTTATTACATAAGAGATTGGACAAAGCAGAGTCCAGGGATAGAACAGGGAGTCAATCCATGGCTTTGACTGTGTAACAGGGCCCTTCAGGGTCTCAGAAACGTCCACTGTCCCAAGTAGCAGACACTGATACCGACACGGATTCTGACTTCAGTGTCGACAACGATGAGGCGAGGTTACACCCAAGGGTGGCCAAAAGTATTCATTATATGATTATTGCAATAAAAGATGTTTTGCATATCACAGATGACCCCTCTGTCCCTGACACTAGGGTATGCATGTTTAAGGAAAAGAAACCCGAGGTAACCATTCCCCCATCTCATGAGCTGAATGAGTTATTTGAAAAAGCTTGGGAAACTCCAGACAAGAAACTGCAGATTCCCAAGAGAATTCTTATGGCGTATCTTTTCCCGACACAGGACAGGTTACGGTGGGAATCCTCGCCCAGGGTGGACAAGGCTTTAACGCGCTTGTCCAAAGAGGTGGCACTACCGTCTCCAGACACGGCGGCCCTCAAGGATCCTGCTGATCGCAGACTTGCTCAGACCGGCAATAGCGTCGGCTTGGGTTTGTAGCACTGTAGCAGCGTGGACAGATACCTTGTCAGCTGACATTGATACCCTAGATAGGGATACCATTTTATTGACCTTAGGTCACATTAAAGACGCAGTCCTATATATTAGAGACGCTCAGAGAGACGTTGGGCTGCTAGGTTCGAGAGCCAACGCCATGGCGATTTCTGCTAGGCGAGCCCTGTGGACCCGCCAATGGACCAGTGATGCCGACTCAAAGAGACATATGGAAGTTTTGCCTTACAAGGGTGAGGTTTTATTTGGGGAAGGTCTCGCGGACCTGGTTTCCACAGCTACCGCGGGTAAATCTACTTTTTTACCTTATGTTCCCCCACAGCAAAAGAAAACACCACAATATCAGATGCAGTCCTTTCGGTCGCATAAGTCCAGAAGAGGTCGGGGCTCTTCCTACCTCGCCAGAGGTAAGGGTAGAGGGAAAAGAATGCCTGCTACGGCTAGTTCCCAGGAGCAGAAGTCCTCCCCGGCTTCTACTAAATCCACCGCATGACGCTGGGGCTCCACTGAGGGAGTCTGCCCCGGTGGGGGCACATCTTCGACTCTTCAGCCACGTCTGGGTTCAATCAGACGTGGCTCCTTGGGCGATGGAAATTGTATCCCAAGGATATAAGCTGGAATTCGAAGAGGTGCCTCCGCGCCGATTTTTCAAATCGGCTTTACTAGCTTCTCCCCCAGAGAGGAAGATAGTTTTAGTTGCAATTCAAAAGCTGTATCAACAGCAAGTGATTGTCAAGGTTCCCCTAGTTTAACAGGGGAAGGGGTACTACTCAACCCTGTTTGTGGTTCCGAAACCGGATGGCTCAGTCAGGCCCATTCTAAATCTAAAATCCCTAAACCTGTACTTGAAAAAGTTCAAATTCAAGATGGAATCGCTCTGGGCGGTTATCTCCAGCCTGGAAGGGGGAGATTTTATGGTGTCACTAGACATAAAGGATGCATACCTTCATGACCCCATATATCCCCCTCATCAGGCGTACCTGAGATTCGCTGTACAGCACTGTCATTACCAGTTTCAGACATTGCCGTTTGGGCTTTCCACGGCCCCGAGGATTATCACCAAGGTAATTGCGGAAATGATGGTGCTCCTGCGCAGGCAGGGAGTCACAATTATCCCGTACTTGGACGATCTCCTGATAAAAGCGAGATCGAGAGATCAGTTGCTGAAAAGCGTGTCGCTCTCCCTGAGAGTGCTGCAGCAACATGGCTGGATTCTGAATCTACCAAAATCACAGTTGGTTCCAACGACTCGGCTATCTTTCTTAGGCATGATTCTGGACACGGAACAAAAGAGGGTTTTTCTCCCGATGGAAAAAGCCCAGGAACTCCAGAACATGGTCAGAGACCTGTTAAAACTGAAAAGAGTGTCAGTCCATCAATGCACTCGAGTACTGGGAAAGATGGTGGCGACTTACGAGGCCATCCCCTTCGGCAGGTTTCATGCGAGGACATTTCAGTGGGACCTTCTGGACAAGTGGTCCGGGTCCCATCTTCAAATTCATCAGAAAATAAGCCTGTCCCCCAGGGCCAGGGTGTCTTTCCTCTGGTGGCTGCAGAGTGCTCACCTTCTAGAGGGTCGTAGGTTCGGCATTCAAGACTGGGTTCTGGTGACCACGGACGCGAGCCTCCGAGGATGGGGAGCAGTCACACAAGGAAGAAATTTTCAGGGAACATGGTCAAGCCAGGAGGCTTGTCTACACATCAACATACTGGAATTAAGGGCCATATACAACGGCCTACGACAAGCGGAGAATCTTCTTCGCGACCTACCGGTTCTGATTCAATCAGACAACGTCACAGCCGTAGCTCATGTAAACCGCCAAGGCGGGACAAGGAGCAGAGTGGCAATGGTGGAAGCCACAAGGATTCTGCGCTGGGCGGAAAATCATGTAAGCGATCTGTCAGCGGTCTTCATTCCGGGAGTGGACAACTGGGAAGCAGACTTCCTCAGCAGACACGATCTCCATCCAGGAGAGTGGGGACTTCATCAAGAAGTTTTTGCAGAGATAACAAGTCTTTGGGGACTTCCTCAGATAGACATGATGGCGTCACGCCTCAACAAGAAGCTTTGGAGGTATTGTGCCAGGTCAAGGGACCCTCAGGCAGTAGCGGTAGGACGCCCTGGTGACACCATGGGTGTTTCAGTCGGTCTATGTATTCCCTCCTCTTCCTCTCATCTCCAAAATATTGAGAATCATAAGAAGAAAAAGAGTGCAGACAATACTCATTGTTCCAGATTGGCCTCGAAGGGCCTGGTATTCAGATCTTCAGGAGATGCTCACAGAAGATCCGTGGCCTCTTCCTCTCAGGGAGGACCTGTTGCAGCAGGGGCCCTGCGTGTTCCAAGACTTACTGCGGTTACGTTTGACGGCATGGCGGTTGAACACCGAATCCTAGCTGGGAAAGGTATTCCGGAGGAAGTCATCCCTACTCTGATAAGGGCTAGGAAGGAGGTGATGGCGAAACATTATCACCGTATCTGGAGGAAGTATGTTTCTTGGTGTGAAGCCAAGAATGCTCCTACGGAAGATTTCCACCTGGGCCGTTTTCTCCATTTTCTACAGACAGGAGTGGATATGGGCCTGAAGTTAGGCTCCATTAAGGATTTCGGCCCTATCTATATTCTTTCAGAAGGAATTGGCTTCTCTCCCAGAAGTCCAGACTTTTGTAAAGGGAGTGCTGCACATCCAGCCTCCTTTTGTGCCCCCAGTGGCCCCATGGGACCTTAACGTGGTGTTACAGTTCCTTACGTCACACTGGTTTGAACCTCTTCAAACAGTTGAGTTGAAATTTCTCACTTGGAAAGTGGTCATGTTGTTAGCCTTGGCATCTGCGAGGCGGGTGTCCGAATTGGCGGCTTTGTCTCACAAAAGCCCCTATCTGATTTTCCATGTTGATAGAGCAGAGTTGAGGACTCGTCCTCAATTTCTGCCTAAGGTGGTTTCATCGTTTCATATGAACCAACCTGTTGTCGTGCCTGTGGCTACAGGGGACTGGGAGGATTCCAAGTCTCTTGATGTAGTCAGGGCCTTAAAAGTTTATGTAGCCAGGACGGCTCGGGTTAGGAAAACAGAGGCACTGTTTGTCCTGTATGCAGCAAACAAGGTTGACGCCCCTGCTTCTAAGCAGACTATTGCCCGCTGGATCTGTAACACGATTCAGCAGGCTCATTCTACGGCTGGATTGCCGGTTCCAAATTCGATAAAGGCCCATTCCACTAGGAAGGTGGGCTCTTCTTGGGTGGCTGCCCGAGGCGTCTCGGCATTACAGCTGTGCCAAGCTGCTACTTGGTCGGGTTCAAACACTTTTGCAAAATTCTACAAGTTTGATACCCTGGCTGATGAGGACCTCATGTTTGCTCAATCGGTGCTGCAGAGTCATCCGCACTCTCCCGCCCGGTCTGGAGCTTTGGTATAATCCCCATGGTCCTTACGGAGTCCCCAGCAGGACGTAACAGAAAATAAGATTTTAAACCTACCGGTAAATCTTTTTCTCCTAGTCCGTAGAGGATGCTGGGCGCCCGTCCCAGTGCGGACTAAATTCTGCAAGACTTGTATATTGTTTTTGCTTACATAAGGGTTATGTTATAGTTTTGATCAGTCTCGGGCTGATGCTGTTCTGTTTCATACTGTTAACTGGTTCATTTATTCCATGTTATACGGTGTGGATGGTGTGGGCTGATATGAATCTTGCCCTTAGATTAACAAAAATCCTTTCCTCGTACTGTCCGTCTCCTCTGGGCACAGTTTCTCTAACTGAGGTCTGGAGGAGGGCATAGAGGGAGGAGCCAGTGCACACCCATTCTAAAGTCTTTAGAGTGCCCATGTCTCCTGCGGAGCCCGTCTATACCCCATGGTCCTTACGGAGTCCCCAGCATCCTCTACGAACTAGGAGAAAAAGATTTACCGGTAGGTTTAAAATCTTATTTTTTGCTGTCCTGCGATCAGATTGTCACCTCCTACAGGGGGAGTGTAAATTTGCCGTGCAAGTGTGACATCACATGTGTAGCTGAGCTGCAAAAATCCACTTTGTGGAGCCCAGGGCTTACTCCAACAGTGCGATGAGAACTGGCTGATCAGGGCCGGGGTTGATGTCAGACACCCTCCCTGAAAATGCTAGGGCACGCCTGCGTTTTTCCAGACACTCTCAGTAAACGCTCAGTTGCCACCCACAAACGGCCTCTTCCTGTCAATCACCTTGCGAACGCCCGTGCGATTGGATTTTTCGCACCTTCCCATCGCTGACCGGCATGCGCAGTTAGGATATGATCGCCCGTTGTGCGAAGACACACAGCTGCGATCAGATCTGAATTACCCCCAATGTCCTATGTTGATATCATGATGGCTTCCAGGTCATCGTGCAGTCTTTCCGATCCCAAACCCCAAACCATCCCTTTTTTGCCTGACCCTAAGCTATTTTCCTATAGCCTAACCCTAACCTGCTGCCGCAGCCTAACCCTAACCCTCCAGTTCCTGCACAATGTAGACATTTCATATGTCATAATTGTGCACCTGGTGACATTCTTCATAAGCCGACATATTCAATCTCCACATTTCTACAATGTCGACATAAGAACTGTTAACACTGTTGTGTCCATTGTAAACGTTAACATTATGACTGCATCCCCACTTGTACGCCACCTATCTCAAACCGAAAGATGTAGCCAATCCATCAAAAGGTCCAGATCTGATCCTAAAGGCACTTTCCCCCATTCCCATGGAGGATATAAACAATATTATAAGCCTGTCTAAGGTCAAGATTTGTAAAAATCTTCTGTAGGCTTTCAAGCAATGCTGGAATGAAAGGAACTGGGTACCATTAGTACCATTATTGAAAGTACACCTGCTACACCAATCAATTTTTATGATATGCAGAGTCCTTGCAAATATAAGTGATTTAGTTTGGCTAGTATACAAAGACGAATCCATCATGGTAATTAGAGCCCATTCTAGTTCTAGCAGATCAAGGAAACAATTGTCCAATCTGATGGCTAATGTATAAAGCAATGGTTCCTAAACTCGGGCCCTGATGTATGATCCTCCGTTATGGTGGAGAAGTGGTATCAGTGCACATTATGTGCGCTTATACCATTTTTCCCCCATGTATGTACAAGGTGACGGGTGCTATGTGCTCCTGTCATTATCGGTGCTGCTATCTGTGAGATAGCATGCCGATATGCAGGGCAATGTATGAACGGTCAGTGGCTCTGACCGTTCCAATACATGCAGCTTTTGATTCCGACAGCTGCAGGTGTCGTTGCCCATACTCCACATCAGGGTCAGCTCTGTCCCTGGCTGTGATGGCTGCCAGTTCTGGGCTGCATACGAGATATATCGCACATGCCCAGTGGCAGTGGCGGATCTTGCCACGGGCAAGCAGGACTTTTGCCCGGGGCGCCACCTTCCGGAGGGCGCTGGCGCCATCCGGAGGGCGCCGCACCGTGGCAAGATCCGCCACTGCTGCCCGCTGTGTCCCTGTCCGCCTCCGCTGCCGTCCCCGTCCCGGTCCCCGTCCCCGTCCGCCTCCTGAAGGGAACTAGACGCTATGCGTCTAGTTTCCCTTCCTGGAGAGTAACTTTGCTGAGCGGTGCGCGATGACGTCATTGCGCACCGCACAGCAAAGGTCCTCTCTACGAAGGGAACTAGACTCATAGCGTCTAGTTTCCCTTCGTGGAGAGGACCTTTTGCTGTGCGGTGCGCGATGACGTCATCGCGCACCGCTCAGCATTCAAGCGGCGCTTTTAATGTACAGGGGGCGTAATTGACCACGCCCCCTGTATTAGGCCACGCCCCATTTCCTGCCCGGGTCGCAGAGCGCCCTTGAACCGGCCCTGCCCAGTGGAGCTGGCTGGGTTTAAAACTGATATGCTGTGTGCACTGACAGGCATCGCCGGAGGGGGTAGTTTTCACTCCCACTCACCGGCAGCCAAGATCAGTGCCATTTTTAGGGCCGGGCCACCCGTGTAGAATGCTGGCACATGGCTACTGTATGCAGTATTCTATACGGTCTGGCTGGCCGCATAGAATGCTGTGAAAAAGTCCCTTCCAAAATGGCCTCCTCCTGAGAGAGGACAGTTTTGATGGATACTAGAGGAGGCGGTGGCCATTTTTGGAGGGACAATTAGACGGAGCCCAGAGGGCGGAGGCAGGGAATAGCACAATAGTGCTGGGAATGTGGCATCAGCGTCAGCAACATTGGAGAGAGCAGGCTAGCAGCAGCAGCATGAAACAACTCCTGGTGACGAGCAGGACCAGGTATAGTGCTAATTTTAAGGAGCATATTATATGGTGCAATGGGCATTACTGTGTGGGTCAGAACAAGGGGCATTACTGTGTTGGGCATACTTTGGTGCAAGGGGCATTACTGTGTGGGGCATACTTTGGTGCAAGGAGCATAACTGTGTGGGGCATACTTTATTGCAAGGGGTATTACAGTGTGGGGCATAATATGGTGCTAGGGGCATTACTGTTTGGGGCATAATATGGTTAAGGTAGTATTTTCCTGCAAGACCATGACCATTTTAGCAAAACCACGCTGTGGGTGGGGAGCTTTTTTTGTGTTCGCACTGGGAGCCAAATTGACTAGAAACAACTCTCGCCAAGATGTTGATACATCACAGCACTAGTGCTCGCCTCGGTAGAGAGGTGAAACGGGAAGAGTCATACCGGCACTATATATGCCTGGTTAATACATCTCCTCCTCCCAAACTCGATCCTCAAGGAGCACTAACGGTACAGGTTTTAAATGTATCCATGCTTGGCCATAGGTGGCTGAGGGCCTAATTCAGACCTGGGGGTAAATTTACTAAGATGGGAGTTCTATTTAAGATGGGATGTTGCCCATAGCAACCAATCAGATTCTACCTCTCATTTATCTAGCACCTTCTAGAAGATAATACCTGAAATCTGATTGGTTGTTATTGGCAACATCCCATCTTAACTAGAACTACCAACTTAGTAAATTTAGCTCCTGATCGCAGCAGCACATTTGTAAGCTAATGGGCAAAACCATGGGCCTAATTCAGAGTTGATTGCAGCCGCAAATTTGTTAGCAGTTGAGCAAAACCATGTGCACTGCAGGGGAGGGGAGGGGGGGCAGATATAACGTGCAGAGAGAGTTAGATTTGGGTGGGGTGTGTTCAAACTGAAATCTAAATTGCAGTGTAAAAATAAAGCAGCCAGTATTTACCCTGCACAGAAACAATATAACCCACCCAAATCTATCTCTGCAAATATTATATCTGCATACCTCCCAACTGTCCCGATTTTCGCGGGACAGTCCCGTTTTTTGGGGACTGTCCCGCTGTCCCACCCGCGGGCCGCAGTGTCCCGCGGTGGGGGGGCAGTTGGGAGGCTCTGTCAGTCGCTGCCCTGCTTAGCAGAGCAGCGGTGAATAGACGCTGTGCGCATGCGCACAGCGTCCATTCACTGAAGTCAGAGGGAGAGGGGGCATGCCAGCGGCTCACAGAGCGCTGGGCATGCCCCCTCAGTGACGAAAACGGGGGCGTGGCTCGCGATTGCGGGTCCTCCGCGAAGCCACGCCCCATTTTCTTAGATCACGCCCCCTTTTTGGGAGCGCGCGCGGCGAAGCCGCGCGTGTGTCCCGATTTGGAAAGAAGAAATGTTGGGAGGTATGTATCTGCCCCCCTGCAGTGCACATGGTTTTGCTCATTAGCTAACAAATTTGCTGCTGTGATCAGATCTGAATTACCCCCTTAATTAGTACCTCAATATGATTTAACCATCTATGCTGCGCCATGGATATTTAAAACCTGGACTGTTAGTGCCTATTGAAAATCGAGTTTGGGAACCACTGGTATAGCATACATCAATCTTATGGTTAGTATATAAAGCAGATTTTTAAATGGGCTATTGTTGTATAAATCACACTGCTAACCCAGTAGATAGTGCTTAAAGCAGACAACCAGTCTTCTGCTTAGTTTACAAATCACACTTCTAGGAGAGGATAAATAGCCTCATGGTGCATGTTGATAAGGCACAGAAAGATATTGCTAAGAAGAAGCATGTAGATGGCAATTTAGTGGAGTACTAGAGAAGTGGACTCAGTAGAGACTACAGTCATTATGGGTGTGGGGTAAATCAACAGGATACAGCTGTAAATGTAATTTGCAGATGTCAGATTAAGTGAATGTCAGCTAATCATACCAAAGAGCAGTCAATTCTGAGGGTGTTTTTAAGGTAAAGGGTGTAAGGACTTCCATGTTCATGTACAGGCCAGTTCTCTTAAACCAGTGAGAGTGAGGGAGGGACTGGTGACCACCAGAGGTAAAGGGATGTCAGCTGTTCATAAGATGTCTGAAGAGTAACTCCTTAAACTTAGATATAGGTAAATTCATTACATTTTATAGCCATCTGCTACTTGAAGAAAGTAAACCAAAAACACGTTCTAGCGGGACTCCTCTACATCATTATGCAGCCATGGTGAGCAATCAGACGAGGACATTAGAGAGTAACCAGGACTTTTTACTACATGCCTGTCTGACTGTGCTCAGACTTTATTACACCTGTATACCTCCCAACATGATCCTCTCCAGGAGGGACAGAATGCTCTGCTCCCGGACTTCCCTCTTGATTAATTATTGCTATCACCTGTGCTGAAACACCTTTCTTATCAAACAACTAGTTCGACACAGGTTCCGGCAATCATACAGTAAGAGGGAAGTCCAGGAGCAGAGCATTCTATCCCTCCTGGAATGGGTCATGTTGGGAGGTATGCACCTGGTAGGCATATAGACTTGTTGGGAGGATTGAATATTTGTCTTTTATGTGTTTTGTAATGTCTTAATACATTTGTCAAGCAGTATCACACTATGTGATTGCCCTTTTATTTTTTGCCATGCTTTTAATGAAAAATGTGAGATGGAAATAAAAATAAAGATAATATATACATACGCTTAGTTTCACTGGAATCAGGCAGCCAGTCATCAGCTAGGAGACTTCTAATAAGGGTGTTTGTGTGTGTGTGTGTGTGTGAGAGTGAATGAGAATGTGTGTGTGAGAGTGAATGAGAATGTATCAGAGACCTGCCTGCTTCTGGGTCACTATTTTTATACAGTAAAATAATGGGTGTATACAACAGTGGGTTTCATCTTCTTCCATTGGTCCAGAGGCCAGACCTCTCAAGAACTCGACGGCTCATAGATCAGTGTGAGGGCTTTTGTCCTATGTTGCAAACACATGTGTTTGCCCCCAGGCCATGACTGTGAATCCAGTTTCAAGTCTCAGAAAGTCCTTTGTATTCATACATTTGGTCATAACTAATCGTTGCAATGTGCTACAATCTACCCATAGCTATCAAATTAATCCACACATTCTCCTGATCATTTTGACACTAAGCATGATATAATGAACTTGTTCCGTTCCAATAATACATATATATCTGATTTTGCACTCTATTCTATAAATACATTATAATGTCTGGTGCTTGACATGTTTTGTCTATGTGTAATTTATGTGTCGTATGAAATATGTGTTGAATATATCTTTGTGGCTTGTCTGTGTGAATGCGTATGCTACCGTATAGCCTGTGCATGCTGCGTGTATGCGCATGAACAGAGACCTCTCTGGAGTTTGTATGTTGTGTGTATGTAATATTTTTGACTTTGACATGGGGCTGGGGGCTGAGGAAGGTGATGGGGGCTGAAGAAGGTGATGGGACTGGAGGTTGAGAAAGGAGATGGGGCTGAGGAAGGTGATGGGGCTGGAGGCTGAGGAAGGTGATGGGCTGAGGAAGGTGATGGGGGCTGAGCAAGATAATGGACTGAGGGCTGAGGAAGGTGTTGGGGCTGAGGAAGGTGATGGTGCTAAGGAAGGTGATGGAGGCTGATGAAGGTGATGGGACTAAGGATGGTAATGGGGCTGAGAAAAGTGATAGAGCTGAGAAAAGTGATGGGGATGAGGTAGATGATGGGCGCTTGGGGCTGGTGTAGGTGATGGGGGCTGGGGAAGGTAATGGAGCTGGGGACTGAGGAAGGTGATCGGGCTGAGGAAGGTTTTAGGGGCAGGGGGCTGGAGGATAAGGAAAATGATGGGGCTAAGGAAGGTGGGCTGAGTAAGGTGATGGTGATGGGGCTGGAGGCTGAGAAAGATGATGGGATCTGAGGAAGCTGATCGAGCTGGATGCTAAGGAAGGTGATGGGGTTGGGGGCTGAGGAAAGTGATAGGGCTGGGAGCTGAGGAAGGTGATGAGAGCTAGGGGGGCTGAGCAAAGTGATAGGGCTGGGAGCTAAGGAAGTTTATGTGGACTGAAGAAGGTGATGGGGCTGAGGAAGGTGACAGGCTGAGGATGGTGATGGGGGTGTGATGGGCTGGTGACTGAGGAAGGTTATGGGGCTGAGGAAGGTATTAGGGGATGAGAAAGCTGATGAGGGCTGGGGAAGGTGATGAGGCTGGAGGGTGAGGTATGTGATGGGGCTGAGGAAGGTAATGGGGGCTGAGGAAAGTGATAGGGATGGGAGCTGAGGAAAGTGATAGGGTAGGGAGCTGAGGAAGGTGATAGGGGCAGTAGAAAGTGATGCGGCTGGGGAAGGTGACAGGGCTGGGGGCTGAGGATGGTGATGGGGCTGAGGTTGGTAATGGAGCTGTGAAATGTGATAGAGCTGAGGAAGGTGATGGGGCTGTGGGCAGAGGATGGTGATGGGGCTGAGGTAGGTGATGGGGGCAGGGGAGGGTGATGGAGCTGAGGAAGGTGACAGGGAAAGTGATGGGACTGAGGAAGGTGACAGGGCTGGGGGCTGAGGTTGGTGATGGGGCTGAGGTTTGTAATGGGGCTGAGAAAAGTGATAGAGCTGAGGAAGGTGATGGGGCTGAGGATGGTGATGGACTGAGGTAGGTGATGGGGGAAGGTGATGGAGCTGAGAAAGGTGATGGAGCTGAGAAAGGTGATGGAGCTGATAAAGGTGATGGGGACTGAGGAAGGTGATGGGGCTGTGGGCTAAGGATGGTGATGGGGCTGAGGAAGGTGATGGAGCTAAGGAAGGTGATGGGGCTGTGTTTGAGGATGGTGATGGGGCTGAGGAGGGTGATAGGGGCTGAGGATGGTGATGGGGCTGATTATGGTGATGGGGCTGAGAAAGGTGAATGGGGCTGAGCAAGGTTATGGGGCTGGGGGCTGAGGAAGATGATGGGTGCTGGGGGCTAAGGAAGATGCTGGGGGCTGAAGAAGGTGATGGGGACTGGGGCTAAGGAAGGTTATGGGGTGGAGTATGGTGATGGGGCTGAGAAAGGTGATGGGTGCTGGGGGCTGAGGAAGGTGATGGGTCTGAGGAAGGTGATGGGGCTGAGAAAGGTGATGGGGCTGAGGAAGGTGATGGGGCTGAGGGCTGAGAAAGGTGATGGGGCTGAGGATGGTGCTGGGGGCTGAGGACGGTGATGAGGGATGAGGAAACTGATGGGGCCGAGGATGGTGATGGGGCTGGGGACTGAGGATGGTGATGGGGCTGGGGACTGAGAATGGTGATGGCTGAAGAAGGTGATGGAGGCTGAGGATGGTGATGGGGCTGAGAAAGGTGTTGAGGCTGAGGAGATTGTTGAGGCTGAGGAGGTTGTTGAGGCTGAGGAGGTTGATGGGTGCTGGGGCTGAGGAGGTTGATGGGTGCTGGGGCTGAGGAAGTTGATGAGGCTAGGGAAAAGTGATGGGACTGAGAAAGGTGATGGGCTGGGGCTGAGGAAGGTGATGGGGCTGAAGGCTGAGGAAGATGATTGGGCTGAGGAAGGTGATCGGCTGTGGCTGATGATGGTGATAGCTGTGGCTGAGGATGGTAATAGGGCTGGCAAAGGTGGTGGGGCTGGGAGCTGAGGCTGAGGATGGTTATGGGGGCTGTGGGTGAGGCTGGTGATGTGGCTGAGGAAGAAGATGAGGCTGGGGGCTGAGGAAGATGATGGAGCTAAGGAAGGTTATAGGGCTGACGAAGAGGCTGGGGGCTGAGGAAGTTGATGGGGCTGAGAATGGTGATGTCATTGAGGAACGTGATGAGGCTGTGGCTGAGGATGTTGTTGGGGGCTGTGGCTGAGGAAAGTGAAGGGTCTGTGGCTGAGGAAGGTGATGAGGGCTGAGAATGGTGATGAGGGGCTGAGGATAGTGTTGAGTTGCTGAGGAAGGTGATACTGAGGTGATGAGGCCTGAGGACAGTGAGGGAGGAAGTAAGACCAAGTTCCAACCCACTAGCCTGGTCTGGACTCTCTAGAGCAGGCATTCCCAACCACGGTCCTCAAGGCACACCAACAGTGCAGGTTTTTGTGATATCCAGGCTTCAGCACAGGTGACTTAATTAGTAGCTCAGTTATTTTGATTTACCCACCTGTGCTGCAGCCTGGATATCACTAAAACCTGCACTGTTGGTGTGCCTTGAGGACCGTGGTTGGGAATGCCTGCTCTAGAGGAAGGCACTGTTCTGGAGCGACTGGAGTCTAGTCTCCTGCAATTAGCTCTGACAACCCAGCACATGAGGTTAGTCTTCTGTAGGGGGCTGGGGGAATCAATGATTATTTCATTTTTTTTCTTGGTTGTGGGGGCAATGAATCAATGTGGTTTTTTATTTGTTTGTTTTTTGAGGGAGCTATCATTGAATCCAAGTGTCTCATTCGTTTGTGTAGGCCAATGTGTCCCGTCCCCCCCTGTGGGGGTCAAAGTGTAAGATTATTTTTTCCTGTCAGGGACAATGTGTGTGTTTTTCCTTGTGGGGGCTATTGTGTGTGTTTTTCCCCTGTGGGGACCAATGTGTGTGTGTGTGTGTGTATGTATGTATGTATGTATGTATGTATGTATGTATATATATATATATATATATATATAATATGTGGGGGGGAGTTGCCAAGGCATGAGCCTGCCCTGGTGGTCATAGCAAAAGGTCCCCAGTGGCACAACTTTTCCACCCAAAAGTGTCCATAGGTCCTCCTGTGCTAGTACCACCTCCTATATACTGTAAGTGTATAATTGTTACCGCCCAAGGGTCAATAAAACTATTTTTTCAAAACACTCCCCACAACACATCCCAATAGCAAAACATCCTCCTCCTTTGATCAGTACCCAATCTTTGCATTCGCATAGATTAGCCTCACGGTGCTTGTGGGGGGGGGGGGGGGGGGGGGGGGGGGAGACCGGGGGAGATAAGTTCACCTCTCAGCATGTGCCTCACAGTGTCCTTCGTCACCTTGATTCACTGCAAGGAAGCCAGGCAAGCATGGAGAAATCTGTTGTGCACATTTGAAGAATGTTTGATACGGCATAGTCAGGTGACTCATGTACACAGAGACTGAATACTGTCTGGTAAAGTGATCAGACCCCATTTACTACTGACAGCCACTTATTTAAAAGATTGCATACCATGTTTTATAGCAGCATAAACTAAAATCTTAGACAAAATATAAGTAATCATTGAAGGTGATAGCCATATAATGTCGCACTGTGCCTCATTGTCAGTCAAGTACATTCATAAGTGCATGCCCACATTACAGTGTTGTAAAATCAATCTGTGCATAGTTTTGCAGTATTAGAAGATTAGAAAATAGTTGAAATCCTATTGCAGCTAACAGCAATAGTAAGCAGGAGGGCAGTGCTGCACAGGAAGTGGCGATTGCCCTGATTGCCCCCTCTATCCCCTGAATCCGCCACTTGCCCACTGTTGTCAGTGTCCAGGAGAACAGTATAATGTATTTGTGTAAAACTAGGCACATGACATTACATTTCCTCTGCAAATTTGCACTTTCCTAAACTAGTTATATGGAAATAATTTACTAACATTGCTAAATGCTAAATATCCGCACTAAAACCATAGCAACCAGCTTATATCTGTCTAATGCAGGTCAGATAGTTATATTGGATGTCTTGCTATGGCATTAGCTGAACAATCTTAGTAAACAAATCTCCATATATTGAGGCCAGGAGAATTTTTAAACCCTTATCATATCATACTGTACCTCCTGAATCCTGTGATAGTTGGGTAATTTAAAATTAGGAATGTTGGAACATATTTCATTCATATGCTAGCTCTATGTATATGCATAATTGTAATGTATGGAGCAAAGTTGTCATGGATTGGCAATATACCAGTGCTCTTTTAAATACCTTATTGTCAAACACGTATGTCAGATATCACGAGTGTCACTTCAATACTGTTATATGAGGCTTGTATTATCTTGGTACCAGTTGGTACTTTGCAAGGCAATAAAAACTGTGTATCTATCTGGAAGTTGTGAGGTTGGACTCATGCTGATTACTACTCTGTGAAACAGCAACAGCAATTAATTGCATATTTCTGATAAGTGTTATAGTAACGAAGAATACCAGCTAGTGCAAGTGAGATAATTAAATGCCTTACATCAGATACTGATAGTAGTGATTTCTTAACTCCCTGATTCACGTAATACTCAGGTTCCCTGCCTCAGGTCAATGTCAAATGATATTAAATACACAGATGTGAAACTAGAGATGTCAGATTTCCTTAGCATAATGGTAAACATTTGTTACAGTTATCAGACTCAATAAACTCTGTGAAAGTATTATGAAAATATCTATATTATCTTTAATCCCAATAGAAGTCATTGTATATACATGTACAGTAATAAGATGCTGGCAAGCAGTTGCTGTAGCTTGAAGAGTTGGAGCTTCTTTGTTGAAACTGAGCTCGCGGCAGCGGCACTTCTTATGCACCCAAAAAAGCCACTCCTTAGTAAAAAGTACATGGCAGCCCACCTGGAGTTTGCCAAAATCCACTTGAAGGACTCTCAGACCATGAGAAACAAAATTCTTTGGTCTGATGAGACAAAGATTGAACTCTTTGGTGTGAATGTCAGACGTCATGTTTGGAGGAAACCAGGTACCGCTCATCACCAGGCCAATACCATCCCTACAGTGAAGCATGTTGGTGGCAGCATCATGCTGTAAGGATGTTTTTCAGTGGCAGGAACTGGGAGACTAGTCAGGATAGAGGGAAAGATGAATGCAGCAACGTATAGAGACATCCTGGATGAAAACCTGCTCTAGAATGCTCTTGACCTAAGACTGGGTTGACAGTTCATCTTTCAGCAGGACAATGCCCCTAAGCATACAGCCAAGATATCAAAGAGTGGCTTCAGGGCAACTCTGTGAATGTCCTTGAGTGGCCCAGCCAGAGCCCAGACTTGAATCACATTGAACATCTCTGGGGAGATCTGAAAATGGCTGTGCACCGATGCTTCCCATCCAACCTGATGAAGCTTGGGAGGTGCTGCAAAGAGGAATGGGCGAAACTCCCCAAAGATAAGTGTGCCAAGCTTGTGGCATCATATTCATAAATACTCAGGCCTGTCTTTTCGTATGGGCTCAATGGGCACTTGCCCGGGGGCCCCAGGAGTATAAGGGGCCTAGGATGATAGCTGAGGCCCCCCCCCCTTTCCAGGGATACAAGATTTTTTTAAATCGGCCCTGGGGAACCGGAGATATTCAATGTCAAACCAGTGGTCCCCATCCAAGCCTGTTAATTGCTCTTAACAGACATATCTCTGGTTCTGTCTGACTTCGAGTTTTCTGATGGTATACTCAAAAATCTGGGACTCTGCCCTTTCAGCGGACACTAGCAGCTCGTCTCTACTATGTCCAGAACCAGGGATATCAGCCTTCAAGCAGCTGGTCCCTGCTCCAGCTCCACACGCCTGCTATGCAGTTTTATATTTTCATCTGTGAATTGCTCTGGCTCCTGAACTCTGATCCCCAGGTCCCCAGTATCTCCTGAAAGGTGGGACTCTCTAGTTTTTTTTTTATTCCATTCAAAGCTAAGAAATCTATTTCCAGGAACTTGAGATATCTGCAGTCAAGCAAGCTGCCCTCCCACCAGAAAATGATGAATATTAAACCCACTCCACTATCCACCCCACCCTACATATTAAACAACCCCTACCACCCTGGAAGTCATGTACCAGGGCCCCTTCAGCACAATGCCCACTTCTAAAGTTTAGCGTTCTCCCTCCTGCCCCATCTGTGCAGTAAAGGAGTATTTAGCAGAAATTACTGCTCCAGTTCCTACAAGCTGAGCGGAAGATAGAACACCCCCTACCGCCAGTGGGACATCAAAGCTGCTGCTGGTAGCACCCCCCACCCCTACCGCTGGAGGTTGGGTAGGGGCTCCAGTGAATTGCTGTGCCCAGGGGCCTACACTGCTGATAAGACTGCCCTGTGAGGCTGTAATTGCTGCCAAAAATGCATCAACAAAGTATTTAGCAAAGGCTGTGAATACTTATGTACATGTGATTTCGTAGGTTTTTTTATTTTTAATAAATGTGCAAAAATCTCAAAAAACTTTTTCACGTTGTCATTATGGGGTAAATGAATTTATTCCAGTTTGAAATAAGGCTGTAACCTAACAAAACGTGGAAAAAGTGAAGCGCTGTGATTACTTTCCCGATGCACTGTACATATAGCATAATATGAACTGGGTGCACTGAATGGTATAATGTGATTTATGGAACTAATATGGGGCATAAAATTAACAACTGCTGTGGAGTGAGGTGTCTCTTTTATTTACTAAGTAGGACATCTTACAGGAGCAGTATGCGCATGTCCTACCTATTAACACTCCATTATGGTATAGTACAGTGGAAATATTTTTCAGTTACTGGCACAAACACAGGCATCCAAATGCCGCCCCTAGGCACGTGCCTCATGTGCCTAATGGGAAATTCACCACTGCCATTTGACGCTTCTTTAGACATCACCATCGTTCACACCATGGAAACTTGCACCAGCCCTGTGCTAGGTGCAGAGTCTCCTTCTGGGCATGTCCTCCAGTGTGAGTGATTAAGTGATTATGTACTCAATCACTTTCAGTGACACTCCCCAAGTCCGCAGAGAGGTGCAGGGGTGCCAACAGCTCAGCTAGGCCCCGATACAGGAAGGGGCATCGCCAACAAGGGGAATGCGTGGCAAGATTCCCTCCTTATAAAATATTTAAAATATATAATTTACATGTGGCTGTGCGGGTGGGGGGGGGGGGGGGGTTGGCAGTGCAGATCTGGTGGGGGGGGCAGTGCAGATCTGGGGGGAAGGGGTGGCAGGGGCGCTTTGGTGTGTGGGTACAACCGCTCCCCCAGGCAGGGAGAGAGAGGGGTGACTCCTACTGCCTCTTTCCAGCATGTGCTGGGCTGGGGAGAGAGGCTACTGCAGCACCAGACAATCCTCTATCTCCCTGCCCGAAGTATAGCTCTATGTAATAGGGAAGAGGGAGGTGGGGCAGCGGGACCCGGGCCTTTCCAATAGGCCTGGGCCCGGATAAAAAGTACTCCCCCTCTCTGCGCCACTAGAGAGGGGTGAAGCAGTTACTACTAACCTGGGCCTGAGCCGGCTCGAGGGGCTCGGCGCGGGCCCCGATCAGTAGCACAATGGGCAGAGATAGGAGACTGATACACCTCCCACCCCGGGATTGGCTCCCTGGCCGATGCGGCAAATCTACCTTTCTTCCCAGCACCACGCATATGATTTTTTTTAATGAGGGGAGGGGATATGGTCACGCCTTCCCAATTTGGCCATGCCCTGAGCGTACCTTGACTGCCTTGGCACTCCCATAGGACACAGCATCTCTTTGCATCTGAATAGCCCAGTCACCAGCCAGGAATGCCCAATCCATTTCTAATACTGTGAATCATTATCAGTATGGCGACTTTGTGGCGGGACTTAGATACATGCGCAGTACAAAAATATGACATCGGCTGTGCAAGCAGCTCAGAATCAGGCCCTCAGTCTCATTTAAATATAGAAAAAGACACCCCTAAAATAAGTAACCAATGCTATAGCCTGGAGTTTTATCTGTCATTGTGGGCGACACAGAGCATGGGGTCCCATTACTACAGTAGCAACGTGCACCAGATAATGGTAGTCTGGGCTGGTCATATTAAAATATGGACCTGTGGTAAATATGGACCCTATCCTGATTTGATATGACAGCCCCAGAGTGGTCAACAGTGAAACTACAAATACCAGCATGTCAATGACTACCAAAGCATGCCAGAGTATTTAGTTCCACAATAGTACCTAATAGTAAATATTAAAAAAATTAAATAAAAATATAACACCTTTTTCTGTCTTGCTTTTCACATATTGGGGGTCATTCAGACCCGATCGCAGGCTGCATTTTTTCGCAGCCGTGCAATCGGGTCTGAACTGCGCATACGTGTGACCCGCAATGCGCAGGCACGTCGGCCGCCGGCGATGGGCAGCGACGGATCTTATGAAGAAAGCGATCGCACCGACGATCGCAAGAAGATTGACAGACAGAAGGCGTTCGTGGGCAGCAACACACTGTTTTCTGGGAGTGTCAGGAAAAACGCAGATGGGCCCGGCCATTTCCAGGGAGGGTTCCTGACGTCAGCAACATCCCGGATCGTCGCAGCGGCTGAGTAAGTCCTGGGCTGTGCAGAAATTGCACAGACTTTTGTTTGTGCAGCTCTCTGCACAGCCCATCGCACCCCTGCACAGTGTTTTCTCCCTCCCCTGTAGGCGGCGATTACCTGGTCGCAGCAGTGCAAAAAATAGCCATTGACTCCTTCAAGTGATTTGAGACTGTTCTCTTGCCTTGCCGCTCCTTTAAGCATAAGTTATATTCATCTAATATACAGTATTTTGTTATTTTCATTTCTTTTTGACCTTCTAAATTAAACTATATTTTCATTTGGTTTATGAGTTTAATGAAGTGATAAATCAGGTGTGGTGTTAAAAGATAAAACAAAACACTGTGGGTGTCTTTGCTGGGTGTGGTATAGAAGGTCTATAGTAATTAGACAGTCATTAGGTCGACATGTATTAGGTCGACAGTGTAAAAATGTCTACATGGAAATGGTCGACACAAAAAAGGTCAACACAAGTTCTTAAGTTTTTCAGGCGACATTTTCTATGCGTGGAACCAGCTCGGGATGTATTATTGCTCTGCTACCTCCCGGGCTCCCCGGAAATTAAATTACAAAATTATTATATTTTATTTATTTTTCAGTATCTCATATATTCATCCGCCAAAAGTAAATCCATATTAAATGACAGTTTCAGTACAATATAATAAACAACCAACACTGGTGAGCAGATGTGGCATAATAGTGTAATAATACAGAATATGGGCCGGATGAAGTGACGCCCGAGATCGCCGGAGGTACGAGATGCTGGACGATCACAAACGTGCACAGACCATGCCTTGTAAGTCATAGCTTCTTTAAAAAATGTCCGAGACCGGCCGGCATCTCGCAACTCTGGCGATCTTGGGAGTTATTACATCCGGCCCTATACTGTAAGTGGATTCGGTGTAGTATACAGAAGAAGGGTTTCTACATAAAGCCCATACACCTCTACAGGTGATATAACCCAGAGACACCCAATACATAATACACAGTGCAGGGAGAGGGGACTTATTCCATATAATAGAGGAGTTCCTGATAAACATGCAGTGATGACATCAGAAACTCTTCTGATAAACACCCACAGGTGCTCCTCACACATCACAACAGAGTACTGTGTTCATGGTCCTTTTTGGCCAACTGCTCTGTTGCTGGGCAGGGCCTCATTCATAGTGGCCAGTTGTAGTGAGTAATATGCGGGTGGTGGATGCCAGGGGAGATATCATGCTGTGCCGCCTCCCAGCAGGTGGCGCCCCTAGGCACTAACTACAGGATGTGACTGCGCCTTTTTTTCTCCCTGTTCCTCCTACCTATGTATTAGATTACATTTTTTCCACCATATTTTGTAAGCTAGGGATGACCATCGGTGGGTTATCAATCGATGGTTACCATCGATAGATAACCTCGATGGTGTTAAACTATCTGGATGGGATCCATCGATGGTTTACCCAACGATGGTCATCCCTGCATTACTGTGCAATGAAATTAAGGCCAATCAGAGCCCAGGGGCACGGCTTCACAGGTGTCAGGGGGTGGGGCTAAGCTCAGTGCCCTGACACTGAGAAAAAAACAAGACAAACTATTCAGTAGCACTGAACCATCAATGGCGGGAAACCATCTGGTTATCCACAATCAATGGTAAAAGTATTCGACTTCGGCCATAGTCCATCGATGATTTTGAATCATTGATGGTCGATAGCCATCCCTATTGTAAACCTTCAGTTCATAATATGGCTGGGTACACATCTGACAGATCTACCTGCTAACCCACCCTCACACTCAGACCCGGCGCCACCCGCTCAGGAAAGGGATGCAGTGCAGGGAGGCGCTTTCCCTGCTGCAGCTGGCTGATGCGCATTTCACACTGTGACAGGCAGCGGCGCTGCAGGTTTAAGTGTCCTCTCCCCCTCCATGGCTGTGTGCACTGTGCAGAAAGACCCAAAAAGGGGGTGGAGCTACATGGAATGGAGGAGCGGACTCCCTTTGGTAAGAAGATGTAAAGAGAGTGAGTGAGCTTGAGAAAGTGTGTGTGTGTGTGTATCTGTGTGACTGTGTGGGCATAATTTGTGTAAGCGGCACTACCACAGGTGAGATTGTGTAAGCGGCACTACCACAGGCACTACTAAGGGGGCATTTTGTGTAGCGGCACTACTACAGGAGGCATTATTTGTATAAGCGGCACTACCACAGTGGCGATTACGTGTATAAGAAGCATGCAGTGTTATGCGAATAAGATTGTGCTACTGTGGAGTAATTTGAAATGGGGGTACTATTGTGTGGCCATGCCCCGTCCTTGTAAGACCACACCCCTTTTTCGGTGTGCACCAAAGGCGCGCGCTATCTCTTTGTAAAATATGGGTGGGCGCAAATTTATAATTTGCAGGGGGCCGCAGGACATCCTAGCACCAACCCTGCTCACGCTGGTGAATCCGCCGATTCTGGCAAGCTTATACACTTACCAATCAGTTGCTTCATATGTCTGTGCTGACTTCTCAACTGGGCGAGCATTTGAATTTGCCCGTCCCGTTGAGATATCAGTCACCAGTGGTCCCTGCAGCAAGTGTATGGGCAGTCAGCGGGCCATCCATACATATAGCCATATATCTGAGGATATATTGGGCTTTGGCTGTGCTGCAGGGTCGACGTGTATGCCTGTGAACAACATTGTTCACATTCATATTGTGTGTACACGATCCGATCAGCAAATGATATATCGTCTGTTTCATAGAACGGACTATATATTGTCCAGTGTGCACCAAGCATTTTAGTCTTGTTTAATATGCTTTAACTAGCAGAAACTAATGTTACTTCATGTGTAGCAGCAGGCCCATTAATATATATATATGTGTAAACATCACATATTATTAAGTATGATCTGTGTACATTAATTAAATCATTAATATCATGGATATTTATTGTACAGAGCACCAGTGTTTGAGTATATCTACTGTACTCAGTGGTCTCTCATATACGGAGATACAGTATGCTGAGCTGTTCTCTGATTTCACCTGGATTCTTTCTAAATAAGGAACTCCCCAGTGACACAGCAGGGAGTTTCACATGCACTCAAATGTTTGCACTGTGACAGGGAGGTGTACACAGGGCTCCCTGCCTATTGTTCCGCTCTTGTTCTTCTTGCCATTTACACTGTATGCAGAGAAGGTGGATATTTATGAAATAAAACCCTGTAGTAAATAGAGTTATTTAAGATTTCCATATATATCATCATAGAATCTTCAAAACTAATATTTCATACCTCCCAACTGTCCTGAATATAGCGGGATAGTCCTGCTAAATGGACACTCCCGCTGTCCCACCTGCAGGCAGTGTCCTGCAGGTGGGGGGGGGCAGATTGGGAGAGCCAGTGATCACGGCTTACGGTCATTAGGTCGACAGTCATTAGGTTGACCACTATTGGTCGATATGCATTAGGTCGACGTGGTCAAAAGGTCGACATGGGAAAAGGTCGACATGCATTTTTCACATATTTTTTTCTTTCATTTTTTTGAACTTTTTCATACTTTACAATCCGTGTGGAAAATGATTGGGAACGGTAACCTGTGCCGAGGGCAGCAGTAGTGAAGCGAGGCACCTTGCCCAAAGCAAGGCAAGCTAAGAAAGCCATGCGAGGGGACACGGTGCACTAATTGGGGTTCCGCGTCACTTTACGAAGAAAACAATATAAAAAAAGACCTAATGACCATGTCGCCCTAATGCATGTCGACCAATAGTGGTTGACCTAATGTCTGTTGACTTAAATCTTGTCGATCTAATGACCCATACCCTTGATAACTGACTGAATAGATGCCGTGCCCATGCGCACAGCATCTATCAGTGACGGGAAGGTTATCCGGGGCTGCCCAGCGATTGTGTCTGTTACCTTCGTGATCAGGACCTGGAAGTGACATAACGAGAGGGCAGGAGAGAACTTCCACCCTTACAGCAACTAAGTGTTTTGTCCGTTCTCCGTTCGTTTGAGGGTAATTTTTTATTCTATGCACCGTTCGCCACGTTTCGGGCTTCAGGCTCGATGTCTCACTTCGCTCGCCACAGGTTACTATTCCAAATAGTTTGTGACATGGATCCAGGGGCTTATGGGAAAGGTCCTCTACACAAAGGGAAACTAGACGCTACCCTTCCCAGCTGCTCAGGGAGTGCTGGGCACGCCCCCAAAATAACGAAAACGGAGGCCGCGAGACTAGGCCTGCACCAGAGGCCCAGCCCCCTTCTGAGGCTCCGTCCCCTTTTTCGGAGGACCAGCACCCCTTCCACCAAACACACTAACCCGCAATCGTCACCCACTCCTCCCGCAAAAGGACCACGATAAACCTACAGTTCACAATTACGGGATCCCTGTCAGCAGTGGACCTGCTGGAGAGAATCAGGAGCAGCGGCAGTCCATCCCTGTCAGCCAGGCATCGGCAGCAGCAGAGTGAAGAAGGACCGTAGTTGCTGCTGCTGCATCTCAGTGTCATTGCTACTCAAACCACCCCTCACCATCAGCACCTATGATCACCGTTCATTCCCCCTCCCACCATCACTGCTCATTGAGGTCGGTGCCACTGCTGCCAGTCCCCTGTGAACATATCAGTACAGCCCCAGTGGCACTGTGCAACCCACCCCCCATAGTCGGCACAGTGCAAATCCCCCCCCCCCCATAGCTCTCACAGTGCATCCCTTCTATAGTTGGCACAGTGAACCTCCTGCTTCATAGTCGACACAGTGCACACCACTCCATTTTGAGATGTGCAGGCCTTAGCATATTGGGGTAAATGCACTATTTTCCACAAAAAAAAATCACTGCAGGAGATACTGAACTACAGGTACCAGGGCAAGCTGACACTTGTGGTTCTCCAAGTGCCAGCTTGTCTTGGCAGCTGTACCATGCTGGTACCTGTAGTTCACTATAAAAAAGGGGAGAAAATAGCCTCGTTTATTGAAATGAATAAATAGGCATACAAAAGCTTTTTTTTTTTTGTAATTAAAACGTGTAGAAGTAGACAGACCCTGCCTGCCTACTACTGTGACATCACAAGTTGGACAGAAGTTGGCTGCTCTGATGAAAAGGTAGCAGATTGGCTAGTCTGATAAAAAAAAAAAGTTGGTTAGGTGTGTGGGGCACGGGTTTAATTGTACAGAAATGTTGGATGGTTGGTCAGTTGGGTGGTTGGAGGAACGTTGGTCTGATGTTGATGTATGGCCAGCATTACTAATAGCAATATGTGTGTACATTGTAGGAGCTTATTTGTGGTAGGACTGAGGCAGGTGAAAAAAATTCCTTGATAAAATGCCCCTTTTTCGTGATTGCGCCTCTGAAACTCATAGGTTTTGGAACTTATCCCAGATCCTATATGTTTTCACATGAGAATGTTATATTTTTCAGGGGCAAAAACTGGGGAACAATTGAAATGGCTAGAATTTTTTTATTTTTTTTGGGGGTGAGGGGGGGGGATTAATGGTTTGTTGGGGGGTCCAATTGAGTATCCCCCAAATGGTTGTACTAATAATTTTCTCGACTGATAACTAATTTTTTTTTTTTTTTACAATTTTTTATAGTAAATTATACAAGGAAAACACTAAGTTTTTACTACACTGGAGCTGTGTCCTGTAGCTTATCTTCCACAGGAACAAACGACTGAGGGGGCAATTCAGACCTGATCGTAGCAGCAAATTTGTTAGCAGTTGGGCAAAACCATGGGGGTAATTTAGATGATGATCGCTGCTGTGCGTTTTCGCACAGCAGGCGATCAGGTCCAAACTGCGCATGTATATAAATGTATACTATTTCTATCTATTTTAGATGTGGTAATATAAAACGTTTTCTAATATAGTTTGAGCCTGTGTGTGATTAATTCACCTAATGGATAGCAGACCCATCTACTATTTGGTATAAATATTGCTATTATAAAACAGACCCAAGCGCAGTGAATATTGGTGTTGTTGTATGATGAGGAATTCACAAACATCGCATTAAGGGGGTAATTCCAAGTTGATCGCAGCAGGATTTTTGATAGCAATTGGGCAAAACCATGTGCACTGCAGGGGGGGGGGGGGCAGATATAACATGTGCAGAAAGAGTTAGATTTGGGTGGGTTATTTTATTTCTGTGCAGGGTAAATACTGGCTGCTTTATTTTTACACTGCAAATTAGATTGCAGATTGAACACACCCCACCCAAATCTAACTCTCTCTGCACATGTTATATCTGCCTCCCCTGCAGTGCACATGGTTTTGCCCAATTGCTAACAAAAATCCTGCTGCGATCAACTTGGAATTACCCCCTAAGGGTCTAATTCAGCATGAGTTGTAGTTGTGTGAAAGATCGCACATCTACAACTCATTAAACTAACATGCGGGGGGGGGGGCACCCAGCACAGGGCAAGGCAGCCCCACATTTCGGGTCCTCCCCTCCTGCTAACATGCAAGCGCTTCGCTAAGCAGTGAAGCGCTCGCAGATAAGTGTAGCCCCCTGCCTGTAGCCCTATGTTTCGGGTCACAGCGGCTGCGTGTGACGTCATGCAGCCACCACAGGCTGCCCCGCAAACCAACCGGACACGCCCGCGTTGTACAGGCCACGCCCCACAAGTGTCGCATATTTTTAGATTGTTCCAAGACAGTTGTAATTTTCTCACTTTTTACTTTTGACTTAGGTTAATTATATTTACAAAACTTGTCCTTGTGTGCATGCTCTTTATTGTTACTTTTATTAAATTTAGAATTACAAGCATAATTAGATTAATTTAGCATGCGTAACCTGCTGATCATGGGGTATTTACTGTTCATAAATAAATCAAAGTATTCACAGCGCTTCACTTTTTCCACATTTTGTTATGTTACAGCCTTATTCCAAAATGGAATAAATTATTTTTTCCCCTCAAAATTCTACACACAATACCCCATAATGACAACATGAAAAAAAAAATTTTTTTTAGATTTTTGAAAATTTATTAAAAATAAAAAACGAAGAAATCACATGTACATAAGTATTCACAGCCTTTGCCACGAAGCTCAAAATTGCGCTCCGGTGCATCATGTTTCCACTGATCATCCTTAAGATGTTTCGCTGGGCAACGACGCCAGGACCGAAGAAAGCGATCGCAGGCCCGATTGCAAGAAGATTGACAACTGGAAGGAGGATCGGGGCGTCTACTCACTGTTTCCCGGGCATGGTAAGGCGAACGCAGGCGTGTCCGGGCGGATGTCTGACGTCACAGCCGGGACCTTCATCGCTGGATCTGTCGCAGTGGGTAAGTAGTTGCAGGGCTGGTCTTGTTTTGCATGAAACTATTTTAGCATAGTAGGGCTGCACAAGCAATCGCAGCCCTGCTGTGCTAAAATACGCTCCCCCATAGGCGGCGTCAAGTTGATCGCAGAAGCAGCAAAAAGTTGCTACGTGCAATCAACCCGGAATGACCACCTTTGTACGTTTGCACTAGTAGGCGCTTTAGAACGTAATTTTTTACTATTTTATGCGTGTTTCACAAATACACTGTTTTTTAGCAGCCACCCATAGATATTAATGGGAAGTGTTTCTTAATAATTAATTCTATAAATTATCTATGTGTTATTTCTTTGACATTTGTGCGCTTAGTTTCAAATTCTTTATATATATATATATATGTGATAGCCGGGCAGCGGCAGGTCCATAAGTCATTTTAACAAGCATTGCACACCAGGCCGTCTCATCACATAAGCAAGCAGTTTATTCACAGTTCAGATAGGGTTATCATGACAGTAACATTTAACTTCTTTTTTTTCTCTCCAGCACAATATTCATATGGGTTACATCAGGTTACATCTCCTTTCATTTGCTTCACTGGCAATAACAGCATTTACAGTGATGTGACAGCATTACAGTACAGTACATACCAGCGCAGTCTCTGGGAATCAGTAGTGCGGCTTCCGCAAACTGAGATTCATTTCAGTGTGCTCTCCCCCATTCTCTAGGGGCTCTATCTAAACGGGATCTCTCATGGACACGTTACTGGGGGCCTTCCGCCAAACGTGATTTCCTATCACTCACCCAGCTCACCCTCTCCCGAAGACTCACACCTCACGTCCTGCTTCTTGGGTACCCCTGAAGGTGAGGATCCCCTTTATTTCTTCCACTGATTGTTCATGCTGTAGCTGCTCTCACACTGCAAATCTGGGCTCTCCCTCTCTTCATAGCAACACCCACACACTGCTCTTCTCTCCATCATGCCAGGGACTGTGGAGTTATAGATGCTTGTTCCACAGTCCCCAGACTGCGTTTCTCCTGGACACTAGCCTGTGCCCTCCATCTCAGTCCTCAACTCACACTAGACTGTCCTGTGCTTTGTTCCTTTTGCTAAAATCCCCCTGCTCTTCCTGTCCTAACCCCCTAGATGTGGCAGGGTCTGCCAGAACTGGTTTTGGGGCCATAAAACTCCCCCACTCACTGATAAGAATTAAATAGCTTTTGGAACTTTCCAATATCTCGTCTCCTAACATTCCAGTATGCCACATATACATATATATATATATATATATATATAGGCAGTGGTGGTGGTCTGCTGCAATTTCCAGTATAGAGTCAATACCTGCAGGCATCAGCAACTGTGAGTTGAGCCGGTGTTCGCTGGCGCCACGGCCGCTCTACACTGAACTGAAGAAACTTGAAACAAACTACAGTTCCCAGCGGCCCTTGCTATCGGGAGCTCCCGGAAGCAAGGGCTTCTGGGAACTGTAGTTTATTTAGAGTTACTTCACTGTAGAGCGGCTGCGGTGCCTGCAGGCACCTGTTCAACTCACAGTTGCTGCTGCCTGCAGGTACTGACTATGTGATTCTACCCCTTGGCCACGGGTGGCACCGCCTGGCGGTGCGCCTCCACTGCTGGCACCCCTGGCGATTGCCATCCTGTCTAAAGGGTAGATACGCCCCTGATGGGGGCTAATTCAGACCTGATCGCTGGTGTGCTTTTTCGCACAGCAGCGATCAGGTCTGAACTGCGCATGCACCGGTGCCGCAGTGCGCCAGCACATGCCAGACAGCTGACGGCTGTCTTATCCCTGCGATTGCCTCTGCCTGATTGACAGGCAGAGGCGGTCGCTGGGCGGGAGGGGGCCGGCGGTGTTTGACCACCATTTAGGGGGCGCGGTCCAGGCAGCGCAGGATGCCCCTCGTACATGTGCAATGCGAACGCTACACATGCGCAGTCATTCAATAATCGCTCAGTTTGCGAATTCTCTGAATAGCGATCTATGCTGAATTAGGCCCTGTATTGACTCTTTTCACTCATTTCATTTGATCACTTTATTCAAACCGCGTTTTTTTGAACCCTAAATGTTTTTTGGACCTTTATACTGTATGTTTGTTTTGTCTTGTCAAGTTTTTGCATACCAGTATTAGGCTGCCCCAAGAGGTACGTACATCACATGCAGAGCTGGATTAAGGCTTTGGGGGGCCCGGGGTACTTAAGGCAGGGGGGGGCCCTAAGATGGTTTCACATTCCGTTTTCAGTAAGAGGTGTGTGTAGTGGAAGTTATAAAGGTAAGGGGGCACTGTAATGTGGCATAATAAGAACTGGGGGCACTGTAATGTGGCATAATATGAACTGGGGACACTATGTTATAATATGAATTGGAGGTACTGTGTGGCATAATGTGTACTGGCAGTACTACAATTAGACATAATGGAGGTCATTCCGAGTTGTTTGCTCGTTGCCGATTTTCGCAACGGAGCGATTAATGCGAAAATGCACATGCGCATGGTACGCAGTGCGCATGCGCTAAGTATTTTAGCTCAAAACTTAGTAGATTTACTCATGGCAGAACGAAGAATTTTCATCGTTGAAGTGATCGAAGTGTGATTGACAGGAAGTGGGTGTTTCTGGGCGGAAACTGGCCGTTTTATGGGAGTGTGCGGAAAAACGCAGGCGTGCCAGGATAAAACGCGGGAGTGTCTGGAGAAATCGGGGGAGTGGCTGTCCGAACGCAGGGCGTGTTTGTGACATCAAACCAGGAACGAAATGGACTGAGCTGATCACAGTGTAGGAGTAAGTCTCGAGCTACTCAGAAACTGCTAAGAATTTTCTATTCGCAATTCTGCTAAGCGAAGTGAACAACTTGGAATCACCCCCAATGTAATTAGGACACTACTATGGTTCATAAAATAAACTATGGGGCATAAAATTAACTAAGGCACTACTATGTAATTACTATGTAATTAGGGCATAATATTACCAACTACTGAGGAGAGGTGTCTCTAAAGCATTGGGAGAGGGGCCCTTTCAAAATGGTGCTATTGGGCGCACAAAGGGGGTAATTCAGATATGATTGCTCGCTAGCTGTTTTTGCAGTCCTGCTTTCACATAGTCGCCGTCCACCGGGAGTGTATTTTAGCTGTGCAAGTGTGCGATCGCATGTGCACCCGAGCGGTACGAAAACAGTTTGTGTAGTTTCTGAGTAGCCCAGGACTTACTCAGCCGCTGCGGTCACTTCAGTCTTTTTGGTCCCGGAATTGACGTCAGACATCCGCCCTGCAAACGCTTGGACACGTCTGCGTTTTTCCAACCACTCCCAGAAAACGGTCAGTTGCCACCCACAAACGCCTTCTTCCTGTCAATCTCCTTGCGATCAGCTGTGCGAATGGATTCTCCGTAAAATCCATTGCACAGCAGCGACCTGCTTTGTACCCGTATGACGCGTCTGCACATTGCGGTGCATATGCATGCGCAGTTCTGACCTGATCGCAGCGCTGCAAAAAAAGCTAGCGTGCGATCAGGTCTGAATGACCCCCAAAGTTCTGGCTAAGTCCCTGCATATGAGCATATGAGTACTGCTGTACATACACATACACACAATAACAATGATATGTAAGACTAATAAATATTAATTAATATACATGCATATATATTACATCATATAAATGTGTGTGTGTGTGTGTGTGTGTGTATATATATATATATATATATATACACACACACACACATACAGTATATACAATATACAGGAGGGTGGCACTTTAGCACTGATCTGTAAATTAAGCGGTACTGGAACCAGTGTACGTCATTTCAGTTCTATTTAAAAATAACACTGAAATGATGGCCACTGGTCTAAAGTGCTAACCCTCCTGTACTGTTCTTTGCTTTGGTACAGCACCTTGGCCCATTGTATTACTTTCATGTGAGTGCCTGATTTTGGATAGACATAAAAAAAAAAATTTAGAAAAACGTTTTTGGTATGGGGCACCTTTCCCTTTGCGCTCAAAATTTCAAGTAAAAGTAGAAAAAAGAAGTCAACTTAACTTAAAAAGGTGGATCCTCTATTTCTGTTGTATAAATCTCCACAACTGGATACCTTTGCGTGTGTTATATGCAAAGAACTTCCAAAATGCATATATATGGGAGAGAGAAAAGAAGAACCATCTAGTGCAATATGTTTGTCACAGTATACGTCATATGCATGAACACTGTTTCTCACCCCAATAAAATTCAAATGAATATATTAAAAATGAATTGCATTTAATAACAAGGTTTAAAAATAGGAATATTCCATTATTTCCACAAATGGATAGTCAGCAAATTTACAATCCAGGATTTTATGAAGGTGGCTTCCAACCAGAAATCAGACAATAGAAGTGCTCTTAAAGAAAGCTGTATAGATGTTCCAAGTCCCCGGGGAAGAATCAGCTCCTGTAATGGGCACCCCGTCTTTGTCCACGTCTGGTCAGTCTGCCGTTGTTGTTTCCTTCTCTTAGCCAACGCGTTTCAATCAGTTCACTGATCTTTGTCAAGGCATATCCTGTTCCTCCTCTTCTGGGATCTTTATACCCCTCCAAATTACCCCTCCTGATTTCTGGGAGGAGCCACTTCCATTTACATATTAAATCGATAATATATACCAATATTCACAAGTATATCATTATTTAAACATTTTGTTATAACATCTTATGTGTCCTCATATTTATTATAAAAAAACCGCCATCATTAACTATATAAAACATCATTTTCTTTAAAAAAACAATTAATTTTCTACACCGGAAGTGACTGGTGCCCTGTGATATAGACGCCGGTATCCCCGTATATTAGTTCCGCTTCTCCGGATCTAGGCCATATTACTGTAGCGCATCCGGTCATGTGGAAACCTCACTTCCGGTCACGTGATCGCCACTTTCGAGCCGTCCTCCTAGTGACTGCTTCCTGTTATTGGTCACGTGATCGGCGTGTGCCGACATCGGCGTCATTCCTCCATCATTTCCCCTTCTAATGGAAACATATGTCCACACCCTCGGTCACCATGGTAACCTTGTTCTTCTACACTGGAGGTTCTGAAGTGGCCATGTTTGATTCTGGCATGCTCCGTTTTTTTTCCAATACATACCACAGTCTCTAATGTAGATGTATTTAGAGGACACATTTCACTTCACTTATTCACAGATTTACTATTTCCTCTATCAATAAACACCGATCACTTCGTTCTTCCTTTTTCCACATATTTGTTACTCAATATTCCACAGATCTTTCCCAGTACACTGCAGTGATAAAGAGAAATTTACATGTGCCTTTTAATTGTTATCTATTGTACATAAACAAAATCCATTCGTACAGTAAAATACATTTCACAGGCATCTCATTTATTTAACCCAAAAACCATTTGACCTCGAAGTCTTTATTCAGACCTCCAGGGATCAAGGTTTTCAGGGAATAAATGTATTGCATCTCTGTCTTTGCTAATCTGGTAGCTATATTATCGCATCTCCAATTGCCCTTTATTTGTTTCAATGCTCCAAACGTTATTAATTCTTTAATACTTCGGTTATGTTTTTCCTTAAAATGAGATGATAAAGCATGTGTGTCCAATCCATTTTTTATGTTACGTAGGTGTTCAGCAAATCTAGTTTTTAAATTTCTACTGGTCCTCCCTATGTAGAAGAGTCCGCAGCTGCACCCAATGAAATAAACCACATTTCTTGTGGTGCAGGTAATGAACTCCTCTATCTTATTGGCATGACCATTTATGGTTACCTCCGTGCATTTGCTGACACCCCCTATATTTTTACACATGCTACAGTCCCCACATCTAAAAAATCCTTTTGAAGGGTACGAGTAATAGCTTTGGGTGGTGAGAATGCACTTCTTACTAGTTTGTCCTTAATATTTTTTGCTTTCCGATAAACAAATTGGGGCAAATCGGGGATCACATCTTTTAGCAGAGGGTCACCCCTCAATATTGGCCAATGTTTCCTAAAGATACCCTCTATTTGTTTATGTTGATCATTGAAACCTGAAATAAAGGCCATGGAAAAATCCTTTTTTGTGTTCACTCGTTCCTTTTTATTTAATGTTAAAAGGCTATTCCTATCCATATTATCACATTTCTGTTTTGCTTTTTCAAAAAGAGAACCCTACTAGGCTATTTAAACCAAGATCAATAAAAGAGCGTCTCAGTCACCGCCCGCTACCCACTTTGCAAAGCTATTTCCTCATAAGCAGACTTGCTGTTTGGATCGTCTCCGACCTTTGCGAAATCTCCTGATAATTTGCTCTCTGTTTCTGCCTTTGAAAACTTCTGCTAGGCTCACGTGTTCCAGCTCATTGATACAGTTTCGTCATACAGTATTTGACCGGTAATTCTTTCATTTACGGTTTATAATTATTTATATACGTAAATGATGAATGTCCCTGTGCATTGCTCCCTGGCCTGTACAATTTATCCCGGTGTATTTTAAAATGTATACTATCTCTCACTCCATATCCGAGCGCTGCCACGTGCTGGGGGTTCACGGTCGGCGGCCATTTTGTCAGGTTGCTAAGCGATCCAGCTCGGTATAACGTAATGTGCATAGACCTCGCTTATCCCGGTGTAATTAAGCTAGGGGATTGTGACGCTCCTTCAGCATTGCCCCCTGGCCTGTAAAATGTATACCATACTGTATCTCACTCCATATCCGAGCGCTGCCACGTGCTGGGGGTTCACGGTCGGCGGCCATTTTGTCAGGTTGCTCAGCGATCGAGCTCGGTATAACGTAATGTGCATAGACCTCGCTTATCCCGGTGTAATTGAGCTAGGGGATTGTGACGCTCCTTCAGCATTGCCCCCTGGACTGTAAAATGTATACTATACTGTATCTCACTCCATATCCGAGCGCTGCCACGTGCTGGGGGTTCACGGTCGGTGGCCATTTTTAGTGTGCATAGAACTCGCTTATCCACATAGGCCCCTGTGTTTTTAACTACTATATTGAGATGCACATTTCTAGGCCTACAGTATTTAATATACAGTAAGCAGCATTGTTGTTAGGCAATAATTGAAGAATTTACATACAGTACTGACATGTACTGTATGTAATGCTTGTACATCATGTCAGTCGACCCTTATGCTGTACACTACTGTAAGTCTCACAGGGCCCATGCACTTCCAAGGAGGGTTATTTACTGTACTGTATATGTTTCATACAGGAAACTAATTGCAGTCCATAACACTGAAGTGGTATTTTCAGTACTGTACAGTATACAATACTTAAATTTGAACATCAGGTACTGGATAGTAAACATGTACAGTATTAACTTCTATCATAAAACTCTTATGCATTTTCAGATGTGTAAATTTTAGACTACAGTATTCACAAATGTTTTTTCTCCATACAGGAATTATAGTTGGACAACATGCCAGTAACTATCAACAAAACGATGAGCAAGATAATCGCCAACATGATAAAAGAAAATAAAACCATCAAAGAGATCCATGCATGGCTCAAGGAAAGTGGCATTATAGTCACTTTAGAAACGGTGTGCTATCATGCATTCGAGAGAACAACGCCCAGATTTGTATTTCCTACAAAATGCACATGGTACGTACTGTACACTACTGTAATGTTTAAATGACTTGCTTTATACCATAGACAATTTTTTGGAAATAAAAAAAAACTTCATCTATTGTAACTGTGATTGTGCTGTTCATTAATTCATATTTTTCATACTGTATTGTACTGTAGGAGAGTGCAACAAATTGTGGAGGAACTAACTCGTGAGGATGATGAGCGTACTGCTTTGCAAATAAAACAAATTCTCCATTCCAAGTATGACCTGGACATATCGGCCACCAGCATCGGAAGGATGCGACGGAAAATGGGATGGACCTTTGGCGCAACAAGGTAAAATACTGAAAGCAGTATAAACCATACAGTAAATGCACTGTTAATAATCCCTTGATACGTGATATAACAATGCCATAAATCATTATACAGAGTGTGTACTTTATACTATATACAGTATGTGTGTGTGTATATACTGTATATATTCTATCCCAAAAGAGATACCTACTGTATAGGCACTCAGAGACAGCAATGAAGCATTGCCGGCTTATTGTGATGATTACATACTGTATACTGTGTGTGTGTGTGTGTACAGTATGTATATATATATATTACTCTGTATGTACCTTAATGTATGTACAGTTTAATGTATACAGTAGGTATATAATACAGTATACTGCACATACAGTCTACTGTATATACAGTAATCTGTAAATCTGTAATTTCATAACTGTATCTGATTTCATTATTTTTGACTCTTCACAGGATATCTCCAATGATAAGAGATGTGAATAAAGAAAAGAGAGTGGAACAGGCACGGCGATGGATTGAGAGTGGTGAAACATTTGATGATGTAATTTTCACAGATGAATCGTCTGTTGCCCTTGAGCGGTTCTCCAGAATGTCATTCCGGAAACGTAACCATATCTCATTAAAACCACGCCCAAAGCATCCATTGAAAGTCCATGTATGGGGAGGCATATCACGATTAGGAGCTGGTCCCCTATTATTTTTCGAAGGTACAGTACTATACTTTATTCTGTGCCTGTGTTCTGTAAAAATACATGCTGTACTGTAGAGTACATGTAACTGCACAATAAAAGGAGTTGCTTATTAATGAACAACATTTTTTGATTTCTGTAGGGATCATGGATAAGAAATTTTTCCAAGAAACAATAGTAGAGGAATGTATGGTGCCATTTGTGAATAAATATTACCCAACTCACCATAGGATATTCCAAGACAATGATCCTAAACACTCCGCCTCAGCCAAATTTATGGAAGAGAAAGGTATGAATTGGGAACGCACACCACCAGAGTGAGTATTCTTTCAACAGTGTACAAGTAAAATTTTGGATAGCACTCTAGTACTGTAAATTTATTTTTTTGTTTAATAAACAGTACAATATTGTATGTTTAATTTTCTCTATTTACTGTAATGTCATTAATTTTTTCTATACGCTTTTTTTTTATTTTTATATAGATCACCAGACATGAACCCAATCGAATTAGTGTGGGCTCAATTGAAGAGGTACATTAGGAGTGTTGCAAAGCCAACAACAAAACAGCAACTGTTGGATGGGATAAAGAAATTTTGGCTAGAAGTACTCACACCTGAACATTGTAATAATTATATAAATCACCTGTATAAAGTATTACCTGTTGTAGTCGAAAGAAATGGTCAAGCCACAAATATGTAGTTCTGTACTGTATTTTCTGTTTAAAATTTTAAATTGGTGCATTATTAAAAAAAATTATAAAATTGCCTTTGTCTGATTATTGCATAAACTAATGTAGAATATTATACAGTAGTAATGTTATTGATGTGTATGAACAGTTATTTTCAGTTTTATAAGTCCTGAATAAGAGTACTGTACATTTTGATCAGTGCAGT
Source organism: Pseudophryne corroboree (assembly GCF_028390025.1). Classification (NCBI taxonomy): domain Eukaryota; kingdom Metazoa; phylum Chordata; class Amphibia; order Anura; family Myobatrachidae; genus Pseudophryne; species Pseudophryne corroboree. Next base: position 278,757,357 of record NC_086447.1, read on the forward strand.
ACATGGAATCGGATGTTGTAATAAATACTTTTTTTTACATTAATATTGATGCTTTTCCAATAAATATTCAATTTTACAGTATGGTACGGTACAGTACATGAGGGTACCTGTACAGTATGATACGTCATTATGGGGGAGAAATACTGTATCCACTAAATGTACAGTAAAATGTTTTTTTTCTTATTACAAACACACAAATGCATCTCAGATGGAAATATGCTATACACAGCAGACAGCTTATGGTGACAGAACTTCCCTACTGTATCCCCACCCATAGTCGTGGTATATTTTAGATTGCCTAATGAGACACTCCTGCAGCATTGCCAATGATTCATGTAAAACCTGTGTGCAAACAGTATCTGTATTGAATGCAAAGTACAGTAAGAGTACAGTATACAGTATTATCAGAGCCATACCTGACCAACATGATGCCCTAGGCTAGATTTTGGCTGATGCCCTCTTGCACAGATGCTACGTAGTTCCGCCTCTAACCCTGCACCCCTTTCCCAGCACCATCACCCATTTTGGCGCTCCTACCCCCTATAATCTAAATAAGAACAATGTGCACATTTAGTGCCAGCCCAAAACAGTGTACAGTATGTTCTTGCTGGGAAGGGGCATGGTAACACAATAATACCCGAAGATGAAATGACACAACACAGTACTGCAACTTTATTCACATTATATCATGCAGTGGTGTCTCTTATTCTCATTACATCATATCATAGTACCACATTACTCCTAACAGTATTGCCCCTTATTCACATTACACCCCACCACATTCATCTTTATTTACATTAGACCACAGGTTCTCAAACTCAGTCCTCAGGACCCCACACAGTGCAGGTTTTGCAGGTCTCACAGATTCACAAGTGAAAAAATTAGCTCCACCTACTGTATGGACCTTCTAAAATGTGTCAGTTAGTAATGAATACATCTGTGCACTTGCTGGTTTACCTGCAAAACATGCACTGTGTGGGGTCCTGAGGACCGAGTTTGAGAACCACTGCATTAGACCATGCAGTAGTGCCCTTTCCTTATGTTACACCAGAAAATATTGTAGTACACCTTATACACATACAGTACAGTAATGCCACACATTAGTAATGCATTTCATATTTACATTTTCTGATTTAATTTCATAGAGCCGCAGTCACTCACAGAATATAGGCATGTACTGTAGCATCTCATTTTATTCAGCAGAAGCTGATTATTCCCGTTTGGCTAGTTTGCCGCCTCTGTACAGTATATTACAATAGAAAAAAGTTATAGTGTCAGTGAAAAAAGCACCTCATGACAGATACTGTACACAAGCTCATGTCTAAATACTGTATACTGTAAGCAGTGACATTAAGGGGTACAGTATATGCAATTGCGGTCGAATTCCGGCAGGAATACGGAAAAAATGGACACGGGATCCCCCATCTTTTTAGAACCAGCACCGGGCTCTGCGCCTGGTCCTGGTGCAAAAAATAAGGGGGACAAAAAAGTGTAGGGGTTCCCCGTATTTTTTGAACCAGCACTGGGCTCCACTAGCTGGACAGATAATGCACAGCCGGGGGACACTTTTATACCGGTCCCTGCGGCCATGGAATTAAATACCCAACTAGTCACACCTGGCCGGGGTACCCTGGAGGAGTGGGGACCCCTTAAATCAAGGGGACCCCCCCTCCAGCCACTCGATTATCTCTATCGCCCCTGTGTATTGTAGCTAGGGGATTGTGACGCTCCTTCAGCATTGCCCCATAGCCTGCAAAATCTGTGCTGTTATTTGCTCCATAGCTGAGTGCCTCCTAGGAGCTAGGAGTCACAGGCGGTAGCCATTTCAATAGAGTCTGCCCTGCTATAGAATTGTATGTGTACAGTACCGTACGGTGCATAGAACCTTTACAGTAGAAACTCTCCTGCAGCTTTGGCCTGCTTTATGTAAAACTTGTGTTTTGTCAGTTTGCTATGCGATCGAGCCCGGTGTAACGTACTGTAATGTGCATAGACCTCGCTTATCTCTGTGTATTTTGGCTAGGGGATTGTGACGCTCCTTCAGCATCGCCCCGTAGCCTGCACAACTTATGCCATTTCTCATTCCATACCCGACTGCTGCCTGCCACGAGGTGGGGGTTCAGGGGTAGTGGTCATTTTGACAGTGTGCTATGCGATTGAGTCCGGTGTACCGTAATACTGTATGCAATCCTACAGTAGCTTATCCCCATCGCCCCTGTGTATTTTGGCTAGGGGATTGTGACGCTCCTTCAGCATTGCCCCATAACCTGCACAAGGGTTCAGGGGCGGCGGCCATTTTGCCAGTGTGCTATGCGATCGAGTCCGGTGTACCATAATGTGCATACTGTGTATTTTAGCTAGGGGATTGTGACGCTCCTTCAGCATTGCCCCATAGTCTGTACAATCTGGACTATTACTTGCTCCGTAGCCTAGGGCCTCTGTGGGGCAAGGAGTCATAGGTGGTAGCCATTTCTATTCAGTCTGCCCAGCTACAGAATTGTATGTGTACTGTACGGAGCATAGAACCTTAACATTAGAACCGCTCATGCAGCTTTGCCCTGGTTTATGTGAATAAAAAAAATAATAAAGTGTCTGAAAAAAACTAACATGCATTCGTACTTAAGGAATCGAACCCGGGACTCTGAGTATAGGAAGCGAAACACTTCCCCACTTCGCCGCAGACAAATGTATAAATCCATTGGTTTTGATTATGCTGTAATGGCTACGGGATTAGGACGATAACATACTGTACAAAATTCCTAATCTTGAGAGGCAATAGTGAACTTCTAACACACATCCATTTGCGACAGTGTACACTACTGGTTTTATGTTTTGTCTGCGGGACTTGGACGCTCACATACAGTATTCATAAAGTATTGTAGATGGATCATATACTGTATGCTGTACTATTTGCGTCTATGTCGTATATACAGTACTGTATTAAATAATGCAGCGTAATGAGTATTTACTGTATGCAGCGTAATGAGACGCCTTAGTAAAGTAGTCCTTATTATATATTTCAGTATTGTATTTTACGGGAGACCACACGCATGCGCAGTGGTGATTGTAAAAAGCGACATCTGGTGGCTGATCGCAGGTATTACACGTAAAGGTAACGCCAAACGCTCTGTCTGCCTCCGTGCGATTAGGTACGCCTCTCTGTGACTAGGCGCGCCTCCCTACGCTGCATATGCTCGATCGGGACAAACGCCTCAGCCACTCAAGATAAAGGTGGCTACATCTGCATATATATATATATATAGTACACATACATATACAGTATATATATATATACACAAACATGTTCATGTTGTATGTATGTATGTATGTATATATATATATATATATATATATATATATATATATGTATGTTGTGTATGTCTGGCACTCCAATCTGTATATACCATAAATAGTTCCCATGTGCCCTCCAATGTAAATATAAAATAGAATTCATTGGTGGCGGCACACACGGTTATGCAAGAAACTTAATGTTAAATGCTACTTTTTTTAATAAAACTGAAACTACTGGTCCATACACATTAGACGATGTCGCTCTATGAGCTACGTCGTCTAATGTTTCCCCCTCTCAGGCCGGCCGGTCGGCGGCCGACTGTACACACGGAGCGATATGACCGCTCATATCGCTCAGTGACGTCATGCCTCCGCCAGCCCTGCATGCAGGTCGTGGACGACAGTCCAGATCCTGCATGCATGCCCTACCAACAGCGACGATCGTTGCCGACCCGCGGGGCCACGCATCGGTTGTCGCTGGCGGCATACACACTTGACGATAAAATGAGCGACGTCGCTCGAGGGGGAAAATGAGCGACGTCGCTCATTTTATCGTTAAGTGTGTACGGACCTTTGGAAGCATTTACCATTATGTTTCTTGCATGACCGTGTGTGCCACTGCCATTCCAAGATAGATATATCTAGATCTATATCCTGTATGTGTGTGTGTGTGTGTATATATATATATATATATATATACACATATATATATATATTCACACATATATGCATATATACAGTATAATAACACAGAACCTAAACCTATAAAAAAAAAAAAAAAAAAGCAGTACAGCCAGCCTTACTGTTACTTTGCTAGCAGGCTGCTGTCACATTGATATAATAGGAGAGCGGGAGTTCTTCTCTCTCTCTGTCACTCCTCCAAGCAGCTCCTGTCTGATGGGCACTCCACACAACCCCCCTCACTCGAGAAGCCATCCTCCTCTCCTGCAGCCTGCGCGCCCAGCCAATGACTGAGCCGCAGGCTGCTTCTTTACAGATTATTGGACAGCTGAGCCGTCGCTCAGCTGTCCTACCTTAATACAACCCAACCCGGCTGCCCTACATGGCGTGAGGCGCCTGCGCTGTTATTTCAATAATGAATGCAGACGGGAGCCGGGAGAGCCGTCGCAAGGCTGTCCGCCCTGCTTGTGGCGCTGCCGCGGCCGCACAAGTGTCTGGCAGTGCAGGGGGAGCCGGCATCACAGCACCGCAGATCGATCTGATCTGTGTTGGGTTGTGTGGGCCACGGGGGGCCCTTTTAAAAAAGGGGGGCCCAGGGTACTTACCCCCGGGTACCCCCCCTTAATCTGGCTCTGATCACATGCATTTTGTATATATGACAGTACTCTCTATAATAAAGACAATTTCTGATTGATTAAATTACATCTCAACTGTGGTTATTAACCCACTTAAGATAGCAGAGTGTTGGTGACGCACTGGGCTTTTGTTACATCTCCATGTATGTTATCTAGTCTGTAGATATACACTAAAAAGGTCTATAGTCAATAGGTCGAACACTAATGGTAGACATGCATTAGGGCGACAGAGTTAAAAGGTCAACAAGTTAAAAAGCTCGACATGACAATGGTCGACACATGTTTGTTTGGGGTGGTTTTTTTCCAACTTTTTCATACTTTACCATCCACATGGACTACGATTGGGAATAGTAACCTGTGCTGGGCGCAGCAGTAGCGGCGAGAGGACACTTGCCCAAAGCTTGGCGATGCGAGGAGATGCGGTACACTAATGGGGCTTGTTTGTGGCAGAAAAGTGATAAAACAACCAAAAACATGTAAAAAGAAGGGTGCCTGTATCAGACTTCATGTGAGATTTCATTGGTTCATCTGTTTTTTTGTTGTATTATTTATTTTGGAGAATGAAAGAGAGCTCTAGCTTGTCTCCTATAGTGCTGTTGCATATTGCAATGTTTTATTATTTACTGTTGAACCCTCTATTTCTAGATTATTATTAAGGATTCTAGCGATTTTAGGATTTTTTAAAATCATTGTTTATCTAAACTAAGTAAATAAAATGTTTTATTATTTGCTTACTAAAAATGTAATTGCACAATGAGGCTAATTGAGACCTGATCACTCGCTAGCGTTTTTTGCAGTGCTGCGATCAGGTCAGAACTGCTCATGCGTATGCACCGCAATGCACAGGCGCGTCGCACAGGTACAAAGCTGTTTGTTCAAATGATCCATTCGCACGGCCGTTCGCAAGGAGATTGACAGGAAGAAGGCGTTTGTGGGTGGCAACTGACCGTTTTCAGGGAGTGGTTGGAAAAATGCAGGAGTGTCCAAGCGTTTGCAGGGCTGAAGTGATCGCAGCGGCTGAGTAAGTCCTGGGCTACTCAGAAACTGCACAAACTCTTTTTGTATCGCTCGGCTGCACATGCGATCGCACAGTTGCAAAGCGAAAATACACTCCCCCTGTGGGTGGCGACTATATGCTCGCAGCAGTGCAAAAAAACCCTAGCGAGCGATCAGATCTGAATTAGCCCCAATGGGGGTAATTCTGAGTTGATTGCAGCAGGATTTTTGATAGCAGTTGGGCAAATCCATGTGCACTGCAGGGGAGGCAGATATAACATGTGCAGAGAGAGTTAGATTTGGGTGGGTTATTTTGTTTCTGTGCAGGGTAAATACTGGCTGCTTTATTTTTACACTGCAATTTAGATTGCAGATTGAACACACCACACCCAAATCTAACTCTCTCTGCACATGTTATATCTGCCTCCCCTGCAGTGCACATGGTTTTGCCCAACTGCTAACAAAAATCCTGCTGCGATCAACTCAGAATTACCCCCAATATGAGCAGGATTTTTTTTTAGATGAATATCTGTAGTATACACTTTTAGCACTAGATGGCGGTGTTTGCATTGTTTGTGCTTATGCAGACTGTAAGTTTAATAAGAGTAAAAAGTATGCTTAAAGCCTGCCAATACAGTGAACAGCTAAATGTCTAGAGACAGACATGGGCAAAGAGGCATCATCGGGTCACATAGTAAAATTCTGTAAGTGGCCTGGTAATACTGCTGAAGGGGTTGCTGTCGTTAGGTCGACACAACTTAGGCCGACACTCATTAGGTCGACCATTGAAGGTCGACAATGTCATTAGGTCTACATGCATTAGGTCGACATGACCGTTATGTAGACATGTACTAGGTCGAAAGGTCGACATGAGGTTTTCACATTTTTTTTTAAATTTTGGGGATTTTTTCATACGTAACGATCCACGTGGACTACGATTGGAACGGTAACCTTGCCTGAAGCCTGTCGAGCGAAGTGAGCCATGCGAGGGGACACGGTGCACTAATTTGGGTTCCCCGTCACTTTACGAAGAAAACGACACCAAAAACAGTCAAAAACCTCATGTTGACCTTTTGACCTGTCGACCTAGTACATGTCAAGCTAACACGCATGTCGACCTAATGCATGTCGACCTTCAGTGGTCGACCTGAGTGTCGACCTAAGTTGGGTCGACCCACCGACCCTTACCCTGCTGAAGTGTCCCAGGTCCCCACTCTGCTCAGAAGAGTCCTCTGCTCTGCTCTTTAGAGAGCAGAGTGGGGGTATCAGAGAGAGTGGGGTCACTGGAGATGGGGTGACATGTCACTCCTAGTTCCCCTCTACAGGTACAATATCATCAGCACACCACTTCTTTTCACCATTGATTAAAGTAAGTGAATTAAAAAAACAAAATGAATACAAACTTAGAGGCTAATTCAGAATGGATTGCTATTCAGAGAAATAGCATATTGAGCGATTATCAAAAGACTGCGCATGCGTAGCTTTCACATTGCATACATGTGAGAGGTAATAGTGACAGAAATTGCATACAGATCGTAATCGCAATGTAGCTGCCGTTTGAATGACAGGAAGCCGGCATTTCTGGGCGGAAACCTGACGTTTTCTGGGTGTGTCAGAAAAAATGCAGGCGTGCCCAGGTTTTTTTATGGAGGGTCTCTGACGTCAGCGCAGACCATTTCCAGACTGTCTCAGTCGCAGATTAGTGGCAACCTCAGACCTACTTACATTTGCTCAGACGGCCAAAAAAACTTAAATATTCTGGAAATTGCGTATGCATCTGCGAGTGGATAGTGATCTGTGATGCATTCGCAGTTTTGCACGGGGCGTTTTATCTTCCTGTCGGGGCGGCTCCTTTCTACTCGCAGACAACTGCAATTTCTCTGAATAGCGATCCATGCTTAATTAGCCCCTTAGTACTCTGTATTCCCTCTCTTCTCCCCTGTGCAAATTTAGTGTGGAGCTGGTCTTTTCAGGAACTGTATGTATCCAGTTATTTATTAAAAAATTGTCGGACTGAGAGACGCAGAGGAGGAGAGGGGGGAGAGCCGCAGGGAGACCGGGGACAGCCGCGGGCATATAGGGGAGATCAGCGCTACAGCACAGCGCCGCTCACGGCAGCTTCCACCCGGCTCCAGCAGTTGAGGTCACGCTTGCTGGAGCTGGGTGGACACTGCCGTGAGGTCGGACGGCTGTGTGACATCCTCCTGCAGCGCTGATCTCCCCGTCTGCCCGCGGCTGTCCCCGCTGGTCTTCCCGCAGCTCCCCCTCCCCCTCCTCTGGGTCCCTCATCTCAATTCGACATGAAAAAGTCGAATTCTGATGAGATTGAATAGGGGTTGTCGGATCCATTCCGACAAATGCATGTCGGAATGGATCTGACGCTAATTGAATATACCCCTTAATATGCATCCGGCTTTTTCTGAGGGGGGAGGTGTAAGGATGTGCCCTGTGGGCACATCCATGTTGTGGTCCCTAGCTGGGGACAGCGCTGGGGCAGCTTGTCTGTCCCCAGCGCTTGGTGCGTGGCGGCGGGTGTCCGGTGCAGGGATTACCCTTTTCCCTGCACCGGACAGGAGGCTGCAGGAGGATTCGAATGTTGGCGCCCTCCGGGAGCCAATCGCGGCTCCCGGAGCGGCGGCCAATCAGGAAGAGACGCGGCGAGCCAATCGGCGCTCGCTGCGTCATAGGCCCCGCCCCCGGCGTCTGACGTCAGACGCCGGGCGGGACGGAGAAGAGGAGGCCGCGCCGAAGAGCGGCGAAGACAGAAGACACGTGCGGGAGCAGCGGAGGAGGAATGCCGGGCGCGCGCGGAAGAGCGCGAAGAGGAAAGAAGATCCCGGCAGCGCAAGGAAGAGAAGACGACGACCACGGGGAGAGGAGGTCCTGAGGCCGCGGAAGAGGCCAGAAGACGTCGGCCTGCAGGAAGGAGATGTCCAGCGGCGGCTGGACACAGAAGAGTGGAGGCGGCGCCGCTGGCCAGGACGGGTCAGCGGCAGAAGAGGATGTTGGAGACCCCGGGTTAGGTAAGGCCTCAGTGAGGCTATCCTCTTCCTCCCTCGATCACCAGGGACGGGCATTAGGCCCGAGGGCACAAGTCAGGCACTAGGCCTGTGGCGCAGTTAGGAGTTTGGGGGCCCCAATATTTGATGAGGTGGTTTGGGCACTAGGCCCAAGCCACCCCACCCCTGCGGCACCAGTTAGGCGGGCACTAGGCCCGGGGGGGGGACAATCTAGGCACTAGGCCTGTGGGTAATAGAGGGCGTTAGGCCCTAGGGTATTTGTGGCCAAATCAGGGATACGATAAGGTGACCCTGGGCACAAGGCCCAGGTCACCCAACGGGCGGCAAGTTAGGCGGGCGCTAGGCCCGTAGGCGAAGTCAGGCCTCCGGCCTGTGTGCAGTTAGGGGGCGCTAGGCCCAGTGAATTAGTGTTCCCCCGAGGTGAGTACAGGTGGCCCTGGGTGCTAGGCCCCGGCCACCCTGAGGTGTTTAGTAGGCCGGTCAGCTCGGCCTGAGCCCCTAAGGAGAGAGCACGGTAGGTGGGTGGGCTGTGCGGCCCCCACTACGGGGTGTTCTGAGTCGGGTAGATAAAGGGACAGCACCGTTTTATGTTGTAACTCCGATAGTGTGATATATGTTGTTACCGTGCAGGGCAAAGTGTATGTGTTGTGTAAGTTGTGCATAGTTGTGTCGCACCACCCACACGAGCTAGTTTGAGGGCTCTATTTATGTAGCTAGTGTAGCGGACGCACACTAGGGTAGTTCTTGGCCCTGCACGGCTGTTTCTCTTTGCCTCCTTACAGGGACCTGTAAGTGGAGAAGATCGGAGTGCAAGACTCGTGACGGTGAGTAGCATCCGTGTACGTCTGTCCCTTGTTTGTCCCCGAGCGCCGGAGTTAGGATTGCTCACGGACGTGAGAATCCCTTTTCATCACACTACGTGCGAAAGCGCGAGTGTGTGAAATCTGGGTAGCTGAGGCTTTGTGCCGGTGATGACCATTCACCCAGCCGATGAAGGTCGCGGCCACCCCTGGGGTATCCCCTGTTCCAGCGGAAGAAGGGTCGATACCCCCTTTAATGTAGACCATTCTCTCCTCAGCTCGGTCGTCGGTCAGCTCCGAGAGGGAATCGCCGTGTCCGGATCCGACTGAAGAATTCCAGGTCCGTTGAAGGTTTCGGTACCTGAAGGTGAGAGAGAGCGGCGCCTGGTGAGTACCGAGTCTACACCTGCACGGCAGCAGGCACCACCACACGCACCCCCGCAGTCGCACCTCTCACACTTGGCGTAGTCGGCAGGATAAAAGAGACCGGATCACGGACACGATGTGGAACGCCACCAAGAAGACCTCCCTGCGGACGGCTCCGGAGAAGACTCACCCCCGGACGTGTGCGGACCAGAGCGACTGGGTGACGGTGTCTGGGGCAGACATCCTGAAGATGGTGCAGCGGTCGGTCCAGCGGGAAAAAGAAGAGCGCCGGGAGAAGGGGCGCAAGAAGGCCGCTGTGACGCCCTGCAAGAAATGTCGGCAAACAGGTCACTTTGCCGACGAGTGTACTTGGCGAGAGACGTCCCCAAAGAAGGTGGTCCAGGAAGTGGACCGAAGACGTCAGAAGGGCCAAGCGAAGGAGTCCTGGTGTTTGCTCTGCGGAAACTACGGGCATGAGCACAACGGTTGTCCCTGGGACGAAGAGTTGAGCGAAGACGAGGTTGATTCCCGGTGTGAAAGCTGTGGAGATCCCCGACATCGGCTCCTGGAATGTCCATGGACGGAAGACAGGACGGACTACGAGGCCACGGTGAAGCAGCTGACGGAATCTCGTCAGCAGCTTTGGGACCGGGTGGCTGCAGAGCCTGTGTGTGCGCTCTGCGAGGCGAGAGGGCATGCGCTTCCCGATTGTCCGTGGAATGAAGACCGGATGATTGCGGATGGTCGCGCCCAGAGATGGGAGGAGGAAACCAGGGAAATGGAGCGGAAGGCCTTGCTTGAAGTTAATTCGCAGGTTCCCATTTCCTCTGAGCCGGAACCAACGGGTGAAGATTCCCCAGTGAAGGAGGTGGACCAGGAACCCGTCTTGGAGAAGGTGGCAGTGGCCCTCCCTTGTTGGAAGTGTCGGCGACCAGGACATGCGGCCAGTGAGTGCCCTTGGGAAGATGCCGCGGACCTACTCTGTCCCAAGAAAGTGACCCCAGTAAGGCAGAATCCTTTCCCGCATGAGGCGGAGGTGGACGACTGGGAGGTGAAGAGGCCACGCTGCGAAGAAAAGCGTGAAGACCCAGTGACTGAGACGTCCGGAATCTCCCCGCGATGGAACAGTCCACGACCAGGACGTGCGGAACAGGAGTGTCCTGGGTACCAAGAGATGCCAGCGGAAGCAAAGGAGTACGCTGAGGAAGTAACGATGCCAGCGGAAGCGAAGGAGTACGCTGAGGAAGTAACGATGCCAGCGGAAGCGCAAGAGTACGCTGAGGAAGCAGAGGTGCCAGCGGAAGCGAAGTACGCTGAGGAGGAAAGTAATACCCCAGTCCAGATATCGGAGGAGGACTCGGACTACGGTGAGCTGTCCGCCGACGAATCCCTCCCAGAACAGATGGAGGACGACTCTGGCATCGGAAGCGCCGACGAGAGTGACTGGCAGGATCGGGTGGAGTCATGCTCCCAGTTGAATGCCCTCCGTGAAGAGGAGGGCATAGTCCTGGAGCAAGAGTACCTGCCGGGAGTGCCGAGATGGACCGACGTACGGGGACAGGACTGTGATGCCGTGGGAGGACCCGTTCCAGAGGAAGAGACAGGACCTTTGGAGATGCCCCACGAGGAAATTCGACATGTGGTGGCTGTTGCCCGGGAGGAAACGGATGCCCCGGAGGATTCCGCTGTTGGGTGGTGGTCGATACCACACCCGGAAGACAGGGACGAAGCCACAGACGATATCGGAGGCCAAGAGTGGGTGACTGTTGTCCCCGTGGAGGAAGATTCCCCTTGGTGGCCAACGTCAAGCGACCGTGAGGAGATGCCACTCCCCCAGAGGATCCGCCGATGGAGGTCAGGACGTGAGAGGAACCCGGAGCTGGAGGAGGAGGGATGTGGGGTCACAGCTGGTCCAGGCTGGGCCCCCGAATGCACCTTCGCCGGAAGGACCTTGGAATTCCCTGACCCGCGGACAATGGAAGTCGTGAGGAACTTTGTAGGGACTACAAAGGATAAAGGGGGGGGGAAATGTAAGGATGTGCCCTGTGGGCACATCCATGTTGTGGTCCCTAGCTGGGGACAGCGCTGGGGCAGCTTGTCTGTCCCCAGCGCTTGGTGCGTGGCGGCGGGTGTCCGGTGCAGGGATTACCCTTTTCCCTGCACCGGACAGGAGGCTGCAGGAGGATTCGAATGTTGGCGCCCTCCGGGAACCAATCGCGGCTCCCGGAGCGGCGGCCAATCAGGAAGAGACGCGGCGAGCCAATCGGCGCTCGCCACGTCATAGGCCCCGCCCCCGGCGTCAGACGCCGGGCGGGACGGAGAAGAGGAGGCCGCGGCGAAGAGCGACGAAGACAGAAGACACGTGCGGGAGCAGCGGAGGAGGAATGCCGGGCGCGCGCGGAAGAGCGCGAAGAGGAAAGAAGATCCCGGCGGCGCAAGGAAGAGAAGACGACGACCGCGGGGAGAGGAGGTCCTGAGGCCGCGGAAGAGGCCAGAAGACGTCGGCCTGCAGGAAGGAGATGTCCAGCGGCGGCTGGACGCAGAAGAGTGGAGGCGGCGCCGCTGGCCAGGACGGGTCAGCGGCAGAAGAGGACGTTGGAGACCCCGGGTTAGGTAAGGCCTCAGTGAGGCTATCCTCTTCCGCCCTCGACCACCAGGGACGGGCATTAGGCCCGAGGGCACAAGTCAGGCACTAGGCCTGTGGCGCAGTTAGGAGTTTGGGGGCCCCAATATTTGATGAGGTGGTTTGGGCACTAGGCCCAAGCCACCCCACCCCTGCGGCACCAGTTAGGCGGGCACTAGGCCCGGGGGGACGACAATCTAGGCACTAGGCCTGTGGGTAATAGAGGGCGTTAGGCCCTAGGGTATTTGTGGCCAAATCAGGGATACGATAAGGTGACCCTGGGCACAAGGCCCAGGTCACCCAACGGGCGGCAAGTTAGGCGGGCGCTAGGCCCGTAGGCGAAGTCAGGCCTCCGGCCTGTGTGCAGTTAGGGGGCGCTAGGCCCAGTGAATTAGTGTTCCCCCGAGGTGAGTACAGGTGGCCCTGGGCGCTAGGCCCCGGCCACCCTGAGGTGTTAAGTAGGCCGGTCAGCTCGGCCTGAGCCCCTAAGGAGAGAGCACGGTAGGTGGGTGGGCTGTGCGGCCCCCACTACGGGGTGTTCTGAGTCGGGTAGATAAAGGGACAGCACCGTTTTATGTTGTAACTCCGATAGTGTGATATATGTTGTTACCGTGCAGGGCAAAGTGTATGTGTTGTGTAAGTTGTGCATAGTTGTGTCGCACCACCCACACGAGCTAGTTTGAGGGCTCTATTTATGTAGCTAGTGTAGCGGACGCACACTAGGGTAGTTCTTGGCCCTGCACGGCTGTTTCTCTTTGCCTCCTTACAGGGACCTGTAAGTGGAGAAGATCGGAGTGCAAGACTCGTGACGGTGAGTAGCATCCGTGTACGTCTGTCCCTTGTTTGTCCCCGAGCGCCGGAGTTAGGATTGCTCACGGACGTGAGAATCCCTTTTCATCACACTACGTGCGAAAGCGCGAGTGTGTGAAATCTGGGTAGCTGAGGCTTTGTGCCGGTGATGACCATTCACCCAGCCGGTGAAGGTCGCGGCCACCCCTGGGGTATCCCCTGTTCCAGCGGAAGAAGGGTCGATACCCCCTTTAATGTAGACCATTCTCTCCTCAGCTCGGTCGTCGGTCAGCTCCGAGAGGGAATCGCCGTGTCCGGATCCGACTGAAGAATTCCAGGTCCGTTGAAGGTTCCGGTACCTGAAGGTGAGAGAGAGCGGCGCCTGGTGAGTACCGAGTCTACACCTGCACGGCAGCAGGCACCACCACACGCACCGCATTACCACCCTCTCACAGAGGGGTGAAATTAGTGTGGATTTGGCTTTTTTGGGGGGAGTGGATGTAGCGTGTATTTCTCTTTTCTGGGTGTGCATTGGTGAGAATGTAACATGGGTCTGGCATTTTCAATATAGCTTGTGTGAAATATTTTTTTTATTTTTTTTAGTGTAGTTTGCATAGATCCAACAGGAGCTGGCTTTTACACACTTCCATCCTATGTCTCCCATTCTCCCCCATACTGTTGTCTGTTGGCAGAGTGTTCTGGGTTATCTGATGCAGTGACGTCAGTCCACACACTTGATGACTTAAACAGTAATGCAGGTTTATTTAGTGAACACAGATGACTAACACTACAGTGATGTAACACTGATAGCGGTAATCAGCATTAGGTAGTGGTACTTATCAGGAGATGTCTGTGGTGGTGAAGCATAGAGAACTGCACAGCCGTGCAGTCTGACTCCCGCTGTAGAGAAGATGATGCATGCACTGGAACACTGTGAGTCTCTGTAGCTGAGATCTGCTCCTTGTCTCAGCTCTGCACACTTGTACACCAAGACTCTCTCTCTGTGTGTCACACTCTCCTCACACACTCTGAGATGGAGGAACAGGAACTTACATCATATAATTCCGCCTCCCAGTGACTCCTGGCACTAGAGGTCTAACACTAGGGGATGCACCCATAGACTGATACACAGAAGGAGACAGGTACAGAGCGTACCATATCCTAACAATGTCTCCATGTCTCTCTTCACCCCACGTCACCCCACAGTTCTCTTTAAGTGCGCAGCAAATATTTTTCTTTTATATCTGCTTGCTAAAGTTCTTCAAGAACAGAACTTTACTTTCTTATCAGTTTCTGATCATGTTGCTGTAATGTGACCAGTGAAGTGTACCGTCCATACCCTAAGTTTCTTCTGTACCCATTCTTATGCCTACTTGTTTACAATTCTAATAAAAATATGTTTTCGCAAAAATAAATGAAAACTGATTTAATTTAAGTTATTGAAGAATATTACTTATAATGTATGGGTACTGCCAGCGATGTGCCTATGGGATGGCGATGAACGAAGGTAACAGCACCCTCCATCACACCTACTTGGCGCATTTCACCTCTCAGCTCCATACTGGTGTGCAGAAAATGTATGATAAAAGCCTACAATATATATGAGTTTTATGCGCATTGTACATCACCTGTACATCGTACCAGAACATGTGGTATAACGTTGCTCCTAATTACTGTAAATCGACCCCTTAAAATTCAAAATGTATGTTTATCATTATGTTAAATAAAACAATTTTGCCCGGGGCGTTTACCCATTTTAAAATGATGGTAACTATGATATGTTTGTATTCTGAGCCTAATTTATGTTTGTATGCAGTGGCCGATGATCACACAATGTAGCGATTAGCAGCACACTGCGCATGTGCCATGATCACAGTGCATATTCACCAAGTGACCTTTGCGATCTGAGTTTATGGTAGCTCTGGTCTCTTTCCATTTCACTTGCTAACATTTGTAATTCCGTAGCCAAGAAAATCGCACTTGCCATTGCATGTGTGTACAAAGCAAACTTGCCTTCCTTTTTTCCCCCCTCTCCGGTAGAAGCCATGAAAGGAGAGGCAGGTGGGCGGTGATGGGGGTGGGACCAGGTTAGTAATGTCATTAGGCTCCACCCCTCATGGTAAAATTGCCACAACTGGCTCAAATTTGCATAGGGGTGGGGCCAAAATTAATGCATTTATATAGAGACGCATGACTAGGCCCCACCCCCTCCTCAAGGACTCCGGGATTCAATAGGAAGTGGGCAGGATGCGGGAGGGGTGCCTACTCTTCCGGGGCTTTGGGGGACTACCCAAAAAATCATGTGTCTCTCGCAGGATCCGGGAGAGCAGGCAAGTGTGGTACATACATGAAGTAGGCCCTATCTTCTCTTTATACATTTCTATTATTTTTCATTATTGACAGCCACCTCTGTCCCCTGGCACAAATGTGCCCTTGTCACTTGAAAAAAGATTTATTTATTTTTTAAATACATTCTTGCTGCCTCTTTAAATTAAATATGTGGGTCAGCTATGCAGCACTAGGATAGCAGTGTTCTCATCTCTTTTTTGGCTTCCATAGGGCTTTTCACCTTATGATACGTATACCCTTCTGCCAGATAAGAATACCTGAAAATTTGTTTGCAGGTGTTCGATGTGTAAGCACAATCTACTGTTCCTTAACAACCTATTTAACTACAGAGAAGCTGGAGGGATGTCTGTGTTTATAAAATGATAACATTCCTGTGGTTTCAGAAATATTAAAGTTTTAATTTTTTTCTTACCGTACTTGGGGAAACGAAAATATCCACAGGCAGAATGTGTAATGTTTCTATTACCAGTAATGGCATTTGGTGCATGCTGATATGTGGAATGTAAATCTTTCCTGCCTATGGCCTTTTCTTTTCAATCAATTGAAAATGTGAATATCACCATGTGTGAGGGCTCCTGGAATAATAAACACTGACAATTATTTATTAGAGGAAAAAGAAGAAAAATAAAACCATTGTTGGGATAACACTATCAAACACCAAAAGTTTATGTGATCCAAATCGTTTATCATTTATACCCTTTTTCCACTGACTTCAAAATCCCAGGTTTTTGCACATGCACGCACAAACCCGGGATTTTGGTCAGTGTAAACGCAAACTCCCCAACCCTGGGTCTAATTCAGAGTTGATCGCAGCAGCAAATTTGTTAGCAGTTGGGCAAAACCATGTGCACTGCAGGGGGTCAGATATAACATGTGCAGAGAGAGTTAGATTTGGGTGTGGTGTGTTCAAACTGAAATATAAATTGCAGTGTAAAAATAAAGCAGCCAGTATTTACCCTGTACAGAAACAAAATAAAACACCCAAATCTAACTCTCTCTGCAAATGTTATATCTGCTTCCCCTGCAGTGCACATGGTTTTGCCCAACTGCTAACAAATTTGCTGCTGGGATCAGTTCTGAATTACCCCCCCTGCCCCCCCTGTTCCTGAGCCAGGGTCACAGGGGTGAGACCCGGAATTTGCGGAGTTGATGGAGCTGGCAATTCCCCAACTCACAGTGGAAAAGGGGTTTAAGTTACAAAACTTATTTCTGTAGTTGCGATGATCTTCTGCTATCATACTGTTAGTTGTCGGCAGCTTCTTACCAGTGGCATTACCAATAAGGTGATCATATGATAACAAGTACCATTTTGTACACACAGCATGTTGTTTCCAAAGCAAAACACCAGAAATATGGTAAATTGTTTAGGTCATGAAGTGCAGGACTGAATTTTAGTATTATATTATTGTAACCTGTAACTAATATAAATATATTAATTTAATTCAGGGGCAATACATATTTTATATCAGTCACCAGGATGTTCTCTGTATTGTTTGGTGATCACTAGGATGCTCTCTGTTGTACAGTGCTATTGTATAGGTTGCTAAAATACAGGGGGTAATTCAGACCTGATTGCTGGTCAGCGATTTTTGCTGTCCTGCGATCAGATGGTCGCTGCTTACAAGGGGAGTGTATTTTCGCTGTACAAGTGTGCGAACGCATGCGTAGCTGAGCCGCACAAACTGATTTTGTGCAGCCTCTGCGCATCCTAGGACCTACTCAGCTGCTGCGATCACTTCAGCCGGGACCGGATTTGACGCCTGACACTCTTCCCTCCAACGCTTGGACATGCTTGCGTTTTTCCAGACACAAGCAGACAAACAATGGTAGCTGCTCGGTCATTCCTGGAGATAATTATGTATCAGGTGCTGGAAAGGTGGAAGGGTCACAGGCAAACAACAGACAGGAAGGGGGGGGGGGGTGCAAATCCCCACTCCTAAATTTCCCTTCAGCACACTAAAAATTACCTGTAACCATACCTGAACCTATCTGGTAATAGAAATTCAGAGAATTAGTCACACATGTCTGTTTGTCTGTGACCCCTCCACCTTTCCAGCACCTGATACATAATTATCTCCAGGAATGACCGAGCAACTACCATTGTTTGTCTGCTTGTGTGTGAGAGGCATTGAATGGGAGCAGTATTTGGAAGGCATGCTGTTCCTTGTAGTGCCAATGGGCAGGGCCGTCTTATCATATGGGCTCAATGGGCTCTTGCCCAAGGGCCCCAGGGGTAAAAGGGCCATTGGCTGATAGCTGAGGGTCCCCTCTTTCCAGGGGTACCACATTTTTGAAAATCGGCCCTTGGGAACCAAAGATATCCGACTTCAAAGTAGTGGTCCCCATCCAAGCCTGTTAATTTTTATTTCCAACCAGATATCTTGGGTTCTGTCTGACTTAGAGTTTTTCTGAGGGTATAGTTCAAAAGCTGGGACTCTCCCGATTTGGAAAGCACTGGCAGCTTGTCTCTACTGTGCCCAGAACCAGAGATATCAGCCTTCAAGCAGCTGGTCCCTGCTCCAGCTCCATACGCCTAATATGCAGTTTTATATTTTCACCGGTGGAATGCTCTGGCTACTGAACTCTGATCCCCAAGTCCCCAGTCCCTCCTGAAAGGTGGGACTCTCATTTTTTTTATCCCATTAAACCTAAGAAATCTGTTTCCAGGAACTTCAGATATCTGCAGTCATGCATGCTGCCCTCCCACCAGAAAAAGATGAATATTAAGCCCACTCCACTATCGACCCTCCCCTATGTATGAAACACCCCCTACCACCCTGGAAGTCATGTACCGTGGCCCCTTCATTCAGCCCAATGCCACCTACTACAGTTTAGTGTTCTCCCTACCACCCCATCTGTGCAGTAAAGGAATAATTAGCATAAATTATTGCTCCAGGTCTTACATGTTGAGCAGAAGACAGAACACCTCCTACCGCCCACGGGACAGCAAAGCTGCCACTGATAGCACCCCCCACCCCTGCCGCTGATGAGTGGGTAGGGGCCCCAGTGCATTGCTGTGCCCAGGGGCCTACACTGCTGTTAAGATGGCTCTGCCAATGGGAGATCCTGGGGGTGGCTCCCGGGTAAGTTAGCTCTCTGTCTGGATGTGTTTTAGTAATAGCCTTTATCATGAGGCCTACTGTGACAAATTACATGGCCCTGTGTGGGCACTGCTATTATGCAGTGTTAGGACTGTTAAATTCGGAGAGCCGTGAAGTGGCTCAGCAGCTAAACATGTGCGACTAATTCTCTGAATCTCTATTACCAGATAGGTTCAGGTATGGTTACAGGTAATTTTTAGTGTGCTGAAGGGACACTAAATAGGATTTGCAAGCCCACCCCACCCCACCCCCGTCTGTTGTTTTTCCAGACACGCCTTGAAAATAGTCAGGTGACACCCACAAATGCCCTCTTCCTGTCCATCTCTTTGCAATCACCCGTGCGATAGTTTTTTTCGCACGATCCCATCGCTATGGACCGATGCCCGGTGCAGTCGTACGACGAGTCTGCGCATTGCGGTGCATACCCATGCACAGTTCGGACCTAATCGCAGGCTGTGGGAAAACGCAGCCTAGTGATCAGGTCTGACTTACCCCCACAGACCATAGCAGCAGCAAGCAGTGTGGAGCACTTGATGTGAAGAATGAAGCAGCGCCAGCCATGACACCTGGAGGATGACGCTAACGTAAGACTCTGTAAGTGGAGGTTATGCCCGGTAGCACGTTATTAGAACTTAAAGCTGGTAACATCCCCTCCCCAGACTGCAGCTGCATCCCAGCAGGTATAGGCACCAGGGGGTGCCTGCACCTAGGCAGATTACTGGTTACATATCTCAATAGAAGGGCAGTAAGTCCGGAGTCCCAGATGCTAAATCCACTAGTGAGTCCACCTGCTTGCACACTTAGAGGCACCCCAATAGGAGATTTGTCACTAACATCGTGAATGAATACTCTCTGTGCATTGAATACCCACCCTATATATTGAGACAATTTGCAATTCAATAATTATTATTGTGGGACGCCACTCTCTAAGAACACTTGAAAGACCAATTTAAAGACTTTTTCACACATGTGTACAAATAATGCTACGTAATAGATGTGTCTATTCATGAAGCAGTGAAAAGTGTGGAGAAGTGAGCCATTG
The DNA here is from genome assembly GCF_028390025.1 of Pseudophryne corroboree. Lineage (NCBI taxonomy): Eukaryota > Metazoa > Chordata > Amphibia > Anura > Myobatrachidae > Pseudophryne > Pseudophryne corroboree. The sequence continues at coordinate 278,777,050 of NC_086447.1, forward strand.
GAGAGGTTGCCCATGGCAACCAATCAGCTGCTACATATAATTTTATAGAATGCATTTTATATATATTACCGCAGCACTGATTGGTTGCCATGGGGAACTTCTCCACTGGCTCACTTCTCCACTCTTTGCACTGCTTCATGAATAGACCTCTTAATCTAATCTGTTAGAGGCTGCCTCAACAATTAGTTGAATTCATCGTCAAGTACAACTTTTTATCATCATTCTGCATTTTGGACATTTATCACAATAATTTAAATCTTTATGCAAAGACTTATGTAATACATAATTACAGGCGTGGATTACAATATTTCTTATGTCAGACGTTACAGGGGTCACTGGAGAAATCTTCTATCGTAGTCTTGCTACCAAAACCAATAACCCCTTTTTGGTGAGTACGAGGCTCTGTACTTATTATTTAATCACTAGGATGCCCTTTATATTGTATATTGATCACTTGGATGCTATCTGTATTGGGTGGCAGTGACCAAAATGCTGTCTGTATTTTATAGTAGTCTCTAGAATGCTCTCTATACTGTATATCGGTCACTTGGATGATGCCTGTATTGTATAATGATCAATAGGCTGCTTGCTTTATAGTATATATGTCACTTGTTTACTTCCTACATTCTATGGTGATCACTAGAATGCTCTATGTATTGTACGTCAGTCAGTGTCTGGATTTGGTGTGTGGATCTCTCCAGACCACTGTCAGAGTTACGAGCAGATGGAGTAGTGTTGTGCTTGAAACTAGTGATGAGCGGGTTCGGTTCCTCGGAATCCGAACCCGCCCGAACTTCAGCTTTTTTCTCACGGGTCCGAGCGACTCGGATCCTCCCGCCTTGCTCGGTTAACCCGAGCGCGCCCGAACGTCATCATCCCGCTGTCGGATTCTCGCGAGACTCGGATTCTATATAAGGAGCCGCGCGTCGCCGCCATTTTCACACGTGCATTGAGATTGATAGGGAGAGGACGTGGCTGGCGTCCTCTCCGTTTATAGAGAAGAGACTAGAGTAGAGAGAGACACAGTATTTAGTAATTTTGGGGAGCATTAGGAGTACTACTACTTGCTGAAGTGATAGTGTGACTGTATATCTGACTTGTGGGGGAGACAGTGGGGAGCAGTTAGAGTCTGAGAGCAGGAGTACATATTTTAACGTACAGTGCACACTTTTGCTGCCAGAGTGCCACACTGCCATTGTGACCACACTGACCACCAGTATATTGTGATTGTCTGCTTAGGAGTACTACTTGCAAGTTGCTGATAGTGTGACCAGTGACCTGACCACCAGTTTAATTAATCACCACCAGTTTAATATATATATATAATTGTATATATATATAATTGTATACCACCTACCCGTGTTTTTTTTTTTTTTCTTTCTTCTTGATACATACTATAGTAGCTTACTGTAGCAGTCTGCGGTGCTGAGCTGACAGTGTCCAGCAGGTCCGTCATCAGTCATTACATAACAAATATATATACCTGTCCGGCTGCAGTACTAGTGATATTATATATATATATATATATTAATTTCATCTCATTATCATCCAGTCTATATTAGCAGCAGACACAGTACGGTAGTCCACGGCTGTAGCTACCTCTGTGTCGGCAGTCGCTCGTCCATCCATAATTGTATACCACCTACCCGTGGTTTTTTTTTCTTTCTTCTTGATACATACTACTATAGTAGCTTACTGTAGCAGTCTGCGGTGCTGAGCTGACAGTGTCCAGCAGGTCCGTCATCAGTCATTACATAATAAATATATATACCTGTCCGGCTGCAGTACTAGTGATATTATATATATATATATATTAATTTCATCTCATTATCATCCAGTCTATATTAGCAGCAGACACAGTACGGTAGTCCACGGCTGTAGCTACCTCTGTGTCGGCAGTCGCTCGTCCATCCATAATTGTATACCACCTACCCGTGGTTTTTTTTTTTTCTTTCTTCTTGATACATACTACTATAGTAGCTTCATGTAGCAGTCTGCGGTGCTGAGCTGACAGTGTCCAGCAGGTCCGTCATTACATAATAAATATATATACCTGTCCGGCTGCAGTACTAGTGATATTATATATATATATATTAATTTCATCTCATTATCATCCAGTCTATATTAGCAGCAGACACAGTACGGTAGTCCACGGCTGTAGCTACCTCTGTGTCGGCAATCGCTCGTCCATCCATAATTGTATACCACCTACCCGTGGTTTTTTTTTTTCTTTCTTCTTGATACATACTATAGTAGCTTCATGTAGCAGTCTGCGGTGCTGAGCTGACAGTGTCCAGCAGGTCCGTCATTACATAATAAATATATATACCTGTCCGGCTGCAGTACTAGTGATATTATATATATATATATATATTAATTTCATCTCATTATCATCCAGTCTATATTAGCAGCAGACACAGTACGGTAGTCCACGGCTGTAGCTACCTCTGTGTCGGCAATCGCTCGTCCATCCATAATTGTATACCACCTACCCGTGGTTTTTTTTTCTTTCTTTCTTCTTGATACATACTACTATAGTAGCTTACTGTAGCAGTCTGCGGTGCTGAGCTGACAGTGTCCAGCAGGTCCGTCATCAGTCATTACATAATAAATATATATACCTGTCCGGCTGCAGTACTAGTGATATTATATATATATATATATTAATTTCATCTCATTATCATCCAGTCTATATTAGCAGCAGACACAGTACGGTAGTCCACGGCTGTAGCTACCTCTGTGTCGGCAGTCGCTCGTCCATCCATAATTGTATACCACCTACCCGTGTTTTTTTTTTCTTTCTTCTTGATACATACTACTATAGTAGCTTACTGTAGCAGTCTGCGGTGCTGAGCTGACAGTGTCTAGCAGGTCCGTCATCAGTCATTACATAATAAATATAAATACCTGTCCGGCTGCAGTACTAGTGATATTATATATATATATATTAATTTCATCTCATTATCATCCAGTCTATATTAGCAGCAGACACAGTACGGTAGTCCACGGCTGTAGCTACCTCTGTGTCGGCAGTCGCTCGTCCATCCATAATTGTATACCACCTACCCATGGTTTTTTTTTCTTTCTTCTTGATACATACTACTATAGTAGCTTACTGTAGCAGTCTGCGGTGCTGAGCTGACAGTGTCCAGCAGGTCCGTCATCAGTCATTACATAATAAATATATATACCTGTCCGGCTGCAGTACTAGTGATATTATATATATATATATTAATTTCATCTCATTATCATCCAGTCTATATTAGCAGCAGACACAGTACGGTAGTCCACGGCTGTAGCTACCTCTGTGTCGGCAGTCGCTCGTCCATCCATAATTGTATACCACCTACCCGTGTTTTTTTTTTTTTTTTTTCTTGATACATACTACTATAGTAGCTTACTGTAGCAGTCTGCGGTGCTGAGCTGACAGTGTCCAGCAGGTCCGTCATCAGTCATTACATAATAAATATATATACCTGTCCGGCTGCAGTACTAGTGATATTATATATATATATATTAATTTCATCTCATTATCATCCAGTCTATATTAGCAGCAGACACAGTACGGTAGTCCACGGCTGTAGCTACCTCTGTGTCGGCAGTCGCTCGTCCATCCATAAGTATACTAGTATCCATCCATCTCCATTGTTTACCTGAGGTGCCTTTTAGTTGTGCCTATTAAAATATGGAGAACAAAAATGTTGAGGTTCCAAAAATAGGGAAAGATCAAGATCCACTTCCACCTCGTGCTGAAGCTGCTGCCACTAGTCATGGCCGAGACGATGAAATGCCATCAACGTCGTCTGCCAAGGCCGATGCCCAATGTCTTAGTACAGAGCATGTAAAATCCAAAACACCAAATATCAGTAAAAAAAGGACTCCAAAATCTAAAATAAAATTGTCGGAGGAGAAGCGTAAACTTGCCAATATGCCATTTACCACACGGAGTGGCAAGGAACGGCTGAGGCCCTGGCCTATGTTCATGGCTAGTGGTTCAGCTTCACATGAGGATGGAAGCACTCAGCCTCTCGCTAGAAAAATGAAACGACTCAAGCTGGCAAAAGCACAGCAAAGAACTGTGCGTTCTTCGAAATCCCAAATCCACAAGGAGAGTCCAATTGTGTCGGTTGCGATGCCTGACCTTCCCAACACTGGACGTGAAGAGCATGCGCCTTCCACCATTTGCACGCCCCCTGCAAGTGCTGGAAGGAGCACCCGCAGTCCAGTTCCTGATAGTCAGATTGAAGATGTCAGTGTTGAAGTACACCAGGATGAGGAGGATATGGGTGTTGCTGGCGCTGGGGAGGAAATTGACCAGGAGGATTCTGATGGTGAGGTGGTTTGTTTAAGTCAGGCACCCGGGGAGACACCTGTTGTCCGTGGGAGGAATATGGCCATTGACATGCCTGGTGAAAATACCCAAAAAATCAGCTCTTCGGTGTGGAAGTATTTCAACAGAAATGCGGACAACAGGTGTCAAGCCGTGTGTTGCCTTTGTGAAGCTGTAATAAGTAGGGGTAAGGACGTTAACCACCTCGGAACATCCTCCCTTATACGTCACCTGCAGCGCATTCATCATAAGTCAGTGACAAGTTCAAAAACTTTGGGCGACAGCGGAAGCAGTCCACTGACCAGTAAATCCCTTCCTCTTGTAACCAAGCTCACGCAAACCACCCCACCAACTCCCTCAGTGTCAATTTCCTCCTTCCCCAGGAATGCCAATAGTCCTGCAGGCCATGTCACTGGCAATTCTGACGAGTCCTCTCCTGCCTGGGATTCCTCCGATGCATCCTTGCGTGTAACGCCTACTGCTGCTGGCGCTGCTGTTGTTGCTGCTGGGAGTCGATGGTCATCCCAGAGGGGAAGTCGTAAGCCCACTTTTACTACTTCCACCAAGCAATTGACTGTCCAACAGTCCTTTGCAAGGAAGATGAAATATCACAGCAGTCATCCTGTTGCAAAGCGGATAACTGAGGCCTTGACAACTATGTTGGTGTTAGACGTGCGTCCGGTATCCGCCGTTAGTTCACAGGGAACGAGACAATTTCTTGAGGTAGTGTGCCCCCGTTACCAAATACCATCTAGGTTCCACTTCTCTAGGCAGGCGATACCGAGAATGTACACGGACGTCAGAAAAAGACTCACCAGTGTCCTAAAAAATGCAGTTGTACCCAATGTCCACTTAACCACGGACATGTGGACAAGTGGAGCAGAGCAGGGTCAGGACTATATGACTGTGACAGCCCACTGGGTAGATGTATGGACTCCCGCCGCAAGAACAGCAGCGGCGGCACCAGTAGCAGCATCTCGCAAACGCCAACTCTTTCCTAGGCAGGCTACGCTTTGTATCACCGGTTTCCAGAATACGCACACAGCTGAAAACCTCTTACGGCAACTGAGGAAGATCATCGCGGAATGGCTTACCCCAATTGGACTCTCCTGTGGATTTGTGGCATCGGACAACGCCAGCAATATTGTGTGTGCATTAAATATGGGCAAATTCCAGCATGTCCCATGTTTTGCACATACCTTGAATTTGGTGGTGCAGAATTTTTTAAAAAACGACAGGGGCGTGCAAGAGATGCTGTCGGTGGCCAGAAGAATTGCGGGACACTTTCGGCGTACAGGCACCGCGTACAGAAGACTGGAGCAACACCAAAAACGCCTGAACCTGCCCTGCCATCATCTGAAGCAAGAAGTGGTAACGAGGTGGAATTCAACCCTATATATGCTTCAGAGGTTGGAGGAGCAGCAAAAGGCCATTCAAGCCTATACAATTCAGCACGATATAGGAGGTGGAATGCACCTGTCTCAAGCGCAGTGGAGAATGATTTCAATGTTGTGCAAGGTTCTGCTGCCCTTTGAACTTGCCACACGTGAAGTCAGTTCAGACACTGCCAGCCTGAGTCAGGTCATTCCCCGCATCAGGCTTTTGCAGAAGAAGCTGGAGACATTGAAGGAGGAGCTAACACGGAGCGATTCCGCTAGGCATGTGGGACTTGTGGATGGAGCCCTTAATTCGCTTAACAAGGATTCACGGGTGGTCAATCTGTTGAAATCAGAGCACTACATTTTGGCCACCGTGCTCGATCCTAGATTTAAAACCTACCTTGGATCTCTCTTTCCGGCACACACAAGTCTGCTGGGGTTCAAAGACCTGCTGGTGAGAAAATTGTCAAGTCAAGCGGAACGCGACCTGTCAACATCTCCTCCTTCACATTCTCCCGCAACTGGGGGTGCGAGGAAAAGGCTCAGAATTCCGAGCCCACCCGCTGGCGGTGATGCAGGGCAGTCTGGAGCGACTGCTGATGCTGACATCTGGTCCGGACTGAAGTACCTGACAACGATTACGGACATGTCGTCTACTGTCACTGCATATGATTCTCTCCCCATTGAAAGAATGGTGGAGGATTATATGAGTGACCGCATCCAAGTAGGCACGTCAGACAGTCCGTACTTATACTGGCAGGAAAAAGAGGCAATTTGGAGGCCCTTGCACAAACTGGCTTTATTCTACCTAAGTTGCCCTCTCACAAGTGTGTACTCCGAAAGAGTGTTTAGTGCCGCCGCTCACCTTGTCAGCAATCGGCGTACAAGGTTACATCCAGAAAATGTGGAGAAGATGATGTTCATTAAAATGAATTATAATCAATTCCTCCGTGGAGACATTGACCAGCAGCAATTGCCTCCACAAAGTACACAGGGAGCTGAGATGGTGGATTCCAGTGGGGACGAATTGATAATCTGTGAGGAGGGGGATGTACACGGTGATATATCGGAGGATGATGATGAGGTGGACATCTTGCCTCTGTAGAGCCAGTTTGTGCAAGGAGAGATTAATTGCTTCTTTTTTGGTGGGGGTCCAAACCAACCCGTCATTTCAGTCACAGTCGTGTGGCAGACCCTGTCACTGAAATGATGGGTTGGTTAAAGTGTGCATGTCCTGTTTATACAACATAAGGGTGTGTGGGAGGGCCCAAGGACAATTCCATCTTGCACCTCTTTTTTCTTTAATTTTTCTTTGCGTCATGTGCTGTTTGGGGAGTATTTTTTGGAAGGGCCATCCTGCGTGACACTGCAGTGCCACTCCTAGATGGGCCAGGTGTTTGTGTCGGCCACTAGGGTCGCTTATCTTACTCACACAGCTACCTCATTGCGCCTCTTTTTTTCTTTGCGTCATGTGCTGTTTGGGGAGTGTTTTTTGGAAGGGCCATCCTGCGTGACACTGCAGTGCCACTCCTAGATGGGCCAGGTGTTTGTGTCGGCCACTAGGGTCGCTTATCTTACTCACACAGCTACCTCATTGCGCCTCTTTTTTTCTTTGCGTCATGTGCTGTTTGGGGAGTGTTTTTTGGAAGGGCCATCCTGCGTGACACTGCAGTGCCACTCCTAGATGGGCCAGGTGTTTGTGTCGGCCACTAGGGTCGCTTATCTTACTCACACAGCTACCTCATTGCGCCTCTTTTTTTCTTTGCGTCATGTGCTGTTTGGGGAGTGTTTTTTGGAAGGGCCATCCTGCGTGACACTGCAGTGCCACTCCTAGATGGGCCAGGTGTTTGTGTCGGCCACTAGGGTCGCTTATCTTACTCACACAGCTACCTCATTGCGCCTCTTTTTTTCTTTGCGTCATGTGCTGTTTGGGGAGTGTTTTTTGGAAGGGCCATCCTGCGTGACACTGCAGTGCCACTCCTAGATGGGCCAGGTGTTTGTGTCGGCCTCTAGGGTCGCTTATCTTACTCACACAGCTACCTCATTGCGCCTCTTTTTTTCTTTGCGTCATGTGCTGTTTGGGGAGTATTTTTTGGAAGGGCCATCCTGCGTGACACTGCAGTGCCACTCCTAGATGGGCCAGGTGTTTGTGTCGGCCACTAGGGTCGCTTATCTTACTCACACAGCTACCTCATTGCGCCTCTTTTTTTCTTTGCGTCATGTGCTGTTTGGGGAGTGTTTTTTGGAAGGGCCATCCTGCGTGACACTGCAGTGCCACTCCTAGATGGGCCAGGTGTTTGTGTCGGCCACTAGGGTCGCTTATCTTACTCACACAGCTACCTCATTGCGCCTCTTTTTTTCTTTGCGTCATGTGCTGTTTGGGGAGTGTTTTTTGGAAGGGCCATCCTGCGTGACACTGCAGTGCCACTCCTAGATGGGCCAGGTGTTTGTGTCGGCCACTAGGGTCGCTTATCTTACTCACACAGCTACCTCATTGCGCCTCTTTTTTTCTTTGCGTCATGTGCTGTTTGGGGAGTGTTTTTTGGAGGGCCATCCTGCGTGACACTGCAGTGCCACTCCTAGATGGGCCAGGTGTTTGTGTCGGCCACTAGGGTCGCTTATCTTACTCACACAGCTACCTCATTGCGCCTCTTTTTTTCTTTGCGTCATGTGCTGTTTGGGGAGTGTTTTTTGGAAGGGCCATCCTGCGTGACACTGCAGTGCCACTCCTAGATGGGCCAGGTGTTTGTGTCGGCCACTAGGGTCGCTTATCTTACTCACACAGCTACCTCATTGCGCCTCTTTTTTTCTTTGCGTCATGTGCTGTTTGGGGAGTGTTTTTTGGTAGGGCCATCCTGCGTGACACTGCAGTGCCACTCCTAGATGGGCCAGGTGTTTGTGTCGGCCACTAGGGTCGCTTAGCTTACTCACACAGCTACCTCATTGCGCCTCTTATTTTCTTTGCGTCATGTGCTGTTTGGGGAGTGTTTTTTGGAAGGGCCATCCTGCGTGACACTGCAGTGCCACTCCTAGATGGGCCAGGTGTTTGTGTCGGCCACTAGGGTCGCTTATCTTACTCACACAGCTACCTCATTGCGCCTCTTTTTTTCTTTGCGTCATGTGCTGTTTGGGGAGTGTTTTTTGGAAGGGCCATCCTGCGTGACACTGCAGTGCCACTCCTAGATGGGCCAGGTGTTTGTGTCGGCCACTAGGGTCGCTTATCTTACTCACACAGCTACCTCATTGCGCCTCTTTTTTTCTTTGCGTCATGTGCTGTTTGGGGAGTGTTTTTTGGAAGGGCCATCCTGCGTGACACTGCAGTGCCACTCCTAGATGGGCCAGGTGTTTGTGTCGGCCACTAGGGTCGCTTAGCTTACTCACACAGCTACCTCATTGCGCCTCTTTTTTTCTTTGCGTCATGTGCTGTTTGGGGAGTGTTTTTTGGAAGGGCCATCCTGCGTGACACTGCAGTGCCACTCCTAGATGGGCCAGGTGTTTGTGTCGGCCACTAGGGTCGCTTATCTTACTCACACAGCTACCTCATTGCGCCTATTTTTTTCTTTGCGTCATGTGCTGTTTGGGGAGTGTTTTTTGGAAGGGCCATCCTGCGTGACACTGCAGTGCCACTCCTAGATGGGCCAGGTGTTTGTGTCGGCCACTAGGTTCGCTTATCTTACTCACACAGCTACCTCATTGCGCCTCTTTTTTTCTTTGCGTCATGTGCTGTTTGGGGAGTGTTTTTTGGAAGGGCCATCCTGCGTGACACTGCAGTGCCACTCCTAGATGGGCCAGTTGTTTGTGTCGGCCACTTGGGTCGCTTAGCTTACTCACACAGCTACCTCATTGCGCCTCTTTTTTTCTTTGCGTCATGTGCTGTTTGGGGAGTGTTTTTTGGAAGGGCCATCCTGCTTGACACTGCAGTGCCACTCCTAGATGGGCCAGGTGTTTGTGTCGGCCACTAGGGTCGCTTATCTTACTCACACAGCTACCTCATTGTGCCTCTTTTTTTCTTTGCGTCATGTGCTGTTTGGGGAGTGTTTTTTGGAAGGGCCATCCTGTGTGACACTGCAGTGCCACTCCTAGATGGGCCAGGTGTTTGTGTCGGCCACTAGGGTCGCTTAGCTTACTCACACAGCTACCTCATTGCGCCTCTTTTTTTCTTTGCGTCATGTGCTGTTTGGGGAGTGTTTTTTGGAAGGGCCATCCTGCGTGACACTGCAGTGCCACTCCTAGATGGGCCAGGTGTTTGTGTCGGCCACTAGGGTCGCTTATCTTACTCACACAGCTACCTCATTGCGCCTCTTTTTTTCTTTGCGTCATGTGCTGTTTGGGGAGTGTTTTTTGGAAGGGCCATCCTGCGTGACACTGCAGTGCCACTCCTAGATGGGCCAGGTGTTTGTGTCGGCCACTAGGGTCGCTTATCTTACTCACACAGCTACCTCATTGCGCCTCTTTTTTTCTTTGCGTCATGTGCTGTTTGGGGAGTGTTTTTTGGAAGGGCCATCCTGCGTGACACTGCAGTGCCACTCCTAGATGGGCCAGGTGTTTGTGTCGGCCACTAGGGTCGCTTATCTTACTCACACAGCTACCTCATTGCGCCTCTTTTTTTCTTTGCGTCATGTGCTGTTTGGGGAGTGTTTTTTGGAAGGGCCATCCTGCGTGACACTGCAGTGCCACTCCTAGATGGGCCAGGTGTTTGTGTCGGCCACTAGGGTCGCTTAGCTTACTCACACAGCTACCTCATTGCGCCTCTTTTTTTCTTTGCGTCATGTGCTGTTTGGGGAGTGTTTTTTGGAAGGGCCATCCTGCGTGACACTGCAGTGCCACTCCTAGATGGGCCAGTTGTTTGTGTCGGCCACTAGGGTCGCTTATCTTACTCACACAGCTACCTCATTGCGCCTCTTTTTTTCTTTGCGTCATGTGCTGTTTGGGGAGTGTTTTTTGGAAGGGCCATCCTGCGTGACACTGCAGTGCCACTCCTAGATGGGCCAGGTGTTTGTGTCGGCCACTAGGGTCGCTTAGCTTAGTCATCCAGCGACCTCGGTGCAAATTTTAGGACTAAAAATAATATTGTGAGGTGTGAGGTATTCAGAATAGACTGAAAATGAGTGGAAATTATGGTTTTTGAGGTTAATAATACTTTGGGATCAAAATGACCCCCAAATTCTATGATTTAAGCTGTTTTTTAGTGTTTTTTGAAAAAAACACCCGAATCCAAAACACACCCGAATCCGACAAAAAAAATTCGGTGAAGTTTTGCCAAAACGCGGTCGAACCCAAAACACGGCCGCGGAACCGAACCCAAAACCAAAACACAAAACCCGAAAAATTTCAAGTGCACATCTCTACTTGAAACTGGGTGGTCAAATATAATTCCTGCACATAGAGGAGTTGTGACACTTTACCTGAGGTGGGATTATGGGTAGTTGACTGGACCCAGAGTCTTACCCCATCAGTGGTCTCCTCCAGGGAACCCCGCAAAGGGAATTTGGGTTTCACTGCAACTGATTGGCCGGTTGTGGCCCCCTGTCTGGGTTACCTGGGCTAACACTAGGAGAGGTAATGGAGATCTGGATGAGAAGTACCAGATAGCGCAGCATACTGTAGTTTAGAGGGTTAACTCTGATGTCCGAAGATATTGGTCTCACACTGATGGTCTGGAATATCGGTCTTGTACCAATGGCCTGGAATGTTGAATTTGCACTGATAGTCTGGAATGCCGAATTTGCGCCGATGGTCTGAAATATCGGACTTGCGTCGGTGGTCTGGGATATCAGACTCACACTGATGGTCTGGAGTAGCAGACTTGCGCCAATGGTCTGGAATATCGGACTTGCACAGATGGACTGGAAGATCGGATTTGCGGCGATGGACAGGAATATTTGACTTGCACCGATGGTATTACTGATTGGGACTGGAATGCTGACCGAGCTGGATCCAGAATGACGACACTGAGTGATCCCAAGGAAATGCAGATTGTATTCCAGGTAGTATAATAGAAGCTCAGAGAATGCAGGAACAATGAAGTGATTACTCAGAGTAGTGCAGCTATAAGGCTCACACACCGAGCTGTGTGACTTATGGCACTGACAACATGAAAACTGAGAAGTAGGAAGATTTAAACCCCTTGGTGACACAGGATTGGCTGGGAGTGTCAGCTGACACTCAGGCTGCATGGAATTGGTCAGAGACTAGTCAGCTGGCACTAAGCAAGATGGGTCCATGCTACTGGGCCTGTAGGAACATTGCACACAGAGGACATAGCCCCAACTTCTGTGACCACTGTGGATGTGTGAACTGCCAGAGCATGCCGAACCCTCAGAAGCGGCCTGACATGTAGGAAATGAGGACCTTAGTAGCTTCCCCTGGGGCCCATGACAAGTAGGATGCACTTTATATTGTATATCAGTCATTTGAATGTTATCTGTATTTAATAGTGGGCACTATGGTGCTCTTTATATTGTGTATAAGTAACCTGGGTCCTCTCTGTATTGTATGGTGGTTACTAGGATGCTCTCAAATCCACCAACTTTCAGGATCCCAAACTGCACCGATTTACTGGGGGGGAGATCATGTCAAATAAATCTTATTGACTTTTTTGACTGGGTGACTAAAGTAATAGATAAAGGGGAGGGGGTAGAGAGGGCATAGGTGAAGCTTATCTAGACTTTAGTAAGTCCTTTGACACTGTCCTACATCTAGACTTAAATAAATTTGAAAGCTTGGAATTGGATTTTAAGATGGCTGAATGGAAATGTCTTGGTTGCAGGATAGTAAAAATAGAATAGTAGTAAATGGAGTGCATTCACAGGAAGGTTACCATAGTAGCATAGTAACATAGGGGGTCATTCCTAGTTGATCGCTCGCTAGCTAGTTTTAGCAGCCGTGCAAATGCTATGCCGCCGCCCACAGGGGAATGTATTTTAGCTTTGCAGAAGTGCGAACGCATGTGCGGCCGAGTTTGTGCAGTTCTGAGTAGTTCTAAACCTACTCAGCGCTTGCGATCACTTCAGCCTATTCGTGTCTGGATTTGACATCATACACCCGCCCAGCGGACGCCCAGCCACGCCTGTGTTTTTTCGGACACGCCTGCGTTTTTGCAAACACTCCCTGAAAACGGTCAGTTGACACCCAGAAACGCCCCCTTCCTGTCAATCTTCTTGCGGCCCTCAGTGCGACTGAAAACTTTGCTAGAACCTGTGCAAAACAACAAATGCCTTTGTACCCGTACGTCGCGCGTGCGCATTGCGGTGCATACGCATGCGCAGAAATGCAGATTTTTTGCCTGATCGTTGCGCTGCGAACAACGGCAGCTAGCAATCAACTCGGAATGACCCCCATAGTAACATAGTTAATGAGGTTGAAAAGATGCAAAAAGCCCATCCGGTTCAACCTGTATTCTGTATTAAGCAGTGCACATTATGGGATGCGGTCAAGATGCCGCCGGACGGAATCCCGGCGGTCGAAATACCGACGCCGGAATCCCGACCGCCACAATCCCGACATATTCTCCCTCCGTGGGTGTCCACGACACCCATAGAGGGAGAATATAATAGTGTGCCGAGCGTAGCGTGGCACCGTGCCCGCAGCGTGGCGAGCGAAGCGAGCCCGCAAGGGGCTGCGTTCCGCTCACCACCCCTGTCGGGATTGTGTGGTCGGGATTCCAGCGTCGGTATTTCGACCGCCGGGATTCCGACCGGCGGCATTTAGTACTGATCCCCACATTATAATGCACCAGCCGAAATAATGGTTTCGTATCTATTGACAACTATATGTCATATTACACCCATATACGTAATGTCAATATATTTAATGCTATAGCCTTGGATACTTTTCTCAGCTAGAAAACTGTCCAATGCGTTTTTACAGAGTCCGCCATTATTATCTTCTCCGGCAGGGAGTTCCAAATCCTTATTGCCCTTACGGTGAAGAACCCCTTCCTACGTTGTGTACGGAATTTTCCCTCCTCCAGCCTCAGCAAGTACCCACGTGTCCTATACAGACTTCTATTAATAAACAAATCCCCTGCTAACTCTTTGTATTGACCCTTTACATATTTGAAGATATTAATAATGTCTCCTCATAGTTTCCTCTTTTCAAGGGAATACATATTTAACCTAGTAAGCCTTTCCTCATACTCCAGTGTCTCAAACCCTTTTATCAGCTTAGTAGCTCGCCTTTGCACTCTTTCGAGTTCCCCGATATCTTTTTTTATAATATAGTGCCCAATACTGAACACAATATTCCAGGTGCGGACGTACCAATGATTTGTACAGTGGCAGGATTACATCCTCGTCCCTTGTCTCAATGCCCCGTTTTATGCATGCGAGCACTTTACTTGCCTTCTTTGCTGCATTTTGACATTGTTGACTGTTATTAAGCCTATTATCTATGAGCACCCCCAAATCTTTTTCCACTGCTGCTACCCCTATATTTTCCCCATTAAGTGTATAGGATGCAAGTTTGTTTTTAATCCCAAAGTGCATAACTTTGCATTTATCAATATTGACCCTAATGCCCCATTTAGACGCCAGGGTTTCAAGTTTAAGTAAGTCATTCTGTAGAGACACCACATCACTTTCTGAATTAATTACCTTACACAGTTTAGTATCATCTGCCAAGTTTGACACTGTGCTTCCCAGACCTATTCCTAGATCATTAATAAATATATTGAACAATAGCAGGCCAAGTACGGACCCTTGTGGTATTTCGCTGACTACATGTGCCCAGCTGGAGAACGTCCCGTTGACCACTACTCTTTGTACTCTGTAATCCAGCCAATTACCTGTCCATGTACAAATAGTATATCCTATGCCAAGTTCCCTCAATATGATGATCAGTCTCCTGTGAGGCACTGTATCGAATGACAACATCCTCTGCATTGCCTTGGTCGAGATTATCGCTCACTTCCTCGTAGAAGCGAATTAAGTTAGTTTGACATGATCTGTCCCTTACAAACCCATGCTAACTCTTGCTAATAATCTTATTAACCTGCAGATAATCCTGTATGCTATCCCTCAGTACCCCAGGGATCTGACTCAGGGTAATTCAGAGATGGACGCAGATCACTGCATACGCAGCAAGAGCTGCATCCATCTCCTCACATGCTGAGGGTCGTCCAGCACATGGCAAGGCCGTCTAGCATGTGTGCTATTGCCTCACGGTGCGTCTGCAATTTAATTGTGGATGCATTGATTTAAGGTTGACCCCTGCCAGTGCAGCCTGGCTGCACTGTTAGGCAGTCCGCCGCCATTTTTTAAATCGGAGCTGCTAGCACTGGGTCTCTGCAAAAAAAAAAAAAAAAAAAAAACAATGAAAGAGACAGCCCCAGATCCTCTGCACTCACCTCCCTGTCTCTAAGCAGAAGGTCACACCCCCTGCACTTACCTCCCTGTCTCTAAGCACTAGCATACCCTCCAACATTTTACACATAAAAATCGGTACAAATTCAAAAAGGGGCATGGCCACAGTTCCTTTTCCTATACTTTCAATGGAAGTTTGGAGAGCCAAAAATCGGTACAGACCATAAAAAAAAGGTACTCTATCTGCCAAAAAGGTACAGTTGGAAGGTATGCAGTAGGTCACACCCTTTGCACTCACCTCCCTGTCTCTAAGCAGTAGGTCACACCCCCTACACTCACCTCCCTGTCACTAAGCAGTAACACAGAGTCTACACTCACCCTGGCTGTCTCTGGGATCTGTTCTGCTTACAGAGCTGCACATTAAAGCTCGGTACACACTATCTGCCATGTACCCAGCCCGACATTGGCAGCGATAGGACCCAGTGAGGGAGCCGGCATTGACAAGTGCATTCACACTTGTCAATGCGGGCAGTGAAGGAGCGACGGCCATGCTGCATTTGGCAGCATGGCCCTTGCTAACGACATCCCCCATTGGCCCTGCATGTCGAGCCGATGGAGGATGCCACTGACAACCCGCGGGAGTGCGCAATGTCAGCGACATTGCGCACACATTAGACGATGTGGCCGATATATCGATCCGAACCGCCAGATTGGATGACATATCATGTACTATGTTCCCAGCTTTAGGTGGTCACTTTTCTCTAGCACAGAGCTCACTGCACACAAGGCGGAGAATCCAGATGGAGGGTCAGGCTGTGTCCATCTGTCTGCTCTCCGGGGTGTATACTCCTGGCAGCTGTCACTTTGCTCTCTTTCCCCAGGGTAGCGTGTCCTGTTCCCCTCTGTGTGTGATATTACACAAGCTGCACGTCCCCCTCTCCCTGCTCTCTCTCTGGCAGGGTATAATCTGTGTATCTGCCCCTCCCAAAGTACTCCCCCAGCGACAGCGCTTATTAATAGGATCCCCCTCTCCCCACCTTCCTACCTCACTAGAGGAAGGTTCTATCTGTCCTCCCTGGCTGTGTTCTGTCTGCTGTATGAGGGCTCAGGACATGGTGCTGCTGGCAAGACAACCTAGAAGGTGCAGGGAGAGCGGCGGCGCCCTTGTGACAGCCTGGGTCTCAGAGCAGCAGCAAACCCTTGCTCTTTGTGGCCCTGTTGGTGCTCCCTCAAATCTGATGCCTGGGTCATGTGTCCCCTTAGCACCGCCCAGTTGCGGCCCTGCTTCCATCAGAGGCGGTAGAGCAATTTAAACGTGTTTTGGTTAGATAAAAGGATATCTATACAAAGAAATAAGGATCAAATAGAGTTTGAGGTAGCACTATGGTTAAAAAAGGGGGAGTGGATTATCAGATATACAGTCAATAGGTTGATACCATATAGTCGACAGTCAATAGGTCGACATGTACAAAAGGTTGACAGTACAAAGGTAGACAAGTACAAAAGATTGATAGAGTAAAAAAGTCGACATGAACATGATTCACACAAAAAAGATTGAATCAAGTTTTTTAGGGGATTTTTTGGGTGTCATTTTTAACCATTTATGACCCAAATGAGTACAAACATGTACCCTCACAGGCTCGCCATGCTTTGGGCAAAGTGACTCACTCTACTCAGTTTCACTCACCACAAGGTTACTAAAGGTAATAGATGGTGACTGGATAGTATATTAAGCAAAAGTTGAAAAAAAAAATGATGAAAAACCCCACTCCCCAAAAACATGAATTGACCTTTTGAACATGTTGACCTATTGTACCTGTCGACCTTTTGTACTGTCTACCGTTTACATGTTGACCTTGTCAACCTTTTGTACCTTTTGACTGTCGACCTGTTAACTGTTGACCATATGATGTTGACCTATTGACTGTTGACATATTTACTGTCAATTTATCATCCACCACCCTAAAAAGGAGCAGATTAGATGGGCCAAGTGATTCTTATCTGCTGTCAGATTCTATGTTTCTATGTTTCTTTATATGTTATAAGGGTCACTGTATTGCATTGTGGTCACCAGGATGCTCTCTGAATTGCATGGCAGTAAATAAAATGCTCTCTGCATTGCATGGAAGTCACCACTATGCTTTCTGTATTGCATGGCAATCACCACAATGTGCTTTATATTGTATTAGCTTCTTCGCCCGAGAGTTTCTGATTTTCACGGTTGTATATATAAATGAGTGTTAAAATCTGGTAAATCTATAGAGCTGTAAATTTGAGATATCTTAATGTAAGTAAATATTAATCCATGGTTCTTGGTGCTACCTGAGGACTACCCGTAGCAGATACGGCAAAAAGTGACAGTACCATTTTTGTAGTTTATTAAATTCTACACACTGGATGTGCAATCAAAACTTTAATCTGATTGTCCATTTGGGCGTTATCGTTCACGCAACGCAAGTCACGCATCAGTAATGATGTAATTATGTCAACCCCCTTTTTATCCCCTTAGGAGAGGTTTATTAAAATTCTAATTATGTTGTTTTCCTATTTCCCACCTACAGAATACCTATGTTAAATTTCATCTTCCTAACATATCTGGAAGTAAGAAAATTAGTGATGAGTCAGTCAGTCAGTCAGTCACCGCATTTTTGTAGTTTATGAAATTCTACACACTGGAGATGCAATCCAAATTTTGATCCGATTGTCCGTTTAGGCGTTATCATTCATGCAACGCAAGCCACGCATCGGTAATGATGCCATTATGTCAACACCCTTGTCATCCCTTATGGGGAGATATTTACATTTCTAATTACGTAGTTTTCCTATATACCACCTGAGGAATACCTATATTCAATTTCAGCTTGCTAACGTATCAGGAAGTAAGAGAATTAGTGATGAGTGAGTGAGTGAGTGAGGGCTTTTGCATTTATATATATAGATGGAAGTCACTTAGAATCTCTATATTGTATGGTGGATGCTCTCTGTATTGCATTGGGATCCCAACAATGCTATCTGTATTGCATAGTGGTCATCAGGATGTTCTATGTATTGTATGGGGATCACTAGAATGCACTCTGTATGTTATAGGGGTCACTAAGATGCTCTCTATATTTTCTGACAAACACTAGGATGCTCTTTGTAATGTATTAATTATTGTTGTTAATTGTTATTATTCATTTATATATTACCAGTTATATATACCAGTTATTTTTATAATGCATACATATTCTGTAACACTTTACAGAGCTAATTTAGCCATTCACATCAGTCCCTGCCCCAGTGGAGCTTACAATCTACAGTATATTCTACCACATGTAGACAAACACACACTAAGGTTAATTTTTGGATTGTGGGAGGAAACCGGAGTACCTGCAGGAAACCCATGCAAGCACGGGGAGAATAGTGAGGGCCATGGTGGGAATTGCACATGCAGCCAACTGATAACAAATAAAAAGCACCTTATGTTCTCTCTAGGATTAGTCTAAAATAATGTATTGCTTATATTTGGTACAAATGTAGGCAGAAAATACTATATATAAAATACTGTATTTTTATAATAAGGTAGTATATAAACAATTGTCATTACGGAATTATATGAATTCTGTATAAATACTGAGGGGTTCCTTAACTTGGGTCTGTTCTAGCTCTGATTCAGGGATTTGTGCATCGATTGAGAATTAGACATGGATCCAGATCTGTCTTTGTGTCTGATAAGTGGATATAGATCTCACAGTGAGTTACAATCTGTTATTGATCACGATGTGCTTGTATGATTGAAGAGAGAACTCCACAGAATGTTCTTATTCATATTTACCATTTCAAAGTGAAATGATTTTCTGTTGGCGTTGATTTTTTTTCTTATGTCTTCTGGTGGAAATAAACCAGAAAGTTGATAGAATTCATCTGCTCTGCATCAAGTGAGTTTGAAATGGCAGTAGCCGCAGATCTTACAGGCTACCTGCCCGCTCGCTACAATAGCAGACAGCACTGAAGTCTGCCACCACTATTTTTCTAAATGTTTCTGCACTCTGTGGGGTAAATTTACTAAGGTGGGAGTTTTTTTTAAAACTGGGGATGTTGCTCATAGCAGCCAATCAGATTCTACTTAACATTTATCTGACTACTTCTAGAAGATAATAGAATCTGATTGGTTGTTAAGGGCAAGACCGCCAGTTCTAAAAAAAACCTCCCAACTTAGTAAATGTACCCCTGCAAGTCAATCATTGTTATTATTATACTTTATTTATATGGCACCACATGGGATCTAGTGTAAACAAATAAGCAAAACATGAAGACAGTGGGGTATATGCAATTGCGGTCGAATTCCCGAAATTGTCGAATTTCGGGTCATTTTCGACCAAAAAAAAAATTCGCCTATGCAATTCAGTGCTTTCCGACCAAAAAACGGACTTTCAAAATTCGACTTTTTGAAATTCGAATTTTTGCAAATTCGACTTTTCTGCAATGATATGGGGTATATGCAATTCACGGCGAATCGCGGCAATTTTTCACCGTTTTTTAATTCGACTAAATTCGCCAGGTGAATTCCGGAAGGTGGCTTCCGGAATTCACCATATTCAATGAAAAACGGATTCGCCAGAATCGCGGGCGAAAATCGGCCGATTTGGCGGATTTTGCCGCGATTTTAAAAAACGGGAAAAAACCCGAAAAAAAAAATGGCGTGGGGTCCCCCCTCCAAAGCATAACCAGCCTCGGGCTCTTCGAGCTGGTCCTGGTTCTAAAAATGCAGGGGAAAAATTGGGCAGGGATCCCCCGTATTTTTAAAACCAGCACCGGGCTCTGCGCCTGGTGCTGGTGCCAAAAATACGGGGGACAAAAAGAGTAGGGGTCCCCCGTATTTTTAACACCAGCATCGGGCTCCACTAGCTGGACAGATAATGCCACAGCTGGGGGTCACTTTTATGCCGTGCCCTGCGGCCGTGGCATTAACTACCCAACTAGTCACCCCTGGCCGGGGTACCCTGGGGGAGTGGGGACCCCTACAATCAAGGGGTCCCCCCCCCCAGCCACCCAAGGGCCAGGGGTGAAGCCCGAGGCTGTCCCCCCTTATCCAATGGGCTGCGGATGGGGGGGCTGATAGCCTTTTGTGATAATAAAAAGATATTGTTTTTTCCATTAGTACTACAAGTCCCAGCAAGCCTCCCCCGCAAGCTGGTACTTGGAGAACCACAAGTACCAGCATGCGGGAGAAAAACGGGCCCGCTGGTACCTGTAGTACTACTGGGAAAAAAATACCCAAATAAAAACAGGACACACACACCGTGAAAGTAAAACTTTATTTCACACGCCGACACACACATACTTACCTATGTTGACACGCCGACTGCCACGGTCTCCGACGATCCGAGGTACCTGTGAAAAAATTATACTCACCTTCCAGCGTCCAGAGGTACATCCAGGTCCAGAGATAATCCACGTACTTGGCAAAACAAAAAAACGAACACCGATCCATACCGGACTAGAAAGGGGTCCAATGCTTTCACATCAGACCCCTTTCTCCCGAATGCCGGGACATCACGTGACTCCTGTCACTGAAGTCCCTTCAGCCAATCAGGAAGCGCTACTTCCGTGGCGCTCATCTGATTGGCTGTGCGCTGTCTGTGATGTGACAGCGCATCGCAAAGCCGCTCCATTACTTTCAATGGTGGGAACTTAGCGGCTAGCGGGGGGGTCACCCGCCGGTCAGCCGCTGACCGGCGGGTGACCTCACCGCTAGCCGCTAAGTTCCCACCATTGAATATAATGGACTGGGCTGTGCGATGCGCTGTCTGCTCAGACGCATAGAGCCAATCAGATGAGCGCAACAAAGTTGCGCTTCCTGATTGGCTATAGAGACCTTTCTGTGACAGCTGTCACTGACAGGTCTCTCTGCATTCGGGGATAGGGGTCCCATGTGTCAGCATGGGACCCCTTTCAGTCCGTTTGGTCGGGTATTTGCGGTTTGTTATTTTCTACAAGTACGTGGATGTATCTCTGGACCATGGCTGAGGTGAGTATATTGATCTTTTTTTTCAGGTACCCCTGGATTCTACATGGAGAAGAGGACCGATGTCGGCGTGTGAACATAGGTAAGTATGTGTGTGTCGACGTAAGAAATAAAGTTTTACTTTCACGGTGTGTGTGTCCTGTTTTTATTTGGGTATTTTTTTTCCAGTAGTACTACAGGTACCAGCGGGCCCGTTTTTCTCCCGCATGCTGGTACTTGTGGTTCTCCAAGTACCAGCTTGCGGGGGAGGCTTGCTGGGACTTGTAGTACTACTGGAAAAAACAATATCTTTTAATTATCACAAAAGGCTATCAGCCCTCCCATCCGCAGCCCATTGGATGGGGGGGGACAGCCTCGGGCTTCACCCCTGGCCCTTGGGTGGCTGGGGGGGGGGACCCCTTGATTGAAGGGGTCCCCACTCCCCCAGGGTACCCCGGCCAGGGGTGACTAGTTGGATATTTAATGCCACGGCCGCAGGGCACGGCATAAAAGTGACCCCCGGCTGTGGCATTATCTGTCCAGCTAGTGGAGCCCGATGCTGGTGTTAAAAATACGGGGGACCCCTACTCTTTTTGTCCCCCATATTTTTGGCACCAGCACCAGGCGCAGAGCCCGGTGCTGGTTTTAAAAATACGGGGGATCCCCTGTCAATTTTTCCCCCGCATTTTTAGGACCAGGACCAGCTCGAAGAGCCCGAGGCTGGTTATGCTTTGGAGGGGGGACCCCACGCAATTTTTTTTTCGGATTGTACCGTTCCACCAATAAAAAAAAAAAAAAAAAAATATTTTAAAAAAATTATAAATAATATTTGTGCCTCCAAAAAAAAAAAAAAAAGTACCTAATCCCTTCTAATATAAATAGATCTGCTATTCCCAAAAAAAAAAACACAAAAAAAGCCATGTTTAAAATTTTTTTATTTGTTTTCACCCTCCAAAGTGTGGCGGATTGAAAATGACGAATTTGCTGTCTAAAAGCACTGCTGTCGAATTTCCAAACTTGAATTGAATATGCTTTGGTCGAATTGCAGCACTTATATCATTGCAGAAAAGTCGAATTTGCAAAAATTCGAATTTCAAAAAGTCGAATTTTGAAAGTCCGTTTTTTGGTCGGAAAGCACTGAATTGCATAGGCGAATTTTTTTTTTGGTCGAAAATGACCCGAAATTCGACAATTTCGGGAATTCGACCGCAATTGCATATACCCCTATAAGTGCTGCAATTCGACCAAAGCATATTCAATTCAAGTTTGGAAATTCGACAGCAGTGCTTTTAGACAGCAAATTCGTCATTTTCAATCCGCCACACTTTGGAGGGTGAAAACAAATAAAAAAAATTTAAACATGGGCCCTCATTCCGAGTCGTTCGCTCGGTATTTTTCATCGCATCGCAATGAAAATTCGCTTAGTACGCATGCGCAATGTTCGCACTACGACTGCGCCAAGTAACTTTGCTATGTAGAAAGTAATTTTACTCACGGCTTTTTCATCGCTCCGGCGATCGTAATGTGATTGACAGGAAATGGGTGTTACTGGGCGGAAACACGGCGTTTCAGGGGCGTGTGGCTGAAAACGCTACCGTTTCCGGAAAAAACGCAGGAGTGGCCGGAGAAACGGTGGGAGTGCCTGGGCGAACGCTGGGTGTGTTTGTGACGTCAACCAGGAACGACAAGCACTGAACTGATCGCACAGGCAGAGTAAGTCTGAAGCTACTCTGAAACTGCTAAGTAGTTAGTAATCGCAATATTGCGAATACATCGGTCGCAATTTTAAGAAGCTAAGATTCACTCCCAGTAGGCGGCGGCTTAGCGTGTGTAACTCTGCTAAATTCGCCTTGCGACCGATCAACTCGGAATGAGGGCCATGGTTTTTTTTGTGTTTTTTTTTTTTGGGAATAGCAGATCTATTTATATTAGAAGGGATTAGGTACTTTTTTTTTTTTTTTTGGAGGCACAAATATTATTTATAATTTTTTTAAAATATTATTTTTTTTTAATTATTGCTGGAACGGTACAATCCGAAAAAAAAATTGCGTGGGGTCCCCCCTCCAAAGCATAACCAGCCTCGGGCTCTTCGAGCTGGTCCTGGTTCTAAAAATGCGGGGAAAAAATTGACAGGGGATCCCCCGTATTTTTAAAACCAGCACCGGGCTCTGCGCCTGGTGCTGGTGCCAAAAATACGGGGGACAAAAAGAGTAGGGGTCCCCCGTATTTTTAACACCAGCATCGGGCTCCACTAGCTGGACAGATAATGCCACAGCCGGGGGTCACTTTTATGCCGTGCCCTGCGGCCGTGGCATTAAATATCCAACTAGTCACCCCTGGCCGGGGTACCCTGGGGGAGTGGGGACCCCTTCAATCAAGGGGTCCCCCCCCCCAGCCACCCAAGGGCCAGGGGTGAAGCCCGAGGCTGCCCCCCCCCCATCCAATGGGCTGCGGATGGGAGGGCTGATAGCCTTTTGTGATAATTAAAAGATATTGTTTTTTCCAGTAGTACTACAAGTCCCAGCAAGCCTCCCCCGCAAGCTGGTACTTGGAGAACCACAAGTACCAGCATGCGGGAGAAAAACGGGCCCGCTGGTACCTGTAGTACTACTGGAAAAAAAATACCCAAATAAAAACAGGACACACACACCGTGAAAGTAAAACTTTATTTCTTACGTCGACACACACATACTTACCTATGTTCACACGCCGACATCGGTCCTCTTCTCCATGTAGAATCCAGGGGTACCTGAAAAAAAAGATCAATATACTCACCTCAGCCATGGTCCAGAGATACATCCACGTACTTGTAGAAAATAACAAACCGCAAATACCCGACCAAACGGACTGAAAGGGGTCCCATGCTGACACATGGGACCCCTATCCCCGAATGCAGAGAGACCTGTCAGTGACAGCTGTCACAGAAAGGTCTCTATAGCCAATCAGGAAGCGCAACTTCGTTGCGCTCATCTGATTGGCTCTGTGCGTCTGAGCAGACAGCGCATCGCACAGCCCAGTCCATTATATTCAATGGTGGGAACTTAGCGGCTAGCGGTGAGGTCACCCGCCGGTCAGCGGCTGACTGGCGGGTGACCCCCCCGCTAGCCGCTAAGTTCCCACCATTGAAAGTAATGGAGCGGCTTTGCGATGCGCTGTCACATCACAAACAGCGCACAGCCAATCAGATGAGCGCCACGGAAGTAGCGCTTCCTGATTGGCTGAAGGGACTTCAGTGACAGGAGTCACGTGATGTCCCGGCATTCGGGAGAAAGGGGTCTGATGTGAAAGCATTGGACCCCTTTCTAGTCCGGTATGGATCGGTGTTCGTTTTTTTGTTTTGCCAAGTACGTGGATTATCTCTGGACCTGGATGTACCTCTGGACGCTGGAAGGTGAGTATAATTTTTTCACAGGTACCCTCGGATCGTCGGAGACCGTGGCAGTCGGCGTGTCAACATAGGTAAGTATGTGTGTGTCGGTAGTGTGTAATAAAGTTTTACTTTCACGGTGTGTGTGTCCTGTTTTTATTTGGGTATTTTTTTTCCAGTAGTACTACAGGTACCAGCGGGCCCGTTTTTCTCCCGCATGCTGGTACTTGTGGTTCTCCAAGTACCAGCTTGCGGGGGAGGCTTGCTGGGACTTGTAGTACTAATGGAAAAAACAATATCTTTTTATTATCACAAAAGGCTATCAGCCCCCCCATCCGCAGCCCATTGGATGGGGGGGGACAGCCTCGGGCTTCACCCCTGGCCCTTGGGTGGCTGGGGGGGGGACCCCTTGATTGTAGGGGTCCCCACTCCCCCAGGGTACCCCGGCCAGGGGTGACTAGTTGGGTAGTTAATGCCACGGCCGCAGGGCACGGCATAAAAGTGACCCCCGGCTGTGGCATTATCTGTCCAGCTAGTGGAGCCCGATGCTGGTGTTAAAAATACGGGGGACCCCTACTCTTTTTGTCCCCCGTATTTTTGGCACCAGCACCAGGCGCAGAGCCCGGTGCTGGTTTTAAAAATACGGGGGATCCCTGCCCAATTTTTCCCCTGCATTTTTAGAACCAGGACCAGCTCGAAGAGCCCGAGGCTGGTTATGCTTTGGAGGGGGGACCCCACGCCATTTTTTTTCGGGTTTTTCCCGTTTTTTTCCCCGTTTTTTAAAATCGCGGCAAAATCCGCCAAATCGGCCGATTTTCGCCCGCGATTCTGGCGAATCCGTTTTTCATTGAATATGGTGAATTCCGGAAGCCACCTTCCGGAATTCACCTGGCGAATTTAGTCGAATTAAAAAACGGCGAAAAATTGCCGCGATTCGCCGTGAATTGCATATACCCCAGTGACTTACAATTCAATACAATATAGGACAAGTACAGGGTATATAAACATAGCTGCGTCAGTAATCAGCACTGAAATAAGTATCGGCGCCAGAAAACTGCGGGATTTGGTGCCATCAAAGGGAGTATTGAAAAGAAGATAGGTTAAGTAAGAGACATAAAATCACAGGAGGGAAGAGGGCCCTGCTCGTGAAAGCTTACATTCTTAACATATGCTGAAGTGAAGCTCATATTTTTGGGGAATAGAAATTATTAACTAATTAAGCATCACCTTTATGTCAACAGCAGTGCAGCCGGGAGACGCAGGTCCCGGCGCTTACCTGGTAACCGGAACGCTGCGTCTTCCCTGACCGCTGGGGCTGCTGGTCAGTGCCCGGCGCCTAGCAACAGGCTGATGCCGGGCACAATGTTTCCTGGTCCCCGCCCAGCACCTCGCAACAGGCCGACACCGGGCGCAATGCCTCCTGGTTCCTGCCCGGCGCCTAGCAACAGGCTGATGCCGGGCACAATGTTTCCTGGTCCCCGCCTAGCACCTCGCAACAGGCCGACACCGGGCGCAATGCCTACTGGTTCCTGCCCGGCGCCTAGCAACAGGCTGATGCCGGGTGCTGGCAGACTGCATTCCCCGCTGCTTAGTATTAAGTGTACGTGCAGCAGGGCAGCTGCACTGAGTTGATTTAATTAAACTAGCTTCCTGATTGGTTCAAGCACATTTATATTCATTTTCTGTTCACTCCCAAATCACTGGTTATAGTTCCTGCTTCATGTGAGAACCTGTCAGCCATGTGAACTCCTGAATTTGGTTACCCAGTTTTGATCTCCTTCCTGATCGGATCCTGCTCACCTAGAATTCAGGTTTAGTGTGGATACTTCTCTCTATCTCTTATTTGTTCTTTTGTTTTTGCCATTATTACTACCATACTGACCATTGTCTATATCAATCATTGCACCTGAGTCCCCCCATAGTCCATTCCCTATTGCTTATCTCTGCTTTGCTCCTTTCTGCCTCTTACACAGCCACTGACTGTACATCACCCAGTCTCTTGTCCGATTCCCTACTCTTCTTACTGCTTCTGACCTTTACACCGACAGATAACTCTGGTCATCTTAGTAGTAAGCCCATACTGTTGCCAGTGGTGTAAGTCTTGGTGGGCACCCCAGTACCGGTAGGCGTATCTAGTCTTAAGGGAAGAATCACTCTTATAGGCATGAAGACCTGCTGTTATACTCTATGGATCTTATTGCGGGGTGACTAGGGTTATGGTCCAGAAGATAGACCATGGGGTAAATTAACTAAATTGGGAGTTCTATTTAAGATGGGATGTTGCCCATAGCAACCAATCAGATTTCAGGTATTATCTTGTAGAAGGTGCTAGATAAATGAGAATTACAATCTGATTGGTTGCTATGGGCAACATCCCATCTTAAATAGAACTCCCATCTTAGTAAATTTACCCCCACGTGTCAAGCCACTTCCTCTTACCTCACATTGTTACAGTAATTCCACGTGTCAAGCCAATCCACCATACCTGTCTCATACTCAGACTTCTGCGTTACTCAGGCTAGGTATACGCTCCGGATCATAACACTTTTTCTCTTACGTCCTAGAGGATGCTGGGGACTCCGTAAGGACCATGGGGATAGACGGGCTCCGCAGGAGACATGGGCACTTTAAGAAAGACTTTAGGTCTGGGTGTGCACTGGCTCCTCCCTCTATGCCCCTCCTCCAGACCTCAGTTTGATACTATGCCCAGTGGAGACTGGGTGCATTTCAGGGAGCTCTCATGAGTTTCCTGTTAGAAAGAATTTTAGTTAGGCTTTTTATTTTCAGGGAGCCTGCTGGCAACAGACTCCCTGCATCGAGGGACTGAGGAGAGAGAAACAGACATACTTCTGTGAGTTTCAAGGCTCTGTTTCTTAGGCTACTGGACACCATTAGCTCCAGAGGGATTGGTACGCAGGTCTCACCCTCGTCGTCCGTCCCAGAGCCGCGCCGCCGTCCTCCTCGCAGAGCCGGAAGATAGAAGCCGGGTGAGTATGAGAAGAAAAGAAGACTTCAGAGGCGGCAGAAGACTTCTTGATCTTCACAGAGGTAACGCACAGCAGTAACGCTGTGCGCCATTGCACCCATTCACCTCACACACGGCAGTCACTGGGCGGCATATAAACCTCTCCTTTGGCAAAATTACATATATACATGTACAGCTGGGCACTGTACATGTATATAAAGAGCCCCCGCCAGTTTTTTAAGAATTTTGAGCGGGACAGAAGCCCGCCACCGAGGGGGCGGGGCTTCTCCCTCAGCACTCACCAGCGCCATTTTCTCCACAGCACAGCGCTGAGAGGAAGCTCCCCGGACTCTCCCCTGCTTACTCACGGTGACAGAGGGTTTTCAAGTGGGGGGGGGGGGGGCACATAATTGGCGCATATACATATAATAAGGCGCTACTGGGTAAACATTTGGTGTTTTTTCCTGGGTCATATAGCGCTGGGGTGTGTGCTGGCATACTCTCTCTCTGTCTCTCCAAAGGGCCTGGTGGGGAAACTGTCTTCAGATAAGAGTTTCCCTGTGTGTGTGTGGTGTGTCGGTACGCGTGTGTCGACATGTCTGAGGTGGGAGGCTCGCCTAGGGAGGGGGAGGAGAGTATGAATGTGAGGTCTCCGTCGGCAGCGCCGTCACCGGACTGGATGGATATGTGGAATGTTTTAAGTACTAATGTCAATTTATTGCACAAAAGATTAGACAAAGCTGAAGCTCGGGAACAGTCAGGGAGTCAACCCATGTCTGTCCCTATGTCGCCGGGACCTTCGGGGTCTCAAGCGCCCACTATCCCAAATAGGAGACACAGATACCGACACGGATTCTGACTCCAGTGTCGACTACGATGATGCAAGGTTACAGCCAAAAGTGGCAAAATTTATTCGTTATATGATTATTGCAATAAAAGATGTTTTGCATATCACAGAGGAACCCCCTGTCCCTGACACGAGGGTACACATGTATAAGGGAAAGAAACCTGAGGTAACCTTTCCCTCCTCACATGAGTTGAACGAATTATGTGAAAAAGCTTGGGAATCTCCAGACAAAAAACTGCAGATTCCCAAAAGGATTCTTATGGCGTATCCTTTCCCGCCAACGGACAGGATACGGTGGGAATCCTCCCCTAGGGTAGACAAAGCATTGACACGCTTATCAAAAAAGATAGCGCTGCCATCCCACGATACGGCTACCCTCAAGGATCCTGCTGACCGCAAGCAGGAGGTTACCTTGAAGTCCATTTACACACATTCTGGTACCTTACTCAGACCGGCGATTGCGTCGGCCTGGGTTTGTAGCGCTGTAGCAGCATGGACAGATTCATTATCAGCGGATATTGAGACCCTAGATAAGGATACCATTTTATTGACCCTAGGGCATATAAAAGATGCTGTCTTATATATGAGAGATGCTCAAAGAGACATTAGTCTACTGGGTTCCAGAATAAACGCTATGTCTATTTCTGCTAGGCGAGTCTTATGGACCCGCCAGTGGACAGGTGATGCCGACTCGAAGAGGCATATGGAGGTTTTGCCTTACAAGGGTGAGGAATTGTTTGGGGAAGGTCTCTCGGACCTCGTCTCCACAGCTACGGCAGGTAAATCGAATTTTTTGCCTTATGTTCCCTCACAGACTAAGAAAGCAACACATTATCAAATGCAGTCCTTTCGTTCAAATAAAAGCAAAAGAGTACGTGGATCGTCCTTTCTTGCCAGAGGTAAGGGCAGAGGAAAAAAGCTGCACAACACAGCTAGTTCCCAGGAACAGAAGTCCTCCCCGACCTCTGCAAAATCCACCGCATGACGCTGGGGCTCCGCTACAGGAGTCCGCTCCAGTGGGGGCACGTCTTCGACTTTTCAGCCACATCTGGGTTCACTCACAGGTGGATCCCTGGGCAATAGAAATTGTTTCTCAGGGATACAAGCTGGAATTCAAAGACGTGCCTCCTCGCCGGTTTTTCAAATCGGCTCTACCGACTTCTCCCCTAGAAAGGGAGTTAGTGTTAAATGCGATTCGCAAATTGTGTCTTCAACAAGTCGTGGTCGAGGCTCCCCTGCTTCAAAGAGGAAAGGGTTACTACTCAACTCTGTTTGTGGTCCCGAAACCGGACGGTTCGGTCAGACCCATTTTGAATTTAAAATCCCTAAACCTATATTTAAAACGGTTCAAGTTCAAGATGGAATCGCTCAGAGCGGTCATCGCCAGCCTAGAAGGGGGGGGGGGTTATGGTATCTCTGGACATAAAGGATGCATACCTTCATGTTCCCATTTATCCGCCCCACCAGGCGTACCTGAGATTTGCGGTACAGGATTGTCATTACCAATTTCAGACGTTGCCGTTTGGGCTTTCCACGGCCCTGAGGATTTTCACCAAGGTAATGGCGGAAATGATGGTGCTCCTGCGCAAGCAGGGTGTCACAATTATTCCATACTTGGACGATCTCCTCATAAAAGCGAGATCACGAGAGAAGTTACTGAACAGCGTGTCACTTTCCCTGAGGGTGTTACAGCAACACGGCTGGATTCTCAACATCCTGTAGTCGCAGCTGGTTCCTACGACCCGTCTAACCTTCTTGGGCATGATTCTGGACACAGACCAGAAAAGGGTTTTTCTTCCGATAGAAAAAGCTCAGGAACTCCTGACTCTAGTCAAGAACCTATTGAAACCAAAACAAGTGTCAGTACATCATTGCACTCAAGTCCTGGGAAAGATGGTGGCAACATACGAAGCCATTCCCTTCGGCAGGTTCCATGCAAGGACTTTCCAATGGGACCTATTGGACAAGTGATCCGGGTCACATTTACAAATTCATCAGCGGATCACCCTGTCCCCCAGAGCCAGAGTGTCTCTCCTGTGGTGGCTGCAGAGTGCTCATCTTTTAGAAGGCCGCAGGTTCGGCATTCAGGACTGGATCCTGGTGACCACGGACGCAAGCCTCAGAGGGTGGGGAGCAGGGAAGAAACTTCCAAGGACTTTGGACAAGTCAAGAGACTTGTCTTCACATCAACATCCTGGAACTGAGGGCCATATACAAAGCCCTACGTCAAGCGGAGACCTTACTTCGCGACTAACCAGTTCTGATCCAGTCAGACAACATCACCGCAGTGGCTCATGTAAACCGCCAAGGTGGCACAAGGAGCAGAGTGGCAATGGCGGAAGCCACCAGGATTCTTCGCTGGGCGGAAAATCATGTAAGCGCACTGTCGGCAGTGTTCATTCCGGAAGTGGACAACTGGGAAGCAGACTTCCTCAGCAGACACGACCTGCATCCAGGAGAGTGGGGACTTCATCAGGAAGTCTTCGCACAGATTGCAAGTCAGTGGGGACTGCCACAGATAGACATGATGGCATCCCGCCTCAACAAAAAGCTACAGAGGTATTGCGCCAGATCAAAAGACCCTCAGGCGGTAGCTGTGGACGCCCTAGTGACACCGTGGGTGTTCCAGTCGGTCTATGTGTTTCCCTCTCTTCCTCTCATACCCAAGGTGTTGAGAATAATAAGAAAAAGAGGAGTGAGAACAATTCTCATTGTTCCAGATTGGCCACGAAGGACCGGGTATCCGGATCTGCTGGAAATGCTCACAGAAGATCCGTGGCCTCTTCCTCTACGACAGGACCTGTTACAACAGGGGCCCTGTCTGTTCCAAGACTTACCGCGGCTGCATTTGACGGCATGGCGGTTGAACGCAGGATCCTAGCGGAAAAAGGCATTCCGGATGAGGTCATTCCTACGCTGATAAAGGCTAGGGACGTGACAGCAAAACATTATCACCGTATATGGCGAAAATATGTTTCTTGGTGTGAGGCCAGGAATGCTCCTACGGAAGAATTCCATCTGGGCCGTTTCCTTCACTTCCTACAGACTGGAGTGAATTTGGGCCTAAAATTAGGCTCCATTAAGGTTCAGATTTCGGCCTTATCAATTTTCTTTCAAAAAGAATTGGCTTCTCTCCCAGAAGTACAGACTTTTGTGAAGGGAGTGCTGCATATTCAGCCTCCTTTTATACCTCCGGTAGCGCCTTGGGACCTTAACGTGGTGTTGAGTTTCCTTAAGTCGCACTGGTTTGAACCACTTCAAACGGTGGAGTTAAAATATCTCACTTGGAAGGTGGTCATGTTATTAGCCTTGGCTTCGGCTAAGCGAGTGTCGGAATTGGCGGCTTTGTCTCATAAAAGCCCCTATCTGGTTTTCCATATGGATAGAGCGAAATTGCGGACCCGTCCTCAATTCTTGCCTAAGGTGGTGTCATCTTTTCATATGAACCAACCTATTGTGGTGCCTGTGGCTACGCGAGACTTGGAGGATTCCGAGTCCCTTGATGTAGTCAGGGCTTTGAAAACTTACGTGGCCAGAACGGCTAGAGTCAGAAAACAGAAGCACTGTTTGTCCTATATGCAGCCAACAAGGTTGGCGCCCCTGCTTCAAAGCAGACTATTGCTCGCTGGATCACATAAATCAACCTATTGTGGTGCCGGTGGCTACGGATGCCGTGACGGTGCCAAAGTCTCTCGATGTCGTAAGAGCTTTGAGAATTTATGTCGCCAGAACGGCTCTTATTAGGAAAACGGAGGCTCTGTTTGTCCTGTATGCTTCCAACAAGATTGGAAATCCTGCTTCCAAGCAGACTATTGCACGCTGGATTTGTAATACGATTCGGCACGCTCATTCTACGGCTGGATTACTGTTGCCGAAGTCAGTGAAGGCCCATTCTACCAGGAAGGTGGGCTCATCTTGGGCGGCTGCCCGAGGGGTCTCGGCACTTCAACTTTGCCGAGCAGCTACGTGGTCGGGTTCAAATACTTTTGTTAAGTTCTATAAGTTTGATACCCTGGCTGATGAGGACCTCATGTTTGCTCAATCGGTGCTGCAGAGTCATCCGCACTCTCCCGCCCGTTTGGGAGCTTTGGTATAATCCCCATGGTCCTTACGGAGTCCCCAGCATCTTCTAGGACGTAAGAGAAAATAAGATTTTAAACCTACCGGTAAATCTTTTTCTCATAGTCCGTAGAGGATGCTGGGCGTCCGTCCCTAGTGCCGGACTACTTCTGCGAGACTTGTTTATAGTTTTGCTTACATAAGGGTTATGTTATAGTTTCATCGGTTTTGGACTGATGCTACGTTGTTTTTTCATACTGTTAACTGTTTAATAAATACACAAGTTATACGGTGTGATTGGTGTGGCTGGTATGAATCTTGCCCTTGGATTAACAAAAATCCTTTCCTCGTACTGTCCGTCTCCTCTGGGCACAGTTTCCCTAACTGAGGTCTGGAGGAGGGGCATAGAGGGAGGAGCCAGTGCACACCCAGACCTAAAGTCTTTCTTAAAGTGCCCATGTCTCCTGCGGAGCCCGTCTATCCCCATGGTCCTTACGGAGTCCCCAGCATCCTCTACGGACTACGAGAAAAAGATTTACCGGTAGGTTTAAAATCTTATTATTACAGAGTACGTGTGTCTTTAACCCTGGAAATTTATTTTAGGGATTTTGTCATTTGCACACTTAAGTTTTTGTATATGAGACAGTTGAGGTGTAAATGAAAAATATACTAGTCATTTATGTAGGTACAGCTGACTATTAAGATTTTTCTGTTTCTGTTCAATTAGTAAGTCTACATCCACATAATAGATTCACCAGTCACTTATCCGACCATTTATATATTGCATCTGACCTTTGCAATGGACAGGTAAGAAAGACCTTAACAACAATGGGGGAAGATGATCATTGTGCATATGGGGTACACATTAGCTATCATATTTTATCATTGTCACCTGGAAATATGATTGTGTGCACAGGAACGAAGGTCCAAACAATTGGTAGGTTACTTAACAGACTACTTTCCTTAAACATGATGATTAAGCACTTACCTTTGACCACCCTTTTTGCCGCAGCTTATCTCCTATGAAGCAATTGGCATCTGTGATTTTTTCAGTTCCTGTGTAGCATGACCTTTGGCTTTGATCTCGCAGTGCTGCAATTTTATCACATTGTGTGAGCTTCCAGAACTGATTAGTGATGTTATTTTAATTTTTTTTTTTTTATCAATTTAAGAAATGCTACTATGACCTGCATAATTAGATTTCAGGGAGAGTAATCATGCAGAATAGCAAGCAGTAGCCAGGGCTGTTTCTAGCCAATTTGGCTCCCAGTGCGAGATTTAAAAATGCGCCCCCCATGACATAAAAAAATGTGCCCCCCCACACACACACACCTAGATATAAAAAAAAACCCTTGCGCACGCTCCCGGCAAGGGGGCGTGGCCTCATCTAAATGGGTGTGGCCTCATTTAAATGGGCATGGCCTCCTCTGAAAAGACTACCTCACAATCCAGTTTTTGACCCTGCTCCAACAGATCACGACCACCACAGGACAAAAAAAAATTCTACCATATTAAGCCCCACACAGTAATGCCCCCTGCACCATATTATGCCACACACCGCAATGCCCTTGATACATTAAATCCCCGCACTACGGCAGGCAAGAGTCCCCATTTCACACATTACGGCAGGTGTCCCCATTTTACACATTGAGAGAGAGAGAGAGAGAGAATACTTACAGAGGCGATTACCGCTCTTCGGCCCGCCTCACCAGTCGCTCCTCGCGCCGGCCTTTCCCTCTTCCTAACTTGGATCCCCCTCTGTACTCCGCTCAGGGGACGGGGAGTTTCGCGGAGTGACGGGGTTGCATCGTGACCTAACGACGCAACCGCGTCATTCCGTGAAACTCCGCCCCCCGAGCGGGTTACTCGGGGACAAATAGGAGGGGGAAGCAGGGAGCCACAGTTAGTGCCGCGGCGGGCGCCCAGTGCGGTTGCACTGCTCGCCTGCCCCAAGAAACGGCCCTGGCAGTAGCACAGTGTTTTCTAAGTGATTAATCTTATGAGATATAATCACATATAGTGGTTTAGGCCTTACACTATATACTTAGTGTAACGTATGTTGTACAGCTATAATTTGCGAGTACTTTCTGCCGTATGAGTGCACGTGGCTCTGTGGCTATGCATTAGGCAATAACAATCGCTTTTATAAATAACATTAAAAAAAAAGAACATAATTATTCTATTGCAGACTAGCGGTCTATTTATGGCTGGCCGCACAAATAAATGACCATGATTTGTGGGGACAGACCTTAGTCTTTTTGAGCATTTTATCATTGCTCCAGTTCTGGGCCAGCGGTTCTGATAAGCAGCTGTAGTGGCAACGTCTAACATTTACACTTCCATGTTCCATCATGATAATGTTGTGGCGCATGCGCACTGTGAGTGCTCGCAATCCAAACACTCTTCCTAAAGGACAGAGAGGGGCTCAGCAGGCTAATGAAACGTTCCCTGAAAAATCACCTCTTCAGGCTAGCTTATCACATTCCAGAACCGCTCACTCAACCTTCATAAGCTTTCCTATCCGATTATATCCTCACTGTACAGTCCGCACATATCCTCACATATTTTCTCTTTCTTCACTTTACCCTTCTTTCTGACCATGGTTCATCATTGCTGTGATGTGATATCATGCAACCCACCTAGAACCTTTGCAATCCGGTGGACGAATATGCAATAGATAGTGCCT
The DNA here is from genome assembly GCF_028390025.1 of Pseudophryne corroboree. NCBI lineage: Eukaryota > Metazoa > Chordata > Amphibia > Anura > Myobatrachidae > Pseudophryne > Pseudophryne corroboree. Next base: position 278,811,971 of record NC_086447.1, read on the forward strand.
TTCCTTGTGTATCAATGCCTATTTCCCTATAGATTGTAAGCTTGCGAGCAGGGCCTTCCTACCTCTATGACTGTTTGTTTGTTTGTTTGTTTGTTTGTTTGTTTGTTTGTTTGTTACCCAGTTCTGTTTTATCATTGTGTCCAATTGTAAAGCGCAACTGAATTTGCTGCGCTATAAAAGAAACTGTTAATAAATAAAATAATAAGATGGTGTTAGTCCCCAGAGTCAAATTCCAAAAATTGGCACGGCATGTGGACACCGCTGCATATCACGTCTTTAGTATACACAGGAACTATATATGATATCTCCGGCATTAAAACATAAATTGCACTGATTCTTCAAAAATGCCAAGTGACACTGTAAAAAAAAAACATCTATAGCTGTGCATCTTTTGAATTAAAAACATAACTTGGCAAGTTAAATTATAGCTCTCTCTCATAGGTTTTCATAAAAAAATAACACAGGCTGTTAATACAAGGAGTTAAGTTGAATTATCATGTGACATGGAATGGCCCCAACTAGGCACCTTATGATATTTTTTAGAACTGACTGCACTTATTGGAGGTCATTCCGAGTTGTTCGCTCGCAAGGCAATTTTAGCAGAGTTGCTCACGCTAAGCCACCGCCTACTGGGAGTGAATCTTAGCATCTTAAAATTGCGAACGAAGTAATCGCAATATTGCGATTGCACACCTCGTAGCAGTTTCTGAGTAGCTTCAGACTTACTCGGCATCTGCGATCAGTTCAGTGCTTGTCGTTCCTGGTTTGACGTCACAAACACACCCAGCGTTCGCCCAGACACTCCTCCGTTTCTCCGGCCACTCCTGCGTTTTTTCCGGAAACGGTAGCGTTTTTTCCCACACGCCCATAAAACGGCCTGTTTCCGCCCAGTAACACCCATTTCCTGTCAATCACATTACGATCGCCAGACCGATGAAAAAGCCGTGAGTAAAATTACTAAGTGCATAGCAAATTTACTTGGCGCAGTCGCAGTGCGAACATTGCACATGCGCATTAAGCGGAAAATCGCTGCAATGCGAAGATTTTTACCGAGCGAACAACTCGGAATGAGGGCCCTTATACAGTATATAGTAGCATTGGATCTTTATTTGTTGCCGTGAACATCTCAGCTTTGCTTGCATACTGCCATCAGGCTACCTCCCACTTGCCTGCACCTCTTGTCATCTGTCTGTCGCCCCTCCCTAATAGATTGTTAGCTCTTCAGAGCAGGGCCCTCTTTCCTCTTGTTATCTAAGTTCTCGTCTCAACACATTTCACTCACAGCTCTCCCCTACTCAACGACCATCTTTATCCTGCTAGTAAAGGCTCATCTCCATCTATGGCCACCAGCCTCTAGTAGTACGATGATCACTCCCTCAATACTTACATCTTAGCTGTATTATGTCTTGAGAATGTGTGGTGCTCTGTTACCTGTACTCTATTTCTGTTATTTATTTACTGTAATGCAATGTTTTGTCCCCTGTACTGTCCTTTGCACGGCGCTGCGAAACACATGTGGCGCCTTATAAATAAAATGTAATAATAATAATAATAATATGTCTATTGGAAAAACTACTTATCTCCACTGTTGATAATACTGGCACTCTACCAAGCACACTTCACGGTCAAATAAAGCTTTTTTCCACCCAAACACCTCATTTGTATCAGTAGCATAATATTAAAAAGTTTAAAGTACTTTTGGTACTGTACACTAAAGCCCAGATATCCAAGATTGTCCCCATTTCTTCCACTTTACCGTCATGATGTCAAAGGGATGTGTTCGGAATTCCGGCAGTCAGGATGCCGGCAGTCATGTGAAAGGAGGCCGGCACTGGAACACTGACAGCCGACTTCCAGACGTTGAGTATCGGGGTACAGGTTAGGGCCCGGGGGGTTAGGCACTGGGAGGGTGGTTAGCCATCGCCGCCAGCCCCCAAAGGTTAGCCATAGCCACCACCCCAGGAGGAAAACAAAGAAAAGAAAGCAGTTCCAGACGCGCTGTCACAGCTGCCAGCAAGGGATTGTCAGTCCCAAAGAGATTTTTAACAAAGAAAAGCACTGGAGCTGGCGCTAGGTGTTTCTCCAATAATAAATGATTAAAAAACTGTGGATAAATGTAAAATCACAATTGGATTTATTAGCTAAACATCATGTACTAAAACCATGAATAAAAATTCACATATACACATAAAATTTAGGGCATATATTGAGCTATGAAGCAATTGAGAATGGCTGCTAATGAGTGTCCACTGAGGATACCGGACTAGAACACTGAGCAAAGTTCCCTGGGGAAAGGAAATTAATACAGCTGGTGTTACCCGTGACGACGGAGACTTCCAGAGGCTTGGAAATTAACAGCAAGCAAGCTGTGCCATTTGTGTAGAAACTGGGTATCTCCAATCGGTGCTGTAAAATGAATGTCCCACAGAGAAGGTTCCAAGGCAGGTGTTCCAAGGCTGATTTTTAAAAGTCCATATCTGGATCTGTTGTGACGTGAAGCACTTGTAGTAATAGTAGTAGCAGCTTTTACACTTAACGCGTTTCCCTAGGCTCGGTCACCTAGCTTCATCAGATTCATCATTCTGATGAAGCTAGGTGACCGATCCTAGGGAAACGCGTTAAGTGTAAAAGCTGCTACTACTATTACTACAAGTGCTTCACGTCACAACGGATCCAGATATGGACTTTTAAAAATCAGCCTTGGAACACCTGCCTTGGAACCTTGTCTGTGGGACATTCATTTTACAGCACCGATTGGAGAGACCCAGTTTCTACACAAATGGCACAGCTTGCTTGCTGTTAATTTCCAAGCCTCTGGAAGTCTCCGTCGTCACGGCTAACACCAGCTGTATTAATTTCCTTTCCCCAGGGAACTTTGCTCAGTGTTCTAGTCCGGGATCCTCAGTGGACACTCATTAGCAGCCATTCTCAATTGCTTCATAGCTCAATTTATGCCCTAAATTTTATGTGTATATGTGAATTTTTATTCATGGTTTTAGTACATGATGTTTAGCTAATAAATCCAATTGTGATTTTACATTTATCCACAGTTTTTTAATCATTTATTATTGGAGAAACACCTACCACCCCAGGAGGGTTAGGGTAGGGGATGGGGGAGGGGTAGAATACTTACTCGGTGCCAGGATTGTCAGTGTCGGGATGATGCTGACAGTCATGTCACTGTCGGCATTCCGACCGCCGGGATAACATACCCAACCTGATGTCAAGATGTATGCAGCTTACCTTTCATTTTAAACAATATGTTTATTGAAGATCAGCACAGAACACTGCATTAGGAGGAAATGCAAACATCTCGGAATACACAAGTCATGCCTCCCAACTTATGGAGGTGATGAGTCGGGACTTCTGTGCTCTGGAGGCGCACCCACTGCTGAAAAGGAGGTGTGGTCTATTGGAAAGGGGCATGTCCTCGCGCAAGTGCAGTGAACGTGAACCACAACTCCGTTTTCTGTCACTTTGGGGGCATGCCCAGTGCTCTGTGAGCTACTTGCATAGCAAGTCCACCCTGACTCCTGTGAATAGACATTGTGCGCATGCAACTATTCACAGCTGCTCTGCTAACAGAGCAGCGAGTGACAGGAGCCTCCCAACTGTCCTTCCCACAGCGGGACACTGCTGCCTGCGGGTGGGACAGCGAGACAGTCCCAAAAAAAGGGGCCTGTCCCGCATAATTCGGTACATTTGGAAGATACTGTATGCACAAGTAAAGGCATGTGGGTTGATGGCATCTATCAGTGCAGATAGAGTTAGCCGGGGCCTGCCCAGCTGTTCAGGGAGTGCTGGGCACGCCCTCCAATGACAGAAAAAGGGGTTGTGGCACTAGGCCACACCCATCCACCCAATGCCCCTACCACTCCTTCAGAGACCACAACCTTTTTCTATGCACAGCAAGTCCCGCATCCCCTGCACCAAAAGTTGGGAGGTATGTAAAGATTACAATATACAGTATGTGTCACTGTGAGACTCATTTCTTATAAACAAAAAAAGATATGGGGGAGAGGGGAAGGGGAATAGTGTGGCTAGAAAATTGAGAGAGGAAGGGGAAAGGGGGAAAAGAGAGAACTCCATATGCTGGACTAACTAGACCATATTAATAATGCAGCTTACCTTTCATGTGCCCAAACCACTGCCTTTGTCTTGCATTTTATAAAATCATTGAAATCATTTACTGCTGTTGACTAACTTTAAAACTATCCCTGAAATCTAACTCTCACGCCAGGTTCAGCTACTAGAAGCCGCGTCAGCTGAGGACAGTAAAGATAATTTATGAAAGTACAACTTATGACAATAAAGTACAACTGTGAATTTGCCAATATCTTTTTTTTTCACCCCGAAAAAACTTTATTTAACAGATGGTTCGTATATAAGACAGTTGGACATACATAAAAGCATAATGAAGAAACAGATCGGCATTAAAAATAAAAAATAGAAAAAGCAGTGTTTTGTTTTCTAATGGTACTCAGCAGTACGCAGCGCCAGCACCTTTTTTATGGTATAATTTACATTTTTAGAACTAGAATTAGTGCCAGAAACATGAAGAAATCAGTGAAATAATTTCAGAAATGAATAATATAAGTATGTTAGCTACTATAAATCTTGTATCAACATGGAACTTTAAAGCCCGGCGACAGGGGGACACACCTGTGCCGGGCCCCAAGGGTCAGAGGGGCCCGAGGATCAGGGGACACAAAAAACGGGGGCTTTTTTAACTTTCCACTCCACCCGCCCCCCAAACAACTTAGAAACTAATTATCAGGCCAGCCGCACCTGCCTGCCCCCCACCCCCCTTACCTTATCACTTGGTTCGGTCCCAGTGTGATGCTGACGTCGAGCGTCATGATGCTGCGCTGCATCAGCCCAATGCCCAGCCCCTGCCCCTCCCTTGTCTTCACTTCCACCGCTGTACCCGTTTCTGGCAAACTGCAGGCAGATTCTCATGCCCTCACCTGCTGTCTTGGGCTGTGGCTGGTCCCTTCTCCTTTCTTCTCTGTAACACTCCACATTCCAGTCATGGAGGGTGGATCACATGTCTCTGAGCAAACACTTTTGGGGGAGGAGGCTGACAGAATGCGTATTTGTGTGTATATGTGTGCACACACATATATATATATATATATATATGTGTGTGTACAAAATACCCTCCTTTTGCACTAACTAGATCATGTAATTAATAGAAATATTAGATTTTTTTTATTGGGCTGCAACTCTCAATTGGTTCCCTGTTAGTCAGAACCCAGCTGTGAACAATGAAAAACAATAATTAGTGTGCACCCTTAGTTTTTAAGGTCAGCTTTGGACCTACCTAGCCCCAAAGAATGAAAATACAGTTTCTGAACATCTTAATTAACAAAAGCATTTTACCATAATCAACATTTATTGAAACAGAGTCATAAAAGTTATATAAAACTTGTATAAAAATTTCTTGTACAGAAAGTTACCAATGTCCATTTTTGACAGAAATTTTCCTTCCCTGCTTATTGTCACTGAATACTGGGGATCACAAAATACAAGATTAACTGAACGCGTTTTGTCTCATAGAAACTTCATCAGGGGTACATCTATAAACATAGAGTATGTTATTGAAATTTGTCCATTACATGTCAAATATATACATAACAAGAAAATACAATGATGAAATAACAACTCATGACATCATGGCTACCGTACTGGAAAATGAACAAGAAAGTGAGCAAAGAATAGGAGTACATAAAGGTACATATAGTTTACATTCAGTCCTTGATGGGACATACCTTCGATACTCAATTAGACCTACACATGTAAGAAAACATCTCAGCTAGAACCTTGGGGTGACTTGTAATCAGAAGCATTGATTCTTTACCAGTAGCAGTAACCGATCATGGAGAATGTATACTTTCAATATATTTTAGGTGTTTCTAATGTCCAAACAGCTCTTGGAGCTAAAGTGGTTATCTTTTTTTTTTTAACAAATACTATTTATTAAAAGATTTTGTCGAAATACAGCAAAATGAATAAACATTTGGAGGGAAGGAGGGAGGGAGGCAGGGAATACAAAAGGGAAAAGGGGGGCAAAGGATACAAGTGGAATAGTGCAGCAACACTCAAGACAATTAAGAGAAATAAAAAAATGAGGGATACAGACATTCAGATTAAAACAGTGTAACGTAAATACCGAAACTTTAGAATAGGCAGGTAGCATGAATGTAAGGACATTTAAACCCTAATAAAACCTCCCTCTTTAATAACCAAAAGTTAAGGGAGGCGGGCTTTATGATGAGCTAACCATGGGGCCCATGATTCAGTGAAAGATGATGCGTTATTATCTACTATACTAGATAGGAATGCCATATGATATGTGTCCCATATAGCCGCCAAAATTGCGGACATAGAGGGGACAGTTTGGGATTTCCAGTGAGACGCAATTTTGCATTTCACAGCACAAGTAATATGCCAAATAAGCTTTTGAGAGGGTTTAGCAACATCCGATATACTACTAAGGAATAGGAAAAAAGAAGGTGAAAAGGGTATATCTATTGCCATAATGCATAAGATCAACCTTCGAATGGCTTTCCATTTGGGGGATATTTTGGGACATTCCTAGAAAATATGGAGCATGGCGCCCTCCGACCCACACTTTCTCAAGCAGAGATTGGAGGTATTCGGAAAGATACGTTTCGCCTCGTTGGAACTAGATACCAACGTACATAAATTTTAAATGAATGAATGAATTGCAGTAGAGAAAGATACTAGGTTTTGTCTTATTTGAACCCAAATGTCAGATCCTAGTTGTTCTTCTAAATCAGTATCCCAGGCTATCTCATGCGATGCTGGTATAGGTAGATTACGTTTAAGCAAAAGCCGGTATATAATTGAAATAAGGCCTTTTGAGGAAGAGTGGAGAAATGAGCTAAGTGAATAAAGCCGAGTGAAAACTACGAAGTTGCAGGTATTGGTAAAAGTTGCAGGTATTGGTAAAAACACTGAAAAGGCAAATGATAGTTATCTTGCAAAACCATGTAAGATGGGAAAGATCGTAAAGGAGCAATATCGTTGATAAAAAGTAAGTCATTACCGAGCCAGTATTTAAATGTCTGTCTATGTTTACCATCTGGGAAAGCTGGGTTATCCCAAAGTGGACATAGTGTAGGGCAGTGCCGTAACTAGACATTTTAGCACTGTGTGCAAGAAACGGCATCAACGCCCCCCCTTAACATAAACCGGCGGCGCGCACTGCGCGTGGCTTCACGGGAAAGGGGTGTGGCCACAAAATAATACCAATTCATACAATGGTGCACAGTAGTCTCCATTATTCAAATTATGCTGCACAGTAGCGCCACTACACCAGGTAGAGACCCTTTTTCACATTACAGAAGACAGATTCCCCTTTTTACACATTACGGCAGACAGCGTCCCCTTTTTACACATTACGGCAGACAGATTCCCCTTTTTACACATAACGGCAGACAGCGTCCCCTTTTTACACATTACGGCAGACGGCGTCCCCTTTTCACACATTACGGCAGACAGCGTCCTCTTTTCACACATTACGGCAGACAGCGTCCCCTTTTCACACATTACGGCAGACAGCGTCACCTTTTCACACATTACGGCAAACAGCGTCACCTTTTCACACATTACGGCAAACAGCGTCCCCTTTTTTACACATTACGGCAGACAGCGTCCCGTTTTTTACACATTACGGCAGACAGCGTCCCCTTTTTTACACATTACGGTAGACAGCGTCCCCTTTTTACACATTACGGCAGATAGCGTCTCCCTTTTTTACACATTACGGCAGACAGCGTCCCCTTTTTTACACATTACGGCAGACAGCGTCCCCTTTTTACACATTTCAGCAGACAGCATCCCCTATTTTACACATTACGGCAGACAGCATCCCCTTTTTACACATTACGGCAGACAGCGTCCCCTTTTTTACACATTACGGCAGACAGCGTCCCCTTTTTTACACATTACGGCAGACAGCGTCCCCATTTTACACATTACGGCAGATAGCGTCCCCCTTTTACACGTTACGGCAGGATAGGTCCCCCTTTTACACAGTATGGTAGGCAGATTCCCCCTTACACACACCCCCTACCCTTAGAGTGTAGTGTAGTGAAGTGTACTGTCGTGAAGTGTAGTGTAATATACTGTAGTGTAGTGTAGTGTCTGTGTAGGCACTTACGTGATGTGTACGCTCTTCCAGCGCTGTTGCCGGCTCCTGACTCCTTCTGACAGAGTCTACTTCACAGGCAAAACTCAGCCGCAGCGCTGCCAGGACCTCAGCAGCAGCGGCGGCTTAATCGGGACACAGGTGCGCGGGTGGCGGCTTCAGATGGGGCGAGTGGGCGGGCGGCTGCGGCTTGGCTGGGAGAGGAGGCGGGTGGGTGGAGGACAGACATTGCAGCTTCACGCGCTGCAGCACTATAAGCTCCGGCTTGGCTGGGGGAGGAGGCGGAGATCATCGCGGAGGTGGGGGGCGGGCATTACTTGCAGCTTCATGAGCTGTACTGCTAGCTCCGGCTTTGGGGTGGGGGGAGGCGGAGCTAGCAGTACAGCTCATGAGAGTAGATTGTGAGGCCGGCTGATTGCGCCCCAGGTCCTGCGCTGTGTGCCACCTACCTAGTTACGGCACTGGTGCAGGGTACAGGGGGCAATGTGTGGGAGGTGCAGGGTAAATGGAGCAGTGTGTGTGGTGCTGGGTACAGGGGGAAGTGTGTGTGGTGCTGGGTACAGGGGGCAGTGTGTTTGGTGCTGGGTACAGGGGACAGTGTGTGTGAGAGGTGCAGGGTACAGGGGGCAGTGTGTGCGAGGTGCAGGGTACAGGGGGCAGTGTGTGTGAGGTACAGGGGGCAGTGTGTGAGGTGCAGGGTACAGGGGGATAGTGTGTGTGAGGTGCATGGTACAGGGGGCAGTGTGTGTGGAGCAGGGTACAGGGGGGCAGTTTGTGTGAGGTGCAGGGTACAGGGGGCAGTTTGTGAGGTGCATGGTACAGGGGGCAGTGTGTGTGAGGTGCAGGGAACAGGGGGCAGTGTGTGTGGTGCTGGGTATAGGGGGCAGTGTGTGAGATGCTAGTGAGAGGCAGGGGGCTGTGTGTCAGTGTGTGTGTGTGTGTGTCTGTCAGTGTGTGTATAGGGACTGTGTGTCAGTGTGTGTATAGGGACTGTGTGTCAGTGTGTGTGTGTGTGTCAGTGTGTGTATAGAGACTGTGTGTTAGTGTGTCAGTGTGTGTATAGGGGCTGTGTGTCTGTCACTGTGTGTGTGTCAGTGTGTGTATAGGGACTGTGCGTCAGTGTGGGGTTGGAGAGAGCTAGGGTAGTAATAGAGGGGCATCCTCCCACCAGCAATGGCAGCCAGCCCCCCTCCCGCTTACAAGGATCCTGCTTGTGTCCGGGCGAGCTGAGGTCAGCAGCAGGTATAGAGCTGCTGGTCCTCGGCCATCATTTCCGCAGCTGATACTCGCTGGAGTCGTGGCCATGAGCAGTTGCTGGATGTCATAACCCATACGCAGCCAGCGCAGTGAGAGGCCATCACACATATCCGGGCTGGCGGCCTCTCACTGCATTGGCTGTGTATGGGTTATGGCATCCAGCAACTTCTCATAGCCGCAGCTCCAGTGTGGCAGCGGTACATAGAAGAATCAGGCCAGTGCTTAGATTTAGGTCCCATTGCCATGATATATCATTATGGTATGCAATTATTCCAAAATACGGAAAAATCCGATATCCAAAATATCTCTGGTCCCAAGCATTTTGAATAAGGGAGACTCAACCTGTACATAGTGTAGCTTATAGCTTAACGATTATACAATGAATGCAGCATAATTAACTGGGGTCACAGTCGGAGATGTCAGAATAAATCTACATAACTATAAAGGAATAGTAATATGGTATGAAAGTAAAATCTATTATGAAGTGAAACTAAGTGAATTATTTAGAAAGTGGTCCAGATCCTTACCCCTAGTTGCTGATGTGGTGTTGCTCCAATGGCTTCCTATTCATCTGATGTATTAGGGTTTGTGCCTTACTCTCCTTTTATTTGCAATTTTCTGTGACCTCATATCCTCCCAGTTCTTATTGGAGGAATTCTACTCTAAAGATAAAGATCTCTTTATATATTAAATTACTGTATATCTATCATAAACTTCTATGGATTGCTTATTTGATAAAGAACAGTAATCTTTATTTATTTGGAGGCAAAAATCTGTTTAAGTGCACTAAAAACGATAATAATAAAATCGCCCCAGAATGCATTGCAAGTTTGTAATACAATGTCTATGATGCCCTGCGCTAGGCGCGGTATCTGTGGGAGTGGCTCTTATCATATTCAACAGCTTTGCCCATACAGCCTCACCTTCTGGTGGGCTAGTTCATACATGTGTGTATATCCAGCATCAATTGACACTGTCTGACCAGCCCGCCAATCACCGCCGGGATCTTCCCGTCGGGTGACGTGGTGCCTCATCACTTGATGCTGCTTGCCCAAACTTCTCCGTGCTACGGAGACGCAATACCAGGATTAACTCCGCCCATGGGAGAGTGTCATGTGACATTGTCCCCATGGCGAACACCATCTATCAGCTTCCTTAACGTTCCAGTGCCATCTTGAACTGCATTCCAGCTGTATAACCTATTCATTCCAGCACCATATGTGGGTTGGGTACAGAATCCCGGCGATCAAAATAGCGACGCCGGAATCCCGATCGTCAGAATGCCGGCAGAGGGGCGAGCGGAACGCGGAACGAAGCTCCTTGTGGGTTCGGTGGCTTGCTTCACTTGCCATTCTGCATACAGAGACATACTTCAGTTTTTTGCTACATGAATTCGTGGCGCCCTCCAGGGGACTGCGCCCCATAGGCCGCCGCCGAAAGCTGCCTAATGGTAGAGCCGGCCCTGCAGATATGGAGTAATGATCCCTCTGCAGAACAGTCTCACCAACAGGCATCAGAGTTGAATATTTGTAATGCTATGGAATTTTATTTGTATTCTCCCCAGACTAAGATGAAAGCCATGTTTTCCTGGATTTCCTACGTCACTTAGGGGTATATTTGCAAATTCAATGGGAAGTCGCAGAAAACCATCAATGATTGTAGCTAGTGAGCAACGCTGGTAGTCAGCAAACAGATGGGGTTTGGTCCAGCACTCCCTTGAAAATGAGAGGTAATTGTGTCCGCTGCCTGCATTATTCAAGGGAAATGTAGTGTAGTCCATGTCTGATATATATATATATATATATATCTAGTGGAAATAGGAACAGTGTACTGCAGAGTTAAAAAAAAAATGTGTCTTACCTGATTTCAGTGTTTCTCCCTGTAGCCTGGCACAGCTGAAGGCATATGACTACTCAAGACAGAGCAGTTGTGAAGCGCTCACTTTTAAAGGCAAGATGGGAGTTTTGTTTGCCTGTCAGTTTGGGAAGGGGAGGAGGAGTCTAGGTTATTTAAGGTCTGTCTAGGCCATTTGTCTGTATGACAGAAGCTGATAAAGCTGGCAAATGACTAGGGAGTAGGTCTCTGTTAGTGAGTGACTAGACTGTGAGTATTTACTCTATAATGGTTAGTGGTCTGCAGGGGCGTATCTCCCCATTGGCCAGGATGGCACTCGCCAGGGGCGCCAGCTGAGGAGGGGTACCGCCCAGCTGTGCCACCCACGGCCAGAGTAGATTAACTGTGCCCATGTCTCCCCCACCCGCAGGGTTGCCCAGCAATGACCACAGCCACTGTTCTTGGCGCTGGGGGCCGGCACTGCTCCACGGTCCACACTACATTCAAGCAACTCTGCAAAACGACAGCTCCCAGCAGCCATTTCTGCTGTGAGCTCCCAGCAGCAATGGCTGCTGGGAGCTGTAGTTTTGCAGTTTCTTGATGTAGTGCGGAGAGGTGCCGGACCCCAGCGCCAAGAACATTGGCTGCTGCTGCTGCCTTGTGTGGTCATTGCAAGGCATCCCTGTGTGTGAGTAACTGCCCCGGGAGGGGGGACATCGACGAGGACACAGGTGCCTCCTCTTCAAAGAGAAATATGTGTGTGTGTATATAGAAAGTTCCAAGAATAACCACCAGAGGGATTAGACCCAGAAAAACCGGCACACTGCTTGAATGCAAAAAATTACTTTTTACTGATTGTAGAATGAACTAGGGATGAGCGGGTTCGGTTCCTCGGAATCCGAACCCGCCCGAACTTCATGTTTTTTTACACGGGTCCGAGCGACTCGGATCTTCCCGCCTTGCTCGGTTAACCCGAGCGCGCCCGAACGTCATCATCCAGCTGTCGGATTCTCGCGAGGCTCGGATTCTATCGCGAGACTCGGATTCTATATAAGGAGCCGCGCGTCGCCGCCATTTTCACACGTGCATTGAGATTCATTGGGAGAGGACGTGGCTGGCGTCCTCTCCGTTTATAGAGAAGAGAGTGAGACAGTAGAGAGAGACACAGTAGTAATTTTGGGGAGCATTAGGAGGAGTACTAGTTACTTGCTGAAGTGATAGATAGTGTGACTGTATATTATCTGACTTGTGGGGGAGACACTGACAGTGGGGAGCAGTTAGAGTCTGAGAGCAGGACTCAGGAGTACATATAACGTACAGTGCACACTTTTGCTGCCAGAGTGCCACACTGCCATTGTGACCACACTGAACACCAGTATAATATATATTGTGATTGTCTGCTTAGGAGTACTACTTGCAAGTTGCTGATAGTGTGACCAGTGACCTGACCACCAGTCACCACCAGTTTAATATATATATATATATATATATAATTGTATATAATATATATATAATATTGTATACCACCTACCCGTGGTTTTTTCTTTTTCTTTCTTCTTTATACATACTACTATAGTAGCTTACTGTAGCAGTCTGCGGTGCTGCTGAGCTGACTGTGTCCAGCAGGTCCGTCATCAGTCATTACATAATAAATATATATACCTGTCCGGCTGCAGTACTAGTGATATTATATATATATATATTGATTTCATCTCATTATCATCCAGTCTATATTAGCAGCAGACACAGTACGGTAGTCCACGGCTGTAGCTACCTCTGTGTCGGCAGTCGCTCGTCCATCCATAATTGTATACCACCTACCCGTGGTTTTTTTTTTCTTTCTTCTTTATACATACTACTATAGTAGCTTACTGTAGCAGTCTGCGGTGCTGCTGAGCTGACAGTGTCCAGCAGGTCCGTCATCAGTCATTACATAATAAATATATATACCTGTCCGGCTGCAGTACTAGTGATATTATATATATATATATATACTGATTTCATCTCATTATCATCCAGTCTATATTAGCAGCAGACACAGTACGGTAGTCCACGGCTGTAGCTACCTCTGTGTCGGCAGTCGCTCGTCCATCCATAATTGTATACCACCTACCCGTGGTTTTTTTTTTTTCTTTCTTCTTTATACATACTACTATAGTAGCTTACTGTAGCAGTCTGCGGTGCTGCTGAGCTGACAGTGTCCAGCAGGTCCGTCATCAGTCATTACATAATAAATATATATACCTGTCCGGCTGCAGTACTAGTGATATTATATATATATATATTGATTTCATCTCATTATCATCCAGTCTATATTAGCAGCAGACACAGTACGGTAGTCCACGGCTGTAGCTACCTCTGTGTCGGCAGTCGCTCGTCCATCCATAATTGTATACCACCTACCCGTGTTTTTTTTTTCTTTCTTTCTTCTTTATACATACTACTATAGTAGCTTACTGTAGCAGTCTGCGGTGCTGCTGAGCTGACAGTGTCCAGCAGGTCCGTCATCAGTCATTACATAATAAATATATATACCTGTCCGGCTGCAGTACTAGTGATATTATATATATATATTGATTTCATCTCATTATCATCCAGTCTATATTAGCAGCAGACACAGTACGGTAGTCCACGGCTGTAGCTACCTCTGTGTCGGCAGTCGCTCGTCCATCCATAATTGTATACCACCTACCCGTGTTTTTTTTTTTTCTTTCTTCTTTATACATACTACTATAGTAGCTTACTGTAGCAGTCTGCGGTGCTGCTGAGCTGACAGTGTCCAGCAGGTCCGTTATCAGTCATTACATAATAAATATATCTACCTGTCCGGCTGCAGTACTAGTGTGATATAATATATATTGATTTCATCTCATTATCATCCAGTCTATATTAGCAGCAGACACAGTACGGTAGTCCACGGCTGTAGCTACCTCTGTGTCGGCAGTCGCTCGTCCATCCATAATTGTATACCACCTACCCGTGGTTTTTTTTCTTTCTTCTTTATACATACTACTATAGTAGCTTACTGTAGCAGTCTGCGGTGCTGCTGAGCTGACAGTGTCCAGCAGGTCCGTCATCAGTCATTACATAATAAATATATCTACCTGTCCGGCTGCAGTACTAGTGTGATATAATATATATTGATTTCATCTCATTATCATCCAGTCTATATTAGCAGCAGACACAGTACGGTAGTCCACGGCTGTAGCTACCTCTGTGTCGGCAGTCGCTCGTCCATCCATAATTGTATACCACCTACCCGTGGTTTTTTTTTTTCTTTCTTCTTTATACATACTACTATAGTAGCTTACTGTAGCAGTCTGCGGTGCTGCTGAGCTGACAGTGTCCAGCAGGTCCGTCATCAGTCATTACATAATAAATATATCTACCTGTCCGGCTGCAGTACTAGTGTGATATAATATATATTGATTTCATCTCATTATCATCCAGTCTATATTAGCAGCAGACACAGTACGGTTGTCCACGGCTGTAGCTACCTCTGTGTCGGCAGTCGCTCGTCCATCCATAATTGTATACCACCTACCCGTGGTTTTTTTTTTCTTTCTTCTTTATACATACTACTATAGTAGCTTACTGTAGCAGTCTGCGGTGCTGCTGAGCTGACAGTGTCCAGCAGGTCCGTCATCAGTCATTACATAATAAATATATCTACCTGTCCGGCTGCAGTACTAGTGTGATATAATATATATTGATTTCATCTCATTATCATCCAGTCTATATTAGCAGCAGACACAGTACGGTAGTCCACGGCTGTAGCTACCTCTGTGTCGGCAGTCGCTCGTCCATCCATAATTGTATACCACCTACCCGTGTTTTTTTTTTTTTCTTTCTTCTTTATACATACTACTATAGTAGCTTACTGTAGCAGTCTGCGGTGCTGCTGAGCTGACAGTGTCCAGCAGGTCCGTCATCAGTCATTACATAATAAATATATCTACCTGTCCGGCTGCAGTACTAGTGTGATATAATATATATTGATTTCATCTCATTATCATCCAGTCTATATTAGCAGCAGACACAGTACGGTAGTCCACGGCTGTAGCTACCTCTGTGTCGGCAGTCGCTCGTCCATCCATAAGTATACTAGTATCCATCCATCTCCATTGTTTACCTGAGGTGCCTTTTAGTTGTGCCTATTAAAATATGGAGAACAAAAATGTTGAGGTTCCAAAATTAGGGAAAGATCAAGATCC
The DNA here is from genome assembly GCF_028390025.1 of Pseudophryne corroboree. Lineage (NCBI taxonomy): Eukaryota > Metazoa > Chordata > Amphibia > Anura > Myobatrachidae > Pseudophryne > Pseudophryne corroboree. The sequence continues at coordinate 278,827,451 of NC_086447.1, forward strand.
ACTTCCACCTCGTGCTGAAGCTGCTGCCACTAGTCATGGCCGAGACGATGAAATGCCAGCAACGTCGTCTGCCAAGGCCGATGCCCAATGTCATAGTACAGAGCATGTAAAATCCAAAACACCAAATATCAGTAAAAAAAGGACTCCAAAATCTAAAATAAAATTGTCGGAGGAGAAGCGTAAACTTGCAAATATGCCATTTACCACACGGAGTGGCAAGGAACGGCTGAGGCCCTGGCCTATGTTCATGGCTAGTGGTTCAGCTTCACATGAGGATGGAAGCACTCAGCCTCTCGCTAGAAAAATGAAAAGACTCAAGCTGGCAAAAGCACCGCAAAGAACTGTGCGTTCTTCGAAATCCCAAATCCACAAGGAGAGTCCAATTGTGTCGGCTGCGATGCCTGACCTTCCCAACACTGGACGTGAAGAGCATGCGCCTTCCACCATTTGCACGCCCCCTGCAAGTGCTGGAAAGAGCACCCGCAGTCCAGTTCCTGATAGTCAGATTGAAGATGTCAGTGTTGAAGTACACCAGGATGAGGAGGATATGGGTGTTGCTGGCGCTGGGGAGGAAATTGACAAGGAGGATTCTGATGGTGAGGTGGTTTGTTTAAGTCAGGCACCCGGGGAGACACCTGTTGTCCGTGGGAGGAATATGGCCGTTGACATGCCTGGTGAAAATACCAAAAAAATCAGCTCTTCGGTGTGGAAGTATTTCAACAGAAATGCGGACAACATTTGTCAAGCCGTGTGTTGCCTTTGTCAAGCTGTAATAAGTAGGGGTAAGGACGTTAACCACCTCGGAACATCCTCCCTTATACGTCACCTGCAGCGCATTCATAATAAGTCAGTGACAAGTTCAAAAACTTTGGGCGACAGCGGAAGCAGTCCACTGACCAGTAAATCCCTTCCTCTTGTAACCAAGCTCACGCAAACCACCCCACCAACTCCCTCAGTGTCAATTTCCTCCTTCCCCAGGAATGCCAATAGTCCTGCAGGCCATGTCACTGGCAATTCTGACGATTCCTCTCCTGCCTGGGATTCCTCCGATGCATCCTTGCGTGTAACGCCTACTGCTGCTGGCGCTGCTGTTGTTGCTGCTGGGAGTCGATGGTCATCCCAGAGGGGAAATCGTAAGACCACTTTTACTACTTCCACCAAGCAATTGACTGTCCAACAGTCCTTTGCGAGGAAGATGAAATATCACAGCAGTCATCCTGCTGCAAAGCGGATAACTGAGGCCTTGGCATCCTGGGTGGTGATAAACGTGGTTCCGGTATCCATCATTACTGCAGAGCCAACTAGAGACTTGTTGGAGGTACCTTGTCCCCGGTACCAAATACCATCTAGGTTCCATTTCTCTAGGCAGGCGATACCGAAAATGTACACAGACCTCAGAAAAAGAGTCACCAGTGTCCTAAAAAATGCAGCTGTACCCAATGTCCACTTAACCACGGACATGTGGACAAGTGGAGCAGGGCAGGGTCAGGACTATATGACTGTGACAGCCCACTGGGTAGATGTATGGACTCCCGCCGCAATAACAGCAGCGGCGGCACCAGTAGCAGCATCTCGCAAACGCCAACTCTTTCCTAGGCAGGCTACGCTTTGTATCACCGGTTTCCAGAATACGCACACAGCTGAAAACCTCTTACGGCAACTGAGGAAGATCATCGCGGAATGGCTTACCCCAATTGGACTCTCCTGTGGATTTGTGGCATCGGACAACGCCAGCAATATTGTGTGTGCATTAAATCTGGGCAAATTCCAGCACGTCCCATGTTTTGCACATACCTTGAATTTGGTGGTGCAGAATTTTTTAAAAAACGACAGGGGCGTGCAAGAGATGCTGTCGGTGGCCAGAAGAATTGCGGGACACTTTCGGCGTACAGGCACCACGTACAGAAGACTGGAGCAACACCAAAAACGCCTGAACCTGCCCTGCCATCATCTGAAGCAAGAAGTGGTAACGAGGTGGAATTCAACCCTATTCAGAATTCAGAGGTTGGAGGAGCAGCAAAAGGCCATTCAAGCCTATACAATTCAGCACGATATAGGAGGTGGAATGCACCTGTCTCAAGCGCAGTGGAGAATGATTTCAACGTTGTGCAAGGTTCTGATGCCCTTTGAACTTGCCACACGTGAAGTCAGTTCAGACACTGCCAGCCTGAGTCAGGTCATTCCCCTCATCAGGCTTTTGCAGAAGAAGCTGGAGACATTGAAGGAGGAGCTAACACGGAGCGATTCCGCTAGGCATGTGGGACTTGTGGATGGAGCCCTTAATTCGCTTAACAAGGATTCACGGGTGGTCAATCTGTTGAAATCAGAGCACTACATTTTGGCCACCGTGCTCGATCCTAGATTTAAAACCTACCTTGGATCTCTCTTTCCGGCAGACACAAGTCTGCTGGGGTTCAAAGACCTGCTGGTGAGAAAATTGTCAAGTCAAGCGGAACGCGACCTGTCAACATCTCCTCCTTCACATTCTCCCGCAACTGGGGGTGCGAGGAAAAGGCTCAGAATTCCGAGCCCACCCGCTGGCGGTGATGCAGGGCAGTCTGGAGCGACTGCTGATGCTGACATCTGGTCCGGACTGAAGGACCTGTCAACGATTACGGACATGTCGGCTACTGTCACTGCATATGATTCTCTCCCCATTGAAAGAATGGTGGAGGATTATATGAGTGACCGCATCCAAGTAGGCACGTCACACAGTCCGTACTTATACTGGCAGGAAAAAGAGGCAATTTGGAGGCCCTTGCACAAACTGGCTTTATTCTACCTAAGTTGCCCTCCCACAAGTGTGTACTCCGAAAGAGTGTTTAGTGCCGCCGCTCACCTTGTCAGCAATCGGCGTACGAGGTTACTTCCAGAAAATGTGGAGAAGATGATGTTCATTAAAATGAATTATAATCAATTCCTCCGTGGAGACATTGACCAGCAGCAATTGCCTCCACAAAGTACACAGGGAGCTGAGATGGTGGATTCCAGTGGGGACGAATTGATAATCTGTGAGGAGGGGGATGTACACGGTGATATATCGGAGGATGATGATGAGGTGGACATCTTGCCTCTGTAGAGCCAGTTTGTGCAAGGAGAGATTAATTGCTTCTTTTTCGGTGGGGGTCCAAACCAACCCGTCATTTCAGTCACAGTCGTGTGGCAGACCCTGTCACTGAAATGATGGGTTGGTTAAAGTGTGCATGTCCTGTTTATACAACATAAGGGTGGGTGGGAGGGCCCAAGGACAATTCCATCTTGCACCTCTTTTTTCTTTAATTTTTCTTTGCGTCATGTGCTGTTTGGGGAGTGTTTTTTGGAAGGGCCATCCTGCGTGACACTGCAGTGCCACTCCTAGATGGGCAAGGTGTTTGTGTCGGCCACTAGGGTCGCTTATCTTACTCACACAGCTACCTCATTGCGCCTCTTTTTTTCTTTGCGTCATGTGCTGTTTGGGGAGTGTTTTTTGGAAGGGCCATCCTGCGTGACACTGCAGTGCCACTCCTAGATGGGCCAGGTGTTTGTGTCGGCCACTAGGGTCACTTATCTTACTCACACAGCTACCTCATTGCGCCTCTTTTTTTCTTTGCGTCATGTGCTGTTTGGGGAGTGTTTTTTGGAAGGGCCATCCTGCGTGACACTGCAGTGCCACTCCTAGATGGGCCCGGTGTTTGTGTCGGCCACTAGGGTCGCTTATCTTACTCACACAGCTACCTCATTGCGCCTCTTTTTTTCTTTGCGTCATGTGCTGTTTGGGGAGTGTTTTTTGGAAGGGCCATCCTGCGTGACACTGCAGTGCCACTCCTAGATGGGCCCGGTGTTTGTGTCGGCCACTAGGGTCGCTTATCTTACTCACACAGCTACCTCATTGCGCCTCTTTTTTTCTTTGCGTCATGTGCTGTTTGGGGAGTGTTTTTTGGAAGGGCCATCCTGCGTGACACTGCAGTGCCACTCCTAGATGGGCCCGGTGTTTGTGTCGGCCACTAGGGTCGCTTATCTTACTCACACAGCTACCTCATTGCGCCTCTTTTTTTCTTTGCGTCATGTGCTGTTTGGGGAGTGTTTTTTGGAAGGGCCATCCTGCGTGACACTGCAGTGCCACTCCTAGATGGGCCAGGTGTTTGTGTCGGCCACTAGGGTCGCTTATCTTACTCACACAGCTACCTCATTGCGCCTCTTTTTTTCTTTGCGTCATGTGCTGTTTGGGGAGTGTTTTTTGGAAGGGCCATCCTGCGTGACACTGCAGTGCCACTCCTAGATGGGCCCGGTGTTTGTGTCGGCCACTAGGGTCGCTTATCTTACTCGCACAGCTACCTCGGTGCAAATTTTAGGACTAAAAATAATATTGTGAGGTGTGAGGTATTCAGAATAGACTGAAAATTAGTGGAAATTATGGTTTTTGAGGTTAATAATACTTTGGGATCAAAATGACCCCCAAATTCTATGATTTAAGCTGTTTTTTAGGGTTTTTTGAAAAAAACACCCGAATCCAAAACACACCCGAATCCGACAAAAAAAATTCGGTGAGGTTTTGCCAAAACGCGGTCGAACCCAAAACACGGCCGCGGAACCGAACCCAAAACCAAAACACAAAACCCGAAAAATTTCAAGTGCACATCTCTAGAATGAACACGAATGTTTAAAAAGGCAGCAAGCATATGGCACACATGATGATAGCAGCATATAAAGTGAATCAATTGATACTTAGCATTCCGACAGCTGTTTCGACTATCTTCTTCATGGGAATGAGTAAAGTGTCATAGTGCTGAACACTGCACACCGCAGTGTCAAATTCCAAAGTGACATGTGCCTGATATGTTAGACTGACAAGTGTGTGTATATATATATATATATGTACTGTACTGTATATATATATATATATATATATATATATATATGTACAGTATAGAGATATTAAGTTTATATGTGTGTATGTGTATATATATATATATATATATATATATATAAAATCAGTGGAGATTAAACAAGCGCCTCATGGTGTAAACTGGAACCACAAGCAACATATCGGTAATCTGTACACAGATTACCTATAAATTGTTTGTGGTTCCAGTTTATTAAGAAATATTACACCATGAGGCGCTTGTTTCATCTCCATTGATTCCAGATTTTGTTGCGTCTAACCCAGCGACATATGTAGAAACTGAGCAGCCCTCTATTGAAAAATCTTTGGAACAACATTTGCAACTGTACGACTGTGGAGAAGAGAAGCAGCGCACTGACTGATCGTATATATATATACATATATATATATATATATATATATATTAGTGATGTGCACCGGAAATTTTTCGGGTTTTGTGTTTTGGTTTTGGATTCGGTTCCGCGGCCGTGTTTTGAATTCGGACGTGTTTTGGCAAAGCCTCCCTGAAATTTTTCTGTCGGATTCGGGTGTGTTTTGGATTCGTTTTTTTTTTTTTTTTACAAAAAACCCTCAAAAACAGCTTAAATCATAGAATTTGGGGGTCATTTTGATCCCATAGTATTATTAACCTCAATAACCATAATTTCCACTCATTTCCAGTCTATTCTGAACACCTCACACCTCACAATATTATTTTTAGTCCTAAAATTTGCACCGAGGTCGCTGGATGACTAAGCTAAGTGACCCAAGTGGCCGACACAAACACCTGGCCCATCTAGGAGTGGCACTGCAGTGTCAGACAGGATGGCCGATTTAAAAAATAGTCCCCAAACAGCACATGATGCATAGAAAAAAAGAGGTGCACCAAGGTCGCTGGATGGCTAAGCTAAGCGACCTAAGTGGCCGACACAAACACCTGGCCCATCTAGGAGTGGCACTGCAGTGTCAGACAGGATGGCACTTCAAAAAATAGTCCCCAAACAGCACATGATGCAAAGATAAATGAAAGAAAAAAGAGGTGCAAGATGGAATTGTCCTTGGGCCCTCCCACCCACCCTTATGTTGTATAAACAGGACATGCACACTTTAACAAACCCATCATTTCAGCGACAGGGTCTGCCACACGACTGTGACTGAAATGACTGGTTGGTTTGGGCCCCCACCAAAAAAGAAGCAATCAATCTCTCCTTGCACAAACTGTCTCTACAGAGGCAAGATGTCCACCTCCTCCTCATCCTCCGATTCCTCACCTCTTTCACTGTGTACATCCCCCTCCTCACAGATTATTAATTCGTCCCCAGTGGAATCCACCATCTCAGGTCCCTGTGTACTTTCTGGAGGCAATTGCTGGTGAATGTCTCGATGGAGGAATTGATTATAATTCATTTTGATGAACATCATCTTCTCCACATTTTCTGGAAGTAACCTCGTACGCCGATTGCTGACAAGGTGAGCAGCTGCACTAAACACTCTTTCGGAGTGCACACTGGAGGGGGGGCAACTTAGGTGAAATAAAGCCGGTTTCTGCAAGGGCCTCAAAATTGCCTCTTTTTCCTGCCAGTATACGTACGGACTGTCTGACGTGCCAACTTGGATGCGGTCACTCATATAATCCTCCACCATTCTTTCAATGGTGACAGAATCATATGCAGTGACAGTAGACGACAGGTCAGTAATCGTTGGCAGTTCCTTCAGTCCGAACCAGATGTCAGCACTCGCTCCAGACTGCCCTGCATCACTGCCAGCGGGTGGGCTCGGAATTCTTAGCCTTTTCCTCGCAGCCCCAGTTGTGGGAGAATGTGAAGGAGGAGCTGTTGACGGGTCACGTTCCGCTTGACTTGACAAGTGTCTCACCAGCAGGTCTTTGAACCTCTGCAGACTTGTGTCTGCCAGAAAGAGAGATACAACGTAGGTTTTAAATCTAGGATCGAGCACGGTGGCCAAAATGTAGTGCTCTGATTTCAACAGATTGACCTGCCTAGAGAAGTGGAACCTAGATGGTATTTGGTACCGGGGACACACTAACTCAATAAATTCTCTAATTCCCTGTGAATTAACGGTGGATACCGGACCGGACTAGTGATGAGCGGGTTCGGTTTCTGAGAAACCGAACCCCCCTGAACTTTATCTTTTTTACACGGGTCCGAGCCATACTCGGATTCTCCCGTATGGCTCGGTTAACCCGAGCGCGCCCGAACGTCATCATCCTCGCGAGATTCGGATTCTATATAAGCAGCCGTGCGTCGCCGCCATTTTCACACGTGCATTGAGATTGATAGGGAGAGGACGTGGCTGGCGTCCTCTCCGTTTGTAATTGTAGAAGAGACAGTTGATTGCTTGTTTTATTACTAATTGTGGGGAGGATTGGGGAGCAGCTGTTAGGACTCGGAGTAGAGTGCACAGTTTAGCTGATAGTGACCACCAGTTTTCTTTTATCCGTTCTCTGCCTGAAAAAAACGCTCCATACCATATCTGTGCTCAGTGTGCTGCATGATATATCTGTGCTGAGTGCTCACACTGCTTAATTGTGGGGACTGGGGAGCAGCTATAGCAGGAGTACAGTGCACAGTTTTGCTGACGGTGACCACCAGTATACGTTTGTCTGCCTGAAAAACTCTCCTGTGGTGGCTTTTTTTTATACTAGTTTAGCAGTCTGCTGACAGTGTCCACCAGGTCCATTATACTTTATATAGCAGTACGGTAGGCCACTGCTGTACCTACCTCTGTGTCGTCAGTCACTCGTCATCCATTAATAATAATAAGTATACTAGCCATCCATCTACATTGTATACCTGTGGTGGCTTTTTTTCTTTATACTAGTTTAGCAGTTTGCTGACAGTGTCCACCAGGTCCATTTATTATACTGTATATAGCAGTACGGTAGGCCACTGCTGTACCTACCTCTGTGTCGTCACTCGTCGTCCATAAGTATACTATCCATCCATCTACATTGTATACCTGTGGTGGCTTTTTTTCTTTATACTAGTAGTACTAGTTTAGCAGTCTGCTGACAGTGTCCACCAGGTCCATTATACTGTATATAGCAGTACGGTAGGCCACTGCTGTACCTACCTCTGTGTCGTCACTCGTCGTCCATAAGTATACTATCCATCCATCTACATTGTATACCTGTGGTGGCTTTTTTTTTTATACTAGTAGTACTAGTTTAGCAGTCTGCTGACAGTGTCCACCAGGTCTATTATACTGTATATAGCAGTACGGTAGGCCACTGCTGTACCTACCTCTGTGTCGTCAGTCACTCGTCATCCATTAATAATAATAAGTATACTATCCATCCATCTACATTGTATACCTGTGGTGGCTTTTTTTCTTTATACTAGTTTAGCAGTTTGCTGACAGTGTCCACTAGGTCCATTTATTATACTATATATAGCAGTACGGTAGGCCACTGCTGTACCTACCTCTGTGTCGTCACTCGTCGTCCATAAGTATACTATCCATCCATCTACATTGTATACCTGTGGTGGCTTTTTTTTTTATACTAGTAGTACTAGTTTAGCAGTCTGCTGACAGTGTCCACCAGGTCCATTATACTGTATATAGCAGTACGGTAGGCCACTGCTGTACCTACCTCTGTGTCGTCACTCGTCGTCCATAAGTATACTATCCATCCATCTACATTGTATACCTGTGGTGCCTTTTTTTCCTTATAGTAGTAGTACTAGTTTAGCAGTCTGCTGACAGTGTCCACCAGGTCCATTATACTGTATATAGCAGTACGGTAGGCCACTGCTGTACCTACCTCTGTGTCGTCACTCGTCGTCCATAAGTATACTACCATCCATCTACATTGTATACCTGTGGTGGCTTTTTTTTATACTAGTAGTACTAGTTTAGCAGTCTGCTGACAGTGTCCACCAGGTCCATTATACTGTATATAGCAGTACGATAGGCCACTGCTGTACCTACCTCTGTGTCGTCAGTCACTCGTCATCCATTAATAATAATAAGTATACTATCCATCCATCTACATTGTATACCTGTGGTGGCTTTTTTTCTTTATACTAGTTTAGCAGTTTGCTGACAGTGTCCACCAGGTCCATTTATCATACTGTATATAGCAGTATGGTAGACCACTACTGTACCTACCTCTGTGTTGTCACTCGTCGTCCATAAGTATACTATCCATCCATCTACATTGTATACCTGTGGTGCCTTTTTTTCTTTATACTAGTAGTACTAGTTTAGCAGTCTGCTGACAGTGTCCACCAGGTCCATTATACTGTATATAGCAGTACGGTAGGCCACTGCTGTACCTACCTCTGTGTCGTCACTCGTCGTCCATAAGTATACTATCCATCCATCTACATTGTATACCTGTGGTGGCTTTTTTTTTTATACTAGTAGTACTAGTTTAGCAGTCTGCTGACAGTGTCCACCAGGTCCATTATACAGTATATAGCAGTACGGTAGGCCACTGCTGTACCTACCTCTGTGTCATCAGTCACTCGTCATCCATTAATAAGAAGTATACTATCCATCCATCTACATTGTATACCTGTGGTGGCTTTTTTTCTTTATACTAGTTTAGCAGTTTGCTGACAGTGTCCACCAGGTCCATTTATTATACTGTATATAGCAGTACGGTAGGCCACTGCTGTACCTACCTCTGTGTCGTCACTCGTCGTCCATAAGTATACTATCCATCCATCTACATTGTATACCTGTGGTGCCTTTTTTTCTTTATACTAGTTTAGCAGTTTGCTGACAGTGTCCACCAGGTCCATTTATTATACTGTATATAGCAGTACGGTAGGCCACTGCTGTACCTACCTCTGTGTCGTCACTCGTCGTCCATAAGTATACTATCCATCCATCTACATTGTATACCTGTGGTGCCTTTTTTTCTTTATACTAGTAGTACTAGTTTAGCAGTCTGCTGACAGTGTCCACCAGGTCCATTATACTGTATATAGCAGTACGGTAGGCCACTGCTGTACCTACCTCTGTGTCGTCACTCATCGTCCATAAGTATACTACCATCCATCTACATTGTATACCTGTGGTGGCTTTTTTTTTATACTAGTAGTACTAGTTTAGCAGTCTGCTGACAGTGTCCACCAGGTCCATTATACTGTATATAGCAGTACGGTAGGCCACTGCTGTACCTACCTCTGTGTCGTCACTCGTCGTCCATAAGTATACTACCATCCATCTACATTGTATACCTGTGGTGGCTTTTTTACTTTATACAAGTTTAGCAGTTTGCTGACAGTGTCCACCAGGTCCATTTATTATACTGTATATAGCAGTACGGTAGGCCACTGCTGTACCTACCTCTGTGTCGTCACTCGTCGTCCATAAGTATACTATCCATCCTATGTTCATGGCTAGTGGTTCAGCTTCACATGAGGATGGAAGCACTCATCCTCTCGCTAGAAAAAAAGAAAAGACTTAAGCTGGCAAAAGCACAGCAAAGAACTGTGCGTTCTTCGAAATCACAAATCCCCAAGGAGAGTCCGATTGTGTCGGTTGCGATGCCTGACCTTCCCAACACTGGACGGGAAGAGCTTGCGCCTTCCACCATTTGCACGCCCCCTGCAAGTGCTGGAAGGAGCACCCGCAGTCCAGTTCCTGATAGTCAAATTGAAGATGTCACTGTTGAAGTACACCAGGATGAGGATATGGGTGTTGCTGGCGCTGGGGAGGAAATTGACAAGGAGGATTCTGATGGTGAGGTGGTTTGTTTAAGTCAGGCACCCGGGGAGATGCCTGTTGTCCGTGGGAGGAATATGGCCATTGACATGCCTGGTCAAAATACAAAAAAAATCAGCTCTTCAGTGTGGAATTATTTCAACACAAATGCGGACAACAGGTGTCAAGCCATGTGTTGCCTTTGTCAAGCTGTAATAAGTAAGGGTAAGGACGTTAACCACCTCGGAACATCCTCCCTTATACGTCACCTGCAGCGCATTCATCATAAGTCAGTGACAAGTTCAAAAACTTTGGGCGACAGCGGAAGCAGTCCACTGACCAGTAAATCCCTTCCTCTTGTAACCAAGCTCCTGCAAACCACACCACCAACTCCCTCATTGTCAATTTCCTCCTTACCCAGGAAAGCCAATAGTCCTGCAGGCCATGTCACTGGCAAGTCTGACGAGTCCTCTCCTGCCTGGGATTCCTCCGATGCATCCTTGAGTGTAACGCCTACTGCTGCTGGCGCTGCTGTTGTTGCTGCTGGGGGTCGATCGTCATCCCAGAGGGGAAGTCGGAAGATCACTTGTACTACTTCCAGTAAGCAATTGACTGTACAACAGTCCTTTGCGAGGAAGATGAAATATCACAGCAGTCATCCTGCTGCAAAGCGGATAACTGAGGCCTTGGCAGCCTGGGTGGTGAGAAACGTGGTTCCGGTATCCATCTTTAATTCAGAGCCAACTATAGACTTGATTGAGGTACTGTGTCCCCAGTACCAAATACCATCTAGGTTCCATTTCTCTAGGCAGACGATACCGAAAATGTACACAGACCTCAGAAAAAGACTCACCAGTGTCCTAAAAAATGCAGTTGTACCCAATGTCCACTTAACCACGGACATGTGGACAAGTGGAGCAGGGCAGACTCAGGACTATATGACTGTGACAGCCCACTGGGTAGATGTATTGCCGCCCGCTGCAAGAACAGCAGCGGCGGCACCAGTAGCAGCATCTCGCAAACGCCAACTCGTTCCCAGGCAGGCTACGCTTTGTATCACCACTTTCCAGAATACGCACACAGCTGAAAACCTCTTACGGCAACTGAGGAAGATCATCGCAGAATGGCTTACCCCAATTAGACTCTCCTGGGGATTTGTGACATCGGACAATGCCAGCAATATTGTGCGTGCATTACATCTGGGCAAATTCCAGCACGTCCCATGTTTTGCACATACCTTGAATTTGGTTGTGCAGAATTATTTAAAAAACGACAGGGGTGTGCAAGAGATGCTGTCGGTGGCCCGAAGAATTGCGGGCCACTTTCGGCGTTCAGGCACCGCGTACAGAAGACTGGAGCACCACCAAAAATACCTGAACCTGCCCTGCCATCATCTGAAGCAAGAGGTAGTAACGAGGTGGAATTCAACGCTCTATATGCTTCAGAGGATGGAGGAGCAGCAAAAGGCCATTCAAGCCTATACATCTGGCCACGATATAGGCAAAGGAGGTGGAATGCACCTGTCTCAAGTGCAGTGGAGAATGATTTCAATGTTGTGCAAGGTTCTGCAACCCTTTGAACTTGCCACACGTGAAGTCAGTTCAGACACTGCCAGCCTGAGTCAGGTCATTCCCCTCATCAGGCTTTTGCAGAAGAAGCTGGAGACATTGAAGGAGGAGCTAAAACAGAGCGATTCCGCTAGGCATGTGGGACTTGTGGATGGAGCCCTTCATTCGCTTAACCAGGATTCACGGGTGGTCAATCTGTTGAAATCAGAGCACTACATTTTGGCCACCGTGCTCGATCCTAGATTTAAAACCTACGTTGTATCTCTCTTTCCGGCAGACACAAGTCTGCAGGGGTTCAAAGACCTGCTGGTGAGAAAATTGTCAAGTCAAGCGGAACGTGACCCGTCAACAGCTCCTCCTTCACATTCTCCCGCAACTGGGGGTGCGAGGAAAAGGCTAAGAATTCCAAGCCCACCCGCTGGCGGTGATGCAGGGCAGTCTGGAGCGAGTGCTGACATCTGGTCCGGACTGAAGGACCTGGCAACGATTACTGACATGTCGTCTACTGTCACTGCATATGATTCTCTCACCATTGAAAGAATGGTGGAGGATTATATGAGTGACCGCATCCAAGTAGGCACGTCAGACAGTCCGTACGTATACTGGCAGGAAAAAGAGGCAATTTGGAGGCCCTTGCAGAAACTGGCTTTATTCTACCTAAGTTGCCCTCCCTCCAGTGTGTACTCCGAAAGAGTGTTTAGTGCAGCCGCTCACCTTGTCAGCAATCGGCGTTACTTCCAGAAAATGTGGAGAAGATGATGTTCATTAAAATGAATTATAATCAATTCCTCCGTGGAGACATTCACCAGCAGCAATTGCCTCCAGAAAGTACACTTGGACCTGAGATGGTGGATTCCAGTGGGGACGAATTAATAATCTGTGAGGAAGGGGATGTACACAGTGAAAGGGGTGATGAATCTGAGGATGAGGAGGAGGTGGACATCTTGCCTCTGTAGAGCCAGTTTGTGCAAGGAGAGATTGATTGCTTCTTTTTTGGTGGGGGCCCAAACCAACCAGTCATTTCAGTCACAGTCGTGTGGCAGACACTGTCACTGAAATGATGGGTTCGTTAAAGTGTGCATGTCCTGTTTATACAACATAAGGGTGGGTGGGAGGGCCCAAGGACAATTCCATCTTGCACCTCTTTTTTCTTTCATTTTTCTTTGCATCATGTGCTGTTTGGGGAGTATTTTTTTGAAGGGCCATCCTGCGTGACACTGCAGTGCCACTCCTAGATGGGCCAGATGTTTGTGTCGGCCACTTGGGTCGCTTATCTTAGTCACACAGCTACCTCATTGCGCCTCTTTTTTTCTTTGCATCATGTGCTGTTTGGGGAGTATTTTTTTGAAGGGCCATCCTGCGTGACACTGCAGTGCCACTCCTATATGGGCCAGGTGTTTGTGTCGGCCACTTGTGTCGCTTAGCTTAGTCACACAGCGACCTTGGTGCGCCTCTTTTTTTCTTTGCATCATGTGCTGTTTGGGGAGTATTTTTTTGAAGTGCCATCCTGCGTGACACTGCAGTGCCACTCCTAGATGGGCCAGGTGTTTGTCTCGGCCACTTGTGTCGCTTAGCTTAGTCACACAGCGACCTTGGTGTGCCTCTTTTTTTCTTTGCATCATGTGCTGTTTGGGGAGTATTTTTTTGAAGTGCCATCCTGTCTGACACTGCAGTGCCACTCCTAGATGGGCCAGGTGTTTGTGTCGGCCACTTGGGTCGCTTAGCTTAGTCACACAGCTACCTCATTGCGCCTCTTTTTTTCTTTGCATCATGTGCTGTTTGGGGACAATTTTTTTGAAGGGCCATCCTGTCTGACACTGCAGTGCCACTCCTAGATGGGCCAGGTGTTTGTGTCGGCCACTAGGGTCGCTTAGCTTAGCCATCCAGCGACCTCGGTGCAAATTTTAGGACTAAAAATAATATTGTGAGATGTGAGGTGTTCAGAATAGACTGAAAATGAGTGGAAATTATGGTTATTGAGGTTAATAATACTTTGGGATCAAAATGACCCCCAAATTCTATGATTTAAGCTGTTTTTGAGGGTTTTTTGAAAAAAACACCCGAATCCAAAACACACCCGAATCCGACAAAAAATTTTCGGTGAGGTTTTGCCAAAACGCGTCCGAATCCAAAACACGGCCGCGGAACCGAACCCAAAACCAAAACACAAAACCCGAAAAATTTCCGGTGCACATCACTATACCGGACACACGTTTCTCACCACCCAGGCTGCCAAGGCCCGAGTTATCTGCTTTGCAGCAGGATGACTGCTGTGATATTTCATCTTCCTCGCAAAGGACTGTTGGACAGTCAATTGCTTACTGGAAGTAGTACAAGTGGTCTTCCGACTTCCCCTCTGGGATGATGATCGACTCCCAGCAGCAACAACAGCAGCGCCAGCAGCAGTAGGCGTTACACTCAAGGATGCATCAGAGGAATCCCAGGCAGGAGAGGACTTGTCATACTTGACAGTGACATGGCCTGCAGGACTATTGGCTTTCCTGTCTGAGGGAGTTGGTGGTGTGGTTTGCAGGAGCTTGGTTACAAGAGGAAGGGATTTAGTTGTCAGTGGACTGCTTCCGCTGTCACCCAAAGTTTTTGAACTTGTCAATGACTTCCGATGAATGCACTCCAGGTGACGTATAAGGGAGGATGTTCCTAGGTGGTTAACATCCTTTCCCCTACTTATTACAGCTTGACAAAGGCAACACACGGCTTGACAAATGTTGTCCGCATTTCTGTTAAAATAATTCCACACCGACGAGGTGATTTTTTTTTGTAATTTGACCAGGCATGTCAATGGCCATATTCGTCCCACGGACAACAGGTGTCTCCCCGGGTGCCTGACTTAAACAAACCACCTCACCATCAGAATCCTCCTTGACAATTTCCTCCTCAGCGCAAGCAACACCCATATCCTCATCCTGGTGTACTTCAACAGTGACATCTTCAATTTGACTATCAGGAACTGGACTGCGGGTGCTGCTTCCAGCACTTGCAGGGGGCGTGCAATTGGTGGAAGGCGCCACCTCTTCCCGTCCAGTGTTGGGAAGGTCAGGCATCGCAACCGACACAATTGTACTCTCCTTGGGGATTTGTGATTTAGAAGAACGCACAGTTCTTTGCTGTGCTTTTGCCAGCTTAAGTCTTTTCATTTTTCTAGCGAGAGGATGAGTGCTTCCATCCTCATGTGAATCTGAACCACTAGCCATGAACATAGGCCAGGGCCTCAGCCGTTCCTTGCCACTCCGTGTCGTAAATGGCATATTGTCAAGTTTACGCTTCTCATCAGACGCTTTTAATTTAGATTTTTGGGTAATTTTACTGATCTTTTGTTTTTTGGATTTTACATGCTCTCTACTATGACATTGGGCATCGGCCTTGGCAGACAACGTTGATGGCATTTCATCGTCTCGGCCATGACTAGTGGCAGCAGCTTCAGCACGAGGTGGAAGTGGATCTTGATCTTTCCCTATTTTACCCTCCACATTTTTGTTCTCCATTTTTTAATGTGTGGAATTATATGCCAGTAATATATCAATAGCAATGGCCTACTGTACCGTACTGCTATATATTATATACTGGTGGTCAGCAAAATTCTGCACCGTCCCCCTACTATATATACTGCGCACAACTAAAATGCACCACAGGCATGGATGGATAGTATACTTGACGACACAGAGGTTGGTAGAGCAGTGGACTACTGTTCCGTACTGCTATATAATACTGGTGGTCAGCAAAATTCTGCACTGTCCTCCTACTATATACTACAATGCAGCACAGATATGGAGTGTTTTTCAGGCAGAGAACGTAGATATTTTCAGCACACTGAGCACAGATATTTGCAAGCACACTGAGCACAGATATTTGCAGCACACTGAGCACAGATATTTGCAGCACACTGAACACAGAACGCTGCACGTCCTCTCCCTATCATCTCCAATGCACGAGTGAAAATGGCGGCGACGCGCGGCTCCTTATATAGAATACGAATTTTGCGAGAATCCGACAGCGGGATGATGACACCGATTAACCGAGCAAGGCGGGAGGATCCGAGTCTGCCTCGGAACCGTGTAAAATGGGTGAAGAACGGGGGGGGGGGGGTTCGGATCTCGAGGAACCGAACCCGCACAGCACTAATATATATATGTATATGTTCCTAAATTCTCGATCAGACCCAGACCTCATCTTTGACCTTGTTTGGTCTTTTTAAGGATAATCCTGTTTGTTTTGAGTTTTTTACTCAGACATACACTGGTATGTATTTTTTCCCTGAATAGCACCACTTATCCTCACACACCACCTTTCTCTACTCTGGCACTCATTAAATTCACCTATTGTCTTTTAGATTCATCATAAAAGTTTTTCACTATTTCAAGCTACTATAATCATGTTGTATCTATCCAATTGGTATGTATGGCTATCTTCTGTCTTACCTAGTACCATAACTGTACTTTGTATGGTCTAGTTATTGTATTTTATTATCTAGATTCAATACCCCTGAGGAAGTTCTACGGGATGAAACGCGTTGGGTCCTTCGGATTGACATTCTGTTATACTGTCGAAGTCATAGCAACAAGGAATTACATCCATAATAGCTGTTAAGGTGTTGAATTCACCATGTCATTGAGCATTTTCAAAATGAATCAATCTGTTCTGAGTTTGTTAATACATTTTTAAATTATCTGTTTGTCTAGATAATGATTAATGGTGTTCATTAATATTTCCTATATTTAGCGCCCTCAGATCTTGTTTTGTATTTGTCATTCATTTGGACTTTAGCTAACAGAAAGTCCTTCTAGAGGTGCTGCTTGTGTCACTCTTTAGCGCGATTTGGGAATCTTGTCTGTATATATATATATATATATATATATACATATATACATACACTGCAATAAGTCGGCACTCCCTAAAAAAATTAATGCATGCAGGCGGTGCCCTCACAATACTGTTTTCATACCACTCTCCGGGTGTGGCATTCCTGGCTTCGCAAAGATGCAAGACACTGGCGACTGGCGTAGTCAATGTTTCAGTTGTATTCAACTGTCATCAGATTCAGAATCTGATGACAGTTGAACACAACTGAAATGTTATTGACTACGCTAGTGTCTTGCGTCTTTGTGAAGCCAGGAGTGCAGCACCCGGAGTGTGGTTCTACCAGACTTAACCCATCCTCTCAAGTTAAGCTATCTTATCCTTTTACTTGCTCTTTTACTGACATTTACAATACTATGCATTTTATGGTCCTTTTATTGTTCATGAATTTTTAGAGGTGTAATTTGTAGTTTTATCCAGCTCCAGAGATATTTTTAGTAATTATTTATCTGTGGTTTTGTTATTTAATTTTTTACTGGTGTGTTTTGTTTATGAATAAATTGCAAATCTATTTTTAAGTTGGTCTCCCTAATCTTATGTGACACCACTGGTCGCTTTTAAACACCTTATCTATTGATATATATATATATATATATATATATTGTAGTAAAGTAGCTGCCGGCACTCACAGGTCTTCCTGTAAATGTCAGAAATGGGGTGTTAGAGAACGGGTACTACTGTTTAGCATAATGTGAATAACGGACATACTGTGCGGTGTAATGTGAGTAAGGGACACTACTGTGTGGTGCAATATGAATTAAGGGTACTATTGTGTGGCCACGCCCCTTTTTTTGGGGCAACTTCTGTATTTCAAATATGCTAAGACAAATATGGGGTAATCCGGAACCACCAAGGCCCAATGGTAAAAAACCCAGTGGATATAGGAGGTGAATCTAAAGGCTGGCTAAGTTGATGTACTTGAATGTGGGAAGCCCAGACACATCCGGATTTAGGGCCTGACATTGCAGGAGTCTATGGACTGCTCCCTAGCCCAGCAGGGACCAATGTACCCAAGCTACGGTACCATGTGTGTACTCTAGAAGGGGGGGTGTAGTATGGTATGCCGGCGACCAGCATACCGGTGCTGGGAGCCCGACCGCCGGCATACCGACAGCGTGGCGAGTGCAAATGAGCCCCTTGCGTGCTCGCTGCACTCGCCACGCTGTGGGAACGGTGGCGCGCGCTCCCTCCAGGGGGGTCGTGGACCCCCACGAGGGAGAATACCTGTCGGTATGCCGGCTGTCGGGATTCCGGCACCGGTATACTGTGCGCCGGGATCCCGACAGTCGGCAACCTGAAGACCACCCCTAGAAGGGCAATGGGATATTTCAACTAATCGTCCTCATTAACCAGAACATGGTCCTGGCCTTGTTGGACACCAGAAGTGAACTTACTTTGCTTTCAGTTTTCCTTGATCCCAGCGAAACCAGCACCTCAGATGCTAAAAGGTATTATGTATTCATTTGAAATCTGAGGAATATAAGAAAACCTTCTTTCCAGTCATCCTCAGGGACCAGAACATGTGGATCGTGGTGGCAATAGCTCCTAAGCTGTCATATCCACTTTGGGACGTGATTTTCCATTGTCCTAAGAGGTGATCTTACAGCAAGTCTGACTAGACATACTGGCAACTGATTCCCAGGGTCTTCAGTTTTAATGGATATGCCCAAGGGGGAGCAAGATCTACACCTTGGGACAGTGCAATTTACATTGTAGGAAGCTGCTCCAGCGACTGCAAGCAACACGACATGGAAAATGTACCAGCTGAAGGACACAGACCGATTGTTCGCATTCCTCTTTGGGTAACCCACAGATGAGCCCAATAAGACACAGGCTGGTCACCGCTGCCAAGACTATTTCCATTACAGGACTTTGCATGAGGCCAAGTTAATGATGCTGGAACACCATTTAATGATGCTGGAACAAGCCTTTAAGGCGGTGATGGAGGTAAACGGGGTGTCTTGAGTAGCACCACCATCCGGGAGAGATTTCTACTTTGTGATTAAAAATGATTGCGACTGGAAGAATCCTGCATCTATGCAGACAATTCTATCACACACTTTGTATGTTTCTAAAATGGAATATATGGGGGTTATTCAGAGATCTGCGTCCATCAACTCACATACTGGGGGCCGCACAGGACAGGTCAAGGCTGCTCAGCATGTGTGTCGTGCCACCTTGCAGTGTGTTTGCGATTTAAATGTGAACGTATTGATTAGTGGTTGACCCCTGCTGTGCAGCCTGGCTGCGCTGACTGGAGGTCTGGCATCATTTATTTTCTCAGAGCGGATGATGTGACGTTGCAGCCGCCCTGAAAATGCTCCCATTTTGCCCGCCATGCTCCCGAAATATCGAAACACCGCCCCTTGAATGTCCGCCACTGTCAATCACTATGCGCTTGCATCCTTCCAGTATGCGACAATATAGTGAAGGGTCACATACGCGCACTGCGGCCGGTGCGCATGCATAGACCCTCTGGATGCAGCAACTGCGTACAGACGCACGGCTGCGTCCGGGTCTGAATAGACCCCATTAACTGCTATAGTAAGCCACTTGTCAGACTTGGATTTGTTTGTGGGTCCAAACTAGGTGTTACAACAGGAGTGGAGGGTGGAAGGCTTAAATGGAAACTAGAAGGCTTGATGTAAGTTGAGCAGCACCAGCTACTTAGGATTATTGGGCTTTGACCAGCTAATTAGTCTTGATGCTGAGATGTGGAGCAGTACCAGCTTTCAGGATTGCTGGGCTTTGTCCAGCTAGTTAGGCTCAGATGCTGGCATGTGGAGCAGAACCAGCTTTTAGGATAGCTGGGACATGACCAGCTTGCTCAGACTAGAATGCAGGGATGCGGGAGCAGAGCCGGCTTTCAGAATAGCTAAGACACAGCTGTATACTCAGATGCCGGAATGTGAAGCAGGACCAGCTTTCAGAATAGCTTGGACACAGCTGTGATACTTGGATTGCGGAATGTGGAGCAGAACCTGCTTTCAGGACAGCTGGGATGCAGATGCAATACTTGGATGCCAGACTGTGGAACAGGACTGGTTTTCAGAATAGCTGGGACACAGCTATAGTACTTGGATGCCGGAAATGTGGAGCAGGACCGGCTTTCAGAACAGCTGAAACACAGCAAACCGGCTGTAATCAGTGGGTGCATGGTGACACTGCACGGAATTCCTAAGATAATGCTAGTTAAAATTTACACAACAGCAGTCTCAGCAGGACTGTGGACAACAAAGCAGTGACAACCAGGAAGTGCTTTTGCCTGATATTTATTAGAGATGAGCGGGTTCGGTTTCTCTGAATCCGAACCCGCCAGAACTTCATGTTTTTTTTCACGGGTCCGAGCGACTCGGATCTTCCCGCCTTGCTCGGTTAACCCGAGCGCGCCCGAACGTCATCATGACGCTGTCGGATTCTCGCGAGGCTCGGATTCTATCGCGAGACTCGGATTCTATATAAGGAGCCGCGCGTCGCCGCCATTTTCACACGTGCATTGAGATTGATAGGGAGAGGACGTGGCTGGCGTCCTCTCCGTTTAGAATAGATTAGAGAGACACTTGATTTACTAATTTTGGGGAGCATTAGGAGTACTCAGTACAGTGCAGAGTTTTGCTGATAGTGACCACCAGTTTTATTTATAATCCGTTCTCTGCCTGAAAAAAGCGATACACAGCACACAGTGACTCAGTCACATACCATATCTGTGTGCACTGCTCAGGCTCAGGCCAGTGTGCTGCATCATCTATTATCTATATATAATATTATATATATCTGTCTGACTGCTCAGCTCACACAGCTTATAATTGTGGGGGAGACTGGGGAGCACTACTGCAGTGCCAGTTATAGGTTATAGCAGGAGCCAGGAGTACATAATATATTATATAGTGAGTGACCACCAGACACACAGTGCAGTTTATTTAATATATCCGTTCTCTGCCTGAAAAAAGCGATACACACAGTGACTCAGTCAGTCACATACCATATCTGTGTGCACTGCTCAGGCTCAGGCCAGTGTGCTGCATCATCTATATATATTATATATCTGTCTGACTGCTCAGCTCACACAGCTTATAATTGTGGGGGAGACTGGGGAGCACTACTGCAGTGCCAGTTATAGGTTATAGCAGGAGCCAGGAGTACATAATATTATAGTAAAATTAAACAGTGCACACTTTTGCTGCAGGAGTGCCACTGCCAGTGTGACTAGTGACCAGTGACCTGACCACCAGTATATATAATATTAGTAGTATACTATCTCTTTATCAACCAGTCTATATTAGCAGCAGACACAGTACAGTGCGGTAGTTCACGGCTGTGGCTACCTCTGTGTCGGCACTCGGCAGCCCGTCCATAATTGTATATACCACCTAACCGTGGTTTTTTTTTCTTTCTTTATACATACATACTAGTTACGAGTATACTATCTCTTTATCAACCAGTCTATATTAGCAGCAGACACAGTACAGTGCGGTAGTTCACGGCTGTGGCTACCTCTGTGTCGGCACTCGGCAGCCCGTCCATAATTGTATATACCACCTAACCGTGGTTTTTTTTTCTTTCTTTATACATACATACTAGTTACGAGTATACTATCTCTTTATCAACCAGTCTATATATTAGCAGCAGACACAGTACAGTGCGGTAGTTCACGGCTGTGGCTACCTCTGTGTCGGCACTCGGCAGCCCGTCCATAATTGTATATACCACCTAACCGTGGTTTTTTTTTCTTTCTTTATACATACATACTAGTTACGAGTATACTATCTCTTTATCAACCAGTCTATATATTAGCAGCAGACACAGTACAGTGCGGTAGTTCACGGCTGTGGCTACCTCTGTGTCGGCACTCGGCAGCCCGTCCATAATTGTATATACCACCTAACCGTGGTTTTTTTTTCTTTCTTTATACATACATACTAGTTACGAGTATACTATCTCTTTATCAACCAGTCTATATTAGCAGCAGACACAGTACAGTGCGGTAGTTCACGGCTGTGGCTACCTCTGTGTCGGCACTCGGCAGCCCGTCCATAATTGTATATACCACCTAACCGTGGTTTTTTTTTCTTTCTTTATACATACATACTAGTTACGAGTATACTATCTCTTTATCAACCAGTCTATATATTAGCAGCAGACACAGTACAGTGCGGTAGTTCACGGCTGTGGCTACCTCTGTGTCGGCACTCGGCAGCCCGTCCATAATTGTATATACCACCTAACCGTGGTTTTTTTTTCTTTCTTTATACATACATACTAGTTACGAGTATACTATCTCTTTATCAACCAGTCTATATTAGCAGCAGACACAGTACAGTGCGGTAGTTCACGGCTGTGGCTACCTCTGTGTCGGCACTCGGCAGCCCGTCCATAATTGTATATACCACCTAACCGTGGTTTTTTTTTCTTTCTTTATACATACATACTAGTTACGAGTATACTATCTCTTTATCAACCAGTCTATATTAGCAGCAGACACAGTACAGTGCGGTAGTTCACGGCTGTGGCTACCTCTGTGTCGGCACTCGGCAGCCCGTCCATAATTGTATACTAGTATCCAATCCATCCATCTCCATTGTTTACCTGAGGTGCCTTTTAGTTGTGCCTATTAAAATATGGAGAACAAAAATGTTGAGGTTCCAAAATTAGGGAAAGAGCAAGATCCACTTCCACCTCGTGCTGAAGCTGCTGCCACTAGTCATGGCCGAGACGATGAAATGCCAGCAACGTCGTCTGCCAAGGCCGATGCCCAATGTCATAGTACAGAGCATGTCAAATCAAAAACACCAAATATCAGTAAAAAAAGGACTCCAAAACCTAAAATAAAATTGTCGGAGAAGCGTAAACTTGCCAATATGCCATTTACCACACGGAGTGGCAAGGAACGGCTGAGGCCCTGGCCTATGTTCATGGCTAGTGGTTCAGCTTCACATGAGGATGGAAGCACTCAGCCTCTCGCTAGAAAAATGAAAAGACTCAAGCTGGCAAAAGCAGCACAGCAAAGAACTGTGCATTCTTCGAAATCCCAAATCCACAAGGAGAGTCCAATTGTGTCGGTTGCGATGCCTGACCTTCCCAACACTGGACGTGAAGAGCATGCGCCTTCCACCATTTGCACGCCCCCTGCAAGTGCTGGAAGGAGCACCCGCAGTCCAGTTCCTGATAGTCAGATTGAAGATGTCAGTGTTGAAGTACACCAGGATGAGGAGGATATGGGTGTTGCTGGCGCTGGGGAGGAAATTGACCAGGAGGATTCTGATGGTGAGGTGGTTTGTTTAAGTCAGGCACCCGGGGAGACACCTGTTGTCCGTGGGAGGAATATGGCCATTGACATGCCAGGTGAAAATACCAAAAAAATCAGCTCTTCGGTGTGGAGGTATTTCACCAGAAATGCGGACAACAGGTGTCAAGCCGTGTGTTCCCTTTGTCAAGCTGTAATAAGTAGGGGTAAGGACGTTAACCACCTCGGAACATCCTCCCTTATACGTCACCTGCAGCGCATTCATAATAAGTCAGTGACAAGTTCAAAAACTTTGGGTGACAGCGGAAGCAGTCCACTGACCAGTAAATCCCTTCCTCTTGTAACCAAGCTCACGCAAACCACCCCACCAACTCCCTCAGTGTCAATTTCCTCCTTCCCCAGGAATGCCAATAGTCCTGCAGGCCATGTCACTGGCAATTCTGACGAGTCCTCTCCTGCCTGGGATTCCTCCGATGCATCCTTGCGTGTAACGCCTACTGCTGCTGGCGCTGCTGTTGTTGCCGCTGGGAGTCGATGGTCATCCCAGAGGGGAAGTCGTAAGCCCACTTGTACTACTTCCAGTAAGCAATTGACTGTTCAACAGTCCTTTGCGAGGAAGATGAAATATCACAGCAGTCATCCTACTGCAAAGCGGATAACTGAGTCCTTGACAACTATGTTGGTGTTAGACGTGCGTCCGGTATCCGCCGTTAGTTCACAGGGAACTAGACAATTTATTGAGGCAGTGTGCCCCCGTTACCAAATACCATCTAGGTTCCACTTCTCTAGGCAGGCGATACCGAGAATGTACACGGACGTCAGAAAAAGACTCACCAGTGTCCTAAAAAATGCAGTTGTACCCAATGTCCACTTAACCACGGACATGTGGACAAGTGGAGCAGGGCAGGGTCAGGACTATATGACTGTGACAGCCCACTGGGTAGATGTATGGACTCCCGCCGCAAGAACAGCAGCGGCGGCACCAGTAGCAGCATCTCGCAAACGCCAACTCTTTCCTAGGCAGGCTACGCTTTGTATCACCGCTTTCCAGAATACGCACACAGCTGAAAACCTCTTACGGCAACTGAGGAAGATCATCGCGGAATGGCTTACCCCAATTGGACTCTCCTGTGGATTTGTGGCATCGGACAACGCCAGCAATATTGTGTGTGCATTAAATATGGGCAAATTCCAGCACGTCCCATGTTTTGCACATACCTTGAATTTGGTGGTGCAGAATTTTTTAAAAAACGACAGGGGCGTGCAAGAGATGCTGTCGGTGGCCAGAAAAATTGCGGGACACTTTCGGCGTACAGGCACCACGTACAGAAGACTGGAGCACCACCAAAAACTACTGAACCTGCCCTGCCATCATCTGAAGCAAGAAGTGGTAACGAGGTGGAATTCAACCCTCTATATGCTTCAGAGGTTGGAGGAGCAGCAAAAGGCCATTCAAGCCTATACAATTGAGCACGATATAGTAGGTGGAATGCACCTGTCTCAAGTGCAGTGGAGAATGATTTCAACGTTGTGCAAGGTTCTGATGCCCTTTGAACTTGCCACACGTGAAGTCAGTTCAGACACTGCCAGCCTGAGTCAGGTCATTCCCCTCATCAGGCTTTTGCAGAAGAAGCTGGAGGCATTGAAGAAGGAGCTAAAAGGGAGCGATTCCGCTAGGCATGTGGGACTTGTGGATGCAGCCCTTAATTTGCTTAACAAGGATTCACGGGTGGTCAATCTGTTGAAATCAGAGCACTACATTTTGGCCACCGTGCTCGATCCTAGATTTAAAGCCTACCTTGGATCTCTCTTTCCGGCAGACACAGGTCTGCTGGGGTTGAAAGACCTGCTGGTGACAAAATTGTCAAGTCAAGCGGAACGCGACCTGTCAACATCTCCTCCTTCACATTCTCCCGCAACTGGGGGTGCGAGGAAAAGGCTCAGAATTCCGAGCCCACCCGCTGGCGGTGATGCAGGGCAGTCTGGAGCGACTGCTGATGCTGACATCTGGTCCGGACTGAAGGACCTGACAACGATTACGGACATGT
Organism: Pseudophryne corroboree; assembly: GCF_028390025.1. Taxonomy (NCBI): domain Eukaryota; kingdom Metazoa; phylum Chordata; class Amphibia; order Anura; family Myobatrachidae; genus Pseudophryne; species Pseudophryne corroboree. Next base: position 278,852,723 of record NC_086447.1, read on the forward strand.
CGTCTACTGTCACTGCATATGATTCTCTCAACATTGATAGAATGGTGGAGGATTATATGAGTGACCGCATCCAAGTAGGCACGTCACACAGTCCGTACTTATACTGGCAGGAAAAAGAGGCAATTTGGAGGCCCTTGCACAAACTGGCTTTATTCTACCTAAGTTGCCCTCCCACAAGTGTGTACTCCGAAAGAGTGTTTAGTGCCGCCGCTCACCTTGTCAGCAATTGGCGTACGAGGTTACATCCAGAAAATGTGGAGAAGATGATGTTCATTAAAATGAATTATAATCAATTCCTCCGCGGAGACATTGACCAGCAGCAATTGCCTCCACAAAGTACACAGGGAGCTGAGATGGTGGATTCCAGTGGGGACGAATTGATAATCTGTGAGGAGGGGGATGTACACGGTGATATATCGGAGGGTGAAGATGAGGTGGACATCTTGCCTCTGTAGAGCCAGTTTGTGCAAGGAGAGATTAATTGCTTCTTTTTTGGGGGGGGTCCAAACCAACCCGTCATATCAGTCACAGTCGTGTGGCAGACCCTGTCACTGAAATGATGGGTTGGTTAAAGTGTGCATGTCCTGTTTTGTTTATACAACATAAGGGTGGGTGGGAGGGCCCAAGGACAATTCCATCTTGCACCTCTTTTTTCTTTTCTTTTTCTTTGCATCATGTGCTGATTGGGGAGGGTTTTTTGGAAGGGACATCCTGCGTGACACTGCAGTGCCACTCCTAGATGGGCCCGGTGTTTGTGTCGGCCACTAGGGTCGCTAATCTTACTCACACAGTCAGCTACCTCATTGCGCCTCTTTTTTTCTTTGCGTCATGTGCTGTTTGGGGAGGGTTTTTTGGAAGGGACATCCTGCGTGACACTGCAGTGCCACTCCTAGATGGGCCCGGTGTTTGTGTCGGCCACTAGGGTCGCTAATCTTACTCACACAGCTACCTCATTGCGCCTCTTTTTTTCTTTGCGTCATGTGCTGTTTGGGGAGGGTTTTTTGGAAGGGACATCCTGCGTGACACTGCAGTGCCACTCCTAGATGGGCCCGGTGTTTGTGTCGGCCACTAGGGTCGCTTATCTTACTCACACAGCGACCTCGGTGCAAATTTTAGGACTAAAAATAATATTGTGAGGTGTGAGGTATTCAGAATAGACTGAAAATGAGTGTAAATTATGGTTTTTGAGGTTAATAATACTTTGGGATCAAAATGACCCCCAAATTCTATGATTTAAGCTGTTTTTTAGTGTTTTTTGAAAAAAACACCCGAATCCAAAACACACCCGAATCCGACAAAAAAATTTCGGTGAGGTTTTGCCAAAACGCGTTCGAACCCAAAACACGGCCGCGGAACCGAACCCAAAACCAAAACCCAAAACCCGAAAAATTTCAGGCGCTCATCTCTAATATTTATACCCCTGGGTCTCTGATGATTGGTCATAGAAGTAATCTGATCACTAACTGACTCCTGATTGGATCATGACTGGTCAGCTGGAACTGCACAACCATAGCTGTTCCCAACCGTTGCAACTTCCTGTTATGCTCCATTGATGCTCCACAGACATGCAATAGGAATTAAGATGGCTCACCCAGCGCTGGTTCCACGTGGGATACTGATCACCGTGGCTACTGAGAGAGGAGATGAACCATGGCCTGCGCCCGCTAGTGGAGACACACAGCCACGACATGCTGAAGCAGGAGAGGTGTGAGAGTGCCCGGCAGGGAAGAACTGTGCATGCTTAGTTTGTGACACCACTCCTCAAAGTCATTTGAAAAAACATGGGATCTGTTTGGGAAGCTGGCTTCCAAAAATGCCTCATCCCCATTTAGTACTTAAAATTCCTGTCTTTATCTTACTTGCAGGCTTTATGGACAAGGGTCCCACACACACACACACACACACACACACACACACACACACACACACACACACACACACACACACACACACACACACACTTACTTTTTCTCTCTCTTTCCCTTTTTTCCTGTGTCTCTATTTTTTTATTTTCTCCTCCTCCCCCTTCCTCTCCCCTGACCGCATCATTGTCCACAAGATTGTTTTCTCTATTCACTCTTAAAATTGGATCATCTTGGTGCTGCTGCTTATGTGTATATGACTGTGATCCACTTGATAATACATATTCTAAAAAAATAAATAAATGCCTGTATAGAGATATCACTGTATATGAGAGGGTTGTGGATTAGCTAATAATGCCCCAAGTAAATGTCCCACTGGTTCTAAAAGCAGCACATACCCATATTTGGGGTGGGCACCTGGGTGAGGACGAAACCTGGGAGAGAGTTGGCCCAGGGTTACATATGGCCATGAAAAAGTATTGCCAGGCTTGCTCCATTTGCCAGAGAACCTGCCTTAGATCCTCATATTGGGCCATCTTGTCCCACTAACATTGATACAGGTGCCGTTTGAATGAATTGGCATGGATTTGGTTGGGCACCTAGAGAAGTCGGCTAGAGGCCACCAGTATTGGTGGTGCTAGACTACGCAACACACTATCCGGAGGCAATACAATTACGAAATATAAAGTATAGCACAAAAGCTAGGGAGCTGGTTCACTTGTATGCCCAATTGGGAATCCCTAAGGAAATTCTTACCGAACAGGGTACTGTATTCATGTCTAGACTAATGAGGGATATGTGTCAACTGCTAGAGGTGAAAACACTCCGCCCTTCTGTTTACCATCCACAAATGGATGGACTAGTGGAGAGGTTTAATTGGACCCTGGAGCATATGATCAAGAAGGCAGTGGCACAGGAAAATAAGGATTGGGACATCTTTCTTCCTTACCTGCTGTTCGCTGTCAGAGAGGTATCCCAAGCCTAGACAGGGTTCAGTCCTTTTAATCTACTGTATGGGAGGCAACCCCAAGGCATTTTGGATATGCTAAAGGAGGGTTGGGAACAACAGGGGAGCAAGAGAATCAAACATAGTACAATTTGTTTGCTTCAACATGGAGAAGAAGTGCAAGGTCGACAGAAGAAAAATTATGATAATACTGCAATAACCTTTCTATCCAAGGGATAAGGTCTAGTGCCAACCCAAGAGAGTAAGCTCTCTGCTCATTGGCAGGGGCCCTATGAGGTGGTAGAGATGGTTGGCTCTGTGAACTATAAGTTCTGGCTGTCTGCGGGATGAAGGAAGAACAGATATATCATGTAAATTTGAAACCATGGCAGGATGAGGATTCAGTGCCAGGGTTGTTGAGTACGGTAGTGGAAAAGTCCTTGATTACCATAGAACCTACCTTGCCCACAGAACAAAAGCAGCAGGGGGAGGAGATGGTGCAATGAAACAAGGATGTATTCTCTTCCCTTGATTGAACATGATATTGCCATGCCTCCTGGGGTAGTAGTGAAACAAAAGCCCTACTGGATACCTGATGCTAGGCAAAGTGCGGTTAGAAGGGAAGTGGAGAGCATAGTCCAACTGAGGGTAATTGATGAGTCTACCAGTGAGCAGTGTAGCCTGATTGTGCTGGTTACAAAACCCAATGGCAGCTTATGGTTCTGAAAGGACTTTAGAAAGTTCATCAGCGTGTCCCAGTTCGATGCTTATCCCATACCATGGGTGAACAAACTGGTGAATTGTTGGTCTGGCAGAAAATATTTAATCACCTTTGATCTCACAAAAGCAGATTCCTCTTTGCCCGCAACCAAGGAAATCACTGCTTTTTCTACCCCTGAAGGCCTTTTCCAGTAAGTAACCATTTGGTTTGCATGGAGTGCCAGCCACTTTACAAAAGGTGATGAAAAAGGTACTGAAACCCTATACTGCCTATGCACATAGGTGTTTCACCGCACACACTGCACCCATTTTTTAATACTTACCTTTCCAGAGTCCAGCGTTGGCCACTGATGTTCCATCGGTGCTACTCAACGATTTTTCCCCCCCGTCTATACAGTAAGTTGGGGCTCAGGCACCTGTAACGCGATGCAGAAGCTCCCTCCTTGCACTGACAGTGAGAAGGCTGCTGGCTGCCTGTAGGGGAGCTGCACTGGCAGCACGCAGCTCCTCTCAGGCAGTATATACTACATGTGGCTTTTTTTATACGGAGAGACCCGGGAGAGGCGGGAGCGGAGGAGGTGAATAGTGGCGGGAGACTCTGAGTCGGGACTGGCAGCAGCGGGCAGAAGGAGGGAGGAACCGCTACATACGGTACTGCTACTGGGACGGGAGTGTATATGAAGAAAATGGCAAGATGACATACAATAATAGTATAGTGATATATAGGTGACCTGCAGCCCAGCACACTCAGGAAACACAGCAGGGACAGGGTGCAGAGCGTGGTATCAGAGGCATCAGGAGTTCAGTGAAGAGAGGGCTATGCTGGCAGCCACAGGAAGAGCAGACCAGGTCACCAGGATAGCCTGCATTTGGGGGAGGGGGACAAGAGTACAATGAGGAGGAGGCTATGCCTATACTGGCAGCTACAAGTAGAGGAGACAGGATAGCCTGAGGAGAGGTTGGTGGTGGGCTATGTTTCCTAGGAGTAGCATCCAGCATGGCTGTAACTTAGTTGCTGAAGTCTGTCGCCAGAAATTCCCCAAAGTCACCTCTGTACAGCCTGGTACACTGCTGTGATTTGTACTTTATGCTTCAGGACCTGGCTCCTGTTGGGATTGGGAAGATCTACCTCCGGATCCCTCTCTTTCTCCCTTTCTCTCTCTCTCTCTTGCGACTCTCTGTCCCTGACCCCCTCTCACTATCCCTGACACTCTCTCACTGTCTCTTCTCTTTTTCTCATTCTCAGACACTCTCTCCTCTCTCTGCCTCTCTCTTCCTGACACCCTCTCTTACCGTTCTCTCTCCATCCCTGACACCCTCTCTCTCTCTCATGCCTCCGCTATCCGACACATTCTCACTCTTTCCCCGTCTCTCTCTCTCTCTCTCTTTGTCCCTGACACCCTCTATCTCTCACACCCCTCTATCTATCCATGACACTCTCTTACTCTCCCACTCTCTCATTCCCTCACTTTCTCCAATCCTCCCCTTTACAGAGCGGGAGACATTTCCCCATTCACTACATTGGCTCTGAATGTTTACATATGATTAGTGTAGGAGGAGAGAAGTACCGCTCTGTATAATAGTTTAAAGAGGGTTTGTACTGTTTAATTTTTTTCTGAGTCAATAAATTTGAGTACTGTTCTATATATGTGAGTGTATTGTGTTGGATGACAAACAAGACACCAATGTGTAGGTTTGGGAGAATTTGTGTTAAAGATGTTAATACAGACAACTGGTTGATAATTAAATGGGTATGGGTAGAGTAAGTGTTGTGGATGGAGCCAAGGTGGGAAATGGACAGTACGGATGGTGTAATGGTTAGCATTACTGCCTCACAGCACTGAGGTCATGGTTTGATTCCCATCATGGAACTGTGTGGAGTTTGTATATTCTCCCCGTACTTGCGTGGGTTTCCTCCAGGTACTCAAGTTTCCTCCCACAATTAAAAAATATCCTGACAGGTTAATTAGCACGACAAAAATGAACACTAGTTTGCAAGTGTGTGCTACAACATGGGCAGACTACATGGGCAAAGTGGTTCTTATCTGCCATCACATTCTATATCAGGGATGGGGAACCTTCGGCCCTCCAGCTGTTGTTGAACTACACATACCAGCATGCCTTGCTACAGTTTTGCTATTTGGCCATGCTAAAACTGTTCCAGGGCATGCTGGGATGCGTAATTCAACAACAGCTGGAGGGCCGAAGGTTCCCCATCCCTGTTCTATATACATACATACACTGCACGTACAGTGGGGGTAATTCTGAGTTGATCGCAGCAGGAAATTTTTTAGCAGTTGGGCAAAACCATGTGCACTGCAGGGGAGGCAGATGTAACATGTGCAGAGAGAGATAGATTTGGATGTGGCGAGTTCAATCTGCAATCTAAATTGCAGTATAAAAATAAAGCAGCCAGTATTTACCCTGCACAGAAACAAAATAACCCACCCAAATCTAACTCTCTCTGCAAATGTTATATCTGCCCCCCTGCAGTGCACATGGTTTTGCCCAACTGCTAAAAAATTTCCTGCTGCGATCAACTTGGAATTACCCCCAGTGTGCAAGCTACTCAAGTACAAAATGACTATATGTATGTATATACATATCTATACATACATACATACATACATACATGTACGGAAACCCCCCATGAAAATCCTGCGTTTGCCACTGTTGTACTTTGTGAAGGGGCGATCAGCATTGCGGCTGGGCAGATCTATGTAGTGTGTGGCTGCAAGAGATTGGATGTGTGGCTGCACACTAGCATGGGGCATCGTTGCATGGGTTTTCTCTGGGATCAATCTTGTCAAGCCCCTTCCCCATGAGGCATGCGCCTTATGTCCCTATTGTAAAAATGGGGGGAGGGAGGGAGGACGCCAATTTTTCTGTGGCACAGGGCACCAAAAAGTCTAGTTACAGCTCTCTCTCTCTCTCTCTCTCTCTCTCTCTCTCTCTCTCTCTCTATATATATATATATATATATATATATTACAGTAGAGATCTGCTGCTTCCATTATTCTGTGACATTATTATTTAATTCTGTTAATCAATATTGAATCTTGTTTGAATCAGGTTTTGTCTAACAATGTATGAATAGCTGACATTCACTGATTCTCTTTTTGCAATCACTTATGGTATTAATATGCCTGTTTGTTATTTGAATATGTTTCTCTATGTATCAGACTGAAGCTACATTATCTTAACATTGTGACTTAAATAAGGGATAAAGGTCTTTGTCATTCTATGCGCCCTTGTGTACCTAACTGAAGTCACCTTAACTAATGTAATTTACACAAATAAGGGACAAAAATCGTACTTTTATTCTAATCAGATCAAGAATAACCTCTTAGCTAATATTTCTGTGCTCCAGAAAAGTTACCTACCCGTTCTGTGTAATATTATGGTCTCAGCATCGTGGAGAAACGGGAAATTAGACCTAGTTGGTCCTTATAAGATATTTTCATCTAATATGTTTTATCCTACTGTTTATATTTGTGGTACCTAACTATACATTTTTAACCAGCTATTTAATAAAAGTTATGGTATATTTTAAAATATTGCCATTTTCATATCCATAAGTGTGCCCCAGCAAAAGAGTCTTCTTATATAGGGTGGGATGTATCAAGCAAATGTGATACATCCCGCCACTCACTACATGCCTAGCAACGTAAATAACGCAGTATGCATGTAGATTTGCACGGAAAATCGCAAAGAACAGCTCTTCTGATAAGAACCATCCTTTGCAACATAAGGACTTCCGGGTTTATGACCTATTGGAACCCTCTCAGTTATGTGGTGGGTAGGCTTCGGTTAGGCAATGCCATCTATAGATATCGTTGCTTATTGGGTAAAAACTCCAGAAAGTTTTGCTTTTCTGAGGTTTGTACATATGGAAATTGTGTCCAATCCTCGTTTTTGGAGTTTTAAATGTATTCTCCTGTTAATTCATCGAACCCCTAGTGTTATGATACTGATTCTAGGGAGCAACACCAACTATGAGATAATATAGGATTCTACGTATAGGAAAAAAACTAATCCTCACTATTTGTTGGTTTATCTAAAACACTTACCAGTACTAACTATTAGACTAGTGTGGAATCACTCTTCCTTTGTGTGCATAGCGTTTAATTCTTAAAAGACTTTAACAAGGTATTAAATGGGAATCATGCAGCTCTTCATAAATAACCAAAGCATGCAATGACAGAATTAGTTTTTGTTGGAAATTTTCCAAAGAAAAGGGTAATGCAGAACAGTTCAATGCTAATTGAACACTTAAGTGTGGAAACAAGATTGAATGTTTCTTTGTGGAGGATGGAGAACAAAAGCACTGATTCCATGGTAATAAAGCATCTGCCAGTTATGGTTAGTAGAAAGATGAGCTAATTGAAAACGATCTCTGGAGGATGTGTTACCATGCAGGCTTCTATAAAGCTAAGGGTTTCATTTATCAAGATCATCTGCAACCTTTCATTTTGTATGCTGCTTCTCACAGTGATACAAACGTGGATACTGCTGGTATTTATCAATACCTATTTTTCTGAGGATCCTCTATAGTATCTTTCTCCTTGATGGTGTTCTTCTCTGGGTTGCCTGCAGCCTAAAGCTGTGGGTGATAGGTTAATGCAACATGTGCATCGTTTTTAAGCCAGCAGGGATCAAGCGGAACCTCTCCAACTTGACTGATTCCCATTATCGGGTATAGGTAACACCATTTAAAGATGGCATTTCCTAGCTTCAAAAAGTTAGACTTATTCTCGCTGCTTGATAAATTTCCTAAACCTCCATCTCCATAGAGGTCTATGTGAACAGCGGTAAGTGATAGTACATGAGTTAAGGTTGGTGTTAATCCTTTGATAAATAACATGAAACAGGAAAGAGCCTATTCTTGATAGGTTCTTCACTTCTTCCTATATAGAGCCCTAAGTATATTATATGGAAAAATAATTGAACTTAGCATTAATTGGAGCCATAGAGCATTAGGATTCTGATGTATTTATGGAGGTTCTGATGCATGGTATTGCCTTTGAGGCTTTATGTATCTAGAGACCGCCTACGCTTATGCCGAAGGTAACTAAATTAAAGATAGAATGCAGATAATTTTCTCATCACCTGTTTCATTATGTATGCCTGCTAGCATAGAAAACTAATAATCATTTAAGTTACTGGCAGTAGACATGTGTTTCCTTACACATGGACTATATGATGTGGAAGAGTTGAGCCATGAAGCTGTGCAGCAATGAAGACTGGGGTGGTGGGATAGTGGCACAACAAATGTGACCTTGGGGAGTAAAACATTTAAGTAATTGAATTTCCTATTGAGCTCCAAGTATGGTCATAAATAGTCTTTCATGTGAATAATTTTAGATCCAAGCCTCCAGCTTCTATTCTCAGTCATCGTCTTGGTGAGGAATTTAATTTAGGGCAGGTAGGGAAATCTTCCAATAAGTTATTAGCCTGTCATTTATGAATATTAGAATATAAACTTAACATTTACCTTCTCAGCCAGGTTGTCAGGATACTAATCAGCCTGCATGCAATTCCAATCTGGTCCCAGAATGTGCTCCATCTATTGCCTCCATTAATATCGTACTTTCATTTTACTGCAGGGGAACGTATTAAATGTAAAAAACTGCTTCTTATTAAAAGTTTATTTAAATAATATGCCCTGTTGTAAATGAAATGTCTGCGTGTAAATAATGTAGAGGATATATGAAATTATGAGTTACAGCTCAGGTTTGCCTTGCTTGAATAATATAAAAAGTCACTAAATATAAGTTATGAAGCATAAGAATGAGGTTCTCTCTATATGTAAATGTTTGCCTATGGAGCATACATTGTGCCACGGTACACGCCCAACTGGGCCTTGGGATTGCCCACATACATAGTATCTGTTCTTATATTTGTGGGGTGCAAATACTCCAGAAAGTTAATATCACATCACAGTGCTTTCCGCACCCTACATGGTATGAGTCCCATGTCTGTGTCCAGGGTTTTCCTATAGCTCCATAGACTGGGTTAGTTTCTTACCCCTGTTCATGTATCCCATGTGTCTTCCTGTACATGTTAACAGAGGTTTTTGCTGTAGTAAGCTGGATTGATTGTTATAGACTGTGGTATACAGCTCAGAGCTTCCTTCTTATGTTAACAGGTAGCAGCACTACAAAAAAAACGTAGCATTACGCACCTGGACTCACCGAACTTGGAAAAGAGAGGAGTCTAGTGATACAACTTCCAGACAGGAGTGTTAACACATACAAACAATGACTGCAGAACTTCCTGGAAACAAAAGGTCCAGTACTTTGTAACATCAGGAAAAAAAGGAGAAAAACACTGATTGTGCTAGATTGCGCGCGCGCGCGCACACACACACACACACACACACACACACACACACACACACACACTATATATAGTGTGCTACTCTTTGGTCTAACCTCATCAATAAGTTAAGCTATTCGATTCCTCTTTTATATCCTTATGAACGCCTTATATTCTTTTATGGCTTTTAGAAACTTTTTTAGTATACTTTTTTTATTCTGTATGCTAAAGTGATACTTCAAAGGTTTTTAAGTTCTATGTTACTATGCTCTGTTTTAATTTTTTAATTTTTTTAACTTTGTACTTTTTTTTATTTTGTCGTTTCCATATGGGTCATATATATATATCTTTTTATATGAGCTTGTGTGTTTTTACAACCATTTTTGTGTAGTACGTTTCATTGCAATAAATTTGTATACTCTTTTTATATTACCATTCTGCTTTTAAGTATTATTTTGCACCTTTGGTCGCTCTCTACCACCTCATCTTTTTGTCCACATAACCACTTTCATAGGTAAAGATACCAATACCTATATTTATTTGAGGTAACGAGCTGACACCCTGATTTATTAAAAGGGAGTGCCAACACAACTAGCAGTTTTTTACACATTTTTGCAAGGTTCCCATCCTAGTGTTATACATATTAGCTACTGTATCCGTGGCGCTGATATCTTTCCAGTACACACATATATATTATATATATATATATACACACACACACACACACACACACACACATATATATATATATACACTGCTCAAACAAATAAAGGGAGCACTTAAACAACACAATGTAACTCCAAGTCAATCACACTTCTGTGAAATCAAACTGTCCACTTAGGAAGCAACACTGATTGACAATCAATTTCACATGCTGTTGTGCAAATGGAATAGACAACAGATGGAAATTATAGGCAATTAGCAAGACACCCCCAATAAAGGAGTTGTTCTGCAGGTGTGACCACAGACCACTTCTCAGCTCCTATGCTTTCTGGGTGATGTTTTGGTCACTTTTGAAAGCTGGCGGTGTTTTCACTCTAGTGGTAGCATGAGACGGAGTCTACAACCCACACAAATGGCTCAGGTAGTGCAGCTCATCCAGGATGGCACATCAATGCGAGCTGTGGCAAGAAGGTTTGCTGTGTCTGTCAGCGTAGTGTCCAGAGCATGGAGGAGCTACCAGGAGACAGGCCAGTACATCAGGAGACGTGGAGGAGGCCGTAGGAGGGCAACAACCCAGCAGCAGGACCGCTACCTCTGCCTTTGTGCAAGGAGGAACAGGAGGAGCACTGCCAGAGCCCTGCAAAATGACCTCCAGCAAGCCAAAAATGTGCATGTGTCTACTCAAACGATCAGAAACAGACTCCATGAGGGTGGTATGAGGGCCCGACGTCCACAGGTGGGGGTTGTGCTTACAGCCCAACACCGTGCAGGACGTTTGGCATTTGCCAGAGAACACCAAGATTGGCAAATTCGCCACTGGCGCCCCGTGCTCTTCACAGATGAAAGCAGGTTCTCACTGAGCACATGTGACAGACATGACAGAGTCTGGAGACGCCAAGGAGAACGTTCTGCTGCCTGCAACATCGTCCGGCTTGACCGGTTTGGCAGTGGGTCAGTAATGGTGTGGGGTGGCATTACTTTGGGGGGCCGCACAGCCTTCCATGTGCTCGCCAGAGGTAGCCTGACTGCCATTAGGTACCGAGATGAGCTCCTCAGACCCCTTGTGAGACCATATGCTGGTGCGGTTGGCCCTGGGTTCCTCCTAATGCAAGACAATGCTAGACCTCATGTGGCTGGAGTGTGTCAGCAGTTCCTGCAAGACGAAGGCATTAATGCTATGGACTGGCCCGCCCGTTCCCCAGACCTGATCCAATTGAGCACATCTGGGACATCATGTCTCGCTCCATCCACCAATGCCACGTTGCACCACAGACTGTCCAGGAGTTGGCGGATGCTTTAGTCCAGGTCTGGGAGGAGATCCCTCAGGAGACCATCTGCCACCTTATCAGGAGCATGCCCAGGCATTATAGGGAGGTCATACAGGCACGCGGAGGCCACACACACTACTGAGCCTCATTTTGACTTGTTTTAAGGACATTACATCAAAGTTGGATCAGCCTGTAGTGTGTTTTTCCACTTTAATTTTGAGTGTGACTCCAAATCCAGACCTCCATGGGTTAATAAATTTGATTTCCATTGATAATTTTTGTGTGATTTTGTTGCCAGCACATTCAACTATGTAAAGAACAAAGTATTTAATAAGAATATTTCATTCATTCAGATCTAGGATGTGTTGTTTAAGTGTTCCCTTTATTTATTTGAGCAGTGTATATATATATATATATATATATATATATATATATCTCACAGAAGTGCAGCACTCATAGCTTGAAATAAATTCATAGCAAAGAGGAACTGCTTCAAAGTTTCAATGTTTTTAACATTGTCATCATATATATTGTTATACCTTACAAATTTAAGTTAATGGTTGTATGCTTTAATAAAAATATTTTTTAAGTAAAAACATTAATGTGCCACTTTCTTCATTAATTTACATTTTTCTGATTTTTACTAGGCTGCAAGTCACTATAGGCCCAAAGCTTCAAGTCTCTATAGCTAAAGCTGCAAGTCACTATATGCCCAAAGCTGCAAGTCATTATATGCCCAAGTCTATAAATCACTATTCGCCCAAGGCTATAAGTCACTATACCCCCAAGGTTTTAAGTGACTATACACCCAAGGCTATAAGTCGCTATATGCCCAAGGCAGCAAGTCACTATATTCCCAAGTCTATAAGTCACTTTACGCCCAAGGTTGTAAGTCACTATGCGCCCAAGGCTGCAAGTCTCTATAGACCCAAGGCTGCAAGTCAGTATATGCCCAAAGCTGCAAGACACTGTATGCCCAAGTCTATAAGTCACGTTATGGCCAAGGATTTAAGTCACTATTCGCCCAAGGCTGCAAGTCTCTATAGACCCAAGGTTGCAAGTCAATATACGCCCAAAGCTGCAAGTCACTATATGCCCAAGTCTATAAGTCACTTTATGGCCAAGGATTTAAGTCACTATACACCCAAGGCTGCAAGGCACTTTACACCCAAGGATTTAAGTCACTATATGCCCAAGGCCGCAAGTCACTATACACCCAAGGCTGAGTCACTATACCCACAAGCAGCCCAAGGCTGCAAGCCACTATACGCCCAATGCTACGTTTTGTGAATCCTGTACCTAGACTCGTAAATCACTCTCTTTGCTGGACCCAGTACTTCCCATTTATTATTTTGCTTCTGGATAAACTGTAAGCCTACTGGTCACTGGGCCCTTTCCTCTTCTCCTTTGTACATTCTGTGGCTGACGGTGAGCTGGAAACATATGGATCCAAAAAGGAAAAACTCTAAAAAGCCGCATATAAAAATATTATGTTTACAGCCATTCACTATGCTTCAAGCTAAAAGTAAAAAAATAGCCACAAATCATATACTATAGGCACAATCAATGAATAATGGTCTATCTGTTCAGAGGTCAATCTGCAATCAGTCAATCAGATGTGGCTGGATAGTGCTGACCCTCATCATGATTAACATGTATTTTCACCAACCCTCAGACACTTGCAACTAATTTGGATAATTCTGCTTCTCCTTGCAGGTTTTCTTCAGTAGCAGCTATGCATAAGCATCCTAACTGAACTCAGACTGCGTGTGACTGTCCTTTCTGACCTCCATAAGCAAATGGAGGCACATGTGTCAGATCTGCACACGAACATAAGTGTATGATTTTGGTGCTTCCGATTCCTTTATTCTCTGCCATCCATGCATTAACAGCTTTGTCTGCTTCCCATCTATCTCCTTTATTGTCCATCCTAAATTCAGCTGCTAGGATGATCTTCAAATGGTGCACCAGCTGGCACATGAAACTGCTATCATGGCTTACCATTATGCACCACATTACCTACAAGGTCTTCCATACATTTAAAACAAATCACTCAACTACAGTATATCATCCTACTTATCATTCCTGTATATCCTTATCCCGTGAGATATCAACTTTGCTCCACTCAAAATATCTTGCCCACTGAACCTTCCTATTATTATTATTATTATTGCACTCTCACACACTGTTACTTTATCTACATACCTGTGATACCCTTTTGCTGTCTCTCTCTGTCTTCAAATCTAAACTAACTGATGCCCTAACTTCTAGTTCATGATGTTGTGACGAAAGGGCCCCATACATCAGGATCCTGATTCCTGCATCCAATGGCACTGCCAATCTGTGGCCATCAATGATCGTCAATCTGTTGGGGAATCAGGAAAATTCTTTTTTTGGGGGGAAAATCTGATTTGCTGATCCTAAACTTTTTCAGTCAGGATCGGGGAAATTTCAACATGTTTAATTATTCCTGGTTTCCCGACCCGGCCGTCGGGAAATAGCGAAAATAAGAATTTACTTACGATAATTCTATTTCTCATAGTCCGTAGTGGATGCTGGGGACTCCGTAAGGACCATGGGGAATAGCGGCTCCGCAGAAGACTGGGCACATCTAAAGAAAGCTTTAGGACTAACTGGTGTGCACTGGCTCCTCCCCCTATGACCCTCCTCCAAGCCTCAGTTAGGATACTGTGCCCGGACGAGCGTACACAATAAGGAAGGATTTTGAATCCCGGGTAAGACTCATTCCAGCCACACCAATCACACCGTATAACTTGTGATCTAAACCCAGTTAACAGTATGATAACAGAGGAGCCTCTGAAAAGATGGCTCCCAACAATAATAACCCGATTTTTGTAACAATAACTATGTACAAGTATTGCAGACAATCCGCACTTGGGATGGGCGCCCAGCATCCACTACGGACTATGAGAAATAGAATTATCGGTAAGTAAATTCTTATTTTCTCTAACGTCCTAAGTGGATGCTGGGGACTCCGTAAGGACCATGGGGATTATACCAAAGCTCCCAAACGGGCGGGAGAGTGCGGATGACTCTGCAGCACCGAATGAGAGAACTCCAGGTCCTCCTCAGCCAGGGTATCAAATTTGTAGAATTTAGCAAACGTGTTTGCCCCTGACCAAGTAGCTGCTCGGCAAAGTTGTAAAGCCGAGACCCCTCGGGCAGCCGCCCAAGATGAGCCCACTTTCCTTGTGGAACGGGCTTTTACAGATTTTAGCTGTGGCAGGCCTGCCACAGAATGTGCAAGCTGAATTGTACTACAAATCCAACGAGCAATAGTCTGCTTAGAAGCAGGAGCACCCAGCTTGTTGGGTGCATACAGGATAAACAGCGAGTCAGATTTCCTGACTCCAGCCGTCCTGGAAATATTTTCAGGGCCCTGACAACAGCCAGCAACTTGGATTCCTCCAAGTCCCTAGTAGCCGCAGGCACCACAATAGGTTGGTTCAGGTGAAAACGCTGGAACCACCTTAGGGAGAAACTGAGGACGAGTCCTCAATTCCGCCCTGTCCGAATGGAAAATCAGATAAGGGCTTTTACAGGATAAAGCCGCCAATTCTGACACGCGCCTGGCCCAGGCCAGGGCCAACAGCATGACCACTTTCCATGTGAGATATTTTAACTCCACAGATTTAAGTGGTTCAAACCAATGTGACTTTTGGAACCCAAACTACATTGAGATCCCAAATTGCCACTGGAGGCACAAAAGGAGGCTGTATATGCAGTACCCCTTTTACAAACGTCTAAACTTCAGGGACTGAAGCTAGTACTTTTTTGGAAGAAAATTGACAGGGCCGAAATCTGAACCTTAATGGACCCCAATTTCAGGCCCATAGACACTCCTGTTTGCAGGAAATGTAGGAATCGACCCAGTTGAATTTCCTCCGTCGGGCCTTACTGGCCTCGCACTACGCAACATATTTTCGCCAATTGCGGTGATAATGTTTTTGCGGTTACATCCTTCCTGGCTTTAGATCAGGATATGGATGACTTCATCCGGAATGCCTTTTTTCCTTCAGGATCCGGTGTTCAACCGGCATGCCGTCAAACGCAGCCGCGGTAAGTCTTGGAACAGACAGGGTCCCTGCTGGAGCAGGTCCCTTCTTAGAGGTAGAGGCCACGGATCCTCCGTGAGCATCTCTTGAAGTTCCGGTTACCAAGTCCTTCTTGGCCAATCCGGAGCCATGAATATAGTGCTTTCTCCTCTCCATCTTATCAATCTCAGTACCTTGGGTATGAGAGGCAGAGGAGGGAACACATACACTGACTGGTACACCCACGGTGTTACCAGAGCGTCTACAACTATTGCCTGAGGGTCTCTTGACCTGGCGCAATACCTGTCGAGTTTTTTAATCATGTGGACGACTTCTGGGTGAAGTCCCCACTCTCCCGGGTGGAGGTCGTGCTGAGGAAGTCTGCTTCCCAGTTGTCCACTCCCGGAATGAATACTGTTGACAGTGCTATCACATGATTTTCCGCCCAGCGAAGAATCCCTGCAGCTTCTGCCATTGCCCTCCTGCTTCTTGTGCCACCCTGTCTGTTTACGTGGGTGACTGCCATGATGTTGTCCGACTGGATCAACACCGGCTGACCTTGAAGCAGAGGTCTTGCTAAGCTTAGAGCATTGTAAATGGCCCTTAGCTTCAGGATATTTATGTGAAGTGATGTATCCAGGCTTGACCCTAAGCCCTGGATATTCCTTCCCTGTGTGACTGCTCCCCAGCCTCGCAGGCTGGCATCCGTGGTCACCAGGACCCAGTCCTGAATGCCGAATCTGCGGCCCTCTAGAAGATGAGCACTCTGCAACCACCACAGGATGGATACCCTTGTCCTTGGTGACAGGGTTATCCGCTGATGCATCTGAAAATGCGACCCGGACCATTTGTCCAGTAGGTTCCACTGGAAAGTTCTTGCGTGGAATCTAACGAATGGGATTGCTTCGTAGGAAGCCACCATTTTTACCCAGAACCCTTGTGCATTGATGCACTGAGACTTGGTTCGGTTTTAGGAGGTTCCTGACTAGCTCGGATAACTCCCTGGCTTTCTCTTCCGGGAGAAACACCTTTTTTCTGGACTGTGTCCAGGAACATCCCTAGGAAACAGAAGACAAGTCGTCGGAACCAGCTGCGATTTTGGAATATTGAGAATCCAATCGTGCTGCCGCAACACTACCTGAGATAGTGCTACACCGACTTCCAACTGTTCCCTGGATCTTACCCTTATCAGGGAATCGTCCAAGTAAGGGATAACTAAAATTCCCTTCCTTCGAAGGGATATCATTTCGGCCATTACCTTGGTAAAGACCCGGGGTGCCGTGGACCATCCCTACGGCAGCGTCTGAACTGATAGTGACAGTTCTGTACCATAACCTGAGGTACTCTTGGTGAGAAGGGTAAATTTTGACATGAAGGTAAGCATCCTTGATGTCCCGAGACATCATGTAGTCCCCTTCTTCCAGGTTCGCAATCACTGCTCTGAGTGACTCAATCTTGAATTTGAACCTCTGTATGTAAGTGTTCAAAGATTTTAGATTTTAGATTTAGATTTTGAATCGGTCTCACCGAGCCGTCTGGCTTCGGTACCACAATAGTGTGGAATAATACCCCGTTCCCTGTTGCAGGAGGGGTACCTTGATTATCACCTGCTGGGAATACAGCTTGTGAATGGCTTCCAAAACTGCCTCCCTGTCAGAGGGAGACGTCGGTAAAGCCGACTTTTGGAAACGGCGAGGGGGAGACGTCTCGAATTCCAATATGTACCCTTGAGATATTACCTGAAGGATCCAGGGGTTTACTTGCGAGTGAGCCCACTGCGCACTGAAATTCATTGAGAACGGGCCCCCACCGTGCCTGAGCTTGTAAGGCCCTAGCGTCATACTGAGGGCTTGGCAGAGGCGGGAAAGGGTTTCTGTTCCTGGGAACTGGCTAATCTCTTCAGCCTTTTTCCTCTCCCTCTGTCACGAGCAGAAAAGAGGAACCTTTTGTCCGCTTGCCAACAAAGGACTGCGCCTGATAATACGGCGTCTTATTTTGAGAGGCGACCTGGGGTACAAACGTGGATTTCCCAGTTGTTGCCGTGGCCACCAGGTCTAAAAGACCGACCCCAAATGTCCCTTTTCAAAGGCAATACTTCCAAATGCCGTTTGGAATCCGCATCACCTGACCATTTTACTGGTAGAATTGGACAACGCACTTATACTTGATGCCAGTCGGCAAATATTCCGCTGTGCATCATGCATATATAGAAATGCATCTTTTAAATGCTCTATAGGCAATAATATACTATCCTTATCTAGGATATCAATATTTCCAGTCAGGGAATCCGACCATGCCAACCCAGCACTGCACCTCCAGGCTGAGGCGATTGCTGGTCGCAGTATAACACCAGTATGTGTGTGAATACATTTTTGGATACCCTCCTGCTTTCTATCAGCAGGATCCTTAAGGGCGGCCATCTCATGAGAGGGTAGAGCCCTTGTTCTTACAAGCGTGTGAGCGCCTTATCCCCCCTAGGGGGTGTTTCCCAACGCACCCTAACCTCTGGCGGGAAAGGGTATACACCAATACTTTTTAAGAAATTATCAATTGTTATCGGGGGGAAACCCACGCATCATCACACACCTCATTTTATTTCTCAGATTCAGGAAAACTACAGGTAGTTTTTCCCTCACCGAACATAATACCCCTTTTTGGTGGTACTCGTATTATCAGAAATGTATAAAACATTTTCCATTGTCTCAATCATGTAACGTGTGGCCCTACTGGAAATCACGGTTGTCTCTTCACCGTCGACACAGGAGTCAGTATCCGTGTCGGCGTCTGTATCTGCCATCTGAGGTAACGGGCGCTTTAGAGCCCCTGACGGCCTATGAGACGTCTGGACAGGCACAAGCTGAGTAGCCGGCTGTCTCATGTCAACCACTGTTTTTTTATACAGAGCTGACACTGTCACGTAATTTTCAACAGTACATCCACTCAGGTGTCGACCCCCTAGGTGGTGACATCACTGTTACAGACACTCTGCTCCGTCTCCACATCATTTTTCTCCTCATACATGTCGACACAAACGTACCGACACACAGCACACACACAGGGAATGCTCTGATAGAGGACAGGACCCCACTAGCCCTTTGGGGAGACAGAGGGAGAGTATGCCAGCACACACCAGAGCGCTATATATATATATATATATATATACAGGGATAACCTTATATAAGTGTTTTTCCCCTTATAGCTGCTGTATGTTTTAATACTGCGCCTAATTAGTGCCCCCCTCTCTTTTTTTAACCCTTTCTGTAGTGTAGTGACTGCAGGGAAGAGCCAGGGAGCTTCCCTCCAACTGAGCTGTGAGGGAAAATGGCGCCAGTGTGCTGAGGAGATAGGCTCCGCCCCCTCTTCGGCGGCCTTATCTCCCGTTTTTCTGTATATTCTGGCAGGGGTTAAATGCATCCATATAGCCCAGGAGCTATATGTGATGTATTTTTTGCCATGTAAGGTATTTTTATCATGTTTTATTGCGTCTCAGGGCGCCCCCCCCAGCGCCCTGCACCCTCAGTGACCGGAGTATGAAGTGTGCTGAGAGCAATGGCGCACAGCTGCAGTGCTGTGCGCTACCTTATTGAAGACAGGAACGTCTTCTGCCGCCGATTTTTCCGGACCTCTTCGCTCTTCTGGCTCTGTAAGGGGGCCGGCGGCGCGGCTCCGGGACCCATCCAGACTGGGCCTGTGATCGTCCCTCTGGAGCTAATGTCCAGTAGCCAAGAAGCCCAATCCACTCTGCACTCAGGTGAGTTCGCTTCTTCTCCCCTTAGTCCCTCGATGCAGTGAGCCTGTTGCCAGCAGGTCTCACTGAAAATAACAAACCTAAACTAAAACTTTCACTAAGAAGCTCAGGAGAGCCCCTAGTGTGCACCCTTCTCGTCGGGCACAGAAATCTAACTGAGGCTTGGAGGAGGGTCATAGGGGGAGGAGCCAGTGCACACCAGTTAGTCCTAAAGCTTTCTTTAGATGTGCCCAGTCTCCTGCGGAGCCGCTATTCCCCATGGTCCTTACGGAGTCCCCAGCATCCACTTAGGACGTTAGAGAAAATTTACAGTTTTAATTGTTAGCAATTATCTAAATTTTTTTTAGAACTCTGCAGCCACCAAATTAGGCTGTAAAATCTTCTTAGGCAACTGTAATATGTATGAAGTTGCCGTTTTTGTTATTTGTGTACTATTTATGATGTAGATGCCTTGTCAGTTTACTGGAGACTGGATATATTCCTGGGTAATGTAGGGAGTGTGGCCTAACTGTGGGTGGCCATGCCGCTTAAAAAAAAAAAATCTATGAAAAATAGTATTTTCAGGTAATGTAGGGGGAATTTCTAATCATGGGGTGGTCACACCTGCAAACCTATGAAAGAAAAGTATTTTTGGCATGAGGAGCCGGGGGGCGGGGGTGTGTGTGTGTGTGACAATGACGTGGGGGTGGGTGGTGTCTGGGCTGTGCGCCCCTAGCCAAGAGCAGTTACAGGGAGGGGGAGGGCAGCAGTCTCCTCGTAGAGGAGACTATTGCTTCTCAGCAGCAGAAGCCTACCTAGACCCACCGCAGACCGACACAGCAGCGTATGCTGGGCCTGGGTGAGACTGCTGCCGCTGCTGACAGGTAAGAAAGAGATGTGGGGGCCAGGAACCTAAGTCCCCATCGGGCCCCTCCAAGCCCGGGTACTTAGTACCTGCTCCTCCCCTCTTGGTGCCTCTGAGTTTATGGTCAAGTTTTACCCCAATCCCCTAGACTATAAGCTCATAATAGCAGGTCTACCTTCTTGGTTCTCACCCAGTAACTAGTGCACCCCCACCTATCGAATAACAGGCAGGGTCTCTAATCCCCTCTGTCTGCCCTTTCCAGACATAGTGTCACAAATTGCTCCTGTTATTACTGTATCTTCTGTTGTATTATTATTCCACTGTTTCATTTTTGCCTGTGTAATGTCTGTTTGATCCTGTTTTCTATTGTAGCGTTTATTGACATGTGTTGGGTCACTTTGGTAGTAGTAGTAACAAAAGTAATACTAAAACCAAAATGAAACCCCAAAAATTGCTTAGTGATAAGCTGGGTACACATTAGATGATTTTTGGATGAATTGTTGTTCAGCAACAAATCACAACGATAAATCGGTCCACACTATTGTGTTCTCCCATGAGTCGTTCATAACATTTTTTGGTTGGCCCTACATGCTGCTCAATCTGAGGATGTTGTTATCGATGTTTAGCACAACACACAGTGTGTACGCACTAGTTACATATATATATACCTGATACATCGTTAAGGACCAAGCAACCTAATGATGCATAATTTATTGTTCGGTTGTTAGCAAGATTGCAGTGTGTATGCACTATATCGACTGCCAAGGAGCTCAAGGGAAATCGTTGATGACATCTCATCGTTTTCCTGTCATCTAGTGTGTACGCAACTTGAGTCTTGAATGAAATCTGGTGACTGGAAGAGCTAATGGATTAAGTAAATAAACCCCAGAGTTATAATAGATAGGTTTTAGGAAGACACTGGTTCATCAGAGAATTTTGCACAGTAATCACCCTTACAGTAAGAACCCCTTCCAATGCTGGTGGTGAAACCTTTCTTTCTTCCATTCAAAGCTGGTGATCCTTTGTACTTTTTACAGTCCTTTACATGAAAAGTTTGCTAGGCAAATCTATACTTACCTTAAATATAGTTATACATATAAATTAAGTCACCTTAGGCACATTTTTCTGGAAAGTTAACATCCCAATTTTTTTTATCCTACAGTATCTTCATAAGTTAAATGTTCCACTCTTTTCATTAAGTAGATTTCCATCCACTGAAACATCTTGAGTATTCCTCTGTCCTTGTCATAGTGAGGCTTCCATAATATTGTATACTTCATAATAAAGATGTGGCCTGATGGTAGTACTGCTGCATCCTGTGCCTTTTTCTTATTCCCTTTGCAGACCCTGCCTGTTACTGTGTTTGCTGATACTTACTCAGGGCCGGATCTAGACCTTGTGGTGCCCAGGGTGAAAAAATAGGGGTGTGGCTTCACGGAGAAGGGGCGTGGTCAGTTATGCCCCCTGTAGCTGTGCCCTCAGTAGTTGTGCCCCCAGTACTGTGCCCCCTGTAGAGTTGTGCCCCCAGTAATGTGCCCCCTAGTTGCGCCACTTACAAAAAATATAAAAGAATAAAAATAAATTAATACTTACAATCCCCGCTCCTGCTTCCCGACCGCTGCTGCCCCCTGTCTCCGGCTGCCGGCGCCGCTCCTCGGGTCTATGGGACGTCTCTCCCATAGCACCACATAAACACTAGAGGTCAATTATGACCTCTAGCGTCTATGTGCCGCTCCCACAATGCAGTGCGGTGTGCGATGACTTCCATAGCGCGCCGCACAGCACTGGGCATCTACATAGCACCAGATGGCACCAGTAGCGGATCTTGCCACGGTGGCAGCGCCCCGGGCAAAAATCCTGCTTGCCCGTAGCAAGATCCGCTACTGCATTTACTTTCTGTCAACCAGTATTCCTTTTCCATGTACATCTGTATTACATTTAAAGTAAAAGAAGCAACATTATTACCAGAGTCTAGGTGCCTACTCTTAAGGAGGGTACACACGTAGCGATTCGGGCTCAGCGCCATGTGTACTGAGCCCGATGTACTCAGCACGCTATCGCTATGGGGTATACACACGGAGCAATGTGTGCTTCATTTATAAGCTATCTAATCAGATCGTGTGTACCCCCTTTACATTTATACAAATAATCTTATCTGCCATTTTACAGCCCACTTTGTAATTTGCTGACAAACAATATAGACAAAGTGACTATCTTGCTGTAATAATAACCCACCACAGCTTTTGTATGCAAACCTTACATTCTATACCATAAAGACAGGTGCTGATCTCTGCGGAAGTATATTCATTTCTGTGCACTATGAATATGTTCCATCCATTATCACTTACCTTTCAACCAGTTTTCTATGCATGTACATACACCAGACTCTAAACACTCATCTTATAGCTACATTTTGTGAAAGTACTTTATAGTCTGTGGGCTCAATTAAAGAACAAGTAATAACTCCTTTAGCCCTAACTAAAGCGGTTATGACACCTGTACTGTATTTAGCAAACAGCGGTACCGCTTACACCATTTTCTCTTACGTCCTAGAGGATGCTGGGGTCCACATTACTACCATGGGGTATAGATGGGTCCACCAGGAGCCATGGGCACTTTAAGCGTTTAATAGTGTGGGCTGGCTCCTCCCTCTATGCCCCTCCTACCAGACTGTGTTTAGAAAATGTGCCCGGTGGAGCCAGTCATAGCTAGGGGGCTCCAAAGGAGTTTTTCTAGTTATATTGTTTTTATTAGAGTTAGGCACAGGGATGCTGCTGGCAACAGCCTCCCTGCTTCATGGGACTTAGGGGTGGGAGTAGTGTCCAACCCTCTGAGGTTAATGGCCACTAGCTCCGCTGACAGGACAATGAGCTCCTGAGGGTGTCTATCGCAAGCCCCTGAGGTGACCGCTCACTCCTGCAGCACTGCCGCCACCCCCTAACAGAGCCAGAAGACTTCGATGGTGAGTTGGACACCGGCGCCCCGACAAGTGGGGATCCAGTGAGAATGGCGGCATCAGGGTGGGAGCGCAGCACTGAGGCTGCGCTCCGGAGGGCTCAGAGGTACAGAGTGCGGCGCTGTAAGGGGCGCCCTGGGCCAGCGCAGTACCCTTACACTGGTCATAGAAGGTATTAGGGACACTGTACTGCTGCTAGCAACCATTACCTCAGGCCAGTATAATCTCTAGAAGTGCGGGAAGATGCGCCATTTTAGGGGGCGGAGCGTCTCCTCAGAGTGGATCCAGCACTCACAAGCGCCATTTTCTCCCTGCAGATCACAATACAGAGACGCTGAGAGGGAGCGCTGACCCTCCATATAACTTCAGCTATCCTGTGCGGTACCAGGGGGTTATAGAAGGGGGGGGGGGAGAGAGTGTTTATTCACATTACTGTGTAGTCTATTAAGGTTGCACAGTCAGCGCCAGGCATTTATTATATAACTGTATATTGGGGAACTGTGTGGGCTGGTTCCATAACTCTGTGTCTCTCTGAAGGTACTTGGGGAAAACTGTGTCTGACATTTGTGTGTGTGTGTGTGTGTGTGTGTGTGTGTAAGCTATATATCTCACATTACCATGTCTAGGGACTCTGTATCTTGTGCTGCAGAGTATGTATCTTCTCCAGTAGAGTCTATTCCGTGTACTCAGGAATGCAATACTATGGGGTAAATTTACTAAGATTCGTATTTTCCCGTTTGAGGTCAAAGTTCAATCACGAATGACATCGAAAGTGTAAATATGCAACTTTTTGAATTTAGTACGACTAATTTACTAAGCTGCCGTATTCTGCATTTTCGGGTTTTCCGATGTCGATGTCATTCGTTTTTTTTTGGCAGTGTTTTACGTGAGTGACTTGTAAAACACTGCCGACTTTAATACAATGAATCTCGGCCGGATCTGAGCGATCCGTGCTGGGCTTCATTGTGCACTTTGTTTAAAAAATAAATAAAGTTTAAATGTAAAAAAAGTTTTGCATGGGGTTCCCCCTCCTAAGGCAAACCAGCCTCGGGCTCTTTGAGCCGATCCTGGTTGCAAAAATATGGGAAAAAAATGGACAGGGGTTCCCCCATATTTAAGCAACCAGCATCGGGCTCTGCGCCTGGTCCTGGTTCCAAAAATACGGGGGACAAAAAGAGTAGGGGTCCCCCGTATTTTTGAAACCAGCACCGGGCTCCACTAGCTGGACAGATAATGCCACAGCCGGGGGTCACTTTTATACAGTGCCTTGCGGCCGTGGCATCAAGTATCCAACTAGTCACCCCTGGCCGGGGTACCCTGGGGGAGTGGGGACCCCTTCAATCAAGGGGTCCCCCCTCCCACCCCAGCCACCCAAGGGCCAGGGGTGAAGCCCGAGGCTGTCCCCCCCATCTAATGGGCTGCGGATGGGGGGCTGATAGCCTTTGAGAAAAGTGATTGATATTGTTTTTAGTAGCAGTACTACAAGGCCCAGCAAGCCTCCCCCGCAAGCTGGTACTTGGAGAACCACAAGTACCAGCATGCGGCGGAAAAATGGGCCCGCTGGTACCTGTAGTACTACTACTAAAAAATACCCCAATAAAGACATTACACACACACCTTGAAAGTATAACTTTAATACATCCATCCACACCTCCATATACACATACTTACCTTATGTTCCCACGCAGGTCGGTCCTCTTCTCCAGTAGAATCCATGGTGTACCTGTAGAAAAAATTATACTCACATAATCCATGGTTGAAGGCTCCTCTGTAAATCCTTTTGTAATCCACGTACTTGAAAAAATAAAAAAACGGATACCCGACCACGAACTGAAAGGGGACCCATGTTTTCACATGGGCCCCCTTTCCCCGAATGCCAGAAACCCACTCTGACTGATGTCTAAGTGGGTTTCTTCAGCCAATCAGGGAGTGCCACGTTGTGGCACCCTCCTGATCGGCTGTGTGCTCCTGTACTGTAACCAATGGTGGGAACTTTCAGGTCAGCGGTTGACCGAAAGTGACCTCACCGCTGACCTGAAAGTTCCCACCATTGGTTACAATGGAGCGCATAGGCGCTACATTGTAACACTGCCGTGTGCCGCCTGTCATACAGTACAGGAGCACACAGCCGATCAGGAGGGTGCCACAACGTGGCACTCCCTGATTGGCTGAAGAAACCCACTTAGACATCAGTCAGAGTGGGTTTCTGGCATTCGGGGAAAGGGGGCCCATGTGAAAACATGGGTCCCCTTTCAGTTCGTGGTCGGGTATCCGTTTTTTTATTTTTTCAAGTACGTGGATTACAAAAGGATTTACCGAGGAGCCTTCAACCATGGATTATGTGAGTATAATTTTTTCTACAGGTACACCATGGATTCTACTGGAGAAGAGGACCGACCTGCGTGGGAACATAAGGTAAGTATGTGTATATGGAGGTGTGGATGGATGTATTAAAGTTATACTTTCAAGGTGTGTGTGTAATGTCTTTATTGGGGTATTTTTTTAGTAGTAGTACTACAGGTACCAGCGGGCCCATTTTTCCGCCGCATGCTGGTACTTGTGGTTCTCCAAGTACCAGCTTGCGGGGGAGGCTTGCTGGGCCTTGTAGTACTGCTACTAAAAACAATATCAATCACTTTTCTCAAAGGCTATCAGCCCCCCATCCGCAGCCCATTGGATGGGGGGGACAGCCTCGGGCTTCACCCCTGGCCCTTGGGTGGCTGGGGGGGAGGGACCCCTTGATTGAAGGGGTCCCCACTCCCCCAGGGTACCCCGGCCAGGGGTGACTAGTTGGATATTTGATGCCACGGCCGCAAGGCACTGTATAAAAGTGACCCCCGGCTGTGGCATTATCTGTCCAGCTAGTGGAGCCCGGTGCTGGTTTCAAAAATACGGGGGACCCCTACTCTTTTTGTCCCCCGTATTTTTGGAACCAGGACCAGGCGCAGAGCCCGATGCTGGTTGCTTAAATATGGGGGAACCCCTGTCCATTTTTTTCCCATATTTCTGCAACCAGGATCGGCTCAAAGAGCCCGAGGCTGGTTTGCCTTAGGAGGGGGGACCCCACGCAATTTTTTTTCTGATAATTTAGAACATTTCCCCCCCCTTCCCAATGAAAAACATGCACGGATCTCATGGATCCGTGCATGCCTATACAAACACGGGATAAAAAAGCAGGTCTGTTTTTTTTTTAGCACTTTTTCACGATTTGTATTTTATCACGGCAGTGTTTGGCTATTGTCGGCAGTGTTTGTGTTTTGCACTTTTTAGTAAATTCCCGATTTCTAGCAAATTGCAGGCGTATTTGACCGATGGTGTATTGATTCGTGATTTTTTCCTAGGACTTCCAAAATATTACGAATGCCCTCATCACTGCCGTGATTTTTGCTTAGTAAATTACCGAGATGACACTTTGAAGAAAAAACGGCATCTCGGTCAAAATCGGGACCTTAGTAAATTTACCCCACTGTCTCAGCCCTCTGAACACAAACCCAAGTGGGTGGCTTCAGTTAAGGGTATGATATCCCAGATTTCATCTAGGATAGCTCATTATGAGACTGAAACACAGGTTTTAAAAAACTCTGTAGAGGTTTTGTCATATTCTACTCCCAATATCTCAACAATCTCCCCTAGTATATGCCCAAAGAAGCGTGCTCTTGCCTAGGTAATGCAAGTCGACACGGATACCGACTCTGATACGGGTGACGGTGATGGGGACATACTGCGGGGGGAGGCATCCTTTGCTAAAGGGGTGCAGCTAATGATTGAGGCCATTCGGGACATTTTATTCATTACTGACAAGGTACCTGAACAGGTCGAGGAGGCTTTCTTTACAGACAATAAGAAAGTCTCCCTTGCCTTTCATACCTCTAGGGAATTAAACGCAATATTTGAAAAATCCTGGGAAAACCCAGAGAAAAAATTCCAAATCCCAAAGAGAGTTCTGGTTGCTTTTCCTTTCCCTGAAGAGGATAGAAAAAAGTGAGAAAAACCTCCTATAGTAGACGCTTCTGTTTCTAGATTGTCTAAAAAGGTGGTTTTACCTTTCCCTGGGTCTACCGCTTTGAAAGAGCCAGCAGACCGCAAGACTGAGACTACGCTCAAATCCACAGGGCCGGCTCTACCATTAGGCAGCTTTAGGCAGCTGCCTAGGGGCGCCACTGAATTCAGCTAGCAAAAACCTGAAGGATGTCTCTATGCGGCCTTCTCTTTTTACACTGTGCTGCCTGCTGCTGCGGGTCTAATCAGGGGCAGCCACATAGTGTGTCAGCGCTTCCTCCTTGCCGACACATGTAACATCAAGTCACGTGAAGGCACATTGGAGGTGGATGTAACTATGGCTTCAGAGAGGCACCCCCGTGGCGGCTTCTCATAGCCCTGATGCACCTCCTGCAGGCGGGTTGCAGGTTAGGGGGCACCAGGTTGAAGCTTTGCCTAGGGTGCAGAGAGACCTTGCACCAGCCCTGCAAATCCATATACACTGCTTCAGGCGTGGCGCTTAGGCCCACTATTGCTTGTGCTGTGCATGGATTTCTAAATCCATTGTAAAGTGGTCGGGCACATTACTAGAGGATTTAGATACTATGGATAGAAGTGACATGGAAATGTTTTTACGTCACATACAGGATTCTGCGGGTTTCATGGTGGCCATGAAAAAGTTTGGTAATCTGACTGCACGGACGTCTTCCATGGCTGTCTCGGCATGCAGGGGACTGGCTGCGCCAATGGTCTGTGGATGCGGAATCCAAGAAGAGTGTGGAGAACCTACCCTTCACAGGTCAGGCTCTATTTGGGGAAGCTATGGATGCATGGATCTAGACGGCAACCGCGGGTAAGTCAACCTGTCTTCCCTCAGCCACTCCGGCGCCAAAGAAATCCTGCTCTGCGTCTACAATGCAGTCCTTTCGGACCGCAAAGGTTAAGAAGTCCAAGTCCCCTTCCACCTTCTTCAGAGGTGGTCTGGAAAAATCCAGAAAACCTGCACCGGCAGGTTCCCAGGAACAGAAGCCAGGTTCTGTGTCCTCTAAATCCTCAACATGAATGTGGACCTCCCAGCCTGGAGGTCGGACAGGTGGGAGCACGTCTACAAAATTTCAGTCAGGTTTGGGCATCCTCAGGCCTGGACCCCTGGGTTCAAGATATTGTATCTCAGGGGTACAGACTGGAGTTTCAAGAGCTCCCACCTCACAGATTTTTCAAATCAGGCTTACCAACTTTGCTGACAGAAAGGGCTATCTTACAAGAAGCCATTCAAAAATTGGAAAGGGCAAATGTCATTGTTCCAGTTCCGTCTCACCTGGGAAACAAAGGTTACTACTCAAACCTTTTTGTGGTGCCAAAGCCGGACGGTTCGGTCAGACCAATATTGAACCTCAAATCGTTAAATCCATATTTGAGGGAATTCAAGTTCAAGATGGAATCTCTGAGAGCGGTGATCTCAGGTCTGGAGGAGGGGGAATTCCTGGTATCCTTAGATATCAAAGATGCATACCTTCACATTCCTATTTGGCCGCCACACCAGGCTTATCTCAGGTTTGCGCTGTTGGACTGTCACTATCAGTTCCAGGCGCTGCAATTCGGACTATACACAGCCCTGAGGGTGTTCACCAAGGTAATGGCAGAGATTATGCTTCTACTCCGCAGGGTATGAACATAATTCCATATCTGGACGATCTGCTGATAAAAGCATCGTCCAGGGAGAAGTTGTTGCAGTCCATTGCTCTAACAACTCGACTATTGCGGGATCATGGTTGGATCCTGAATCTTCCAAAGTCACATTTGGAGCCGACGAGAAGACTGTCCTTCCTGTGGTTGATTCTCGACACGGGAGTTCAGAGGGTGTTTCTACCGGTGGAGAAAGCATTGGTGATCCAATCAATGGTCCGGGATGTCCTGAAGCCAACCCGACTGTCGGTTCTTCAGTGCATTCGCCTTCTGGGGAAGATGGTTGCCTCCCTACGAGGCTCTACAGTACGGAAGATTTCATGCACGGTCTTTCCAGCTGGATCTCCTGGACAAATGGTCAGGGTCTCATCTTCACATGCACCGAAGGATACGTCTGTCGCCGAAAGCCAGAATCTCGCTCCTCTGGTGGCTGCAAACTTCTCACCTACTGGAGCGCCGCAGGTTCGGGATTCAGAATTGGATCCTTCTAACCACGGATGCAAGTCTCAGATGTTGGGGAGCAGTCACCCACGGGGAAAACTTCCAAGAAGGTGGTCAAGTCTGGAATCCAGCCTTCCGGAAAACATTCTGGAACTAAGAGTCGTGTACAACGGTCTTCTACAGGTGGCTCTTCTTCTAAAAGATCAGGCATTCAAGTTCAGTCGGACAATGTAACGACAGTGGCCTACATAAACCGACAAGGCGGAACGAAGAGCAGAGCTACAATGTCAGAGGTAACAAGAATCATCCTCTGGGCGGAAAAACACGCGTGGCGCTGTCAGCAATCTTCATTCCGGGAGAGGACAGTGTCCTCAGCAGACACGATCTCTATCTGGGAGAGTGGGGCCTCCACCCAGAGGTGTTTGCAGAGCTGACAAGTCTTTGAGGCGTACCTCAAACATGATGGCCTCACGCCTCAACAAGAAGCTTTGGAGGTATTGTTCCAGGTCGAGGGACCCACAGGCAGTAGCGGTGGACGCCCTGGTAACTCCGTGAGTGTTCAAGTCAGTGTATCTGTTCCCTCCACTTCCGCTCGTCCCAAGGATTCTCAAAATAATAAAAAGAACAAGAGTTCAGGCGATCCTCATTGCTCCGGACTAGCCAAGAAGGGCTTGGTACGCGGATCTTCTGGAGATACTGCTGGAAGATCCGAGGCCTCTTCCTCTTCGAGAGGACCTTCTGCAACAGGGGCTGTTCACTTATCAAGACTTACCACGGCTACGTTTGATGGCATGGAGGTTTAACGCCAGATCTTAGCTCGGAAAGGCATTCCGAAAAAGGTTATTCCTACCCTGATCCAGGCTAGGAAAGGAGTAACGTCTAAACATTACCATCACATTTGGAAAAAGTATGTGTCTTGGTGTGAATCCAAGACGTTTCCTAAGGTGGAGTTTCAACTTGGGCGGGTTCTCCTCTTTCTGCAAGCAGGTGTGGATGTGGGCCTACGTTTGGGCTCCATAAAAGTCCAGATTTCAGCCTTGTCCATTTTCTTCCAGAAACAATTGGCTGCCCTCCCTGAGGTTCAGACTTTCTTGAAAGGGGTTCTTCTGCACATCCAACCTCCCTTTGTGCCTCCTACGGCACCTTGGGATCTTAACGTGGTGTTGCAGTTCCTACAATCGGATTTGTTCGAGCCTCTACAGGAGGTTGAGGTCAAGTTTCTCACTTGGAAGGCGGTCACACTGTTGGCATTAGCTTCGGCTAGGCGTGTGTCTGAATTGGGGGCATTGTCACACAACAGCCCCTACTTGATTTTCCATGAAGATAGAGCTGAGCTCAAGATGCGTCAGCAGTTTCTTCCAAAGGTTGTGTCGGCTTTTCATATCAACCAACCTATTGTGGTGCCAGTGGCTACTGACTCCTCTATTACCTCAAAGTCCTTGGATGTTGTGAGGGCCTTGAGGATTTCTGGGAAGTGGACTTCACGTCGCACAATGTCGGACTACTGGTTTGTCCTTTATGATCCCAACAAGATTGGGTGTCCTGCTTCTAAGTAGACGATTTCTCACTGGATCAGGTTCACTATCCAGCATGCTTATTCTACGGCAGGCTTGCCGTGTCCAAAATCTGTTAGGCCCACTCTACTAGCAGGGTGGGTTCTTCCTGGGCGGCTGCCCGGGGTGTCTTGGCTTTACAGCTTTGCCGAGCGGCTACTTGGTCGGGGTTAAACACGTTTGCTAAGTTCTACAAGTTCGATACTTTGGCCTCGGAGGATCTAAAGTTTGGTCAATAAGTTCTGCAGGAACCTCCACGCTCTCCCACCCGTACTGGGAGCTTTGGTACATCCCCATGGTACTAATGTGGACCCCAGCATCCTCTAGGACGTAAGAGAAAATAGGATTTTAATTACCTACCGGTAAATCCTTTTCTCGTAGTCCGTAGAGGATGCTGGGCGCCCGCCCAGTGCTTCGTTTTCCTGCAGTTGTTACTTGGTTCAGTACTGCATTGTTACTTGGTTTAGTACTGTGTTGTTACTTGATTAAGTACTGTTATTCAGCTCAGTGGCGTAACTAGAAATTTTTCTCCCCCAAGCCCAAAAAATTCTTCGGCGCCCCCCCCCCCCCCCTTCATGCTCCATAATTGGGAGCAAGAAAGGGATAAATATGCGCGCGCCTTCGGCGCGCGCGTCAAAAAAGGGGCGTGGTTTTGTTGGAGTGGGCGTGGTTTCGCATAAAGGGCATTGCAGGAAAAGACTACCTTATACCCCAGTTTTGC
Organism: Pseudophryne corroboree; assembly: GCF_028390025.1. NCBI lineage: Eukaryota > Metazoa > Chordata > Amphibia > Anura > Myobatrachidae > Pseudophryne > Pseudophryne corroboree. The sequence goes on from NC_086447.1 coordinate 278,884,482, forward strand.
AACCTGCACGCCCATACGTTGGCCACCACAGGAAAGAAAAATAATCCTGATTCATGCCCCTTACATTATTTGTCATTTTTCCTCCTTATAGTAATGCCCAGTATACATTATGCCACATACTGCAATGGCCCTTAGACATTATGCCGCACACAATAATGCACGACACAATATGCACACACTGTAATGCCCCCGACACATTATGCCACACACGTAATGTCTGTGACACATTATGCCACACACCGTAATGCCTGTGACACATTATGACAGGAATCGCAATGCCCGTTATACATTATGCTACACACTGCAATGCCCCTGATACATTATAGCACATACAATGTCTGTGACACATTATGACACACACCGCAATGTCCGTGATACATTATGCCACACACTGCAATGCCCGATACATTATAGCACATACAATGCCTGTGACACATTATGCCACACACTGCAATGACCTTGAGACATTATACCACAATGCCCGTGATATAGTATACCATACACCGTAATGCCTGTGACACATACCGCAATGCCCTGCCCGTTATACCCTATGCCACACATCGCAATGCCCGTTATGTATTATGCCACACTGCAATGACCCTGAGACATTATACCACATACCACAATGCCCGTGATATAGTATACCACACACCGTAATGCCTGACACATTATGACACACACCGCAATGTCCGTGATACATTATGCCACACACTGCAACGACCCTGAGACATTATACCACATATCACAATGCCCGCGATATAGTATACCATACACCGTAATGCCTGTGACACATTATGACACACACCGCAATGTCCGTGATACATTATGCCACACACCGTAATGCCCATTACACATTAAGTCCTACAGTAAGGCTTCTAATTACTTTTCAATTACCTGCTCGTTGTCAGGGGTTTCATGCACTGGGTGTCATGCTCGTTGCCAGGGGTTTCATGCTCTTGGTTCCATGCACGGTGCCAGGGGTTTTCATGCTCAGGGTGTCATGCTCGTTGCCAGGGGTTTCATGCACTGGGTGTCATGCTCGTTGCCAGGTGTTTCATGCACTGGGTGTCATGCTCGTTGCCAGGTGTTTCATGCACTGGGTGTCATGCTCGTTGCTAGGAGGTAGTCCTTGTTGCTAGAGCTGTGCTTTCAGTGCCACATATGTCCCCAGTGTACTTACATGCCCCAGTGCCAAATATAGTCGTCCCCCCCATGTGCCAGGTACACATATACCCCCCCAGTGCCACATATGCCCCCAGTGCCAGATATTCCCCCCAGTGCCACATATGCCCCCAGTGCCATATATTCCCCCCCAGTGCCAAATATGCCCCCAGTGCCAGATATTCCCCCCCAGTGCCAGATATTCCCCCCGTGCCATATATGAGCCCAGTGCCAGATATTCCCCCCCAGTGCCAGATATTCCCCCCGTGCCATATATGCCCCCAGTGCCAGATATCCCCCCCAGTGCCATATATGCCCCCAGTGCCAGATATTCCCCCCCAGTGCCAGATATCCCCCCCCCCAGTGCCAGATATTCCCCCCAGTGCCAGATATTCCCCCCAGTGCCATATATGCCCCAGTGCCAGTTATCCCCCCCCCCAGTGCCAGATATTCCCCCCAGTGCCATATATGCCCCAGTGCCAGATATCCCCCCCCCCAGTGCCATATATGCCCCCAGTGCCAGATATTCCCCCCAGTGCCATATATGCCCCCCGTGCCATATATGCCCCCAGTGCCAGATATCCCCCCCCAGTGCCATATATGCCCTCAGTGCCAGATATTCCCCCCCAGTGCCATATATGCCCCAGTGCCAGATACCCCCCCCCAGTGCCAGATATGCCCCCAGTGCCAGATATTCCCCCCAGTGCCAGAAATGCCCCAGTGCCAGATATTCCTCCCCCCCCCCGTGCCATATATGCCCCCAGTGCCAGATATTTTTTTCGCCCGCCGTCGCTTTTTGGAGGGACACGGAGGGCACAGCTCGTCTCTCCTGTGTCCCTCCTGCTGCATCATCTCCGGCGGCCGCGGGTCTAATAGGGGGAAGTGCCGGTTCGTGAGCCAATTACAGCTCACGGACGGCACTTCCCCCTATTAGACCCGCGGCCGCCGGAGATGATGCAGCAGGAGGGACACAGGGAGGCGCGCTGTCCCTCCGTGTCCCTCCAACAAGCGGCGGAGGGAAGGAGACTGCAGACTGACATGCGGACGCTCGTCCGCATGTCAGTCTGCTGTAAATCAGTGGCGCCCCCGCAGCCCCTCGCCCCCAAGCCACCGCGAGGACTGCGGGGTCAGTAGTTACGCCACTGATTCAGCTGTTGCTGAGGTTGTTCAGGCTGGTTGGCCTGGTTTGCCTTGTTATGTGTGAGCTGGTGTGAATCTCACCACTATCTGTGTAATTTCTTCTCTCGAAGTATGTCTGTCTCCTAGGGCACAGTTTCTAGACTGAGTATGGAAGGAGGGGCATAGAGGGAAGAGCCAGCCCACACTATTAAACTCTTAAAGTGCCCATGGCTCCTAGTGGACCCGTCTATACCCCATGGTACTAATGTGGACCCCAGCATCCTCTACGAACTACGAGAAAATAGGATTTTAATACCTTCCGGTAAATCCTTTTCTCCTAGTTCGTAGAGGATGCTGGGGACTCCAAAAGGACCATGGGGTATAGACGGGATCCGCAGGAGACATGGGCACACTATAAGACTTTGAATGGGTGTGAACTGGCTCCTCCCTCTGTGCCCTAGGAGACATACATACTCTGTGCCCTAGGAGACAGACATACCTCCAGACCTCAGTTATAGGAACTGTGCCTAGGGAGACGGACATTTCGAGGAAAAGGATTTTTGTTACACTAAGGGTGAGACACATACCAGCTCACACCACAAAACACACCATACAACTGGATCAGCAAGAATACCAGACAACAGTAAAAAATGAAAAAACAGCAACAAGCTGAACATAACCGATACACAAACTTCGTGTGACCGAAACAACAACTGCAAGTAACAGTCCGCACTGGGATGGGCGTCCAGCATCCTCTACGGACTAGGAGAAAAGGATTTACCGGTAGGTATTAAAATCCTATTTTCTCTTACATCCTAGAGGATGCTGGGGACTCCAAAAGGACCATTTGGTCTATACCAAAGCTCCAGACCGGGCGGGAGAGTGCGGACGACTCTGCAGCACCGATTGAGCAAACATGAGGTCCTCATCAGCCAGGGTATCAAACTTATAGAACTTAACAAAAGTGTTTGAACCCGACCACGTAGCTGCTCGGCAAAGTTGAAGTGCCGAGACCCCTCGGGCAGCCGCCCAAGATGAGCCCACCTTCCTGGTAGAATGGGCCTTCACTGACTTCGGCAACGGTAATCCAGCCGTAGAATGAGCGTGCCGAATCGTATTACAAATCCAGCGTGCAATAGTCTGCTTGAAAGCAGGATTTCCAATCTTGTTGGAAGCATACAGGACAAACAGAGCCTCCGTTTTCCTAATAAGAGCCATTCTGGCGACATAAATTCTCAAAGCTCTTACGACATCGAGAGACTTTGGCACCGTCACGGCATCCGTAGCCACCGGCACCACAATAGGTTGATTTATGTGAAACAAAGACACCACCTTCGGCAGAAATTGTTGACGAGTCCTCAATTCCGCTCTATCCTCATGGAAAATCAAATATGGGCTCTTGTGAGACAAAGCCGCCAATTCCGACACCCGTCTGGCGAACGCCAAGGCCAAAAGCATGACCACCTTCCAAGTGAGAAATTTCAACTCAACCTTTCGCAAAGGTTCAAACCAGTGAGACATAAGAAATTGTAACACCACGTCAAGATCCCACGGTGCCACGGGTGGCATAAACGGAGGATGGATATGCAGCACTCCCTTCACGAAAGTCTGAACTTCAGGAAGGGCGGCCAATTATTTTTGAAAGAAAATAGTTAAAGCCGAAATCTGCACTTTGATGGAACCCAATTTCAGGCCTGCATCCACGCCTGCCTGCAAAAAATGGAGGAACGACCCAGCTGAAACTCCTCCGTAGGAGCTTTCTTGGCTTCACACCACGACACATATTTTCTCCAAATACGGTGATAATGCATCGCCGTGACCTCCTTTCTAGCCTTAAGGAGAGTGGGGATGACTACACCGGGAATACCCTTTCGAGCTAGGATTTGGAGTTCAACCTCCACGCCGTCAAACGCAGCCGTGGTAAATCTTGAAATACGCACGGCCCCTGCAGTAACAGGTCCTCTCTGAGAGGAAGCGGCCACGGATCTTCTATGAGCAATTCCTGAAGATCCGGATACCAGGTCCTCCGTGGCCAATCTGGAACGACGAGTACTGCCGGAATCCGCGTTCTTCTTATGATCCTCAACACTTTTGGAATGAGTGGAAGTGGAGGGAACACATATACCGACTGAAACACCCACGGAGTTACCAGGGCGTCCACTGCACTGGCTTGGGGATCCCTTGACCTGGAACAATACCTCGGAAGCTTCTTGTTGAGGCGAGACACCATCATGTCTATCTGAGGAATTCCCCGACGCCTTGTCACTTCTGCAAATACCTCTTGATGAAGAGCCCACTCTCCTGGATGGAGATCGTGTCTGCTGAGGAAGTCTGCTTCCCAGTTGTCCACGTCCGGAAGGAAGACTGCTGACAGAGCGCTCACGTGTTTTTCCGCCCAGCGGAGAACTCTTGTGGCCTCCGCCATTGCCGCTCTGCTCTTTGTACCGCCCTGGTGGTTTACGTACGCCACTGCGGTTACGTTGTCCGACTGAATCAGGACAGGTAGACCTCGAAGAAGGTGTTCCGCTTGCAGAAGGCTGTTGTAAATGGCTCTTAACTCCAGAACGTTTATGTGGAGACAAGTTTCCTGGCTTGACCATTTTCCCTGGAAACTTCTTCCTTGCGTGACTGCTCCCCAGCCTCGGAGACTTGCATCCGTGGTCAGCAGGACCCAATCCTGGATCCCGAAACCTGCGTCCCTCTAGAAGGTGAGAACTTTGCAGCCACCACAGGAGAGAAATTCTGGTCCTGGAAGATAGACTTATTTTCCGGTGCATGTGCAGGTGAGACCCGGACTATTTGTCCAGCAGGTCCCACTGAAACACCCGGGCATGAAACCTGCCAAACGGAATGGCTTCATAAGCCGCAACCATCTTCCCTAGCACTCGAGTGCATTGATGAATCGACACTCTTGCCGGTTTCAGAATCTCCTTGACCATGCATTGGATTTCCAGAGCTTTTTCCGCCGGAAGAAACACTCTCTGCAGTTCCGTGTCCAGGATCATGCCCAAGAAGGGCAGCCGAGTTGTCGGAATCAACTGAGACTTTGGCAAATTTAGAATCCAACCATGATGGTGCAGAACAGTCAGGGAGAGTTCCACATTTCTTAGCAACTGAACCTTCGATCTCGCCTTTATCAGGAGATCGTCCAAGTACGGGATAATTGTGACACCCTGCTTGCGTAGGAGTACCATCATTTCCGCCATTACTTTGGTGAAGACCCTCGGGGCCGTGGAAAGACCAAACGGCAACGTCTGAAATTGGTAATGAGAATCCTGCACCGCAAATCTCAGGAAAGCCTGATGTGGAGGATATATCGGGACGTGTAAGTAGGCATCTTTTGTCGACTGATGCCATAAAATCCCCCCCTTCTAGACTGGAGATCACCGCTCGAAGAGATTCCATCTTGAACTTGAAAGTTTTCAAATACAGATTGAGGGATTTTAGGTTCAGGATCGGTCTGACTGAGCCGTCCGGCTTTGGTACGACAAAGAGGCTCGAATAAAACCCTTCTCCCCGTTGAGATGGGGGTACCGGGACAATAACACTCTGTTGACACAGCTTTTGTATCGCAGCACTCACTACTTCCCTTTCTGGGATAGAAACTGGCAAGGCTGATTTGAAAAATCGGTGGGGGGGGGGCACCTCCTGAAACTCCAGTTTGTACCCTTGGGACACTATGTCTAACACCCAAGGATCTAGGCCCGAGCGAAACCAGACCTGACTGAAGAGTCGGAGACGCGACCCCACCAGCACGGACTCCCGTAGGGGAGCCCCAGCGTCATACGGTGGACTTGGCAGAGGCCGGGGAGGACTTTTGGTCCTGGGAGCCTGACACAGCAGGCAACCTTTTTCCCCTTCCTCTGCCTTTTGAAGCAAGGAAGGACGAGCCCCTTCCTTTTTTGTATTTATTAGGCTGAAAGGACTGCATCTGATAATGGGGTGCCTTTTTCTGTTGTGCCGGAACATAAGGAAGAAAAGATGACTTACCCGCTGTAGCGGTAGACACCAGGTCAGCGAGGCCGTCACCAAACAAGACACTACCTTTATAAGGGAGAGCTTCCATAGCTTTCTTGGAGTCGGCATCAGCATTCCATTGATGAATCCACAGCGCTCTCCTGGCCGAGACTGCCATGGCATTGGCCCTTGATCCCAAGAGGCCAATATTCCTCGCCGCATCCTTTAGGTAAGCTGCAGAGTCCCTGATATAACCGAGAGTCAAAAGAATGTTATACCTATCCAGGGTATCCATGTCAGATGCTAAATTATCAGCCCACTTAGCAATAGCACTACTCACCCAAGCCGACGCCACGGCAGGTCTGAGGAGTGCACCCGTAGTGACATAAATGGCCTTTAATGTTGTTTCCTGCTTACGATCCGCAGGATCCTTGAGGGCAGCAGTGTCGGGAGACGGAAGCGCCACCTTCTTGGACAGCCGGGACAGAGCCTTGTCCACATTGGGAGATGACTCCCACTTTTCCCTGTTGTCAGAGGGGAAAGGATATGCCATAAGAATTCTCTTGGGAATCTGCCACCTTTTATCAGGCGATTCCCAGGCCTTTTCACAAAGAGCGTTCAGTTCATGAGAGGGGGGAAACGTCACCTCAGGTTTCTTTCCCTTATACAAACATAACCTTGTATCAGGAACAGCAGGTACTTCAGAAATATGTAAAACATCTTTAATTAGCCACAATCATGTACTGAATACTCTTTTGGATGTAAACTGGCCTCACTATAGTCGACACTGGAGTCAGAGTCCGTGTCGGTATCCGTATCAGCTATTTGGGTAAATGAACGCTTTTGTGACCCTGAGGGGGCCTGTACCTGGGATAAGGCGTCCTCCATGGATTTTCTCCACATTTGTGTCTGAGAATCAGATTTATCCAGCCTCTTAGACAATAACGCCACATTTGCATTCGATGTACTCAACATATTCACCCAATCAGCAGTCGGCGGTGCCGAAAGAGTCACTCCCAAATCCTTCTCTGCGCCCCCAGTAACTTCCTCCGGGGAGGAGCACTCAGCCTCAGACATGTCGACACACCGTACCGACACACACACACTCACACTGGCAATAGGGGACAGACCCACAGGGAAGCCTGTTAGAGAGAACACAGAGGGAGTATACCAGATCACACCCCAGCGCCCATATACTACTGAAAAAATAATATATGATCACTGCGCTGTTTAAATAGCACCAAATGACTGTGCCCCCCCCCCCCCCCCCCCCCCCCCGTTTTGCTCCCTGTACTTGCTACGGAGAGTGGAGGTCCGGGCCAGCATCTCTGCAATGTCTGTGAAGAGAGAAAATGGCGCTGGTAAGCTGTGAGGGCTAAGCCACGCCCCCGCCCGGCATGCTGTAGTCCCGCTCAAATTTAAATATTTATACTGGCGGGGGTCTTATATTTAGTGCCTAGGCACTGAAAATATGCTCTTTTGCCAGTTTTAAAAACCTCAGTAACCTGCTGCCCAGGGCGCCCCCCCTGCGCCCTGTGAGTGCCGTTGGTGTATGAGTGGGAGCATGGGCGCAGCGCTACCACTGCGCTGTACCTCCGTTACTGAAGTCTTCTGCCATCACTGAAGTCTTCTTTCTTCTTTATACTCACCCGGCTTCTTTCTTCTGGCTTCTGTGAGGGGGTGACGGCGCGGCTCCGGGAACAAGCAGCTAGGTGCACCAAGTGATCGAACCCTCTGGAGCTAATGGTGTCCAGTAGCCTAAGAAGCAGAGCCTTTAACTCAGAAGTAGCTCTGACTTCTCTCCCCTCACTCCCATGAAGCAGGGAGCCTGTAGCCAGCAGGTCTCCCTGAAAATAAAAAACCTAACAGAAAGTCTTTTCAGATAATCTCAGGAGAGCTCCCCTAGTGTGTGTCCAGTCTCTCTGGGCACAGAATCTAACTGAGGTCTGGAGGAGGGGCATAGAGGGAGGAGCCAGTTCACACCCAGTCAAAGTCTTATAGTGTGCCCATGTCTCCTGCGGATCCCGTCTATACCCCATGGTCCTTTTGGAGTCCCCAGCATCCTCTAGGACGTAAGAGAAAAGGATTTACCGGTAGATAATTAAAATCCTATTTTTAGCTGGACTTATGGTCCCCATTGCAGACAAGGGAACCTAACAAAGACTCTCCAGCTTAAGTGAAGCTTTCCAGGTTTTGCTGAGTCCCCATACGGTAGAAACACAACGTGCACTCGCAGATGGTCCTCATGCATGCTCATTAATCAGGAGCCCGACGACCTTGCCAAACAGTTATGTAAAATACAGCATATTTCTATTTAACAATGTAATACTAAACATATGCCACCGGTATCTGATATTGGGCCTACTTCAGCATGAGTTGTAGTTTTGGGAATATTACTAACATGCGGGGGGCTGCCCGGCACTGGGCAAACCCTCCCCGAATGCCGGATTCGTCCCCCACTAAAATGCAAGCGCTTTGCTAAACAGTGAAGCGCTCGCATGTTTAGGGTAGCCCCCTGCCTGCCAGCCTAGCTGTGAAGACAGTTGCCGGGTCACAATATTTTGAGTCGCAGCAGCGTCGACGCCCTAACCCCTGTCAGTTAGGCATTGGCATAAGTGAGATGCCATCGCATCTCTCTGTGTGCGCACGTGCAGTGCGGCTCCTGCGGGTGCGCACACGTCACACAGGCTTCAGTATAGGGCAGATGTATTAACCTGGAGAAGGGATAAAGAAGTAATAAAGAAGTGATAAGCGCAAGGTGATAACGCACCAGCTAGTCATTAGGGATTTGAACAATGACAGGAGCCGACTGGCTGGTGCGTTATCACCTTGCGTTTATCACTGCTTCATCACTGCTTTATCCCTGCTCCAGGTTAATACATCTGCCCCACTGTTCTAAAATGGAGCCTTGTGTGGGCTCTAGCGGATTCGTGGTACACATATTTGCTACTATTCTGTACTGAGCTCATATATAAGGAAAGTTATGTGACGTATAGTAACAGTGTTTGTAAAATGAAATTATTACTTTTGAATTCATACTGTTGTATTTCTTACTTGGACACAGTACTATACTGACAGCCCAAAATGCACTGTGCAAATTCACCCTAGGGCATGTGCACCTTCTCTTTAGATACATTTTGTACTATTGGAACTGATAACTGTGTTTACATCCTTCAATGTCAGTATTAGTATGATTATGTATGTCTTTATCTTATAGTGGCAATAGTAATATTTAACAATGAATATTTAAAAAAATCCATTGCTTTTGTAAAGCTTGCAAATAGATTAAATTAGTATCTTAGGACCAGCGCCTATTACCTTGTGCTGAGAGGGAAAGGGGGGGGGGGGGGGGGGGGGAATGACGACACTAAGCACATATAAACATACATGTGTAGGTAAAATATGTGCTGGGCTGGCATGTGTCCGGGACCAGAAACAGCACTGTATACTACAGCCGGCGTGCAGAACCCAGGACTTGGCATTAGGCTTCCCTATGCTAAGCCCGTCCCCATTGGCTAGTTCACAGGAGTCTGCTGGCTGGCTTAGGAGAGGGAAGCCTAATGCCGAAGCCCAGGTTCTGCACGGCGGCTGTGGTATACAGCGCCACTGCCAGACACACATTTTACATACATCTACACATGTATGTTTATATGTGCTTAGTGTCCCTTCTTAGAGGGTGCCTATGTCACAAAAGCAAGCTACTGTCCAAATTTCAGGTTCCAAAATGTTATGGTTCAGAAGATTTTGTGATGAGTCAATGATATTCGCTATATATATCTATCTATCTATATCTATCAATCTATCCATCCATCTATATACATACATACATACAGTACCAGTCAAAAGTATGGACACACCTTCTCATTCAATGGTTTTTATTTCTTTTAATTATTTTCTAAATTGTAGATTAATACTGAAGACATCAAAACTAAGAAAGAACACATATGGAATTACGTTGTAAACAAAAAAGTGTTAAATCAAAATATGTTTTTTATTTTAGATTCCTCAAAGTAGCCCCCTTTTGCTTTGATGACAGCTTTGCACACTCTTGGCATTCTCTCGATCAGCTTCATGAGCTAGTCTCCTGGAATGGTTCTGAATTAACAGGTGTGCCTTGTCAAGAGTCAATCTGTGGAATTACTTGCCTTCTTAATGTGTTTGAGACCATCAGTTATGTTGTGCAGAGGTAGGATTAGTACATAGTGGACACCCCTATTTGACTACTGTTGTAATCCATATTATGGCACGAATCACTCAACTCAGCAAAGAGAAATGACAGTCCATCATTACTTTAAAACATGAAGGTCAGTCGATACGGAAAATTTCAAGAACTTTGAATGTATCCTCAAGTGCACTTGCAAAAACCATGAAACGCTATGATGAAACTGGCTCTCATGAGGACCGCCCCAGGAAAGGAAGACCAAGAGTAACCTCTGCTGCAGAGGTTAAATTCATTAGAGTTACCAGCCTCAGAAACCGCTACTTAACAGCACCTCAGATTAGAGCCCACATAAATTCTTCACAGAGTTCAAGAAACAGACAAAACTCAACATCAACTGTTCAGAGGAAACTGCATGAATCAGGCCTTCATGGTCAAATTGCTGCGAAGAAGACACTACTGAAGAGGAAGAACAAGAAGAAGAGAAATGTTTGTGCCAAGAAACACAAGGAATGGACATTAGACCAGTGGAAATCTGTACTTTTGGTCTGAGTCCAAATTTGAGATTTTTGGTTCCAACCGCCGTGTTCTTTGTGAGACGCAGAGAAGGTGAGCGGATAGTTTCTACATGTGTGGTTCCCACTGTGAAGCATGGAGGAGGAGGTGTGATGGTGTGGGGGTGCTTTGCTGGTGACACTGTTGGTGATTTATTCAAAATTCAAGGCACACTTAACCAGCATGGCTACCACAGCAATCTGCAGCGCCAGCTCATCCCATCTGGTTTGCGCTTACTGGGACCATCATTTGTTCTTCAACAAGACATTGACCCCAAACACACCTCCAGGCTATGTAAGGGCTACTTGACCAAGAACGAAAGTGATGGAGTGCTGCGTCAGATGACCTGGCCTCCACAATCACCCGACCTAAACCCAATTGAGATGGTTTGGGATGAGTTGGACCGCAGAGTGAAGGAAAAGCAGCCAACAAGTGCTCAGCACCTCTTGGAACTCCTTCAAGACTGTTGGAAAAACATTTTCAGGAGACTACCTCATGAAGCTGATTGAGAGAATGCCAAGAGTGTGCAAAGCTGTCATCAAAGCAAAAGGGGGCTACTTTGAGGAATCTAAAATATAAAACATATTTTGATTTGTTTAACACGTTTTTGTTTACAACATAATTCCATATGTGTTATTTCATAGTTTTGATGTCTTCAGTATTATTCTTCAATGTAGAAAATAATTAAAATAAATAAAAACCATTGAATGAGAAAGTGTGTCCAAACTTTTGACGACTGGTACTGTATATAATATATATAAGACAGGCTTTCATTTCTTGCTACTATGTTGAACTAGATTAGGTTATGATTACTTTAAATGCAATAAGAAATATTTGCATATATCCATGGTCTCCATTAGATCTTCTTCTTTTATACGTACCAACAATATATTAGTTGTAATAACTCTGGGTGTTGAAAATGAAGACATGGCTCACTCAGCAACACAATACAGTAAATGTGGCTTTGAAATCGTGTACGATAAATGATCACCCATAGTAATATATTCAAACCCCCATCCCCCCAATAAAACATTAACATCTTTATAGAGGGGTAACACTTCCTTTTAATACAGATAGTTGCTTGTTAAGGTTGTAACAATGTTTTTTCAGATAATATATACTTCCTGTGTTTGTAATTTTACAGTTGATGAATACATTAGCTGCATAAGTCCATGTTAACGTTTCGGACATGGATATGGTGTCATGTGATAATCGTAATAACATTTCCACATTTTCCTACTTAAAATTAAAATAAAACAGTTTGCCAGAAGTCCATCTGTACATATATAGATACTTTATTGTTCATCTGTTTTGCTACTATTCCTGAACTTTACCACCATAACTGTTATGTTATCAGGACATCCTCTGTAGAAGGACTGTAACACAATACTTTTGGCTCCAAAGTGAGGTTCATCCAGACGCTCTTTAATGAACCGGACTGCTTCTTCATTGCTGAAAGCGTCCCAAAGCCCATCAGATGCCAAGATCATAAATTCCGGCTGCAGCTTGTCAAGGTCAAAGCTCAGGATATCAGGGTCTGAGATGATGACATTTAGATTTTTCAAGGGGTAATCGCCCAAAGAACGGGACATTGCCAAAATACCTTGAACGCGCCAAGATCCGTTGAAACTGATGAAACCACCTGGAGAACAGAAAAAAAACAAAAAAACAACAACAGGGTTATATCCCAAGAGCAGCACAAGTGGGTTGATGGGGAAGTTCCGTGACTGCTTTTCTGATAGATATGTGTTTTTGGGGTAGTTATTAGATGTAACGAGTTTAATGTTTTAAAATAAAGCGGATGTGCAGATTTCTGATATACTTTAATTATAATAAAGTCGGACATCTTGAGGTGTTTGTATTGCAGACTTCCACTGAAGTTCAGTCTGGTTGCAGTGTGCACAGAAAAGCAGTTCTTAGACACGACAAAGCTAATTAAAACAATGACATTGTTCATTTAGTGAAGGAAGACGGCAAATTAAATACAGTTAGATGATGGGTGACATAATGATTCAGCACATCAAAACTTGCTCTTCTGTAAATCCAGACATTTTAGGTTAAGTTTTTCTCTAGGTTATGAATTAAACAACTGTCTAGAGCAGGGGACCCCTAAGTATTCGACACCCAAAGGTTGACAAGACAATCCACGAGAGAGATACTGTAAAACCTCAATGGGTCAGTCAATAGTCAATGGTCAATTAAACTTTTGGGGTCATAAGTTGACAATCTCATAAGAAATAAAACTTCATACTGGATTCCATGGAGGGGTTGGCATTCCAAAACCTGATCAACCTTTAGGCACATTAAGCTGCAACCTATGGCTCTAGGTCTTGGGGGAAGCACAACACAGTTAACGGCCAGGAAAATAAATAAAGACCTAATTCATTTCACATTAGTATTGGCCACACATGCAAAAAGAAGCGTGTTAATTATCCTGCTATCCTGATATGATGTTGAGGGAAAAGTTCTTAAAGTGCCTAACAGATTGCTGTGGTGATGTGACTATGCAACTTACTGATAACACGTTTACTATATGAAGAATGTTCTACAGTGCCATCTAGCTAGCTTGATGAGCTGCATGCAATTACTTTTAGAGTCTTCCACGCATTCCCCAAAAGGCAAAGTTTACTATAGGCTCAACAAACATCATTAGATCTTTAGAAGCCAAGATCAAATACGTCAATTGTATAACCAGGATCTGGTCAGGGTCCCGGCAGTCGAAATACCGACACTGGAATCCTGACACTGCTTGGAATGCCGGCGCCGGCATCCTACTGATATCACAACATACAGACAGCCGGGATCCTGAGCGAGTAACTGTCAGGCCGCTGGAGAGTTAAGCCCAGGGGGTGGCACATGCGCACGCAGGGGGGGGGGGTTCCGAGTACCTAGAACCCCCCCTGGCCGCCGATCCATCGCCGCTGGCGGATGATTTTTTTTTTTAGAAGGAGAGGCTCCTCTTCGGCTCCTTACACTGTCCGTGTGACAGTGAGAAGCTAGCTGCTGGCTGCCTGTAGGTGGAGATGCAGCGAAGCGAGCAGCTCCTCTCAGGCACTGGCAATACACGGGGCTTGTTTGAAACAGTCGGGTGAGGCCAGGGCGGTGTTCAGCACTCACAGTGAATATGCAGCAGCCAGGTATGTCTCTTACATACTGTACAGTATAAAAAAAAGGGGGGACCTGGATTGCACATCCTATTACTAAAGATATGAAGAGGTGCTATCATGCTGAGGCTTCTAATACTATGTTGGAGGAAGAGAGATGCAGATGCACACTCTTAGCACTAAGAATACTGATAATAAAAATAATTTAAATAAACCCTCACAATTAACATGGAGTATAATTGAAGTTCTTAGCACACATTTGCGCAAATATGCGGGCTTATGTACCGCGGTCTGGTAACTTCATCATGATAGCACCTCTTGATATCTTTAGTAATAGGATGTGCAATCCAGGTTCCCCCTTTTTTCCACTATATTTGTGTATATATTGTACACTGGAAGGCAAGGCTTCCTTCCTCTGGATTGGCACTCCTCCCATTCACCCTCAGGTGTTTTAATTAGCTAGGTTCCTGCATTTCAGATCACACATTGATAAGGCCCTATTTAGGGGTAAGTCCTGTATAAATTGATAGAATGTGATAATATTAGGGATGTTAGGGACCCATGTGATGAAGTCACCTGGCCGCGGTACATGGGCCCGCATATTTGCGCAAATGTGTGCTAAGAACTTCAATTATACCCCATGTTAATTGTGAGGGTTTATTTAAATTATTTTTATTACCAGTGTTCTTAGTGCTAAGAGTGTGCATCTGCATCTCTCTTCCTCCAATACTGTACAGTAAGTCAGGAGGTAAAGGAGAGGCACTCTAAAATGAATTGCTGCTTAATTAGTACAGCATGAACCTCACCCGGCCAGCACTGTTTGTATGACTAACATGTATATAGGTGCAGGGATGAGGGACTGTGTTTCCTGTTAATAGGTGTTTGTATACTATGTGTTTATGCATGTATGTATGTATGTATGTATGTATGTGTGTGGGTATACTGTGTATATATGCTGTGTGCATGTATACTGTGTGTGTACTGTGTGTATGTATGCAGTTTGCATGTATGTATACTGTATGTGTATGCATGTGTGCTGTGTGTGTGTGTATGTATGTATGCATGTATGCTGTTTGCGTGTATGCTGTTTGTGTGAATGTATGCTGTTTGTATGTATGTATGTATGTATGCTGTGTATGTATGTATGCTGTGTATGTATGTATGTATGTATGCTCTTTGCATGTATGTATGCCATGTATGTATGTATGTATGTATGTATGTATGCTGTGTGCATGTATGCTATGTATGTATGTATGCTGTTTGCATGTATGTATGCCATGTATGTATGTATGTATTGTCGAAGTCAAAAATATTACATAAAGAGAACATACAAACTACACACATTATGAGTCGCTATACTTGCAAATATGCGCAGCGAGCACAGCAATATATGGTAACACACGCATTTACACGGACATGCCACAGAGATGGATTCAACACTTATTTCATGCAGTACATAATTGTGGTGGTATCAAGCGCCAGACATCATGATGATTTAGAATTGTATATGATTGAGTGGTGTCATAATATGTGTATTATTTGAACGAAACAAGATAGACCGGTCATGTTTACTATTGAAGCAACCAGATTGATGTGTAGATTCATTTGATGCTTGTTGCAGCGGATAATTATGATTAAATGTATAAAAGCTAAAATCAGGAAACTCAGGCCAGCCCTTTGGATGTCTTCAAGGCTGAAACTGATTAGCATATACAAAGGAACTGGTGACTCATCGTGAATCCCTCCCCCAAAAACTAGATAACACTTATTGATCACACAGGAGCTCAGTGGCTGTAAGGTCTGAGACGATGATGGACTTGCTGGCAGATCAGTTCCTGTATTTATTTACAGAGAGAGAGACATAAGATGCATTGGAGGGAATGGTAATTGTATCGCTGGCCTGTAACTGAAACTGTATGTAATGGCATGTAACTGTATGTAACTGTATGTATTAACTGCTTACTGTGTGAGTTGTAATCATGTAACTATAGGTATACTGTACTTTGTAATATATATTGAATCCATATCCTTTTAATAACAAATATATACATTAATGAGCTTTGGAACTCAGATAATGTGTGGGTGTATTGTTTTCTCTTATGGGATGCAATGTTTTGCGATGTATAGCGCACATTCATGGGATATGGTAATAAGAGGTGCAGGCATTTACAATATATATTAGAGCGGGCATTTTAAATATTTGTGAGAAATCAATTTGGCATTCACAGATGAGGGCTCTTACGGGATATCAGGGTCTTAATGATGCACTGTACATTACAAACACGGCTGTAATTGACCGGCTCCGATGGACGCATCGCGAAGCTGATGAAAATAACATCCACGTTAATGTATTGTTGTGTTATCAGTAAGCCAATGATATGAAATTTCAAGGGACAATGCGTTTCTCATAATATTTAAGATGCTAAAATGTATTTTTATTGTTGCAAAACAAGGTTCAAATAAGTCATATTGTGTTTGATTCAGATTGGATTGTTTATCTGTTAAGTGGGGTTAAAAGTACATTTAAAAGTTGCTGCATAGCCTTGATATAGTTTTTTTTTAACTCAGGCCTAAAATAACTTCTGGTGCTTGTATGGTGTGTGATTTCTTTGTGACAAAGGAAGCCGCATGGTCTGTCCTCCATTTTGGACTAACCACATGGCCTGTCCACCATTTTGTGTAACCCTCATGGATGTGGAAGGGGGAGGAGCAGCGGCCATTTTGGGAAGGTCATTTTCTAAATGGCTGATTTTCACTGCTCAGAATAATCAGCTTTCCTTGGTCACATCAAACACCATTTATGAGTTACCAATGCATTTATTTAACCCATGCCATAGTCAATTACAAATAGTTTCAGCTGGGCCTAGTGAGAGTTAATAGATGAATACTTGATGTAAGAATTACACACAGATATAAAGAAAGTTTTTTTTCTTTTTCCTCCAGGATTTAGTTAAATCTGCTTGCTAGTTTAGGATAGCCATTGAAATGTTAATTAACCTGTCCCACTACCCTCTTGAACAGGCATATGAACCTCTGTTGATATGCAAATTAGAGACTTTGAAGGAAATGCATTCATTCAGTAGGTGTGTACTGTGTGGGGGTTCTATGAGAGTCAAGTGGTATATATATATATTATATAAATATATATTATATATAATATTATTATAATTATGTGTATATTTATATCCGTGTATGTTCTGCAAGACAGCTATCCAATCTGAATCATATCATTTAAATTATTGATTATTGCTAGAGTCATTATAGATCTGTGTGAAACCGCATACATTTGTTGCTATATAGTTAAAACTAAAATAAATGTTTAAGGAAGTAAGTGTAAAGCACAAACGCAGTCTGGCCTGGTTGTAAAGGTTTATACAGAAAGAAACTGTGTGTTGTGTTAAGTGAGCGATTATAGTTAATATTGCTCACATTTATAGAAGTTGTGGGATTTGTTTTATTGCAGACGTACGGTTTTGTACACGTGTCTCGGACAAAGTACAGGACTGCGCACGCAGCTTAAGAGAAACACACGGTCGCGTGTTTACGCAAAGTGCGTAAGAGTACCGGTGCTAAGTACAGATTACACAATACTTCGTTTAGTTTAAAGGTGGGACAGTAGCCACGCTACAATAGCACAAAACTGCCCGGTTTCTAAAGCAGATTAGTATAAAAACTTTTTTTTTAATTGCCTCTGCGGTAAAGCTGCCAACCTGAATGAATCCAAATTTTCTGTACAGAAAAACAAAGTGTATTTGAGTGAGCAAACGTAGGAGTGAGTGGATATTTGAACCCCGGAAGTCGGGTCCCGTGGTACATCAAGTAAGAGGAGGCTTGGTGGCGTGAAGTGGCTGACTCACGTTAATATAAATTGAAATACGCAAGTCGTGAGGTGATTTGCAGAGGAGCGTGATAGTGCATAGTATTGTGATTGAAGTTAAAAGGTTTTGTATTACGCTCCGGGCTGAGGGTCACAGTTTGTTCATTGACCCGTGGTTGTACGGCAGATAGGTAACAAGTACCTATACGCTGTGCAATTGGACTACGCATTTGTGGATGCGATATATACAGCACAACTTGATACCCCTTTACGAACGTTTGCGTAAAATTGCGGTATCATTAGCGCTGTATAGAGCATACGCAAGCGTGATTTGTGTATAAGTGTATAGGGAGTTTTCGCTGGTCTCTCTCAGGAAAATCTCCAGCGGTGTATATTCACTGGAAAAGGTAAGTCACTCCTAAACACTTCCAGTGAATAGAAACCAGATAGGGGCCTCACTGGGTTCGCGGTGGTCACTATTGGAGTGAGTCGTGGTACTCAGCGGAGAAGGAGTGGGTGAAAGCGCTCTAAGAACTTTCACCGTTTATTCGTATTGTGCATTGGGGATTGCGTAAAAAGGAAAAAGTCCGCGATGGGATCCAATTGCACAAGCGGTGGACGTTTTGTAGCCAGGGTTCAGGTTGAAGAGCCGCGGCCCAAGGGGTCAGCGAGGTTTGTTATGTGTGGTAAATATAGATCACACACGGAAGACTTTTTGTCTGAATGGGTATGTATGACTGACAAAGATAGGGTACCATTCCCTAAAGTGGGCAGCTTTGAACCAGAGGTATTGCAGAACGTAAGGATAAGAATATTTCTGATAAAATCCTGAAAACAAAGGGTCAGACATACAAATTGTTTAAACCTGTGACAGCAAGAGGGGTTGGTGAGTTTGATCCTAAGGTATTGCAGGTGGTATGTTTAACCAAAGTCATATAAGACAAGAATGGAAATATAAGAACTGTTTGAACTTGTAGCAACAATAAACAAGTAGGAAGAAAAAAAAAGAATGCAAGTACACCACCTTATGTAGATGTGGAAGCAGTTACGGCCAGCATACAAACTATAGAAAATAATAAAAATATGAAAAATATGACTGTAACCTATATATGTACTAATGAATGTTGAAGTTTTATTTAGGAGGAGAAGGTGACCTGATTGTTTTCAGCCGTTTCTCATGTACCCAGAGGAGTATCCAACCGGTAAAAGAAGAGCAGTAGCCTGTGGGGGAAGTGGCTGAGACCAGTGGAACAGGTAAGTATGGTATCATTTATGTACATATATAGTAAAACCCAAACATAAAACAAAAAAAATCAAGAAAGTAACGTCTGAAATGGAGAAATAACCTGTCCGCACAATAGTATTTGCCAGTAGGAAAGCGGACAGAGACAAGGTAACCCCAGGGTATTTCTTTCAGTTACCATATAAGCAGAATTCGTTCCTAGTAATGCCCCTAGTAAAGATGAGCTCGGAAATGTTTGTTGGACCATGTACAGACCCTTAATACGGGATGAGAAGGATTGAATTAAATACTTTGCATGACCTAGAAGCTTGTTAAACTTTTTTTTTGTTTTTGTCTCTTGCAGTAATAGAAAACTCTCCATCTGGATAAGACCACTGGTAAACACTACTTCGGCAAATGGGAGGTAGCTGTCTCTGTGCAAATGGACGGGCTCAATAAGGCATTGAGAGTCAGGGTGCAGACTTCCTTGCAAAATTAGAAAGGGGTCACAGTAGCTAATCTTAGATAGTGTGCTATTGAACATCACAAAAATAGTGCTAGGCGCAGAGAACAACAGGTGGAGAGGTTGAGGATGGTAAGTATACTGGCACATACAGGAAAGACTCATCAGTCCAAACCCCAGATCCCTAATGGTCAATAATATGTTACACTTGTAGGAAGGAAGGGCATTTTGCCAGAGATTGTAGGAGTAGTAGGACACATAGTCAATATAGATCCCCTAGACAGAAAACACAAGCCACATTATTAAACACATAGACGGGACCAAGGGACATATAGTAAGGAATCATAAGCCATATAGAAAACACAGATTCGGCTAATGGGAAGAACAAAATAAATGCAACATTACCCTCTGACAAAACCTGAAGACTAATGTTGCATTCTGCTGTTCTAGATGCATGTCCATCACAGGTAGAGGAAATTATCTCACAGATACCGGGTTCCCTATGAACTTAGGATGGACAGGACACTGGATTGATGGCTGGGATAGTCCCAGTAGAGATAAGACACACAGAATTTTTTTTTAGGGGTATAGACCAAGTAGAGAATCACTTCCCCGTAGTGCCCAATCCAGTTGTCAAATTTTTATAAAATCTTCTTCACCTCAACAAACTCATCCGTCACCAACCTCTATTCATCTTTTGCGTTCACACAGGGTGGTACAATACATGGAGCCAAGTACAGTTCAAACTCCACATGCCTAGGTCCTTCAGAGTTCTGCCCAAACCCAGTATATCTCAACAGCACGATGACACCAGTATTACTGCAGTGTGCCGTGTCATGCACAAAGGGTGGAGAATGGGAATACTGGTGAAGGGAAATTTTGTATAGACACTGATATGCCTGTTGGTGAATGGCAAACCTGACATTTTCTTTTTCTTCTTCTTTCTCTCCTGTAGAGATGTTTATTTTTTCTTTTATTTTTTTGAGTTATGCTCATGGTACTCTACATTGCAAACACACGATAGAAAATTAAAATACAAAAAAATTGTGTTCCCTGCAGGAAGAGGCAGTCTGGAGGACAAAGAGGTATGGCCAGGAGTCCTCAGGATTGTGGGCAGGTGGACACGGTAAACCAGTAGCCCCCAGAGCATACCTTCCAAGTCTAGCTGAGGTGGCACACGGTCTGACTCATCTAGGCAAAGAGGGTAGGTGCAGGCTGATGAGAGCCTACTGGTGTGCGCCAGGATTCTATTCTCTTGCAGGTAAAGAGAGCAATGACCTGTCTTGCTTGCTTGAGGAAGAATATTGGTAAAACAATACCAACAGAGCCATCCCATATCCCTCCTGCAGACGGATCTTTTCAGGAAATACAAATCGACTTCGTACAGTTAACACCCTTTAGGAATTATTGTTATGTATTGGTGTGCACTGATGTTTTCTCAAACTGGGTAGAGGCATTTTCTGCCGCCACGGTTGCTGCTGTGTTTACCGCAAAGAAAAATTGCGCAGAAATTTGTGTGTAGCTAATAGGACCCCTAGAAGTAGGAGCAAAGCTTGAAATTGTACTATTGTGATCATAGATACTGCCACTAGTATTATGTAGCTTCGAAACCACTCCCAGATCTTCACTCGACGAATCACCCTCTTCGAAATTTGTTTTTGCTTTGGTATTTGTGTCTTTTTTTTTTGGGTTGTTTTTGGAAGACAACCTCATGTCATGATCAGAAATACACCAATGAGGTGACAGTACAGTACCTTGTTGAGATGAGTCAGCATTTGAGAACTTGACAAAAGAACTTGAAACTGTTGATTGCTGGTATGCCAAATGCGAACTGTCTTGATTGTGAACCAAGAGACTGTGTGATTGTTCTTACGCTCAGGTTGCCTAATAGACAGGTGGGAAGGACCATACCAAGTTTTGTTGACAGCACTAAAGGTCGCCGAAAGAGAGATTTGGGTCCACTCGTCCCACTGCAAGAAGGTCGCTGACCCGGAGAGAACTCGTGACAAAGTAGTTTATTGCTCACATTCATCGAGTTTGTGAACTATGTGTTCGAAGTGAATTGTGTGTTCCAAGTAAACTGTGTGTTCAAAGAGCAAGGTGGAGAGCAAAGTGAACTGTGTGTTCCAAGTGAACTGTGTGTGCAAAGAGCAAGGCAAAGAGAACCTCGTATCACTAGAGACTCTGTTCCATGAAGACTGAGAGGCGGCACTGTTGAACACTACCTGAGCGTACTAAAGGACTGCAGAAACACCAGTCATTGTAATTGATTTGTTATGAACAAGAGTTGTTTTGTTCTATTTCTCTTTTCTCTCTTTCCCGCTGACAAACATTTTCTTTCAGGATATTCTATTTTTGCGAGGTTTTTTTTATGAGGAGTCGAGTGTGGGACTGGAACTGGTTCTGGAGGAAGGAGTGATTTCCTTATAGGATCCCAGGATTAGCCGATTAGTTTGTTAAAGTCAGAGAAAAATCTAAGTTCTAGTAGTTATGGAGTTCAGAGGTAATCAGGAACAATCAGACAATGGCTATTCACACATTGCAGATAAAGAGCTCATTAATATATGTGGAAGAAAGGTTTATGAGTGGCTCTCCCCGAACTCCGAAGGTTTATGTTATTTAGGAAGGACACTACTTATAACTAGAGATGAGCGGATTCGGTTTTACTCGGATTTACTCGGTTCTCAAAACGGCATCTTATTGGCTCACGGATGTCACGTGTTTTGGATAGCCAATCAGATGCCGTTTTGAGAACCGAGTAAATCCGAGTAAAACCGAATCCGCTCATCTCTACTTATAACCCTTGTTCAATTATTAAACAGACCTAGCATACGTTCCAGAAATGGAAACAATGTTCAGAAAATGATAGGAATATATAGATCATGAAAATTTTATATGTCACTGTGACGATTTGTTTGTGTCTTCTTCATCTACCCAGCATAACCTCAATCGAATCCAAACATCAGTGTACAAAGACGTAGGTACATGTATAGGAAGAAAAAGAAACTAAGCGCTCAGGTGAGTAGCACTGCACTTTGATTGTCAGCAGCCTCCTGATAAAGGGAATTGCCAATCCCTTAAAACGAAAACTAACTAATAAATAACAAGTGGCGCTTGACAATCAGACAATTAAAAAACATTTATTTATATAAAATGTATGTAAGTTACAGCAACCTCCCGGGAGTAAAAAACAATGATAAGAATGTCACGACAATTTGAATGTACACTAGATTAATACTTCATAATCAATTGAATAAAAACATAATTAATGAATAATCTTACTTGCACGTGACTTATTTATTAGCAACACCTGGAAGGTTTTAAACCGTGCTGGGTTCACTCAGTATACACAAGTATAAATGTATAGGCTGTTATATGTTAGATCTAAACAAGAGTCACTCACGGTTGTATGTTTTGGAAGAAATTCGTATAGCACAAATCCATAGCAGTAATCAGCTGGTATATGAAAAAATTATGTGAAAAATACAACCTCCGCTGGGCAGGAGCCTGTTCTGTCCTTGCTCCCTGGTGTCGTCCCGCCGTCCCGTCAGAGACACACACCAGAGCCTCAGCGGGTATGACTGATGCTGCGCCGTGCAGGGGGCCCCGACAAGCCGTCCCCGATGGTCCACGCCACCTCCGGTACCTCCGCACTTTCAAAACGGAGGCTGTAAGCTGATACTCCGGAGTACACCGGTCTGCGCCGGGCTGGGAGGGAGCGACACCTGTTACTTCTACCTCCCCAAGTAGAGTGGACGGCTGTAGTTACAGGGGTTGGAGCTGCAATGAAGGTGTTCCTGATTGCGGTAGTTGGAACCGGGCTCCTGTGCACGGATGGGAGATAGATATGCAGCCACTAGCAGTGTTGATCCTTGGAAGAAAGAAGCCTGTGTCCTTAACGCGTTTCAACGCCAGCAGGGCGTCTTTTTCGAAAGGCAGGTATACCTGGGAATAGGAATGGTCTGTTCTTATACCTGTTCCACAGGTGAAAATGATTTTCAGCAATTGGATTCAGCCATTTCTATATCTTCAATTTATATGTGGTGTATTGAGCTCCTAATGTTATGGAGCAAACATGCACATTTATAAAAGGCATCACTATAATAATATCATTTTAATACCTTAATCTGGTGGACAATAACACAACATTTATCACATTCAATACATAAAAAAGAGAACCCAAATAAAATATGAGACTGGGAATACTAATCCTTGTTTTGAAAGATACTAAGGCAATCTATAATTGTCATGCTAATTTGCATATCTTTCCGTGTGTACATTTAGGTAAATAGACTTTCTCAAGTTATCGTAATATTAATGTGCATGACTATAATAGGAAAAATTATTTTTCTTTTATATAATCCTTACTTTCACTTATACTTAAAATCCGTTCTAACAACAGAACAGATACCTAAAATGAAGAAACACCCCAATAGCCCTCCAGTGGTATTGTATTGGGCAACAAAGGAACAAAAAAGAGAGAGAGAGCGGTAAAAACAGAGGCAATTGGAATGAAGTGCAAAATAGAAAAAAATATATATATATATATATATATATGTGCACACACGCACTGTGCACATACACATATGCAGACAGACATAAATGTTTGTGTCTTTCTCTAGAAATAGCCCAATTAACTACAAAATAGTTCCATAAGAACCAAATAGTCATATGCAGTATACAATGCATATTTTACAATACACATTGTATATAGTGTCATGGAGAAGGAGGAGAGAATAAGGGATACTGTATGTAACTGGTGATTTTGAAAAAACCCAGTATATTAAACGTAGAACAAGGGAAAAAAGCTTTTCATGGTGGAGCTGTATGACCAGATCTATATATACTCCTATAAAGGTGTTTAAATCAAAAAATATATGCACATGTATGAATAATATACATATGCATATATGTATTGATTAGAAACAGCTATACGGATTTCAAACATTCAGTTTTAGTCCTTTAGATAAACTCCAGATCGATGGTTTCATTAAGACCCTGAGGATTCAATGTCTGTAGCTTTAGAATCCATGCTGCCTCCTGTCTACATAAAGTTCTAAAGCGATCACCACCTCTGCTGGTTGCTGGAATATGTTCCAGCCCAATCAGCTGAAGCCCTGTTGGATCGCCTCCATGAAGCTCAGAGAAATGGCGAGGTACGCTATGGTTCATGATGTTATTAAGGATATTCCTTCTATGTTCCATAAATCTGAGCTTCAGGGAACGTATAGTTCGACCAACATAGTATAATTGACAGGGACATATCAGTAAATAAATAACATATTGAGTGCTACAATTAATGAATGTATCAATTGTGTACTCTTTTTTAGAGACACTTGACACCACACTTTTGGTTTTATTCAAAGCAAACGAGCACGTAGTGCACCTCCTATGGTTACATCGAAAGAAACCTGTGACCTCCGGTCCAATGAGAGTTCTTTGTGTGTTTTTTAGAGATCGATCTAACTGTCCTTTGAAGAAACTTGGAGCTAGGATATTGCGCAGATTTTTAGCTTTCTTGAAAACAATCATAGGTGTTTCATCTAGATGTTCCCTAAGAACAGAATCAGTAAATAATAATCTATAATTTTTGTTAATTATGCCCTTGATCTTACTGGCTGCTACATTAAATTTTGATTTAAATACCAAACTGTATTTATCTTTGTTCTTCTTCATTATTTCGTTTTTACTTTTATTTTTATTTTTAACCTCCAAGTTTTCGTCACTTAAATGGCCGGATTCCTGTATATTAGCACGATTCTTATTATTCGTAGCAAGCGTATCTTTTCTCACAAGTTTAGAAGCATAAACCAAGGCCTCATCCAATACCACCTGTGGATAATCACAACCCTTAAATGTATCCACCAGTTCCTTAACTTGTTCATGGTATTTTTTATCAAAAGTGCAATTTCTCCTAATCCTGTGTATCTGGCTTTTTGGTACATTCTTGAGCCAGTTTTTATTATGATTACTAGAATAAGGAATATAATTACATACATCCACTGATTTTTTGAAAGGTGATACTGTGACGGTGTCCTCTACCACCTCCACCGTTACATCTAAAAAATTAATCTGTGAGGGATGGTGAGTGCACGTGAAGGTTAAACCATAAGTGTTATTGTTAATATACCTAACAAACTCAGTGACAGAAGCAGAATCCCCATTCCAAACAAAAAACAGGTCGTCGATATAGCGACCATAGAGGACCAGGTTCGCACTGTGGGCGCCTCCCCATATGTAGGTGTTTTCGAAGTCGCCCATATAAATGTTGGCAAAGCTGGGTGCGAACCTGGTCCCCATCGCCGTGCCGAGGACCTGAAGGTAATAACAGTGATCAAATAAAAAATAATTGTGAGACAAAATAAAGGCAATTGCAGAAAGAATAAATTGACGTTTCCCCTCTGAGATACCCATATCCTCACATAGGCTTTTTGCCACACAGTCTATCCCTTTTGTATGTGGGATGTTGGTATAAAGAGCTTGAACGTCACATGTGACGAACATAAAATCAGAGCTCCATTCCAGACCTTCTACCAGTTTGATAAACTCAGTGGTATCTCTGATATGGGATCTCAGAGAGGTAGCGCGTGGTTGTAAAAAGTGATCAACATAATAAGACAAATTTGATGTAAGGCCATCAATCCCTGAAATAATAGGGCGACCTGGCGGTTCGTGCAGTGTCTTGTGTACTTTGGGAAGGTGATAATAAATGGGAGTGATTGGGTGGAGGGGGTAGAGGAACTCAAATTCATCACAGGTAATGATATCGTTAGCACAAGCCGATGTAAGCATGTTTTTTAATTGTTTTTGATAGTCGAGGGTTGGATCTTGTCCTAGAATTCTATAAAAAGTAGTGTCAGTAAGTTGTCTTTTAGCCTCTCTAACATAGTCTTCAGTATTCTGTACCACCACTCCTCCTCCCTTATCTGCAGGTTTAATAGTGAGTGCCTGATTGTCGGAAAGTCCTTTAAGAGTTTTTCTTTCATCAGGCTTCAAATTATATAGACAGGGATGTATTTTATGATCGCATAAGTTACGAAATTCTTCCAAGGTGGTATGATAGAAGGTGTCTATGGCACTAGTTTTATGTTGAGTAGGGAAAAATTGTGATTTTTTCTTAAAAGTGCCTCTATTAACATCAAACAATGATATTTTAGTCTGCTGTTCTAGATCATTATGGGATATATTTTCAAGTAAAAGTTCATTAAGCATATTAAGTCCAGAAATATGATCTTGATCTAATAACATTTCAGAATTATTTGGGCGTATATTTTTGTTTTGTTTATCTGCCATCACAAAAAATCTTTTCCTACATAATCCTCTAACAAAACGATTGAGTTCAATGAAGAGCTCAAAAAAATTGGGGCGTGTGGTGGGTGCAAAATTCATCCCTTTCGAGAGAATTTTTTCCTCAGTATTTGTTAAAGTAACAGAGGAAAGATTAAAAATACCGACTGGTTTTAACGGAACCTTTGATTTTTGTTGCCCCTTACCTCCTCTTCGACCTCTTGGTCGAAATCTCTTCCTCTTTTTGGTGTGCGTGTCAGGGGGTCGTACCGATTTTGTGTGAAATATCTGCTCCCTCTGGTATTTAATTCCATCCTGTCTCTCCTTCCCCTGTCTAAAAAATGACGACGCTCTCGGGGAGACTCTCCATTCACAGCTCCTATAGAGGATTCTTGCTGTTGTGAGGTTTTTTTATGTGGTATAGTTGACCACCCGGGTGACATCCGTGTATTAGTAGAGTACTTACTGTTCTCTGATATATCACGGGTATTATATTGAGTAGATCTATATTGATATCTACTTCTTTGGAATCTAGGTTGGTGACTGGCATTATCCCTATAGCTAGATTTTTGTCGCACCTCTGATCTAGATTCCTCTCTCACCCTATTCCTAATGTGGTAATTTTTCGTAGTGTTAGTATTATAGTCTCTTAGATCGCGTGAGAATTTTTTCTCCTTTCTTTCAATTATTTCTTTCTCATAATGTTCTAACCTTTTGTTCATTACCATCTCCCTCTCTTTATAATAATCCTCATCTTTATATTTCTGAAGCGCATCTTGCGTTTGTTTAATCTCATCCTCAATTTCAATCAATTTATTTCCCCTATAATCAATTATTAATTGCATCAACGCAAATGAACATTTGTCCAAATTTTTTTCCCATTGCTCCAATAAATCGGGATCATTATTAAAAGATGAGCTCTTGAAAATACGCAGACCACGAGGTATTTTATTATGTTCTAAATACTTTGATAGAGACGTTTTGTCCCACCAATGTCTAGATTCAGATTTAAGCAACTCCTCTAGTCTGTTTGAATTTTTCAAGAACTCATCATGGGGTGTTTCCTCGGTACTATAATTCCCAGTCTCATATTGCTTAAGAACTTCTTGTCTCCGTTGAATTCTATCTGTATAGAAATTCATTTTGTAGTGCTATTCACCTTAGCTGCTATAGTATGGCAAGATACACACTGTGTGTGAATGGGAAGGAAGAAAAAGAAACTAAGCGCTCAGGTGAGTAGCACTGCACTTTGATTGTCAGCAGCCTCCTGATAAAGGGAATTGCCAATCCCTTAAAACGAAAACTAACTAATAAATAACAAGTGTCCCTGTCAATTATACTATGTTGGTCGAACTATACGTTCCCTGAAGCTCAGATTTATGGAACATAGAAGGAATATCCTTAATAACATCATGAACCATAGCGTACCTCGCCATTTCTCTGAGCTTCATGGAGGCGATCCAACAGGGCTTCAGCTGATTGGGCTGGAACATATTCCAGCAACCAGCAGAGGTGGTGATCGCTTTAGAACTTTATGTAGACAGGAGGCAGCATGGATTCTAAAGCTACAGACATTGAATCCTCAGGGTCTTAATGAAACCATCGATCTGGAGTTTATCTAAAGGACTAAAACTGAATGTTTGAAATCCGTATAGCTGTTTCTAATCAATACATATATGCATATGTATATTATTCATACATGTGCATATATTTTTTGATTTAAACACCTTTATAGGAGTATATATAGATCTGGTCATACAGCTCCACCATGAAAAGCTTTTTTCCCTTGTTCTACGTTTAATATACTGGGTTTTTTCAAAATCACCAGTTACATACAGTATCCCTTATTCTCTCCTCCTTCTCCATGACACTATATACAATGTGTATTGTAAAATATGCATTGTATACTGCATATGACTATTTGGTTCTTATGGAACTATTTTGTAGTTAATTGGGCTATTTCTAGAGAAAGACACAAACATTTATGTCTGTCTGCATATGTGTATGTGCACAGTGCGTGTGTGCACATATATATATATATATATATATATATATATATATATATATTTTTTTTTTTCTATTTTGCACTTCATTCCAATTGCCTCTGTTTTTACCGCTCTCTCTCTCTTTTTTGTTCCTTTGTTGCCCAATACAATACCACTGGAGGGCTATTGGGGTGTTTCTTCATTTTAGGTATCTGTTCTGTTGTTAGAACGGATTTTAAGTATAAGTGAAAGTAAGGATTATATAAAAGAAAAATAATTTTTCCTATTATAGTCATGCACATTAATATTACGATAACTTGAGAAAGTCTATTTACCTAAATGTACACACGGAAAGATATGCAAATTAGCATGACAATTATAGATTGCCTTAGTATCTTTCAAAACAAGGATTAGTATTCCCAGTCTCATATTTTATTTGGGTTCTCTTTTTTATGTATTGAATGTGATAAATGTTGTGTTATTGTCCACCAGATTAAGGTATTAAAATGATATTATTATAGTGATGCCTTTTATAAATGTGCATGTTTGCTCCATAACATTAGGAGCTCAATACACCACATATAAATTGAAGATATAGAAATGGCTGAATCCAATTGCTGAAAATCATTTTCACCTGTGGAACAGGTATAAGAACAGATCATTCCTATTCCCAGGTATACCTGCCTTTCGAAAAAGACGCCCTGCTGGCGTTGAAACGCGTTAAGGACACAGGCTTCTTTCTTCCAAGGATCAACACTGCTAGTGGCTGCATATCTATCTCCCATCCGTGCACAGGAGCCCGGTTCCAACTACCGCAATCAGGAACACCTTCATTGCAGCTCCAACCCCTGTAACTACAGCCGTCCACTCTACTTGGGGAGGTAGAAGTAACAGGTGTCGCTCCCTCCCAGCCCGGCGCAGACCGGTGTACTCCGGAGTATCAGCTTACAGCCTCCGTTTTGAAAGTGCGGAGGTACCGGAGGTGGCGTGGAGCATCGGGGACGGCTTGTCGGGGCCCCCTGCACGGCGCAGCATCAGTCATACCCGCTGAGGCTCTGGTGTGTGTCTCTGACGGGACGGCGGGACGACACCAGGGAGCAAGGACAGAACAGGCTCCTGCCCAGCGGAGGTTGTATTTTTCACATCATTTTTTCATATACCAGCTGATTACTGCTATGGATTTGTGCTATACGAATTTCTTCCAAAACATACAGCCGTGAGTGACTCTTGTTTAGGTCTAACATATAACAGCCTATACATTTATACTTGTGTATACTGAGTGAACCCAGCACGGTTTAAAACCTTCCAGGTGTTGCTAATAAATAAGTCACGTGCAAGTAAGATTATTCATTAATTATGTTTTTATTCAATTGATTATGAAGTATTAATCTAGTGTACATTCAAATTGTCGTGACATTCTTATCATTGTTTTTTACTCCCGGGAGGTTGCTGTAACTTACATACATTTTATATAAATAAATGTTTTTTAATTGTCTGATTGTCAAGCGCCACTTGTTATTTATTATTAAGTAGGTACATGTATGTGTGAAATGTTCGTTGCAAATCAGACATTATAGGCCAAAGCACTGTCCCAGCATACTCTATAGGTTGAATGTTGTCCCACACCCAACCAGTGGTCCCGTGACCGCCGAGTGTATATAGAGGATGTCTCGTCCTCCTCCCTGTCTTCCCCAAATATAGTCAAGTGTCTGATTTGCAAAATGCATACATACTTGTGTCTAGGTCACCGATTATGGTATGAAATATTTTTTCTTATGTTAATAATTGATGGCAGTTATTGTTTACTGCCAAAGGGTGGACTGTCGAAGTCAAAAATATTACATAAAGAGAACATACAAACTACACACATTATGAGTCGCTATACTTGCAAATATGTGCAGCGAGCACAGCAATATATGGTAACACACGCATTTACACGGACATGCCACAGAGATGGATTCAACACTTATTTCATGCAGTACATAATTGTGGTGGTATCAAGTGCCAGACATCATGATGATTTAGAATTGTATATGATTGAGTGGTGTCATAATATGTGTATTATTTGAACGAAACAAGATAGACCGGTCATGTTTACTATTGAAGCAACCAGATTGATGTGTAGATTCATTTGATGCTTGTTGTGAAGTTGTGGGACATTGCAGCGGATAATTATGATTAAATGTATAAAAGCTAAAATCACTCTTATTAGGACAGTGGACAGGAAACTCAGGTTAGCCCTTTGGATGTCTTCAAGGCTGAACCTGAATAGCATATACAAAGGAACTGGTGACTCATCGTGAATCCCTCCCCCAAAAACTAGATAACACTTATTGATCACACAGGAGCTCCGTGGCTGTAAGGTCTGAGACGATGATGGACTTGCTGGCAGATCAGTTACTGTATTTATTTACAGAGAGAGAGAGACATAAGATGCATTGGAGGGAATGGTAATTGTATCGCTGGCCTGTAACTGAAACTGTATGTAATGGCATGTAACTGTATGTAACTCTATGTATTAACTGCTTACTGTGTGAGTTGTAATCATGTAACTATAGGTATACTGTACTGTGTAATATATATTGAATCCATATCCTTTTAATAACAAATATATACATCAATGAGCTTTGGAACTCAGATAATGTGTGGGTGTATTGTTTTCTCTTATGGGATGCAGTGTTTTGCGATGTATAGCGCACATTCATGGGATATGGTAATAAGAGGTGCAGGCATTTACAATATATATTAGAGCGGGAATTTTCAATATTTGTGAGAAATCAATTTGGCATTCACAGTATGCTGTGTGCATGTATGCTATGTACGTACGTACGTACGTACGTACGTATGCTGTTTGCATGTATGTATGCTTTGTCTGCATGCATGTATGCTACTGTACAGCGTGTGTGTTGTATGTCTATGTACTGTGTGCATGTGTCTATATATATATATATATATACACACACTGCTTGTGCAGTGTTCTGTATGTGATGGTATATTTTATATAAATATATATATATATACACACACACACACACACACATGAACACACGTATGGAAACCCCCCCATGAAAATCCTGCGTTTGCCACTGGGTGGAGGTTATGTTTAGCCTGCAGGGGGAGGGTTTGGGTTAGGCTGCGTGAAGGGGTGGGGGCCTAGGTTTAGGCTGTGGGGAGCAGAGTTAGGTTTAGGTACCACGGGGAGGGCTGGGCTGCTGGGGGGGTAGGGTTAGTTTTAGGCTGCGGGAAGGGGGGGTTAGGTTTATGCACCACCGTAGAGGGTTAGGATTAGGGTAAGGCAGGGTTAGGGTAGGGGGTTAGGGAGGGAGGGTTAGCATACTTACCCAACCCCTGTTGGGATTCCAACCACCAGCATTTCAGCCCCAACAGGTATAACCTTCGCTACCTGCACATGTGCAGTATGACTGTCGATTTCTGGAGCATGTTCAAATATTGTGCTCTGTGTTAGCAACATTACAGAGGGTGCTACAAGTATACATTATTAGCCCAGGGTGTCTGGAATCCTTGATCAGGCCTCACAGCACTCTAGAAAAGTATACAATAGGTTTATGCATGTCCATCAGCACTCCATCAGCTATCTGAGAACCCCCATCAATGAACCTACTGCACATCGAGTGTGCCAGCCATACATACATACATTCCTGGTGCTTTAGAAAAGGACTGTACTCAATATGAACATCCTCAGGTGCATAGATGAATTAGTGACTGCATCTGCGGGATCACAATTACCATTCTTAATAGCCTTTAGATCTGCCTGTGTGAGTGTAATATATACATACATACATACATACATACACACACACATACATACATACATACATACATACATACATACATACATACATATACATTGTGGTGAGTGGGCTTGTGTCTCACCACAATTACCCACATCTGTGGGATCAGCTCTCTTTACAAAACCTGCTCATTCTGCGCCTGCAGTGGAGATTTATAATTCCAGGCTTTTTGAGTTACACAGCTGCAGCGGGAGAAACAAGGTCTGGATTTTCCAGCTCACACAGAGACAGCAGAAAGTCAAGTGCAGGAGAGGGGATTAAAACTCTCAAACACCCACAGTGCATTGCACTAATGCCTATTAGGGGCCAGTGAGAAGGGATCAGTTTGCAGCGCTAAGGACTATGGACATTGGCCGTGCCGGAGAGCATGGCATATGTGTGGCTGCAAGCAACTACAGAGAACTGACGATGGAGAACAAGAAGTGCTAGGACTTTTTATTTTTCTCTTTGTACCTGTGTGACCAGGCCCAATCCTGAATATTCTCTGCACAGTGTCCGCTGCCAGTAAAGACACAGTGTTGTAACCGGAATACCTGCCTGCGAGTCCTTATTTCAAGTACCCATGTTCACATGTGAACAGAAGGACATGACATCACTTCCTGTCTAGAATTTTTTAAAGCAACTAGTTTATATATAAATAGACTTTAACAACAATTATTACTAAGATATTGTGTGTTATGTGGTTTAAAGGGAGCAAAATTAAAGCTTGAATTGAAGAAAGAACTAAACAGAGGAGAGAAAAAACGAGTATTGAAAAACGACGGTGGAACGCATTGCGTCACTTCCGCCTGCGGTGGAACGCATTGCGTCACTTCCGCTGGGAGAATAGTCTTGGCTGAAGTGTACAGGGATGCGGCGGCCCGTCATTTCCGGCCATCTGTAGCCAGTGGTAGGACGCTGGGTAAGGCGCATAGTCACTTCCGCCTCTTCTTGTAAACAGTAGGGCGTCACTTCCGGGTACGATTACAGTCCGTTGTGTTTCCGGTATTTGGCACGCACGGCCATCTTGATTATCCATTTCTCTTTGTAGCACATATTGGGGGTCATTCCGAGTTCGCTCGTTGCCGATTTTCGCTATACTGCGATTAGTTGCTTACTGCGCATGCGCAAGGTTTGAGAGTGCATGTGCTTAATTATTTTACACAAAAGTTAGGTATTTTACTCACGGCATAACTAAGCTTTTTCATCGTTCTGGTGATCGTAGTGTGATTGACAGGAAGTGGGTGTTTCTGGGCGGAAACTGGCCGTTTTCTGGGAGTGTGCGAAAAAACGCTGGCGTTTCTGGAAAAAACGCAGGAGTGTCTGAAGAAACGGGGGAGTGTCTGGGCGAATGCTGGGTGTGTTTGTGACGTCAAACCAGGACCGAAACTGACTGAACTGATCGCAATGTAGGAGTAAGTCTGGAGCTACTCAGAAACTGCTAAGAAATTTCTATTCGCAATTCTGCTAATCTTTCGTTCGCAATTCTGCTAAGCTAAGATACACTCCCAGAGGGCTTAGCGTGTGCAATGCTGCTAAAAGCAGCTAGCGAGCGAACAACTCGGAATGAGGGCCCTTGTTGCCAGTATCCTGGAACGCACATCAATTTTCAAATTAATAAATATTTGGATACATATTATAATCAGCTCTATGTGAACTAAGGGTGTGAATAAGGATATAAAAAAATTTAAATATAAAGTGCATATTTATGGTGTAGTGACCAAGGGTGCTTTTACATGGTGGTTATATGTAGATACTTATATTGATATAGTCAATGCAATAATATAGATTTAATATAGGTTTAAAAGAAGTGGATGGAAGTGGATAGATGAAAATATTAATTAAAATTATTTAGGTGTCCCATTAATTTATAAGGTTAAATTTATACAAGGTAAAATGAAGAAGACTTATAGAAAGGGTGCAATTTTGAATCCTTCGTTGAATCCAAGCGGTGCCATTGTTCTCAATTCAAAAATCCAGAACATTTCTTTCTTTGAAAGTTTATTCAAATGTCTCCGCCCCGCTCTCCAAGGTGCACGATTTCGATACCTTTGAAGGTGAGGTCCTTGGGGTTGGAGCCATGTTTTTCTTGGAAGAGTCTGTAAATAGCATGTGTAGATACTTTCTTTTTAATGTTTCTTACATGTTCTTGGATGCGTATTTTTAGACATCTCTTAGTTTTCCCGACGTACTTGAGGCCGCAAGTGCATTCTAGAAGATAGATGACCATAGTGGAGTTGCAGTTGATGAAATGCTTGATGGTATATTCACGTGAATCATCATTGTTAGAAAAGGTCTTCCGATTTTTATGGACCAATTTGCAGAAAATGCAGTTTCCACATTTGTAACTGCCCTGGCATTTCTTTGTTGAGGTTGATGTGCTGCATTTTAATAAACTGCAAATTGGTCCATAAAAATCGGAAGACCTTTTCTAACAATGATGATTCACGTGAGGGGTAGTGGAGGTGAGCAAAGTCCACAGGTGGACAGGCTGTATCACTGTGACTCCTTCAAACTGTGTGAAGCGGCACACTGATGTAGTGTAACCACCCCCCCTCCCACACACACACATGGACGTTTCCAGAATTAGCACTGCTGGAAAAGCTAGTGCAAAAATGTAGTGTAATATAGGAGTACTGCTGCAGGGTTCCTTTCATGCAGCACATACTCCAATACTCTGTATAAGAACCAAGCGAATCAATCTGTTATCCGACAGAACTAACGCCAAATGTTATGGTGATCACAGCACATGCAAGTAGTGTGCACATGTTTAGGATACTTCTTAATCCTACAGGGACTAATCCCAGGGAATAAATGAGAAAATCGCGTACACTAGGCATCATGTGCAGGCTGGTTTTCAGTTTACGTTTTTAGGTCATTCCTAACAGATATATAATTTTCTGGATAAAGCTTTCAGGTTTGTTGGTTCCGTTATTAGGCTTTGTGCAATAGACACGTTTTATGTGTTTACTAACATTTCATGCAAGTCTTCAATGAGACTGAAGGACAAGGTAATTACAGAGCTTTTTATAACACTGCATACACATGGGAGCTCTGCACTGTGCTCGTCGCCCTGTGCTTAGTCCTGCACTGGCTGCGGAACAATGGTGGTCATTCCGAGTTGTTCGCTCGTTATTTTTTTCTCGCAACGGAGCAATTAGTCGCTAATGCGCATGCGCAATGTCCGCACTGCGACTGCGCCAAGTAAATTTGCTATGCAGTTAGGTATTTTACTCACGGCATTACGAGGTTTTTTCTTCGTTCTGGTGATCGTAATGTTATTGACATGAAGTGGGTGTTTCTGGGCGGAAACTGGCCGTTTTATGGGAGTGTGTGAAAAAACGCTACCGTTTCTGGGAAAAACGCGGGAGTGGCCGGAGAAACGGAGGAGTGTCTGGGCGAACGCTGGGTGTGTTTGTGACGTCAAACCAGGAACGACAAGCACTGAACTGATCGCACTGGAAGAGTAAGTCTCGAGCTACTCAGAAACTGCACAGAGAAGTCTTTTCGCAATATTGCAAATCTTTTGTTCGCAATTTTGATAAGCTAAGATTCACTCCCAGTAGGCGGCGGCTTAGCGTGTGCAATGCTGCTAAAAGCAGCTTGCGAGCGAACAACTCGGAATGAGGGCCAATGTGTCTGTTTATAGAGCTGGTATTCTCCTTGTGTCAAACAATGACTGTAACCTCTCTCTTTAGTTTTTTTGACAACAATATTTTTATTTCACAATAAATGTCCAACATGTAAGTGTTATAGACAATAAAATATGAAAGGGTGGTCGTAAGAAATGACATGTAGGGCCAGCTCAGAGGTACACGTAATGACGATGGTCGTGTAGCTGAGGA
Organism: Pseudophryne corroboree; assembly: GCF_028390025.1. Taxonomy (NCBI): domain Eukaryota; kingdom Metazoa; phylum Chordata; class Amphibia; order Anura; family Myobatrachidae; genus Pseudophryne; species Pseudophryne corroboree. The sequence goes on from NC_086447.1 coordinate 278,920,947, forward strand.
ATTATTTGCAACTGCGCCTGCATAAAAATCCCTAAAACGCAGCGTTACACCGAGTGCACACACAAAGGTCTTGCTGCGATTGATTCAGATAGGTTTGGAATGGTGGGCAAAAAGTGACAGACGTTCCCGGGCGGTTACTACTAGTGCATGCAAAAATAGCCCAATCAGTGGTCGTGTCATTGGTGTGACTGTCAACACAAGTGGCTGCATTCCCAGACGTACAGCCGCGGGCATAGAAGGCTATGGTCAGATGGAGAGACAGCACCTGCCATAGAGCTTGCGCAAGCCTTGATGTATACAGACGCAACAATCAGTATTACAGCACGCACAGGCTCTAAAAGTTGCCATCTCAGTCCTTGTTCATTCGATGTACACATAGTAAGGAGTTTGTAAAGTTGCAGACAGACAACCGTCAATAGACGCTGCTGCGCTTTTGCGTGCGACCAGGCCCATAATCTGCAGGATTACTATACGTAAACTCTATGGAAGATTGTCATATATATAAGGTGTCCCTGCCATAAAAATATTACTATTATAAGTAAAAATATTGGTTTGTCACATGAACAAGAATGGGGCACCATGACTTGTCACTTGCATCCCTCCTCTAAAGCATCATTATGGCATATGGGGTCACTGTCATGATTGTAATGGAGCAGTGTCCAGTTACTAGATTTATACGTTGCTGCACTATGGACCTGATTCTGATTTGGAAGTAAAGCAAAAAAAAAAAGCAAGTAACTTGGGGGCAGATTTATTAAGCCTGGTAAAGTGATAAAGCACCAGCCAGTCAGCTCCTGTCATTTTTCAAACCCAGCCTGTAACATGGAAGTTAGGAGCTGATTGGCTGGTGCTTTATCACCTTCCACTTTATCACTTCACCAGGCTTAATAAATCTGCCCCTTGGTATCTGGAACAAACCATGTTGCCATGCAAGGGGAGCAAATACATTTATATTGTTTCTGTGCATGGTAAATACTGGCTGCTTTGCATATGTTAGACAGCTGTATTGTTTTACGCTGCAATTTAGATTTCAGTTTGGACACACACCACCCAAATCTAATTCTCTCTGCACATGTTACATTTGTTCCACATAAATTAAAACATGATTTGCCCAGGTGCACAGCTACTTGCTTTTTCCCCCTTTACTTCCAAATCAGAACCAGGCCCTATGACAGTCGATGGACCCCAACAATCGTGACAGTCCTGTGAAAGTCTGGATTCTTTGGATTATTGTGTACAATGCATGTTTAGTTAATCATTATGTGATATCAGTTGGATATATAAAATAAAATCGTTGTGCCTTCCTTGTATAATAACTTCTATACTGGCTGCTTAGGCTTGGGACCCATTGGAGGATCTCTTGGCAACATCAGTCTGAGCCTGGCATCTTATCTCTTTCAAAGACATAACACCTTAAAGCAGTGATTTTCAACCTTTTTCAACTTGCGGCACACTGAAAAGTTTTTAAAATTGCCAAGGCACACCATTGTCCCCCATGGGAAAAAAAACATGCACATTGCCCCCCATATAAAAACCATTATATTGACTGGCCCCCACAGAAAAAAACAATCACATTGCTCTCTATAGAAAAAAAATAACACACATTGTTGTCCCTGTCCCTCATCAGCTGGGGTTGTACAGTAAGACTCGCGCTGCTGTGCATTGAGCAGTGTGAGGGGGCAAGCTGGCTGGCGGGGGGACGGGCATGCAGGTGATCTGGCGGGCTCGCAGGAAGGCAACAGAGCATGTGTGACTCATGATGTCACGCTGCTGCGTCTCCATAGGTCACGGCTGCTGCATGCCTGAACCGCCTAGGAGAGCCCATCTATTTGAACACACCGCCCCTAGCCGTAAGCTTGTTTTCTAATCTGCCACCATTATCAGTGCTCAGGTGCACCAGCCTGATCCTTGCTGCAAGTAGCATTTCTGCCTACGTATAACTCTGCATTGCCCTTGTTACTATCGATTTGCACCCCTTCCGCTGCAAGTGGCCGAGTCCTGCATAATTGCCTGTCGTTTGACGTTTCATACTCACAGATTTGGAATACGCAAGATCCGTCCACAAAATTGACTTGTATCAGCTATGAAGTCTGTCTTTTCCAACATACTATTTATATTCTGTGGTAGGGAAGGCAAAATTCCTCTCACGTACTGTACTTTTTTCCTTCTGCAGCATTATACTAACATTACATGCAAATCCATTGCAACCTTACAGCAACCAGACATGTAAGCAATATTTGTTAATATTAAAAAACCTGGACTAATATAGGCCAGCAGTGTCTGCAAATGCACCTGTCACTCATTGCAGCCTATGGACCATGAATGACTGATGCCCCTTTATTACTGATATATATATAGGGGACATGGCACAGTAGTGCAGGATTGCAGGGTACTCCCAGGGTGCAAATGACACAGTAACCCCGGCACCCCCCTGTACACTGTGTGCGACTAATGTAACATCAGGCGGTGACAGAGCCCGGCCGTTGCAAAGGTGACCGGGCTGACTGGAAGACGTGTGGATCCCTGGCCGGGCTGGAATGCAGGAAGCCGGTCACGTGGTGCGCCGGACGCTTGTGTGTGTTACACAATGCCGGCTCCTCAGGCAGCACCTGACTCCTGTGTCATCCCTGTGTGTGTGCACTTGTCAGGCCAGGACTGCTGCAGAGCACGCTGCTACGTCTCCATAGGTCACGGCCGCGGCATGCCTGAGCCGCCTAGGAGAGTCCAGCGCTGCCCGGCCATTCTATTAAACTGAAGGCAGCTCTGACTCCGCTGACTCCACGGCACACTTGACAACCGCTGGCGGCACACTAGTGTGCCGCGGCACAGCGGTTGAAAAACGCTGCCTTAAAGGATCACAAAAACCCCAAAATATAAATGTTTAGATATGTACTATGAAAGTAAAATTTATGCTTTATTATATGGTTTCACTTTCTTAAAAAGCAAACCAGTACTCTCCTGTTCCATTCAGAGTCGGACTGGGCCACAGGGGTACTGGGGAAACCCCCTCCTCTAGGTATCAGGTTCCAGATTGCGCACTTGAATGATGCATTATGCACGACTATGGTATATTTTCTACAATGCCTTGCTGTTATTATTCTGGTGCATTATCATATATGCACTAGATGTATTTACTATATATATTTATCAAGGGGCCCAGACAATGCACTAATGGTTAGCTAAGCCTCTAAGCATGGGCCCCTTCCACTGCATTTTGCCGGTGGGCCCTTCATGCCCCAGTCCGACAGTGTTTCCATTACAGAGAGATGAAGGTCCTAACATCTCCGTGTAAAACAAGTCTACAAAACAGTCATTCACATTCTTACTGCTTAGAACCCCCCCTCCAAACATGTCAACCGGATACAGAGAAGTGAAAGAGATGATGATGGACATATTCAATAAAGTGTAAGATAATTTTCGTAATATAGTTTTCTTGCTGTTTGAACAAGAGTTCTTTAATACAGGTTGAGTATCCCTTATCCAAAATTCCAAATCACATATTTTTGGTTCCCCTACTGAGATAATGACACATGTGCATATATATTATATATCTATATATACACATAATATATAATATATATGTCATTATCTCGGTAGGGGACCCAAAAATGTGGGATTTTGAATTTTGGATAAGGGATACTCAACCTGTATATGCATTTTAGGTTCTAGACTCAGCTGTACGTTTTAGAGTCACACAAACAAATCAAATATTATGTAAACCTGCAAACTATAATTGAAATCCTCAAATTATGTAGGATGAGTATTCCAAATGACACAGTACAATGGCTCCTGGATATGAATAAAGAGTACAGTTTAGAGGACCCCTCTTGCAATAGATAGTGAAAGCTTAAGCTTGTAATATGTATTCATGCAGACAGAATCTTACCTGCTCTCTTAATCCTCTTTCTTTCCTTTAGCTGATATGGTTTGTGATCGTGTGATAGAGGAATTGCGTTTCCATCTTTGTCACACAAGACTCCCCGTGAATCCCCAACATTTGCCACTGTGAGCTCTTTGTCCGATAACAATGCGATTAAACATGTAGTACCTGCAAAGAAAAGCAGAACAGAATGCTCAGCCCATTACATTCAGAGACAAAGGGGTTTATTGAATGAGGTGCAATTCACAAAATCGCCAATTCCGACAATTTGTGTGTAAATTTTTTTTAAAGCTGAAGGCATTGCCTTAAAGAAAACTGACCAAAAATGGCTGATTTTATAAAATGACACCTCATTATTATTATTCTAATTATTGTTATTAGTAGCAGCAACAGTTTTAACATGACCCCGTACATTCCAACCCTCAGAAGCACATTGCAGTTTTTTATACAAGTGACAATTTAATAGGGCACAGAAGATGGATGCCGTTGTCGGCATGATACAATATAGGAGTTTTGCTTTTGTTTTTAGACCTTGTTATATGTCTTCTGACTGTGGGGGGATGGGGGAGGGGGGATGTCATGGGGTCATCATCATGCCTATTGCTTTTGATGCACTAAGCCAGCTCTTGTCCTTCTCTCGCTAGTGCACCTTCTGTCCTCTCCTGCCCAAAGAACATCCCTCCATTGCCATGCACCAGTGGTAGGCATGTGCTGCAGCAACTACAATCGGGACACATAACCTCCTGAATGTCCCAAAGTTGGGGCAAAATCAATAATTATGGGTTAAACTGACTTGTGTTCCTTTTCAAATACTGTATTGTCTGTCAGTCCTGCTCTATTGCTTCAAATATGCTGTCTAAATACAATACACTATACAACAGTGGTCAGCAAAACTGAAAGACATAAAAACATCAAAAGAACATCCAAAAACCAGTTTTATTCATACTACCTCCCAATTGTCCTGATTCCAGTGGGACAGTCCCATTATTCAGACACTGTCCCACCAACGGGCCGCACTTTTACATAAAAAAATAGGTGTATGAGGACATATCTATATATTCTCTTATCTTTTTAGCTTTACTTTGTGTATAAAACAAAAACAAACAAAAAACTAAGATTTCCTGCAGGACTTCAATGTAGGCGCCCAAGTTATTTATGTTGTCTCAGGAAGAGAAGTGTAACAGATTTTAGCTTGTTTAGACTCCTACAATAATAAATGGTAACTCATAATGCTCAGAGACATCTATTCATTTACTCTATCCTATGGGATATTACTGCTTAGTTATCTAATGCTTTTTGCTTTAGTGAATATCAATAGCTGCTGGCCTAGATAAGAGGTAAAGAGAAACACAAGTGACTCAAAAGAAGCCCGAGGCGGCAACGAGACGCAGACAAAACATTGAATGTTGGTAGAAATGTGGGTTGGTAAAATATACTAGTACACAGACGATTATGTTCTGCTTGTGGGTGCTACACAGAGATATATAACACTGCAGAAAGCCTGAAATAGCACGAAATATGATTCTAAGACCATCAACATAGTTTATTTTGGACACCAGGAGAACAGAGAATCTCCTGTTAATAATTTACACTCTATCTCTTTGTTGTAGTGGCCCTGCCTCTTGCAGCTGCTGATCTTATTATTTGGAAGCCATGCATTGTGCCTGCATCAGTAAATCAAGCCCCCAGCACATGTCCTACTGGCAGCCCTGCAACGCCAATCTCTCACGGACTCTTTTCTTTAACAGATGATCATTTTCCCAGGTGCAATGCATATCTTTTTCAGGTTAACATATTTGTGTGCCTTCGGTTTTTACTATGACAGTAAACGTGTATCTGCTTCTGTTGGCCTCAAGTTACTTAAAATGTGTTAAATCGCTTTTTATACGCTCTAAAATATTTTTCACAGAGATTAAATAGGAGCACATATGTTTGGACTAAGCTCATCTCAGATTGCGGGTTTTGGATGAGGCAATACCAGGACATCTGAATTTGTTTTGGTAAAGTAGTGTCCTCCAGGCAGAGAGAAAAGTGCTGTTTATGTCAACTGAATTTAAATTGCAAACATGCATAAATGTATCCAATAAATGCAGGACTGAACAATCCCTGATTTGGAGAGACTGTAAATGTGTCCCTTTTGGTCTGATCTCTGATGTATAGTCTAAAATGGGGTAAATTAATTCCACAGCTAACCTCTCATAGGTTCCTATACTGAATCTGACACAAAAACAGAATGCCGATTCATTCTCCAAACATTACTAATCAGAATAATTGTATTCTGGGACACCTTGGGGTGTACCATGACCTGGATTTGAACCTTTAGAATGTTACGGAGCTACCGGATGATGAGGTCAAATGGACGCAGTGGATAGGCCCATATGTTTGGCCAAAATTATGCAAATAATCTCACTTTTACTTGCTGTTAAATTGCAAAATGTATTACAATTATTCTGTTTAGTAATATTTGGAGAGTGCACCTGCAATTTTTTTTTCTGCATGTAATACTACAAGTCTCAGCATGATAGCATTTCTTACTATGTTTAGTTAGGGTGTGCAGTCCAGGGCCCCCTACCTATGTATTCTATATTGTGTATATGTATGTACATTTGAAGATGGAAACTCCTTCAGACTGCCTTGGGACCCCTTTCACCTGCTCCTGGGTGTTTTTAATTAGGAACCCTTGCATTTGCAGACCGCATATTGAACAAGGTCCTATTAATGGTAAAACCTGAATAAATATATATAGTATGTCAGTAATGGAGATGAGTTTGGGGCATAGGACCCCTTTGGTTTATGTGGCCGGGCCGCTTCAGGGCATCACAATGTAACACTCAATTTAGCACTTTACAGCACCCTTTTTTTTAGCAATGTAACACTTTTGACACAATAATAATAATAATAATAATAATAATAATAATAATAATAATCTTACACCCATGTAACACTCTTAACACAGCAGATGCTTTTTACTTATCTATCACTCTCTAACACTTTACTTTCTATCTCTAGCCAGCGTGGTACCTTGGGGCAGTTTGGTTGGGCCGGACTGGGGGTGTCCCACATCATGGACTTGAACCTTTAGAGGGTTAGGGACCTACCTGATTATGAGGTCACCTGTACCCAGTGGTTAGGTTCATACTTTTGGCCAAAATTGTGCAAAGAACCTCACTTTTACTTGATACTGCAAAATGTTTTATAATTATTCTGATTAATAATGCTTAGAGAGTGCACCTGCATTTTTTTTCTGTGTGTGGCACAAGTCTCAGCATGGTATCACCTCTCATTATGTTTAGTCCAGGGCAGTCCAGGGTCCCCTACCTATAGGTTCCTTTATATTAGAGTTGTGCGGCGGACACTTTTCGGGTTTTGGATCTGGATCTCCGTTCGTGTAACCCAAAACATAAAAACAGCTAAAATCAGAGAATTTGGTTTTTTTTTTTATCTTATGGTATTATTAAACTTAATAACATTCATTTCCACTCATTTCCAGTCTATTCTGAACACCTCACAACTTTTAGGCCAAAAGGTTGCACCGAGGTCGCTGGATGACTAAGCTAAGCGACACAAGTGGGCGGCACAAACATTTGGCCCATCTAGGAGTGGCACTGCAGTGGCAGACAAGATGGCAGCTTTAGAAACTAGGCCCCAGAGAGCACATAATGAATAGAAAAAAAAGAGGTGCAAGATGGAATTGCGTTTGGGCCCTCCCACCCACCCTTATGTTGTATAAACAGGACATGCACACTTTAACAAACCAATCATTTCAGTGACAGGGTCTGCCACACGACTGTGGCTGAAATTATTGTTTTGTTTGGGCCCCCACCAAAAAAGAAGCAATTAATCCCCCCACCAAAAAAGAAGCAATTAATCTCTCCTTGCACAAACTGGCTCTACAGAGGCAAGATGTCGTCCTCATCCTCCAATTCCTCACCCCTTTCAGGGTTTACATCCTCATCCTCTCAGAGTATTAATTCGTCCCCACTGGAATCCACTATCACAGGTTCCTGTGTACTTTCTCGAGGCAATTGCTGGTGAAGGTCTTCCCGGAGGGATTTATTATTTATTTTGATGAACATCACCTTCATCACCTTCTCCACATTTTGTGGAAGTAACCTGACAAAGGTTACTGGCTGCACTAAACACTATTTCAGAGTACACACTGGAGGGGGGGGGGCAACTTAGGTAAAATAAAGCCAGTTTGTGCAAGGGCCTCCAAATTGCCTTTTTTTCCTGCCAGTATGCATACGGACTGTCTGACATGCCTACTTGGATGCTATCACCGATATAATCCTCCACCATTCTTTCAACGGTAACAGCATCATACGCAGTGACAGTAGACATGTCAGTAATTGTTGGCAGGTCCTTCAGTCTGGACCAGATGTCAACTCGTGCTCCAGAATGCCCTGCATCACCGTCAGCGGGTGGGCTAGGAAATGTTATTCTTTTCCTCGCAGCCCCAGTTGCGGGAGAAAATGAAGGAGCTGTTGACGGGCCACGTTCCGCTTGAGTTGACAATTTTCTCAACAGCAACCGGAAAGAAAGATACTACGTAGGCTTTAAACCTAGGATCGAGCACGGTGGCAAAAATGTAGTGCTCCTGGCAAAGCGAATGAAGGGTTATCCACAAGTCCCACATACTTAGCGGAATCGCTCCATCTTAGCTCCTCCTTCAATTTCTCCAGCTGCTACTGCAAAAGCCTAATGAGGGGAATAACCTGACTCAATCTGGCAGTGTCTGAACTGACTTTATGTGTGGCAAGTTCAAAGGGTTGGAGAACCTTGCACAACACGGAAATCATTCCCCACTGCGCTTGAGTCAGGTGCAATCCTCCTCCTTTGCCTATCTCATAGGTGGATGTATAAGCTTGAATGGCCTTTTGCTGCTCCTCCATCCTCTGAAGCATATAGAGTGTTGAATTCCAACTCGTTACCACCTCTTGCTTCAGGTGATGGCAGGGTAGGTTCAGGAGTGTTTGCTGGTGCTCCAGTCTTCAGCACGCAGTCGTTGAATGTCAAAAGTGGGCCGCAATTTTTCTGGCCACCGACAGCATCTCCTGCACACCCATTGTTTTTATAAAAATTCTGCACCACCAAATTAATTGTATGTGCAAAACATGGGACGTGCTGGAATTTGCCCAGATAATATTGGTGGTGTTGTCAAATATCGCAAATCCCCAGGAGAGTCTAAGTGGCATAAGCCATTGTGTGATGATGTCCCTCAGTTTCCATAAGCGGTGTGCCTCTTATGGAAACCAGTGATACACAGCATAGCCTGCCTAGGTACAAGTTGACGTTTGTGAGATGTTGCTGCTGGTTCCGCTGCTATTGTTGCTGCAGAAAGCAATACATCTACCCAGTGGGCTGTCACAGTCATGTAGTCCTTAGTTTGCCCTGCTCCACTTGTCCACATGTCCGTGGTTAAGTGGACAGTGGGTACAACCGCATTTTTCAGGACACTGAGGACACTTTTCTTAATGTCCCTGTACAGTCCGGGAATCGCTTGTCTAGTGAAGTGGTATCTAGACGGGATTTGGTACCGGGGACACAATACGTCCATCAACTGTCTAAATCCCATTGCACTAATTGCGGATACCGGATGCACGTCTAACACCAGCATAGTTGTTATGGCCTCAGTAATCCGCTTTGCAACAGGGTGACTGCTGTCATATTTCATCTTAATTGCCAAGGACTGTTGGACAATCAACTGCTTAGTTGAAGTAGTACAAGTGGTCTTCCGACTTCCTCTCTGGGATGACGATCGACTCCCAGCAGCAACAGCAGCCATACCACTCAAGGATACTCGGGAGGAATCCTGGATAGGAGAGGACTCGTCAGTCCTGCCAGTGACATGGCCTGCAGGACTACTTATGTTCCTGACTGAGGCGGAAAGTGACGTTGAGGGAGTTGGTGGTGTGGATTGCATGATCAGGAAAAATAAGAATTTACTTACCGATAATTCTATTTCTCATAGTCCGTAGTGGATGCTGGGAACTCCGTAAGGACCATGGGGAATAGCGGCTCCGCAGGAGACTGGGCACAAAAAGTAAAAGCTTTAGACTAGCTGGTGTGCACTGGCTCCTCCCCCTATGACCCTCCTCCAAGCTTCAGTTAAGATACTGTGCCCGGACGAGCGTACATAATAAGGAAGGATCTTGAATCCCGGGTAAGACTCATACCAGCCACACCAATCACACCGTACAACTCGTGATCTGAACCCAGTTAACAGTATGATAACCGTAGGAGCCTCTGAAAAGATGGCTTCCAACAATAAACAACCCGATTTGTTTGTAACAATAACTATATACAAGTATTGCAGACAATCCGCACTTGGGATGGGCGCCCAGCATCCACTACGGACTATGAGAAATAGAATTATCGGTAAGTAAATTCTTATTTTCTCTGACGTCCTAGTGGATGCTGGGAACTCCGTAAGGACCATGGGGATTATACCAAAGCTCCCAAACGGGCGGGAGAGTGCGGATGACTCTGCAGCACCGAATGAGAGAACTCCAGGTCCTCCTCAGCCAGGGTATCAAATTTGTAGAATTTAGCAAACGTGTTTGCCCCTGACCAAGTAGCTGCTCGGCAAAGTTGTAAAGCCGAGACCCCTCGGGCAGCCGCCCAAGATGAGCCCACCTTCCTTGTGGAATGGGCTTTTACAGATTTTGGCTGTGGCAGGCCTGCCACAGAATGTGCAAGTTGAATTGTACTACAAATCCAACGAGCAATCGTCTGCTTAGAAGTAGGAGCACCCAGCTTGTTGGGTGCATACAGTATAAACAGCGAGTCAGATTTTCTGACTCCAGCCGTCCTGGAAACATATATTTTCAGGGCCCTGACTACGTCCAGCAACTTGGAGTCCTCCAAGTCCCTAGTAGCCACAGGTACCACAATAGGTTGATTCATGTGAAACGCTGAAACCACCTTAGGGAGAAATTGAGGACGAGTCCTCAATTCCGCCCTATCCGAATGAAATATCAGGTAAGGGCTTTTATAGGATAAAGCCGCCAATTCTGATACTCTCCTGGCTGAAGCCAGGGCCAACAGCATTACCACTTTCCATGTGAGATATTTCAAATCCACTGTGGCAAGTGGTTCAAACCAATGTGATTTTAGGAACCCTAAAACTACATTGAGATCCCAAGGTGCCACTGGAGGCACAAAAGGAGGCTGTATATGCAGTACCCCTTTGACAAACGTCTGAACTTCAGGCACTGAAGCCAGTTCTTTCTGGAAGAAGATCGACAGGGCCGAGATTTGAACCTTAATGGATCCTAATTTTAGGCCCATAGACAATCCTGTTTGCAGGAAATGTAGGAAACGACCCAGTTGAAATTCCTCCGTAGGGGCCTTCTTGGCCTCACACCACGCAACATATTTTCGCCAAATGCGATGATAATGTTTTGCAGTTACATCCTTCCTGGCCTTGATCAGGGTAGGGATGACTTCATCTGGAATGCCTTTTTCCTTCAGGATCCGGCGTTCAACCGCCATGCCGTCAAACGCAGCCGCGGTAAGTCTTGGAACAGACAAGGTCCCTGCTGGAGCAGGTCCTTCCTTAGAGGTAGAGGCCACGGGTCCTCCGTGAGCATCTCTTGCAGCTCCGGGTACCAAGTTCTTCTTGGCCAATCCGGAGCCACGAGTATCGTTCTTACTCCTCTCCTTCTTATGATTCTCAGTACTTTTGGTATGAGAGGAAGAGGAGGGAACACATATACCGACTGGAACACCCACGGAGTTACCAGAGCGTCCACCGCTATTGCCTGAGGGTCCCTTGACCTGGCGCAATATCTGTCCAGTTTCTTGTTGAGACGGGACGCCATCATGTCCACCTTTGGTTTTTCCCAACGGTTTACAATCACTTGGAAGACTTCTGGATGAAGTCCCCACTCCCCCGGGTGGAGGTCGTGTCTGCTGAGGAAGTCTGCTTCCCAGTTGTCCACTCCCGGAATGAACACTGCTGACAGTGCTATCACATGATTTTCCGCCCAGCGGAGAATCCTTGCAGCTTCTGCCATTGCCCTCCTGCTTCTTGTGCCGCCCTGTCTGTTTACGTGGGCGACAGCCGTGATGTTGTCCGACTGGATCAATACCGGTTGACCCTGAAGCAGAGGCCTTGCTTGACTTAGGGCATTGTAAATGGCCCTTAGCTCTAGGATATTTATGTGAAGAGACGTTTCCATGCTTGACCACAAGCCCTGGAAATTTCTTCCCTGTGTGACTGCTCCCCAGCCTCTCAGGCTGGCATCCGTGGTTACCAGCATCCAATCCTGAATGCCGAATCTGCGGCCCTCTAGAAGATGAGCCTTCTGTAACCACCACAGGAGAGATACCCTTGTCCTTGGAGATAGGGTTATCCGCTGATGCATCTGAAGATGCGATCCGGACCATTTGTCCAGCAGATCCCACTGAAAAGTTCTTGCATGGAATCTTCCGAATGGAATCGCTTCGTAAGAAGCCACCATTTTTCCCAGGACTCTCGTGCACTGATGCACTGACACTTGTCCTGGTTTTAGGAGGTTCCTGACTAGCTCGGATAACTCCCTGGCCTTCTCCTCCGGGAGAAACACCTTTTTCTGGACTGTGTCCAGAATCATCCCTAGGAACAGTAGACGTGTTGTTGGAATCAGCTGTGATTTTGGGATATTTAGAATCCACCCGTGCTGACGTAGCACTACCTGAGATAGTGCTACTCCGACCTCTAACTGTTCCCTGGACCTTGCCCTTATCAGGAGATCGTCCAAGTAAGGGATAATTAATACGCCTTTTCTTCGAAGAAGAATCATCATTTCGGCCATTACCTTGGTAAAGACCCGTGGTGCCGTGGACAATCCAAACGGCAGCGTCTGAAACTGATAATGACAGTTTTGTATCACAAACCTGAGGTACCCTTGGTGAGAAGGGTAGATTGGGACATGGAGATAAGCATCCTTGATGTCTAGAGATACCATATAGTCCCCTTCTTCCAGGTTCGCTATCACTGCTCTGAGTGACTCCATCTTGAATTTGAACCTTTTTATGTAAGTGTTCAAAGATTTTAGATTTAAAATTGGTCTCACCGAGCCGTCCGGCTTCGGTACCACAAACAGCGTGGAATAATACCCCTTTCCCTGTTGTAGGAGGGGTACCTTGATTATCACCTGCTGGGAATACAGCTTGTGAATAGCTTCCAATACTGCCTCCCTGTCGGAGGGAGACGTTGGTAGAGCAGACTTCAGGAACCGGCGAGGGGGAGACGTCTCGAATTCCAATTTGTACCCCTGTGATACTACCTGCAGGATCCAGGGGTCCACTTGCGAGTGAGCCCACTGCGCGCTGAAATTCTTGAGACGGCCCCCCACCGTGCCCGAGTCTGCTTGCAGAGCCCCAGCGTCATGCTGAGGACTTGGCAGAAGCGGGGGAGGGCTTCTGCTCCTGGGAAGAGGCTGCATGGTGCAGTCTTTTTCCCCTTCCTCTGCCCCGGGGCAGGAACGAGCGGCCTTTTTCCCTCTTGCCCTTATAGGGACAAAAGGACTGGGTTTGAAAAGACGGTGTCTTTTTCTGCTGAGAGGTGACCTGGGGTAAAAAGGTGGATTTTCCAGCCGTTGCCGTGGCCACCAGGTCCGATAGACCGACCCCAAATAACTCCTCCCCTTTATACGGCAATACTTCCATATGTCGTTTGGAATCCGCATCACCTGACCACTGTCGCGTCCATAACGTTCTTCTGGCAGAAATGGACATCGCACTTACTCTAGATGCCAGGGTGCAAATATCCCTCTGTGCATCTCGCATATATAGTAATGCATCCTTTAAATGCTCTATAGTTAATAATATACTGTCCCTATCCAGGGTATCAATATTTTCAGTCAGGGAATCCGACCAAGCCACTCCAGCGCTGCACATCCAGGCTGAGGCGATCGCTGGTCGCAGTATAACACCGGTATGTGTGTATATACCTTTTAAGATATTTTCCAGCCTTCTATCAGCTGGTTCCTTGAGAGCGGCCGTATCAGGAGACGGTAACGCCACTTGTTTTGATAAGCGTGTGAGCGCCTTATCTACCCTAGGGGGTGTTTCCCAACGTGCCCTAACCTCTGGCGGGAAAGGGTATAGTGCCAATAATTTATTAGAAATCAGCAGTTTTTTATCGGGGGAAACCCACGCTTTATCACACACCTCATTTAATTCATCTGACTCAGGAAAAACCACTGGTAGTTTTTTCACACCCCACATAATACCCTTTTTTGTGGTACTTGTAGTGTCAGAAATGTTCAATGCCTCCTTCATTGCCGTGATCATGTAACGTGTGGCCCTACTGGACATTACGTTTGTCTCGTCACCGTCGACACTGGATTCAGTATCCGTGTCAGGGTCTGTGTCGACCATCTGAGGTAACGGGCGTTTTAGCGCCCCTGACGGTGTCTGAGACGCCTGAACAGGCACTAATTGATTTGTCGGCTGTCTCATGTCGTCAACAGTTTTTTGCAAAGTGCTGACATTGTCACGTAATTCTTTAATTACTACCATCCAGTCAGGTGTCGACTCCCTAGGGGGTGACATCACTAACACAGGCAATTGCTCTGCTTCCACATCATTTTCCTCCTCATACATGTCGACACAATCGTACCGACACCCAGCACATACACAGGGAATGCTCTGATAGAGGACAGGACCCCACTAGCCCTTTGGGGAGACAGAGGGAGAGTTTGCCAGCACACACCAGAGCGCTATATATATACAGGGATAACCTTATATAAGTGTTACTCCCTGTTATAGCTGCTGTATTTATATATTAGCTGCCAATAGTGCCCCCCTCTCTGTTTTACCCTGTTTCTGTAGTGCAGGACTGCAGGGGAGAGTCAGGGAGCCGTCCTTCCAGCGGAGCTGTGAAAGAAAATGGCGCTTGTGTGCTGAGAAGAAAGGCTCCGCCCCCTTCACGGCGGCCTTTTCTCCCGCTTTTTTCAGGAAACTGGCAGGGGATAAATGCATCCATATAGCCCAGGAGCTATATGTGATGCATTTTTTTTTAGCCATATAAGGTTTTTATATCGTTTTTATTGCGTCTCAGGGCGCTCCCCCCCAGCGCCCTGCACCCTCAGTGACCGGAGTGTGAAGTGTGCTGAGAGCAATGGCGCACAGCTGCAGTGCTGTGCGCTACCTTATTTGAAGACAGAAACGTCTTCTGCCGCCGCTTTCTCCGGACCTCTTCGCTCTTCTGGCTCTGTAAGGGGGCCGGCGGCGCGGCTCCGGGACCCATCCAGGCTGAACCTGTGATCGTCCCTCTGGAGCTAATGTCCAGTAGCCAAGAAGCCCAATCCACTCTGCAGTCAGGTGAGTTCGCTTCTTCTCCCCTTAGTCCCACGATGCAGTGAGCCTGTTGCCAGCAGGACTCACTGAAAATAAAAAACCTATTTAAACTTTTACTTCTAAGCAGCTCAGGAGAGCCACCTAGCTTGCACCCTTCTCGTTCGGGCACAAAAATCTAACTGAGGCTTGGAGGAGGGTCATAGGGGGAGGAGCCAGTGCACACCAGCTAGTCTAAAGCTTTTACTTTTTGTGCCCAGTCTCCTGCGGAGCCGCTATTCCCCATGGTCCTTACGGAGTTCCCAGCATCCACTAGGACGTCAGAGAAAAGGGATTTAAGTGTCAGTGGACTGCTTACGCTCTTACCCAAAGTTTCTGAACTTGACAATGACTTATGATGAATGCGTCGCAGGTGACATATAAGGGAGGATGTTCCTAGGTGGTTAATGTCCTTGCCCCTACTTATTATGGATTGACAAAGGCAACACACGGCTTGACACCTGCTGTCAGGATTTGTGGAGAAATAATTCCACACACCGAAGAGGTGGCTTTTTTGGTATTTTGCCCAGGCATGACAATGGGCTTTTTCATCCCATGGACAACAACTGTCTCCATGGTGCCTTATTCAAACAAACCACATCACCATCATAATCCTCATCGTCCACTTCCTCCTCAGCGCCAGCTACACCAATATCCTTCTCATCCTTGTGTACTTCTACAGTGACATCCTCAATCTCAAAATCAGCAACTGGACTGGTGGAGCTCCTCCCAGCACTTGCAGGGGGCATGCAAATGATGGTAGGAGACTCCTTTCCGTACAGTCTTGGGAAGGTCAAGCCTAGACATTGCAACCACGGACACACTTAGATTCTCCTTGGGGATTTGTGATATTGCACAGTTGGTTTTTCTGGTGCTTTAACAAGATTAATTTTTCTTATTTTTCGAGAGGAAGGAGGGCTTCCATCCTCATGAGAAGCTGAACCATCAGTCATGAACATAGGCCAAGGTCTTAGCCTTTCCTTGTCACTTGGTGTCGTGAATGGCATATTGCCAATTTTACGTTTCTCATCAGATAATTTCTTTTTTTTTCTGTTTATTAATTTTTGCTCCTTGGACTACTTATGTTCCTGACTGAGGAGGAAAGTGACGTTGAGGGAGTTGGTGGTGTGGATTGCATGAGCAGGAAAAAGGGATTTAAGTGTCAGTGGACTGCTTACGCTCTTACCCAAAGTTTCTGAACTTGACAATGACTTATGATGAATGCGTCGCAGGTGACATATAAGGGAGGATGTTCCTAGGTGGTTAATGTCCTTGCCCCTACTTATTATGGATTGACAAAGGCAACACACGGCTTGACACCTGCTGTCAGGATTTGTGGAGAAATAATTCCACACACCGAAGAGGTGGCTTTTTTGGTATTTTGCCCAGGCATGACAATGGGCTTTTTCATCCCATGGACAACAACTGTCTCCATGGTGCCTTATTCAAACAAACCACATCACCATCATAATCCTCATCGTCCACTTCCTCCTCAGCGCCAGCTACACCAATATCCTTCTCATCCTTGTGTACTTCTACAGTGACATCCTCAATCTCAAAATCAGCAACTGGACTGGTGGAGCTCCTCCCAGCACTTGCAGGGGGCATGCAAATGATGGTAAGAGACTCCTTTCCGTACAGTCTTGGGAAGGTCAAGCCTAGACATTGCAACCACGGACACACATAGATTCTCCTTGGGGATTTGTGATATTGCACAGTTGGTTTTTCTGGTGCTTTAACAAGATTCATTTTTCTTATTTTTCGAGAGGAAGGAGGGCTTCCATCCTCATAAGAAGCTGAACCATCAGTCATGAACATAGGCCAAGGTCTTAGCCTTTCCTTGTCACTTGGTGTCGTGAATGGCATATTGCCAATTTTACGTTTCTCATCAGATAATTTCTTTTTTTTCTGTTTATTAATTTTTGCTCCTTGGATTTTACACGACCTCTGTGACATTGGGCATTGGCCTTAGCAGACGCCGTTGATGGAATTGCATCATAAATTTCATGACTAGTGGCAGCAGCAGCAGCTTCAGCACTAGTACTAGGAATTGGAAGTGATTCCTGATCTTCCACTATTTTTTCCTCCAAATGTTTGTCCTCCTTTTCACAGGACATCACCCCTTTATTATTACAGCACACAGAACAGTGCTCCTTTCTTTTCACAGCACCCCTGTAATTGTACAGTATACAAGACAGGGCCAGTGTAATTTTATTTTAACAACAACATCCCTGTATTTGGACCAGTGTACTTTTATTTTAAAAGCAGCCCTGTATTTTTACAGCATACAGGACCAGTGTACTTTTATTTTAACAACAGCACCCCTATATTTTTACAGCATACAGGACCAGTGTAATTGTATTTTAACAACAGCACCCCTGCATTTGGGCCTGTGTACTTTTATTTTAACAACAGCACCCTGTATTTTTACAGCATGCAGGACCAGTGTACTTTTATTTTAACAACAGCACCCCTGTATTTTTACAAGACAGGGCTAGTGTACTTTTATTTTAACAACAGCACTCCTGTATTTTTACAGCATACAAGACAGGGCCAGTGTACATTTAGTTTCACTGCACCCCTGAATTTTTACAGCATACAAGTCAGGGCCAGTGTACATTTAGTTTCACTGTACTCCTGAATTTTTACAGCATACAAGACAGGGCCAGTGTACATTTATTTTCACTGCACCGTTGAATTTTTACAGCATACAAGACAGGGCCAGTGTACATTTATTTTCACTGTACCCTTGAATTTTTACAGCATACAAGACAGGGCCAGTGTACTGTACATTTATTTTCAATGCACCCCTGAATTTTCACAGCATACAGGAGGACAGTGCCCCTGCCCCCTGTATAGCACATTGACAGCCAGCACAGCAACACCCATGTACAGCTGCAGCACCCCTAACAGCAGATGAAACACCAGTGACAGCCAGGACAGCACCCCTAACATCACTGGGACACCACAGTGACAAGACAGCACCCCTAGAGAGCACACACTGACCCCACCCGACGCCACCACCCACAGAGAGAGACAGAGGTCTGTCTCCCTCACTCTCCAAGTCCGGAGTGAAAATGGCGGTGACATGCAGCTCTTTATATGTAATCCAAAACCCACGATAATCTGACAGCGGGATTATGACGTTTTGCCTTGTTCTGGTTTCCGAGTCTGGCGGGAAATCCCGAGCCAGACTCGGTTCCCGACTCGGAACGTGAAGTTCTGGGGAAAGTTCGGTTCTCTGAGAACCAAACCTGCTCATCTCTACTTTATATATAATTTCATTTGTATACATTTCCATTATTTAGTGCTCTGTAGAAATTCTGTTATCTGGAGGTCTGCTGAGGTGCATGCTCAGGTGCACTTCTGCTGGACGGTGCTGTGAGCATCATCTCTCAGGCTGGGGAGGCAGGGAGTACATGGTTTGTCATTATTTGCAGGAGAGTTTGGCTAGTTAAAGATGCGATTACCACTCTGCGTCAATCTGAGGAGTGCACCAGTAATAACTAAAACAGAGATATTGGGTTACACTTCTAAATCGGTACCTATTTTTGCCTCACTGCAATACTAAAATGTTTTTGTAACAAAACTAAGTCTCCCAGTTTGGGAATTGAAAATATTAGGATGTATAATTAGCTTTAAGGCCTTATACCTTATGACCTCCATCTGTGCTTCTCATAGCAACAACAGTTTCATCACTGGTCCTTCTCTTCTAAGTTAATTGTGTTATGTTTTAACTACAAATGCTTTATTATTGCTACTAATAGGATATTAATAATCAATAGGTACATTTTTTTTAAATATAGCACTTACTGCATATTATAGAATGGCATTTAAAAAGCAATTCCATAATTGGCCAGTTATTACTTCTATACTTCAGGAGCAGAAGCCAGTGACTAGAGCCACTAGTTCTGTTTGCTAGTTATACAATGGCTCTAGAGAAATAAACTGCCTAAACCTATTAAGCATATAAATACGTGTGCTAATAATGGTGATTTGTTTTTTTATTGCTATTATTGCAGCAATTTATCATTAAAATCTGTCCAGAGAAAATCCTGTCCGAAGTGGTAAAAAGTTTACTATTAAGAGAAGAAATAACAATCATAGAAGTTTAGTGTAAATGGGATGTACGGTCCTGGATGTACTGTATGAGCTTCATGTCACATACAGGTGGGGTTGGCCTCACAATTTTCAAACATCAGTTTGACTCAACCATTATCCATGCTCTTCCCAATGTTTAAATGGCTTTACTCCTGCCTTTATAGTTCTCTAATATCCCCAATACCACGATGCACTGCAGGTATTTCATGTTGAACATTGCCCTCATGTTAATGAGTACACAAACTGCCTGCCTCGTCAAGACTCATCTCCTGAGATTTGCTGTTAATATTAACACTTGGATGATCTGATTGTCCCACCAGACTGATAACAAGCAGGTGCTCTGGCGCTAGTCACACGCACACTTCTTTATGAAGGACAACCTTCTATTGGCAAAGTGATTACATCAGTATTGACTGGAATCACTTGCTGGTAACAAAACACCTGAACAAAGCAGGAACATTAATGATCATTCATTCTCAATGACCTTGCCCAATAGTATACATGTGGTGCAAAAAAAGCAATACTATTTGCATTAACGGTCATACAGTATATTGCCTTTCCAACGTTCCCATATATCATAGCAATATCACACTGTCTTCATGTGTGAAAGTCTGCTGTTACTAATGATATAATAATGGGCTTTGGGGGTCATTCTGACCTGATCGCACGCTGCCGTGTTTTGCAGCGCAGCGATCAGGTCACTACTGCGCATGCGTATGCACCGCAATGCACAGGTGCATCGTATGGGTACAAAGCTGATCGTTGCTGTGTGATGGATTTAACCAAGAATCCATTTGCACAGCCGATCGCAAGAAGACTGACAGGAAGACGGCATTTATGGGTATCAACTGACCATTTTCAGGGAGTGGTTGGAAAAACGCAGGCGTGTCCAAGCGTTTGCAGGGTGAGTGTCTGACATCAATTCCGGGATTGATTGACAAAGCCCCAAAGATATGAGGAAGAGTGCAAAAAAAAAAAGTAACAATCTCACTTGCAGAATGTCCAACAATAGATGGTGATTTCAAAGACAAAATGTATTAAATGTATAAAAACATAGGGTATAGGTGTCCGAACCATATAGATGGAAACATAGCAGTTAGTGAAGAAGATGGAAACTGGGTATAGACTTCAGTAAACATGCATACAGACTGCCGTACCCCAATAATAAATAATACACTCCTTTCTACTGAAGTCTATACTTGTGTTCCAATTTCTTAAGTAATGGCTATGTTTCCACAGAAATGGTAAGGCCACCTATACCCTATGTTTTTATAAATACATTTTGTCTTTGACATCTTTATACTACAATTGGATCTCTCACTTATTATACTATATACACATGAGATGGCCAAGACTCATCAACTCCACTCTCCATGGGTAGTCAATGGAGTTTTAAAGAAACCTGTATGTGCTTAGCGCCAACTTTGTTGAAGTAAGCATACATGTAAGTCTACACAGTGCTTATCATCCATCAGGTTTCAGGTGTTTAGAACAGAATCCTGGAATCTTGAGCACCTGAACAGGACTGTTTCTACGACTTTCCTTTAAACGGTCACGTGTGGAACTCGTGTTTTTTTGCAATATTACCCTATTGTATTGTTTCATGTTTTTTGTTTACATATATGGAGGATTTAATTAGAAGTAAGAGAGAATTACATCACCATCTATTGCTGGATAATCCGAAGCACAAGTGAGATTACTTTTTTTGCATTTGTATATTTTATATACGAGAGTTTGGTGATTTATTTTTCATAGTATCTATGCTGTTTTAAAGTGCAACGCCATAGGTGTGAATATTTTTCATTGTTTAGATGCCAATGAGTATTTTCCCCCTATCCCTATCTACTAAATACCCACCCCCCTCCTCCCCCATGCATGCCTAACCCTAACCTTATCCCCTGCAGTCTAACCCTAAGCATTTTTCATTAAATTTATCCTGCTAATGCCAACCTATAATTACTACAGAAATGAAGGACTATGGGGGTAATTCTGAGTTGATCGCAGCAAGAACTTTGTTAGCAGTTGGGCAAAACCATGTGCACTGCAGGGGAGGCAGAAATAACATGAGCAGAGAGAGTTAGATTTGGGTGGGTTATTTTGTTTCTGTGCAGGGTAAATACTGGCTGCTTTATTTTTACACTGCAATTTAGATTGCAGATTGAACACACCCCACCCAAATCTAACTCTCTCTGCACATGTTATATCTGCCTCCCCTGCAATGCACATAGGGGGTAACTCCAAGTTGATCGCAGCAGGAAATTTTTTTACCAGTTGGGCAAAACCATGTGCACTGCAGGGGAGGCAGATATAACATGTGCAGAGAGAGTTAGATTTGGGTGTGGTGTGTTCAATCTGCAATCTAATTTGCAGTGTAAAAATAAAGCAGCCAGTATTTACCCTCCACAGAAATAAAATAACCCACCCAAATCTAACTCTCTCTGCACGTTACATCCGCCTCCCCTGCAGTGCACATGGTTTTGCCCAACTGCTAACAAAGTTCCTGCTGCGATCAACTCAGAATTACCCCCAATGTTGGTACATGTACCACCATGATCCTTGTTCACAATGCTTCCACAGACTTTGCTAGGAGATCTTCGCCAGCAAGTCTCATTAAATCTTTTCTCCATCAGGGCTACAGCCATATGTTTTCACCAGAGAAAGGGCATTTCTCAATTCCTGGGACTGTATGTTGCTATGTTTAATTATATGGTTTTATTGGCAGCAAACAATACTTTGGATAACATTTATGTAAGTAATTAATTCACCCGTTTAAGTCTGTTATGTTATGTATTGTAGGTGCTTACTGGAATGTATACGGTGGAGGGAGGTAATCACGAGACAATGCAGATGCCCGAATCCAGACAGGCGGTCAAATGCCGCCACAGGCATCTCCCCATCTATGGGTGTCCACGACACCCACAGAGGGAGAATATAACCAGTGGCGAGCCCAGCGAGCCACTGTGCCCACAGCGTGGCGAGCGATGCGAGATCACAAGGGGCTTTCTAGCGCTTGCCCGCTGCCGGCATACTGGTGGCCGGGATCCTGCTGTCGGGATCATGACAGCTGGGATCCCAGCCGCCGGTAAAACATATGTATTCCACAGTGAATAAAGTTATCTTGTAGAGCAACATAAGCCTGAATTCTGTATTTAAAACGACCTACAAATATACACTGCGGATCGCATCTCTTCATGTTGCACGTGGAACATTTAATTGGCCAAAAAGTTCAGTACTGACGTTGAAAAGGCCTTGGGTGGCCTGAATGTCTTATGTGACCTAGTCAAATTACACATGGATCTAGCAGCTGCCTAAGCTTAAGCTGTATCAGTTATCATTCAGACACAGAAAAGCCACAATGCAACTGTTAAGTTTATGGAAGTGTAAGGGTTAAAGCTGAATTGAGGCGATGGGGGTTAATTTAGGAAGGAAAGTATGTCCTCTGTGGATGGTTTGTGTTAAAGGTTTGGATTATTCACAAAACATGGTCAACTTCTGCAACTGGCATGCTTTCCGGCAATAGTTGAGAACTGGTTTATGAAGCAGTACTTATACTGTAATATTATAGAGATACAAGTATATCAAGTCTCCACCAAAACCACATTAATTGGTACTCTGCTTAATACCACTCTATACTTTTAATTACCTCTCTCACTTATCTTAATTAAAGTTAAACACTGGTTCACCACAATGCTAAATGGTAATAAAGCATATCTTTAAAATACAAAGCCTACAATTTAGCACTTGAACAAAGATTAACAAATATATTTTAACTGAAATCTAAAGATGATGTTTGAACGTAACTAATCATAATACACAGTGCGCAACAACAAAATGTACTGTTTTATACAGATTATAACGGATTACTCTTTATACGATAATGACTACAGATCAAAGTAGCTGTGCAATTGTCTTCATAGGAACAGCTGTGGCCCTTTTGTGCAGAAGTTTGACGTATGTGTGTGTGCGTACGTACGTGTGTCGTGTGTGATGACCGCCAAGTGAACTATCCCCCCTATATGCTGGCTGGTCGGGGATAATTCAACACAGCTGGACACACACTTACTAAACCCGGGTATTGTGTCACTCTTGCTTACCACCTTCCTTTCTTGGAGAGGTAATAGAGAATTTCAAAACAAAAGAAACCAGTGATTAACTTTCTTTGCAATCTAATGTATTATGAAGCTGTCATTTTAGGCTTACAACATTTTTGCAAGGGATGCGATTAAAACTTTCATTCTTTTTGAGGATACAAGTAGAATTTGTTTACTTTTTTAATTTAAATTCTCAATAAATCCACCACATCTGATGGTCGTGCCCTGTCATTCAGCCATTCTGGACTGTTACCTGGTGTCTGCTCACATCTGTAATGGGATTGTCGCCTCCTCTGAACCTGCCAGTGACTCTCCTCAGCTGCCCGATACGGCACATATCTATAGCCTGTGACAGACTGTTGGTGTATATCTGCAATGCAGACTTAACACTAATAGCAACAAACTGGAAGCAACCTGTCCCTCCAACCAGACTTGCTCTGATTCATCAGTTGGGGTTTGTTACTTCCATGGAATATGTCGCTAGTATTCAGAGCGGCAATGTCCATACTTTCATAAGGTTTGGGGCCCTTGGTTTCAATCTATGATCTCTCAAATTCCAGATGCATATTAAACTGGCCTTTAAACCTCTAATGCTGGGGATCCCAACATCTGACCTCAAGGCACACTAACAGTTTAGGTTTTACGGATATCCATACTTGAGCACAGGTGAATTAATTAGTAACTCAGTTATTTTGCTTTAACCATCTGTGCTCAAGCATGGATATCAATAAAACCTAGACTGTTAGTGTGCCATGAGGACCGAGCTTGGAAAATACTGCTCGAACATAATTGGTGCTTGGTCTACCACAACTTCTCTTTCCTTGTTTTCTTATCCTTCCTTTTTATCTTTTTTTCTTTTCTTTTTACCTCTTCCCTTCCTCTCTCTCCATTTTTTACTTTATTCTTACTTTACTCTTCCTTCTCTTTTGCATATCCTCACTGCTCCATCTTTTTCTTTCTGCTTTCTTTTGTTCCCTTATATATTCTATTTTTATTTTTTTACTCTTCTTATTAGAGATGAGCAGGTTCGGTTCTCTGAGAACCGAACCCTACCGAACATCACGTCCCGAGCCCGGATCCGAGTCCGGCTCGGGACTTCCCGCCAAACTCGGAAACCAGAAAGAGGCAAAACGTCATCATCTTGCTGTCGGATTCTCACGGGTTTTGGACTCCATATAAAGAGCCGCGCATCGCCGCCACTTTCACTCCAGTCCTGGAGAGTGTAGCGAGAGGACGTGTCTATCTCCTCAGTGTCTGTCTGTTCGGGAAAGTGGTGTGGCGACCTGCTCTGTCTTATGTGTGTAATTCCAGTGCTGTCTTGTGCTGCATCAGTCCAGTGGTGGTGTCACGTGCTGCATCAGTCCAGTCACAGTGGTGGTGTCCTCTGCTGTCATATGTCTAGTGCTGCTGTATAATAAATAATATGTCCAGTGGTACTGCCGTATAAATCCAGTCCAGTGGTACTGCCGTATAAGTCCAGTGATACTGCCGTATTAGTCCAGTGATACTGCCGTATATGTCCAGTGATACTGCCGTATAAATCCAGTCCAGTGGTACTGCCGTATAAATCCAGTGGTACTGCAGTATTTGTCCAGTCCAGTGGTGCTGCCATATAAGTTCAGTGGTGCTGTCCTATGCTGTTTATTATTTACTCCAAATAAAAGGGTCATTAATATTTAATCAAAATAATTTTTACAGGATTTGCCCTGTGTGGTGTAGAGGTATGCTCTCCTTTGCTGCATTTTGTTATATAACTCCAGAAAAATAATGGAGAACAAAAATTTGGAGGATAAAATAGGGAAAGATCAAAAACCACTTCCTCCTACTGCTGCTGCTGCTGCTGGGAGTCGATCGTCATCCCAGAGGGTAAGTCGGAAGATCAACTGTACAACTACAGATAAGCAAATGTCTGTCCAACAGTCCTTGCGAGGAAGATGAAATATGACAGCAGTCATCCTGTTGCAAAGCGGATAACTGAGGCCTGGACAGCAATGTTGGTGTTAGACGTACGTCTGGTATCTGCCATTAGTGCAGTGGGATTGCAGTGCCACTCCTGGATGGTCCAGGTGTTTGTGCCGCACACTTGTGTCGCTTAGCTTAGTCATACAGCTACCTCATTGCACCTCTTTTACTTCTTTGCATGATGTGCTGTTTGGGGACTAGTTTTTTTAAGTGCCATCCTGTCTGCCACTGCAGTGCCACTCCTGGATGGGCCAGGTGTTTGTGCTGCACACTTGTGTCGCTTAGCTTAGTCATACAGCTACCTCGGTGCAACTTTTAGGCCTAAAAAAATATTGTGAGGTGTGAGGTTTTGGTTTAAAATTTTGGTGCTCTTTCTTATCTCATGTGACCATAAGTATTTATACTACCTTGTTCTATGGTTCTGCATATAAATCCCGTGACACTCTTTATACCTCATGGCTTTACTTGTAGTTATACAAATAAATAGACTTTTAAGGTGGGGTGAATGTAGCCCATGGCCACCTACTTAAATATATATAAACAGAAAATTCAGCACTCACCATAGCAAGCTCACTTATCCTCACAGCATCAATAAATAAATGATGGGGGTTTAGATAGTGAATTGGCCAGTGCACGGAAGCCTGCAAACCGATCGCCAAGGTACCCCACCTTCATGCAGGTCCTACACTATCACAGAGTCTTAAAAATTAAAACCTGGCAACTGTATCACATAATATAACTGCAAATATGCCTACTTGGTTTAATGTGTACCTGCCACACATCTTATGGCTTTTAAAGATACACTAGTCACCTGACACTGGCTGATAAATTACTAAGGAGCAGCTGACACAGGTTTAGGACAATTGAGTTTACACAGGGGTGCATGAAAAGGCCTGTGGCCACAGTTAATAAGAGTTAACCAAATATTAACCATGCAATATACAAACAAATATAAAACCACAGCACTCGCCACCCCAGAAGCGGGGTGCAATGTCTGCACTCACCACTGCTGTGTACCAATGAAAGGACCACCAAATTTCAAAAATTGCAATTTTCAGAAATCAGCGAAACAGATAAAATACATTGTTCAGCATTAAGATGTTACACTACAGCTCCCACTCCGTTATAGATGTTCCGCAGACTACCAAAATTTAGGGGGTTCATCCATGCACACACCTGGTTCCCGAACCATCCACGCTGCCCCCCCCACCCCACCCCTCAAATGTGTCATACTAGAATGACTCACAATATAATTTTGCCTTGCCCATCCTCAAATTCCCATTTTGTAGCTCACTGCTTGTTTACTGACAGAAGCAGCCCTCCCTCACAAGCCATGATACAGAGACATGAAAGAGCAAGCTGGACATACCTGTATTTAGTTAAGCATTAGAACAGCAGTTATTTATTATATCATTCAGCGCGGTAGTACACTGCCTGGGATAATATGTTAAAAAGTGGCTTTCCTCACATTTCAGATATATCTCTTTATTATTAAGCACATTGCTTTGTTTTGCTCTCATCTGCTTCTACTTCTCTATTTTGCCTTGAACTATTTTTGTGTTTTCACGCTGCCGGGGCTAGTGCAGCCGCGCTCAAAGATACATGCCCAGAAAAGAGGGCTGACACGTCCCTGATTTCTTAAACGCTGGCCGTGCCCACCCCCAAACAGCCGCAGCATGATAATCGTGCTGTAGCATAGGGGGCACTGCAACCGTCATTGCAGATAAGATACAAATCTGCACATACGCAGTACAGGAACTGTACAGATCTACAACAATCGGAGATGCACGCAAACATCAGATTTATATTAGGCCCTCAATGTGGTTCCTCTAATCATCCTGCAGCATCAATGTGCTCTTGAAGCATAGCCAAAGAAATCAGAAATGTTTCAGGTATACTGTAGCTTCACTCCTTATTAAACTTGGAGTGCCGTACATATATATATATATACAGTATATAGGACCTAATTCATACCTGATCGTAGATGTGCTAAATTTAGCTCATCTACGATCAGTCACACAGACATGCGGGGGGATGCCCAGCACAGGGCTAGTCAGCCCTGCATGTCAGGCCCAACCCCCTCCCCCCCGCGCACAAGTACAAAAGCATTGCACAGCGGCAATGCTTTTGTACTGGAACAGTAGCTCCCTGCCAGCACAGCTCCTGCGCGCTGGAAGGAGCTACCTGTCGCTGTGAGGGTTGCAGCAGCTGCGTGTGACATCACGCAGCCATCGCGGCCCGCCCCCCCAACGGTCCGGGCACGCCAGCTCTGCCCAAACTGCACCCCCTAAATGGCTGGCGGCCAAACGCCGCCGGCCTGCCCCCTCACGCCCAGAGGCCGTCTCTGCCTGTCAATCAGGCAGAGGCGATCGCAGAGCTGAGACAGCCGTCGGCTGTCTGGCATGCGCCGGCGCACTGCGGCGCTGGTGCAAGCGCAGTTCAGATCTGAACGCTGCTGTGCGAAAGCACACAGCAGGATCAGGTCTGAATTAGCCACATAATCTTAACTATAAATTCAGTACTTACTTTCCTTATCATATAAGCGCCAGTTAAAAAACATTAATTGTCAGCAGAATTTCTGGATAATTATTTATGAAAAGTAAGCCTGCATAATATGTGCCACAGATCATGAAGAGACGTTGCTGTAAGTGTCTGCTAATTGCAAAGAGGGCAGGAGTTTGTTTCAGCTAATAGGCAATGATGAACAGTTAAATTCTGAGCCTATTTTAAGAAACCTCAGAAGACAAGTGGCTAACACTATCCAGCTAATCAGCGGCATGAAGATGAGAAAGGCACTTCATTTAAAGAACCCGTTTTCAAAAAGCATGTGACACTGTACTATGGGAGGATCAAAGGAAATGGGATTTGGGCCCAAGCTAACATCTACAATTTTAATGCAATGATTTGATGTTATTGCATCCACTGCTTATACCTAATTTAAGTTGGGAAAAAAAGCTGTCCAGAAACTGTTATTAACTCCATCTTTACAAACTAAGAAAGCATATGTTACACTATCATCTTTCATACCGATTACCAAATTAAGCAAAAGGCAAAGCTGCCTCCATATCACAAAACTGGTTGATCAGTCAGGGTACGAACAGTGGGCATGAGTTGCACACAAGCCCGAATGGGGCTACATCTTAGTACACTGTGTGCCACCATAGCACAAGCAGCTATGAGCAATACGGAGTCGTATGCATGTAAATCACTGCTCACTGACGAATGAATAGTCATTACTGGATGACATGGGGTGCACTGGGGCATTACACTCCATGGGGGTGTAGCCAGAGTTGTGACCTGTTGTGGAGTGTACATGTAGAGCTGGCCCTGGTCATAGATTGCCTAGGCATGTGCCTAGGGCTACCTAGCCCAGAGCCTAGAATAATATTTACGGTTGTGCAGGCATTCAAGTCAGTGACATGGAAAGGGAGCGTGGTCCAGTTCTGCCTCTGCTCTGTTGCCAGTCACCACCGAGAACATCTAGAAGTGTGTGTCATCTGATGTTACAACAATCATACGTCATGTGACCACCCCCAGCGTGAAAGGCAGAACTCGAAGAGTCTGAGAAGATCATATCACCCGGCCGCAGAGTGTCAGGCTCAGAGTAGCAGGGAGAAAATTGACTGGGTGCCCCTTTCTGGTATTGTAATGTAAGTAACTACAGATGCATAGTACGTGGGAGCTTAGGGTATAAGCCTGGGGGACGGTCACTCTGCCCCACCCACAAGCTACTATGTTACCCTTTTAAGCAATGGCATGCCCTCTTTCCGGGCACACACAGGGGGAAGGGGGCAACAACTAAAATTTTGCCAAACAAGCATTTTCAGTCGTATCGTCTGTACGAAGTAAGGGGTAAGTGTAAGTGCTATTACTAGTGGTAATGACTGCTCTTGTGGCTGGAGGTCTTGGAGTGGTGTGGTCACAGAGATACATACAACTTAGGAGATGGACAGATAGATACATACGATTGTTATAAGCATCCGGTATTGCGACTGCAGGCCCAGTGTGTGTGACTGCACACACACACATCAGTGCAGTCTCTAGACCTAGATAACTGACCTGTGAGATTGTCCTGTGGTGAGGTTCAACATTATAGAATATCCCCTTTTTATTATGCCAAGAGGAGGTGCAAGAAAATGGCAGCTGTTCAATAGCACAGAGATTGTGTTATTACTTGTTCTTGGCGCGTGCGTGTGTATGTGTCTGGCTTAAGTGTGTGTTATAGTTGCCTAATCTTCCTCAATGTCCAAAAGTCTGCCAGAATATTGGGAGGCCACCTGGGAAGCTAGACTAACCTCCCAGGTCTGCACTATGCCGCTTCCTGACTTGCCAATGGGCGTGTGTGCCCAATGTGATGATTCAGGATAGGGCAAACACTATCCAGAATGCCAACAGATCAGGGAACAGGATCCACATGTGAGTCAGCACAAGACTTACATTACAAGTTTCATAGTTCTTTTATAGATTTTATTTAAGAATTCATTAGAAATCCAAAATGTATTATTTAAAGATTGATAAAGTGATTTTTGATAAAGAAACCAGATCTTATTTACCAAGCCGTATGAAAGCAACAGTACAGCGACAGGGAATTCCTCTTGTTTTGCTCTATTTATTCACCCCATAATCACATGCAATTGGGCCCCCATTGTTCATACAGCGGTGCAGCAGTAATTTCACTTAGTTTTGGCTGTTGCTGCCAGAGCATTTACAGCAAAATAACAATAATGAACGATTTGACAGGCACCTGTTTATAAATAAAACTTTCTAACATAAATAAACATGACTTATAGCGGCCACGTTGTTTATTTTATAGGTTATCAATAAAAAAATTTGCTTACTTCCATAAAACTTGTTGCTAGGGCTTGTAGTGTTATTGTGTAACCAACCTGCCTGTCTCCTCCCCCTGGTTTTCTTGCAGCTAACAGTTTTATTACACTGTGATCCTTTGGACAAACATAGAACGTCATAGCAAGAAAGAGTCAAATTCAATAATACTAATGAAATACACCAGACAGTAGTGAAAAAGTAAATATGCGGCACACTGTATGTATTGTGCCGCAAAAAAGGAAATTTACAGTATGGAGAGCAACAGATGAATAGACCCTTAACTGTTTTTAATCCTCCCAGATAAAAACACAGGAACTATTTACACTTGCACACATTTCAGTGATCAGCAACAAAAGTATTGTTTCAAATGTATTCAGTCTTGATTTTCAGGACAGAAACAAATGAAGATCTAAAGCATTGATCTATAATAAAAAAAAAAAAAAAACCATGCAAGTCTACCTTATGGTGGGTTACATATATATGTGACGAATTCTCTGAATTTTATTACCAGATAGGTTCAGGGATTGTTACAGGTAATTTTCAGTGTGCGGATGGAAATTTAGGGGTGGGGATTTGCACCCCCCTTCCTCTTTGTCTGTTGTTTGTCTGTGACCCCTCCCCCTTCCAGCACCTGATATATAATTACCTCCAGGTATGATTGAGCAGCTTCCAAATTGTTTGTCTGCTTGTGTGCATAAGGCATTGAATGGGAGCAGCATTTGGAAGGCATGCTGTTCCTTGTAGTGCCAATGGGAGATCCTGGGGGTGGCTCCTGGGTAAGTTAGCTCTCTGTCTGGAAATGTTTTAGTAATAGCCTTTATCATGAGGCGTACTGTGACAAATTACATGGCCCTATGTGGGCACTGCTATTATGTAGGTTAGGACTGCTATATCAGAGAAGCCGTGACGTGACCAGCAGCTAAACATGTGTTTGCAAACATTTGTGACGAATTCTCTGAATTTTATTACCAGATAGGTTCAGGGATTGTTACAGGTAATTTTCAGTGTGCGGAAGTGAATTTGGGGGTGGGGATTTGCACCCCCCTTCCTCTTTGTCTGTTGGGTTACATATATATGTCATGCTTTATGACAATATCAACATTTCCGATGTCAACATACTGCCAATGTCGGCATTTTAACCATGCTTACATCATCCATTTCTAATTCAGCTATCTTTGCTTCTCTTTTTGAGGTGCAATTAGCTTACAATTGGATGTAGCAACAAGTCTGGAGCTGTGATGTCAGACCCTCACACCAATAATGCTGTCCAACCCTAGTACTATATGTCCCACCATCAGGAGCGGCTTAAGAGATGAGGGGGTCTATGTGTAGTCTCCATGCGGGGCCCCTACCCTACCCAAATCTCCAGAAAAATAGCCGCCGCTCCATTTTCCCTGTAATTTGTGCAGCTCTGCCACGGCGCTGGATGCAGGGCGTGGGATGTGGGCTCCCTGGACACGGGGTCCATATGCACTACACACATTATAGATAAGCCACTGTCCACCACATATGCATAGTTATAGGTTTCTAATGCTCTGGTTTAGAGAATATCCAATATACAGGTAAAGCAAGGCTATAATGTACAATGTAAGCTCAG
Source organism: Pseudophryne corroboree (assembly GCF_028390025.1). Taxonomy (NCBI): domain Eukaryota; kingdom Metazoa; phylum Chordata; class Amphibia; order Anura; family Myobatrachidae; genus Pseudophryne; species Pseudophryne corroboree. Next base: position 278,952,730 of record NC_086447.1, read on the forward strand.
GAACCAGATCAGCTGTGTCAAAGTCAGAAAAATATCTCTACACACACTGCCATATTTGCACCTCATACTGGTCCGTGCTGCGCATGCGTACGCTCTCCCGTACGTGCGCATATTCACAGTCGCGGGCACCCGCAGGCGCATGGTATGCGTATTTACGGTAGAGTTTATGCGATCGTAGCGTGCGACTCAATCATTACATATTTTCACTATATAATGTATTTTGTAGATCATGGTCCCTTTGATAGATTCTGAAAGTTTGGTTAATATAGAATGTTCATGAACAGAGAAATCCCTCTTTGTTTGATACGAAGGGTCAGACAGGAGTAATACAGTGGTGTTTAGTATCCATCGGAAGAATATTTAATTAGAAATATTCCGGTGTTGGTTTGAAGCAGATCAATCGCTCGTGCGAATAGTTATGGACATAAGAAGTTTATGAACATTTACTTTATTTGCACTTTATTACCCATGCGGCGGGAAACCCAGTTTCCCTCCCACCTGAGCAGTTGGAAATAGTCACAGCCCACCTGTATGAATCAACCTATGACCTTTTGTTATAATGCGAAGCCGAATTCCTATGTCCAATGAACAATGAGATTGTAGGGACCATTGAATTGTATTGTGTGTGGGGCATAAATAGGCAGGCCGACCATATCCAGTTCACTCTCTTCAACGGTTCTCATTGCTGATAATCGGGAGCTGGATATCGAGGCGCATGCGATCGTTTCCCCTTGTGCGTAAGTGTTTCTCCGCAACTATATTGATCTTCTTGTTATTGTGGGCCAATCTCTCTCAATCTCTCTCTCTCTCTCTCCTTCTCTTTCTCTCTCATTTTCCCTTAAATTGTATTGTATTGTATTTCCTGTGTAGTTATCTGGTTAGGTGGTCTATGTTATATTGTAGTGTATGACTTGTATTGTGTTTAACTCTTTTGCAAGTATAGCATTCATAATAATAAGATTTTACTTACCGATAAATCTATTTCTCGGAGTCCGTAGTGGATGCTGGGGTTCCTGAAAGGACCATGGGGAATAGCGGCTCCGCAGGAGACAGGGCACAAAAAGTAAAGCTTTTCCGATCAGGTGGTGTGCACTGGCTCCTCCCCCTATGACCCTCCTCCAGACTCCAGTTAGGTACTGTGCCCGGACGAGCGTACACAATAAGGGAGGATTTTGAATCCCGGGTAAGACTCATACCAGCCACACCAATCACACCGTACAACTTGTGATCTAAACCCAGTTAACAGTATGATAACAGCGGAGCCTCTGAAAGATGGCTTCCTTTAACAATAACCCGAATTAGTTAACAATAACTATGTACAACTTATGCAGATAATCCGCACTTGGGATGGGCGCCCAGCATCCACTACGGACTCCGAGAAATAGATTTATCGGTAAGTAAAATCTTATTTTCTCTATCGTCCTAGTGGATGCTGGGGTTCCTGAAAGGACCATGGGGATTATACCAAAGCTCCCAAACGGGCGGGAGAGTGCGGATGACTCTGCAGCACCGAATGAGAGAACTCCAGGTCCTCCTTAGCCAGAGTATCAAATTTGTAAAATTTTACAAACGTGTTCTCCCCTGACCACGTAGCTGCTCGGCAAAGTTGTAATGCCGAGACCCCTCGGGCAGCCGCCCAAGATGAGCCCACCTTCCTTGTGGAGTGGGCCTTTACAGATTTAGGCTGTGGCAAGCCTGCCACAGAATGTGCAAGTTGGATTGTGCTACAGATCCAACGAGCAATCGTCTGCTTAGACGCAGGAGCACCCATCTTGTTGGGTGCATACAATATAAACAACGAGTCAGATTTTCTGACTCCAGCTGTCCTTGCAATATATATTTTTAATGCTCTGACAACGTCCAGTAACTTGGAGTCCTCCAAGTCACTTGTAGCCGCAGGCACTACAATAGGCTGGTTCAGATGAAATGCTGACACCACCTTAGGGAGAAAATGCGGACGAGTTCGCAGTTCTGCCCTGTCCGAATGGAAAATCAGATATGGGCTTTTGTAAGATAAAGCTGCCAATTCTGACACTCTCCTGGCAGAAGCCAGGGCTAGAAGCATGGTCACTTTCCATGTGAGATATTTCAAATCCACCTTTTTTAGTGGTTCAAACCAATGAGATTTTAGGAAGTCCAAAACCACATTTAGATCCCACGGTGCCACTGGAGGCACCACAGGAGGCTGTATATGCAGCACCCCCTTAACAAAGGTCTGGACTTCAGGGACTGAAGCCAATTCTTTTTGAAAGAAAATCGACAGGGCCGAAATTTGAACCTTAATAGATCCCAATTTGAGACCCATTGACAATCCTGATTGCAGGAAATGTAGGAATCGACCCAGTTGAAATTCCTCCGTCGGAGCACTCCGATCTTCGCACCACGCAACATATTTTCGCCAAATTCGGTGATAATGTTGCACGGTTACTTCCTTCCTTGCTTTAATCAAAGTAGGAATGACTTCTTCCGGCATGCCTCTTTCCTTTAGGATCCGGCGTTCAACCGCCATGCCGTCAAACGCAGCCGCGGTAAGTCTTGAAACAGACAGGGACCCTGCTGAAGCAAGTCCCTCCTTAGAGGTAGAGGCCACGGATCTTCCGTGATCATCTCTTGAAGTTCCGGGTACCAAGTCCTCCTTGGCCAATCCGGAACCACTAGTATCGTTCTTACGCCTCTTTGCCGTATAATTCTCAATACTTTTGGTATGAGAGGCAGAGGAGGAAACACATACACCGACTGGTACACCCAAGGCGTTACCAGCGCGTCCACAGCTATTGCCTGCGGATCTCTTGACCTGGCGCAATACCTGTCCAGTTTTTTGTTGAGGCGAGACGCCATCATGTCCACCATTGGTCTTTCCCAACGGGTTACCAGCATGTGGAAGACTTCTGGATGAAGTCCCCACTCTCCCGGGTGAAGATCGTGTCTGCTGAGGAAGTCTGCTTCCCAGTTGTCCACTCCCGGGATGAACACTGCTGACAGTGCTATCACATGATTCTCTGCCCAGCGAAGAATCCTTGCAGCTTCTGCCATTGCCCTCCTGCTTCTTGTGCCGCCCTGTCTGTTCACATGGGCGACTGCCGTGATGTTGTCCGACTGGATCAATACCGGTTTTCCCTGAAGCAGAGGTTCTGCCTGGTTTAGAGCATTGTATATTGCTCTTAGTTCCAGAATGTTTATGTGAAGAGACGTTTCCAGGCTCGTCCATACTCCCTGGAAGTTTCTTCCTTGTGTGACTGCTCCCCAGCCTCTCAGGCTGGCGTCCGTGGTCACCAGGATCCAATCCTGTATGCCGAATCTGCGGCCCTCCAATAGATGAGCACTCTGCAACCACCACAGAAGAGACACCCTTGTCCTTGGAGACAGGGTTATCCGTAGGTGCATCTGAAGATGCGACCCTGACCATTTGTCCAACAGATCCCTTTGGAAAATTCTTGCGTGGAATCTGCCGAATGGAATCGCTTCGTAAGAAGCCACCATTTTTCCCAGGACTCTTGTGCATTGATGTACAGACACCTTTCCTGGTTTTAGGAGGTTCCTGACAAGCTCGGATAACTCCTTGGCTTTTTCCTCCGGGAGAAAAACCTTTTTCTGAACCGTGTCCAGAATCATCCCTAGGAACAGCAGACGAGTTGTCGGCATTAACTGGGATTTTGGAATATTCAGAATCCACCCGTGCTGTTTTAGCACTTCTTGAGACAGTGCTAATCCCATCTCTAGCTGTTCTCTGGACCTCGCCCTTATTAGGAGATCGTCCAAGTATGGGATAATTAATACGCCTTTTCTTCGAAGAAGAATCATCATCTCGGCCATTACCTTTGTAAAGATCCGAGGTGCCGTGGACAATCCGAACGGCAGCGTCTGAAACTGATAGTGACAGTTTTGTACAACGAACCTGAGGTACCCCTGGTGTGAGGGGTAAATTGGAACGTGGAGATACGCATCCTTGATGTCCAAGGATACCATAAAGTTCCCCTCTTCCAGGTTCGCTATCACTGCTCTGAGTGACTCCATTTTGAACTTGAACTTCTTTATGTACAGGTTCAAGGACTTCAGATTTAGAATAGGCCTTACCGAGCCATCCGGCTTCGGTACCACAAAAAGAGTGGAATAATACCCCTTCCCTTGTTGCAGAAGAGGTACCTTGACTATCACCTGCTGAGAGTACAGCTTGTGAATGGCTTCCAACACCGTCTCCCTTTCGGAGGGGGACGTTGGTAAAGCAGACCTCAGGAAACGGCGAGGTGGATCTGTCTCTAATTCCAACCTGTATCCCTGAGATATTATCTGCAGGATCCAGGGATCTACTTGCGAGTGAGCCCACTGCGCGCTGTAATTTTTGAGACGACCGCCCACCGTCCCCGAGTCCGCTTGAGAAGCCCCAGCGTCATGCTGAGGCTTTTGTAGAAGCCGGGGAGGGCTTCTGATCCTGGGAAGGAGCTGCGTGTTGCTGTCTCTTCCCTCGACCTTTGCCTCGTGGCAAATATGAATAGCCCTTTGCTCTCTTATTTTTAAAGGAACGAAAGGGCTGCGGTTGAAAAGTCGGTGCCTTTTTCTGTTGGGGAGTGACTTGAGGTAGAAAGGTGGATTTCCCGGCTGTAGCCGTGGCCACCAAATCTGATAGACCGACTCCAAATAACTCCTCCCCCTTATACGGCAAAACTTCCATATGCCGTTTTGAATCCGCATCGCCTGTCCACTGTCGCGTCCATAAAGCTCTTCTGGCCGAAATGGACATAGCACTTACCCGTGATGCCAGTGTGCATATATCCCTCTGTGCATCACGCATATAAAGAAATGCATCCTTTATTTGTTCTAACGACAGTAGAATATTGTCCCTGTCCAGGGTATCAATATTTTCAATCAGGGATTCTGACCAAACTACCCCCGCACTGCCCATCCAGGCAGTTGCTACAGCTGGTCGTAGTATAACACCTGCATGTGTGTATATACTTTTTTGGATATTTTCCATCCTCCTATCTGATGGATCTTTAAGTGCGGCCGTCTCAGGAGAGGGTAACGCCACTTGTTTAGATAAGCGTGTTAGCGCCTTGTCCACCCTAGGAGGTGTTTCCCAGCGCTCCCTAACCTCTGGCGGGAAAGGGTATAATGCCAATAATTTCTTTGAAATTATCAGCTTTTTATCAGGGGCAACCCACGCTTCATTACACACGTCATTTAGTTCTTCTGATTCAGGAAAAACTATAGGTAGTTTTTTCATACCCCACATAATACCCTGTTTAGTGGTACCTGTAGTATCAGCTAAATGTAACGCCTCCTTCATTGCCAAAATCATATAACGTGTGGCCCTACTGGAAAATACGGTTGATTCGTCACCGTCACCACTGGAGTCATCGCCTGTGTCTGGGTCTGTGTCGACCGACTGAGGCAAAGGGCGTTTCACAGCCCCTGACGGTGTTTGAGTCGCCTGGACAGGCACTAATTGATTGTCCGGCCGTCTCATGTCGTCAAACGACTGCTTTAGCGTGTTGACACTATCCCGTAGTTCCATAAATAAAGGCATCCATTCTGGTGTCGACCCCCTAGGAGGTGACATCCCCATATTTGGCAATTGCTCCGCCTCCACACCAATATCGTCCTCATACATGTCGACACACACGTACCGACACACAGCAGACACACAGGGAATGCTCCTAATGAAGACAGGACCCACTAGCCCTTTGGGGAGACAGAGGGAGAGTTTGCCAGCACACACCAAAAGCGCTATATATATATCAGGGATAGCCTTATAATAAGTGCTCCCCTATAGCTGCTTTGTTATATAAAAATATCGCCATAAATTTGCCCCCCCTCTCTGTTTTACCCTGTTTCTGTAGTGCAGTGCAGGGGAGAGACCTGGGAGCCGTCCTGACCAGCGGAGCTGTGAGAGGAAATGGCGCCGTGTGCTGAGGAGATAGGCCCCGCCCCTTTTCCGGCGGGCTCGTCTCCCGCTATTTTGAGAAATCAGGCAGGGGTTAAATATCTCCATATAGCCTCTAGGGCTATATGTGAGGTATTTTTAGCCTTTATAGGTACTCATTTTGCCTCCCAGGGCGCCCCCCTCCCAGCGCCCTGCACCCTCAGTGACTGCCGTGTGAAGTGTGCTGAGAGGAAAATGGCGCACAGCTGCAGTGCTGTGCGCTACCTTTAGAAGACTGCAGGAGTCTTCAGCCGCCGATTCTGGACCTCTTCTGTCTTCAGCATCTGCAAGGGGGCCGGCGGCGCGGCTCCGGTGACCATCCAGGCTGTACCTGTGATCGTCCCTCTGGAGCTTGATGTCCAGTAGCCAAGAAGCCAATCCATCCTGCACGCAGGTGAGTTGACTCCTTCTCCCCTCAGTCCCTCGCTGCAGTGATCCTGTTGCCAGCAGGAATCACTGTAACATAAAAAACCTAGCTAAACTTTCTCTAAGCAGCTCTTTAGGAGAGCCACCTAGATTGCACCCTTCTCGGCCGGGCACAAAAATCTAACTGGAGTCTGGAGGAGGGTCATAGGGGGAGGAGCCAGTGCACACCACCTGATCGGAAAAGCTTTACTTTTTGTGCCCTGTCTCCTGCGGAGCCGCTATTCCCCATGGTCCTTTCAGGAACCCCAGCATCCACTAGGACGATAGAGAAATATATTTTAGGCGTTGGACCCTGAGCACGGTATCTGTGTGTTTCTTATAGTATTAAGTATTCTCAGAGCGTCGGTGACGCTCAAACAGCTTTTAAGGTAATAAGGTTATACTGTGTTGCATTTACTCTCTAACATTACACTAAGGTTTTACTGCACAATACACTATTTATGGTTTAGATACAAAGGTTTAATATAGTGAGCGTCAGCTCCGCTGGTGATCTCCTCTTGGTCCCGAGCGTTAGCTACGCTATAACGAATCATTACTTTAGTTAACAGCCAATAACGTGCCTGCCTGTGATCTCTTGGCCGTGAGTGAACGTGACGCTTGAGCGTCTCGATCACGGCAAAGCGATTGTTACGCAACTAGCGTACCCTTACGGTACTTCATACATAAATAGCGTACAGTGTTCTTAGACCTCATAAAGGGTATTATATACGATAAATATTTAGCTTTATCAATTGGCGGCTCGTCCTGTCCTTCACATATCTGCACTAGGTAATTTCAGCAGACATTATCCAGCAGCAAAGGGCGGGAGATCATATTCCTCGTAGTGCTGTTTGGATAAGCGTCTGCTTCTCTTAGTAAAGGGTGCTGAAGGAATCCGGGAACCGGAGGTAAGAACAAAACAATAGTGTCTTTTTAAAACTGTTTATTTTTTGTCTTGCGTACACACGCACGCACACACATATATCTGCATTTCCTTTTCATTGGTGTATTTTCGTATGTCACTCTCCTGTTTGCCAGTTCTATAGTTGATAAACGTATAAATTGTGTTACGGTGGATCTTTGCTTTGCGTACACGTGTCTCTAACAATAAAGACTGAGACTTGTGTACGCAATCCAAGGGCCGACGCACGCAGCGTATATTACGCAACGGAGCGTACGGGTACGCCCACGTAACTCAAATCACAAGTTTTTTTTTTCTCTCTCCTCTCAACGCGATAAGTAGCGCCACGCGGTAAATAACGCCAGGCGATAAATCGCGCAATTTTTTTTTAATTCCAAATTTAAATTAATAGATCCTTCTCCTAATTTGTAACACATCTGGTCTAAAGAGAAATTTCTGCGCAGAAATAGAAATAGAAACAAAAGTGTACATGTGGTGAGTGAGTGTGTTGTATACAATTTTACAGGTTGAACCACAAGAAAAGTCGAGTACTCGTGAGGTACATGCGTGTAAGTGACGTACATGGTGGCTAGGGAGGCATCCCTGGTTAAATATACAATTTGAGCATTAGAGTGTAGCAGACCAGGAGGTCATACTGTAACAGACCAGGAGGTCATAGCAGACCAACAGGTTCAGGTACAGCAGACAAGGAAGTCCGCTATACAGTCCACAGGCACAACACCAAGAAAGGGTTGGTGCAACACCCATATAGGCCATATAAGCTCTGGCTGAAGGAATTCGCAGCCGTAATTTTCGATTCCACTGGTCGCTCAGTACATAAGATTAGTTGCTTGTGTACTAAACGATTGTACCGCACGTAATTGTGTGCATTAGTAAACCTGACCGGTACTATTTGTGTACGAAGGTCATAAACGCTATTTGTACATTCTAACGTGATTTGTGTAATTTTTTTTATTTTAAGGGAAGTTCGCTGCTCACTCAGGAACTATCCAGCAACCAATAGTTACTGGAAAGAGTAAGTGTTCTTCGGAGCACCCTCACAGGTTCCAGTAAATAGAGGTTCAGGTCGCAGGGGCCCTAGGTCGAGTACGCCAGCACCATATCGGTGTGATCAGGTCGTATTGGTCGGCGTGGGCGAGTGAGTGGGGTACTCGGTAAACCGCCACCGCCAGCCTATTTTGGACATTTGGTTTGCGTAAGGGTTGGTTAAATAAAGCAACACCTTCGAACTATGGGGGCCACTTGTTCAGGTAGGGGGCGATCAACCTCGGTTCGGGTTGATTCAGTGAACTGACCAATTGGGTCGGCAAGGTATGTAATGTGTGAGAAATACGGAAGTCACACAGAAGCTTTATGTGATGAATGGGAGAGAATGACAGTACATGACGGGGAGAAATTCCCAAGAGTAGGTAGCTTCAGCACAGAGGTGTTAACGAATTTAAGGAGAAGGATATGTCTCATTAAATCAACAAAGAGACGAATCAAACATTACGATTATTTGCAGTTGTGGCAGCAGGAAGGCGACATACAGAGAGGATTGGCTCAGGCGGCGGGATCTGGCTCAATCAGAAAACTGATAGCCACGGCCCCACCGCCACCATACATATCAGGAGAGAAATTGGTTGCGGAGAATGACGCACTAAGGTGTAACACACAAACACTTAGCAACTGTGTAAATGTTAAAGATAATGTTAACCAATTAACCAATACAAGTATTAACCAGTGCAAGTTGTACCCTGTTTTGAACTTTCCTCAGGAGTGTGATCAAGAAGACGAATCGGCAACAATTTCAGCGCTCTCTCTAGCAGCCACCATAGCAGAGACCACAGTAGGCACAGCTCCACCCACGAGATTAGTAACAAAGGCCCCTAGCGGAGGGATAGGTGAGGTCGTGTCTACAGGTAAGTACGGCACCATACACTATGCTGAAGCCATATCACCACAGGCTGTAGAACCCACACAGAGTGATGTTGTTAGAGTTAATCCTGTTAGGGTAATAGCTGTTCCAAATGGGAAAACTGACACAACAGGGGTCACCCCTGTGAGGAACATTGCCATGTATAGCCCATTTTCCAGAATGGAATTAAGGACCATCGTGTCTGAATTCCCTGACCCTAGAAAAGATTTAGTTGCCAGTCAAAAATACATCAGAGACTTAGGTAACACTGTAGAGCCCAACAATAAAGACTGGCAGATATTGCTGAGAACATGTTTACCCTCCAATGTTGACGCAACTCAATTTTTAGCTGATTGCGGATTAGATCAGGATGTACCTCTTACAGATGTGTACAACAAAGACAATGTAAAAAGAATAAACTTACAGTTAAAAGAATATTTCCCAGCGGTAGTCAGATGGAACAAGATATTCTCCATTAAACAGAAGGAGTCAGAGACAGCTGCAGAGTATTTTCACAGAGCATTATCAGAAATGGCAAAATACACAGGCATAGAGGACATCAAAACAAACATAAACCATCGAGAAGTAGCAGTATCGGTACTGATGGATGGTTTAAAAGAGTCATTGAAGACTAGGGTACAGACCACACAACCATGTTGGCGAGGTCTGTCTGTGGCTACTTTGAGAGAGGCTGCTATTGATCACGATAGGAACATCACCAGACACAGGGAACAACAAAGTGATAAGTTAATGGCCGTAAGTATACAGGCCCTGACCACAAGGCAGCCTTTGTTTGTATCACCAAACCCTGTGGGTAAGTCAAGTGTGGTTACTTGTTATTCTTGTCATAAACAGGGACACATGGCACGAGATTGTAGAGTAAAGAATGTACGAAACTCATACCAACCCCCTAGACAACGACACGACACACGACATTGGGAGCAAGGTCCGCAGAAACGGAGTTATGAGCCACATGCAGGGGAAACAAAAAGATACCCCCCAAACAGAGATTGGCAAACCTCTGGTAGTTCCCAGCTAACTCCCTCACAAGTAGTTGCTGCCAGCGGGATTCAGGGAGGTCACCATACCCAATAGGGGTGTGGCCATACCTGTAATCTGCAGCCAGTAAAATTGATTGCAAGTCTTGGAAGTGAACCAGAAATTGCAATCAATGTAGCTGGTAAATCATTAAACTTTCTTGTAGACACAGGGGCGGCCAAATCAGTGATAAATTCGACAGTGGGCATGAGGACCACTGGTAGGACAATTCCAGCCGTGGGAGTAACAGGAGTAGTCCAGCATTACCCTGTTAGCAAACCAGCAGAGATTACAATAGGGCCTTTACATACCAAGCATTCCTTTTTGCTGGCTGCATCGGCACCGACCAATCTCCTGGGAAGAGACTTACTGTGTAAAATGGGGTGCGTCATTTATTGTACTCCTGAAGGTGTATTCTTGGACATACCTGAGAATCACGCTCAGGAAGTACGAGACATGTTAGACTCCCCGTCAAAATTAATGTCACATACCACTATGACAAATAGGACTCCCTCCCAAGTAGAAGAAATGACATCTCAGATACCAGAGTCACTTTGGACTAAAGATGGACAGGACACTGGATTAATGGCAAATGTAGCTCCGGTAGTTGTACAAGTAAAAGATGGTAGGATAGCTCCAAAAATCCCACAGTACCCTCTGAAGCCAGAGGTGGAGTTAGGAGTTTACCCAGTAATAGAGCGCTTGCTACAACAGGGCATTCTGGTAAGAACGTCCAGCACTGCTAATAGTCCCATCTTCCCTGTGAAAAAGAGTGGGGGGAGGGGTTACCGGCTAGTGCAGGATCTAAGGGGGATTAACAAAATAGTTGAGAGTCAGTTCCCCGTAGTGCCAAATCCAGCTGTCATCCTAATGCAAATCCCTCCCACTGCGAAATTTTTCACTGTTATTGACCTCTGCTCCGCTTTCTTTTCGGTACCTCTGCACCCTGACAGTCAATATTTGTTCGCATTTACATACAGAGGAGTCCAATACACATGGACTCGATTACCACAAGGATTCATAGATAGCCCAAGTATATTTTCTCAGGCTTTGCATGATTGCTTACAGTCTTTCCAACCAGTGAGTGGATCAGTATTAATACAGTACGTGGATGATCTACTACTGTGTTCTGATTCATTGGAGGCATCCCTGAAGGATACGAAACAGCTCCTGTTTCATCTTTCAGACACAGGACACAAGGTTTCCAAAGACAAGTTGCAATTATGCCAGACTAAGGTAAAATATTTGGGACACTGTTTAACACAAGGACTGAGACACCTGACCGCTGATAGAATTCAAGCAATTAGAGACATGACTCTGCCACAAACCCAGCAACAGATCAGAACATTTTTAGGAATGTGTGGGTATTGCCGTAATTGGATCCCAGGGTTTTCCATGTTAGCGTTACCTTTGCAGGAAATGGTCTCCTCAAACAAACCTGATCGGATTTCGCATACAGACGAGTCTGAGGCAGCATTTGAGAGACTTAAACAGTGCCTAACGCAGGCACCAGCATTAGGTATGCCGGACTATGGGAAACCCTTTGAACTATACGGAACAGAAAGTGCTGGTTGCGCGGCAGGCGTACTAACCCAAAAGCACGGTGATGCCAGCAGGCCAGTAGCATATTACAGCGCTCAGCTAGATACGGTAGCGCGATCCCTCCCCACATGCTTGCGAAGCGTTGCTGCGATAGCATTGCTAGTAACGAAAAGCGAAGACGTCGTGCTAGGTCACAACCTCACAATTCATACACCGCATGCAGTGTCAGCCTTGTTGAATTCTGCCCAAACCAGGCACGTCTCATCAGCGCGGTTTACAAGATGGGAATTGGCACTAATGGCCCCCGTAAACATCACCATAAGGAGATGCAGTGCATTAAATCCTGCAACATATCTCCCAAGTGTGTCTGGACAGACCCAAAGGGTGGAGGATGAGAGTACTGGGGAAGGAGGATTTAATACAAAGGAAGACACTCATGATTGTATAGAATATTTGACCCAAAATTTTACCGCAAGGCCTGACATCAGTGACAACCCACTGGAAGATGCAGAACTTACGTTCTACACGGACGGTAGTTGTCATAGACAGTCAGACTCGGGAGACTTGTGTACTGGATACGCAGTCGTAGATGACCAAGGCACCATAGAAGCGGAACCGCTAGGCCCACCTCACTCAGCCCAGGTTGCTGAACTGGTCGCCCTAACCAGAGCATGTGAATTGGCTAAGGGCAAATCAGCCAATATCTACACCGATTCTAGATACGCATTCGGGGTAGTCCATGATTTCGGAGCCCTATGGCGCCTCCGAAATTTCATGACGGCAGCTGGTACACCGGTAGCGCATGCAGCTCACATAAAAAGGCTTCTAACAGCGATACAGGAACCCGACAGAGTGGCTGTTATCAAATGTAAAGCACATACATATAGCCAAGACCCAGTATCGCTTGGTAACAGCCGAGCAGACGAAGCAGCTAAGTTAGCAGCTGCTACCCCCAGACAGACAGACACCACACAACTGATGGTATTTAATACCATCAACACACAGAAGTTGTGTGAGATGCAAAATTTGTGTTCCACACAGGAAAAGGCAGTCTGGAAGGCAAAGGGATATGGCCAGGAGTCCTCAGGACTCTGGACGGATGGACAAGGTAAACCAGTGGCCCCCAGAACATACCTTCCATGTTTGGCTGAGGCAGCTCACGGGCTGACTCATCTAGGCAAGGAAGGGATGTGCAAGTTGGTAAGAGCATATTGGTGCGCCCCAGGATTCTCCTCTCATGCGAGTAAAAGAGCCATGTCGTGCCTTACCTGTTTGAGAAAGAATATTGGAAAGGCAATACCTACAGAACCATCCCATATCCCACCTGCCGGCGGCCCTTTCCAGGTAATACAAATTGACTTTATACAATTACCCCCTTGTCGAAATTTGAAATATGTACTTGTTTGTATAGATGTTTTCTCAAATTGGGTCGAAGCATTTCCAGCGGCCACAAATACCGCTATGTTTACTGCTAAGAAAATTGTGCAGGAATTTGTATGTAGATATGGTATCCCTAGAATTATCGAAAGTGATAGGGGTACCCATTTTACAGGTGATGTCTTTCAAGGAATGTGTAAATTGATGGGAATTGATAGCAAGCTGCACACTCCGTACCGTCCACAGGCGAGTGCGAAGGTCGAAAGAGTGAACAGCACTATTAAAAATAAATTGAGTAAAGTGATGGCAGAGACAGGATTGACATGGCCAGAAGCTTTACCCATTGTACTGTACAGCATCAGAACCACTCCCAGGTCCCCTCTTAATCTGTCCCCTTTTGAAATCTTGTTTGGTCGACAACCGCATGTCATGATTAACCCTCAGGATGATTTGAAATGTAACAATGAAGTGACTGTAAAGTACTTGATTAACATGAGTAAACAGTTGAGGAATCAAAATGATAATATGAAGTTAGTGATTCCTGATTTACCAGATAGTAATTGTCATGACATTGAACCTGGGGATTATGTAATGATACGGAATTTTCTACGCTCAGGTTGCCTTATTGACAGATGGGAAGGACCATACCAGGTCTTATTGACTAGCACTACAGCATTGAAGGTTGCTGAGAGAGAGACTTGGGTTCATTCATCCCACTGCAAGAAGGTTGCTGATCCAGAGAAGTCCCGTGATAAGGAACAGACGGTAGAGGTTGTATCACTGGAGTGTCTGTTCCAGGAGGACTGAGGCGGCACCTGAGCCGTAAAAATCTCAAGACCAAGAGCTGTTGTCGACTCCCCATTCCCTTTTATTGTTTTTCTCCACTTCCCATCCCCTCTCCCTCAAATTATTTTTCCCCCCTTTTCATTCTTCTTCGTCTCCTCCTAAGATGGACTTGCCCCAAGAGACTGTGATCCGGATTTTCCTGTTGACCATGATGTTGACCAGAGCAGTCTGTTCCGGCGAGAGTACCATGGAGGTCGAGAGAGGTTCTGGAATGGGTTCTGATGATAAAGATGGAGGCGTAGTTTTCCGAGAACAACATAATCAACAAGCAAAGGCGAGTATCAGAAAACGATCCGATAGCATTGACCATAGAAGGAATTGTGAAGGATTGTTAGCTGAAGAAAACTGTATCTGTAGGCTCTGTAACAATGTCATTGAGGATGGGTGCATTAAGAAATGCCAATCCAGTTTTAATATCCATATGGACCGGCATCCATTGAGTGACTATCACTCCTTAGTGGGTAATGTGTTAAACAAAACAGATTGTTGGGTATGCTCTCAAGTACCTCAGGGTCATAGCAAATCAGGGCTAGTACCATTTCCTTTAACGATAGAGGAGGTACTTGAGTTAAATGGTGGGAGACCGGTGGACCGGAGGTTTAATATCTCCAGCCCTCCTAGTTTGAAGCTCCACCAATACCATGTGGATAGGTCCCTATTATGTTTCAACATCTCCAATCCCCGAAAACCGGGAAATTGGGAAGTGTCATGGAGTAATCACACCATGACCTTTTCGCATAGAGCAGATAGAATGCCTACAGATACAGAGCTTGTACGCCACATAGCCAGTAGAGGAAAATCTTTCCGGTATAGGTATATCTTAGGAAATAGGATTACTAAAGTTGGAGAGGTATCACCAGGATACTGTGCACATATCGTACAACCTGATACGTGTACTAAGCAGATGGAAGAATTAGGGTTAGGAGATTTCACATGGAAGGTGTGTAATATGGTTATGTCCTACTCCGTCCCATATGTTCTCCCCGATGATGCATATTTCATATGCGGGAGAAAGGCGTACAAGTGGCTTGCCCCAAACTCTGAAGGATTGTGTTATATTGGAAAAGTACTGCCTGAAGTAATGACTGTATCACATGACAAAATGAAAGACATACACCGTGGTGCCCAAGCTCCTTATACTCACACCCATTACGAGCACGTTGTTAAAAGGCACCTGATAGAGAAGACAGAGCATCCGGCCTCTGATCTGATAAGTGAATCCACCGGGATTCAATTCTTAATCGCGTTAGATTTCACCCGCACCGCTAGAGGAGTGCTGAATTATAAATACATATCGGCGCTCGCAAATTTGTTAGATAATATCACTGAAATGTATGATGACATGTTTAGGTATACTGGAAGGGAACTTCAAGCTTACAAAACAGAACTGGTACAGCATAGAATGGTTCTCAATTACCTCACAGCAGTGACAGGCGGATATTGTGTCACACTGGCAACACAATACGGCGTGAAATGTTGCACATATATTACAAACAGCACCGAGGATCCGGTCGAGGTCATAGACCAAAAGATGGACGATATTCTCCAATTGAAGTGGGAATTTCGCAGGAGACACAATCTCACTCTTGCTGCTGTAGGTAATGAGCTGACTGGTTGGGTGTCATGGTTGAACCCGCGAAATTGGTTTTCTGGTTTAGGAGACTGGGCTCAAGGAGTCATAATGGATGTTGGGAAGTTTCTCCTATGTATCTTAGGTGTTGTCATATCGATTGGATTGATATTTAGATGCGGTCAGGCTTTAATGAAGTGCAATCATCGTACTAGGGTAATGAGTTTAAGGAGTGAGGAAACTGTAATTAACCTGGACTTGATTTATGACCCAAATGTAGAAACAATGATGTGATGAAAATGCGATTTCTACGGTCCGTTTCTTTCACCTGTTTTTCTGTTTTTCTCCAAGATAAAAAGACCCCCTTGGACGAGGAAGTTGACAAGACACTATACAGACAACGGATTGACCAAAGAAGAAGTTTTGACCACTTTAGATACGGACATTTGATGAACTTTGCCATGGATCCCCAGTTTCCCTAGAATTCTTAAACTCACGCTAGCCCAACATTTTTGTAAATCTATTGGCATTGACAAAGCTTTTTGCTCGCACCTAATGGGCAAAACAGCGCAAAGAAGACGACTTTCAACTGATACCGAACAAAACCTCAATCGACGACTGTACATTTACCTGACATAGAATACCACCGCATTTACCGTAATTATGTCTTTTCTTCATTTCTACAACCCACAGGTAATGACACACATAGTCGATAGGGAATACAGGCACAGATATCAGCAATCACATATCTCCCCCATTCATGTATCATCAACTAAAATGTGCTTCCCCATTTTGTTACAACCAAAACCGAAAAGAGCTCGGTAAAGTTTGACAGCCCATCCACAGACCCGTACCACGGGATAAGAAGGAATTCAAATGTATACTTCGCAATACCTCGAAGCTTGATTTACAACACGTACGGCACGATGATACATGACCCCCCAAACATGGACTCATACATACATGCTTCTGCTATCTCACTAGGTCATACACTCTTCCCACCTACTCCTCACTCCTCCCTTACCCAACCATGGAAATGAATTAACCCCTAACATATATTTTTCTCCTTTTGAAATGTTTTAGAAGGTGGCAGTTATTATTGACTGCCAAAGGGTGGACTGTCAAAGTCAGAAAAATATCTCTACACACACTGCCATATTTGCACCTCATACTGGTCCGTGCTGCGCATGCGTACGCTCTCCCGTACGTGCGCATACTCACAGTCGCAGGCACCCGCAGGCGCATGGTATGCGTATTTACGGTAGAGTTTATGCGATCGTAGCGTGCGACTCAATCATTACATATTTTCACTATATAATGTATTTTGTAGATCATGGTCCCTTTGATAGATTCTGAAAGTTTGGTTAATATAGAATGTTCATGAACAGAGAAATCCCTCTTTGTTTGATACGAAGGGTCAGACAGGAGTAATACAGTGGTGTTTAGTATCCATCGGAAGAATATTTAATTAGAAATATTCCGGTGTTGGTTTGAAGCAGATCAATCGCTCGTGCGAATAGTTATGGACATAAGAAGTTTATGAACATTTACTTTATTTGCACTTTATTACCCATGCGGCGGGAAACCCAGTTTCCCTCCCACCTGAGCAGTTGGAAATAGTCACAGCCCACCTGTATGAATCAACCTATGACCTTTTGTTATAATGCGAAGCCGAATTCCTATGTCCAATGAACAATGAGATTGTAGGGACCATTGAATTGTATTGTGTGTGGGGCATAAATAGGCAGGCCGACCATATCCAGTTCACTCTCTTCAACGGTTCTCATTGCTGATAATCGGGAGCTGGATATCGAGGCGCATGCGATCGTTTCCCCTTGTGCGTAAGTGTTTCTCCGCAACTATATTGATCTTCTTGTTATTGTGGGCCAATCTCTCTCAATCTCTCTCTCTCTCTCTCTCCTTCTCTTTCTCTCTCATTTTCCCTTAAATTGTATTGTATTGTATTTCCTGTGTAGTTATCTGGTTAGGTGGTCTATGTTATATTGTAGTGTATGACTTGTATTGTGTTTAACTCTTTTGCAAGTATAGCATTCATAATATATATTTTAGGCGTTGGACCCTGAGCACGGTATCTGTGTGTTTCTTATAGTATTAAGTATTCTCAGAGCGTCGGTGACGCTCAAACAGCTTTTAAGGTAATAAGGTTATACTGTGTTGCATTTACTCTCTAACATTACACTAAGGTTTTACTGCACAATACACTGTTTATGGTTTAGATACAAAGGTTTAATATAGTGAGCGTCAGCTCCGCTGGTGATCTCCTCTTGGTCCCGAGCGTTAGCTACGCTATAACGAATCATTACTTTAGTTAACAGCCAATAACGTGCCTGCCTGTGATCTCTTGGCCGTGAGTGAACGTGACGCTTGAGCGTCTCGATCACGGCAAAGCGATTGTTACGCAACTAGCGTACCCTTACGGTACTTCATACATAAATAGCGTACAGTGTTCTTAGACCTCATAAAGGGTATTATATACGATAAATATTTAGCTTTATCAGCTGTCACAATACAGAATCAGCAGGCATAAGCAAGATCAAATAAGGGAAAGGTCTGCATGAGTTCAATCAAATGTTCAGGTGCACACAATGAGGCAAGTGTCCCCTATAGATAAAACTGAGCAGAACCCTCTTCTGTTTCATGTCATTGATGTCTTTTGTCTGTAGCCTAATCCCCTCAATGTTCAGGGTGTGCTTTCTCATTAGAACATAATAATACGAATAATGACACCAATAAAATAACATGCACCCAGGTAAAAGCAACGTATAGATGTGAGTGAAACCTATACAGTATATATGCAGCATGTGCCCATCAGAGCGGCACATCAATAATAGCGCAGGGTGCACACGGGCCCCTTGCTGCCCACCTGCCTCTCGTGCAGTGCTTTGCCCAGCTGTTACTTGTGCTGTAATTCCGAAGATTTCTTTGGTAATATGCTGTTGATGCCATAATACAGAGGAAATCACAGGAATATGGCACGTGCAGAAGGAAGCTAAGAACCTGACACTGTGCCAAGTCTTCGTCACCCTCTGTGCATGCGCCATAGCTCTTCTACACGTGTCGCATTTTTACATGGGAGAACATTTACACATGGGCCTGCTCATGTCTGACAATAATGGGTAAGTAAGCACCTCTGACAGTAATGAGTCCAACATCTGAAATGCAACCACATATGTGCAACCCTTGACAATATGAATGAATGGCGGAAAAACATGAGCATGCTACCATTATCTTTATGGTGATCTTGTGGTCATCCCATCTTTCATGTAGCTAGATAACGCCATCCCAGACCATTTTCTCTACGTTTTAAGTATTCTTAAAATGTGACCTCAACAAGACAAATCATAGGAAAGTAAACTTTGATGACTTTCTTCACCCCTGTGTTTTGTATTTTGTTGACTTAACCTTGTACAGATTTTAGAAAACATTTGCCTCCTGGCAGTTGCTGGTAATTGCACAGTGGAAAACATATAAGAGGAGATAAATGCTTTATTGGTCCCAAGACTCAGCAGCCTCAGAGACAGTGGCAAGAAATATGGAGAGGAGTTCATCAGGAAACAGAAGAATCTCAGCACTTCTGATAATCAGGTTGTAAGAAAACAAACCACTGCCATAAATAACCAGTAGTTATAGGTATTGCAGGACAAAGGAAATGGGCAATGTTTCTTTTGGAGGGCATAGTAATAGCAGACATGTAAAGTTAAACAGTAAAATGATCCGACTCTCTCGCCGGCAGCAACCCTTGTCCAGATTAATCAAGTGTAAGCAATCTTTAGCACTGCCACAGTGATCCAGTATCAGCATGCTAATCTATGAAGCCAATGTTTCTTCCTACTGATAACATACTATCACAATTGCTACTTAACATTGACAAAAAATGAATGTAACTGAAAAGAGGGAAATACTTTGGATTATTTAAAGAGAACCGAATTTATATGCTTAACTTTTTTGTGTACTTGAGTAAAATGATCTTCATAAACATAGGAAATCATGCTTTGTTAAATAAATAAATAAATAAATAAGGAATGTAACTAACAGTACAAGAAGGGAGAAACTATGGGGCTAATGCAGACCTGATCACTGCTGTGCGTGTTCACACAGCAGCGATCAGGTCTTAGCCCTGCAATCGCCTCTGCCTGACTGACATGCAGAGGCCATCGCTGGGTGGCAGGGGGCAGGCCGGCGGCGTTTGTTCGCCATTTAGGGGGCGTGGTTCGGGCAACGCAGGCGTGCCCGGACCATGTGGGGAGCGGGACACAGCTGCTGTGACTAGTGCAGTGATGAGTAGCTCCCTGCCCGCGTGCAGGTGCTGCGCTGGTTGGGAGCGACTCTTCCAGTACAAAAGCATCGCCGCTGTGCGATGCTTTTGTACCTGTGCGGGGGTGGTTGGGCCTGACATGTGGGGTGGACTAGCCCTGTGCTGGGCGTCCCCCCGCATGTCAGTGTGCCTGATCGTAGATGTGCTAAATTTAGCACATCTACGATCAGGTCTGAATTAGGCCCTATGTTCTGTGCGTAAAGGTGCCACTACTGCTATTTTGTCTATGAACTGTCAAGTTTGTCTCTAACCTATCAATTCTATTTTCAACAGTGCAGCACCCAAGGTATGTTATGGACATCTATGCCAAGAGAGTATGGTGAGTGGGTGGGGATCCGGCAGCCCTGGTTGTGGATAGTATTAGAACCTGCTAAGGAAGTGACTAAAGGGGGGTACTGACGGGAGAGATGTGTGCTGAGCGATCTTAACACAGACCGCTCAGCACACATCGCTCCCCCCGCTCAGCACAGTGCGATGTGCTGAGCGAGGGGGGGAGACGGACGGGAGGCCGCTCACTTCACACAGCGCTGAAGTGAGCGACCTGCTAGATTGAGCCTGCATGCAGCTCAATCTAGCACCGGCGATAGTGATGCACGGGGCCGCGCATCTCTATCACTGGGGGGCATATAACGGCAGATCTGTGCTTAAAATCTAAGCAATCCAGTCAGATTGCTTAGATTTTAAACACGGATCTCTCCATGTGTATGCCCCCTTAATATTTGGGAATAGTGTTAATTGCTTAACGTCTGGCACAGTAACTAGACATAAGCCATGTTATGGCACAATTTGGCATCATTTTGTTGTATCTGTAGATTTGCATTTCACTGAATTACAGTCAATGAATGGGTAGGGCAGGGAACAGGTACACCCAAATTCCATCAGCAAAACGTTCAAAATGATGTGGCCAAATGTGGAACAAAGCAAACATTTTGCAGATACTGTAGATCTTGTCTAACCTAATCATTTTTTATTGATGTAGTACAAAAATTCACAGTAGTACTATCAAGAATAGATTAACCTCAGTCCTGAGCCTGGTATACGTATCTTGGCGGCTCACCTGAGTTGAAAATCTGTCTGAAAATGCCCCTAATGATGACAATTATTTTCAGTCATGTTGACAATATGTAATGATTGTGCACAAAATGTACATTATCTGCCTTTATAGCTCTGCTATGTTTAGTCACGGTCAATGACAATAGGAACATGATGGGATCTGATTCAGTGGTGGGTGCAGAAGAGCCCGCAGCAGCGTTTATTAGCAGTTGTCCACCTGTGACTTTTTGCTAACCCTGTGTACATCTGTGCATCCGAATGTGCAAGGACTGAGCCGCCCACTCTCCACGTCTAAACATGATGTAATACTGATTGGTGCCGTGCATCTTTAGGCGCCACCGTTGGTCACACCATCGAAACTTGCACCAGCCCTATGGCAGGTGCAGTATCTCTGTCTGAGTGCTGCCTCTATGTGAGCGGTCTAGAGTCTATGTATGCAGCCGCCTTCACTGACACGTCATGAAACTTCTGTAACATGCCCAGAAGACGGACCACCTCCATGCGTGCGCTAAGCCACAACCCCTATCACCGCTCAGGAACTCCCACTACATAATACACTCCTCCGTGCATGGGGCGGATCTTACAGCTGCGACTCTGTACGGACACAACCGGCAGCATGTCCACCTCTGAGATCTCAGCCCCGATATCTGCAGACTACAAAAAGTTACTGCCTGCAATCCTAAGGAGGACCAAACATCCATACAGTATGTATTTATTATAACATACAGTGCAAGGCTATAGTATATATCATTTTATACAATGGAATACATATATTTTTGGTGTAATAAAGGAGACAATATAAAATGCTATAAGAAATCATTATAATCAAGTGATACTGAAGCTGTAGTACAGTGGCCCTCATTCCGAGTTATTCGCTCGCAAGCTGCTTTTAGCAGCATTGCACACGCTAAGCCGCCGCCTACTGGGAGTGAATCTTAGCTTCTTAAAATTGCGAACGAAAGATTCTCAAAATTGCGACCACACACCTCTTAGCAGTTTCTGAGTAGCTCCAGACTTACTCGGCATCTGCGATCAGTTCAGTGCTTGTCGTTCCTGGTTTGACGTCACAAACACACCCAGCGTTCGCCCAGACACTCCTCCGTTTCTTCAGCCACTCCCGCGTTTTTCCCAGAAACGGTAGCGTTTTTTCGCACACACCCATAAAACGGCCTGTTTCCGCCCAGAAACACCCACTTCCTGTCAATCACATTACGATCACCAGAACGAAGAAAAAACCGTGAGTAAAATTCCTAACTGCATAGCAAATTTACTTGGCGCAGTCGCAGTGCGGACATTGCGCATGCGCACTAAGCGGAAAATCGCTGCGATGCGAAAAAATTTACCGAGCGAACAACTCGGAATGACCCCCAGTATCCCATGTTTGCTAAGAGTCAATAAATTATTTTTATACAGAATGTAACTATTAATTAGGCATTACAAATATTTGTTCAACATTTGATTAATGAAATGTGTAAACATGTATTGGAAAATGGAAAATGGATATACTACGTATGCCAAATCAAACACTGGCGCATGCCCCAGGCAAAGAGCCCTCTTCTGAATTAATATTGTATTTATGGCCATCATTACACTTAGGATAGTAGCCAGAACTTTGTGGGCCCCATAGCAACATATTGGGTGGGGGGGGGGGCTGTCCCAATGCAGAGACCTCTCTGCAGCAGCAGTTGTTAATGATATGTCCCATTGTAGTGTCCTAGTTTATTTTATGAACCATAGTGGTGCCCTAGTTCACATTATGCCACACAGTATCCCCAATTCACGTTATGGCATACACTGTCCCCAGTTTATATTATGCAACATTACAGTACCCCCTGTTCGAACTATGCCACACTACAGTGCTTCCACTTCATACTGTGCCACATTACAGCACCCCCCATTCGTGCTATGCCACACTATATTGCCTCCACTTCATAACTGCATATTGTGACACATTACAGTGCCCCTGTTCATATTATGTAACATTATAATGCCCTCCAGTTCATTTTATACCACATAACAATAAGCAGGTCCAGGGGCTAAATTAGATACACTGTAGGCCCCTAGGCAAAAGTGTGTAAGGGCCCCTATGTATCTGCCAATGGGGAAAATGTATATAATACAAGTAACTGTGACAGGGAAAGTGGCCCCTCTCAGCTCTGGGCCCCATAGCAGCTGCACTGCCTGCACCTATGGTAGCTAAGCCCTTGATTACACTGCATATTCTGTCTTTGTTAGCCTGTATATAACGTGTGGAGATGCATTCCAGTCCAGCCGCAGTAGGTCTACATGCTTATACAATGATCAATCTTCTTTCTACTTTTTTAATGTTCAAAGCTTCTTTCTTCTACAATTTCTATTAAATGCTACACAGGATCTGTAATAGACTTGTGCGCACATTACTGCAACCTATTATACCCTGGAGAGGGTAAGGCAAGGAAAGGAAGAACAGGCATGAATCTAGGGTTAATAGTCATAAAATGCACTATAAGACATGATGGGACAAGCACAAATGACTATTACATCTTACTAGAAGAGCACATCATTTTGTGAAACTTTTAGCGGTAGATTTGACGGATAGTTGTAAAATGGCAGTAGGAATAATGCTAATCCAGGTTTATTAAGCATTTGTTCCTATAACTGTTTATAGGAATAACAAACAGCAAAACTGACAATGATTGGTGGCTTTGACAAACAGTGCCTTAGTAAATACACCACCTAGAAATACATGCTTCTTTATGTAATTTTTGAAATGTGTTTTACTAGGGTTTGGGCATCTATTATATTCTTCAATTCAGTTTGCCCACCCGGATTGAAATGCGCAGGGATAAAACCAATAATATCACAGGGAACTGGAACAGCAGTGCAGAATATTTTGGCTGATTATGTGGCAGGTAAAGACTTATCCATTAGTGCAGTTATCTTCTTGAGTATAGTGCTGCATTATTACGTATGCTTGAACTTAGGGCCTTATTCAGCACTGATCGGAGATGCAATGCGATTGCATTCTCCCGATCCTTGTGCCAGTGTGCACACGCAGGGCCTGTTCTGTGCATGCACGGGCCAGGAAATGCAACTGAATTGCATTGATGCGAATGCCTCTGCTTGACTGACAGGGAAAGGCGCTAGCGGGGCGGCAACACGGGGGCGTGTCGGTAAAAATAGGGGCGTCACACGTGGCCGCTGCGTCGGGAAACATGGTCGACCTATGCCTGCCTTCACAATTAGATTGCAAACGCAGTGCTGGACGGCCCCCAGCATGCATAGGGTTCTTAATGCAGAAAGAATCCATCAACTTAGTTTGGAATAAGATAAAAAGGCACTGCACTCAGCAGCCGATAAACTGCAAAGATCTGTTGAGGTGCTGTACAGTTTATGTTGATCCACAAGTCCATCTGTGGAAGTGTACATCAGGGTTCTGCTACATGTGAATGATTAGAGTCACTGATGCTGCGTTACATATATGGGAGCCGGTTACATCTCCGCTTTATACTGACTGACCGTCCTTGATATTGGACAGATGTTAGCTGAAAGGCGGCATACAAGTTCCTTCTAGATATGATGGCTGATGTTATTAATTAATCAAATTGGGATCTTGGTTCTGGATTATATATTATGGTTATGAACATCAGGAATGGTTATAAGATGTTGGTGGATCAGCTCAGTTTGGTACTATTTAGCCCAGCGGTACAGAGTCTCACGAGGGTCAGGTATTTACCAAGTAACCCCACAAGTAATTTTGGACTTTGCAGCTGACACCCTGTATGTTGCAGCCCTACAGGTAAGTGCTGAGAGTAACAGGTGACAATAGGGTCAGGATACCTTAGAGCCGGAATACTGGTCACAAAGTCAAACATCTGATTTCAAGGACTGATTATTCCATTACTGATTTACGTCATCCTTGACATTGCTTTCAACAAGTGCAGCACCTCAGTGTTGGTACTATTAAACCATTTTATTTTTATTATTAATAAACATTTTATATGTTTAACAGACTGTTGGATAGTGTTGTCAGTGCACCTATATCTATTTTCGAGTTCGATATGTGTGACTGGTGGACAGGATGCCGGCAGTCACAATGGCGATGCTGGTATCCCGATGTTTAAAATCCTAACGGGCAAGATAAATATGCTATCCCCTCTCCCTTACCCCCTAACCAACCTGTCCCACAGCCTAACCCTACCCTTCCCCCTTAGTGCTTAACCCCTACCTGCCCCTGGTGGTGCCTAAACCTATCCCCCCCCCCCTGCAGCCTAACCTAACCCTCCACTTTAGTGCCTAAGCCTAACCCCCCCCTCCCCCCCCCACACACCCAATGGCGCCTAAACCTAACCCCCCCCCCCCACCACCACCACCACCACCTTCCTCGGCCGTAACCTGCCTGTTATATTTATGCTCGGGATTCCGGCATTGGTCTCCCGACCCTGTTGGGATTCCGGAGTCGGCATTCTGACTGGTGTTGGGATCCCGACAGCCGGTATCTTGACCGCATCCCCTGCAGATAGACTAAGATGTTTCAGCAAGGCTAATACAGTCTAATGTGCGAGGGCACACTGCATAATAATTTAAAATTTACAATGAGAATGGTGAAGTGTGGAGTTAAAAATGCCTAATTTTTGCAATGCACCTAAAGAAAAGAGTTGTGCTTATGGTAATTATAACATGCAATTTCACCTACAGTATAAAAAGAAATGGCCCAATTAACATAAAAAAATTTGTTTAAAAATAACAAATAATTAAGAATCGTAGACTGTGATGGACAAGCAGCTGCTAAAACAGACCTGTGCCTCATTCTACTCATTAAACAATATGTAGTCTGCATCCAGTCATAGCAGTAAATTTAGAAAACATGGTTGTAGAATGTAACAATCCTTTGCAGTACCACTCCCTACCAGTGGTGCTGCTCTCTCCAGGAATGTCTTTCCAGTCACTCTACCTCCATGGTTTGTATGTGGTTCTGCAAACTTGAAATAATTTCCTAATTTAGAATCTGTGGGCTGCACTAGGTAATCACTGATACATACCTGTTTCAGTGATTCCCTTGCCAGATCATGGGGGGTCATTCCGAGTTGTTCGTTCGTTATATTTTTCTCGCAACGGAGCGATTAGTCGCTAATGTGCATGCGCAATGTCCTCAGTGCGACTGCGCCAAGTAAATTTTCTATGCAGTTAGGTATTTTACTCACGGCATTACAAGGTTTTTTTCTTCGTTCTGGTGATCGTAATGTTATTGACAGGAAGTGGGTGTTTCTGGGCGGAAACTGGCCGTTTTATGGGTGTGTGTGGAAAAACGCTACCGTTTCTGGGAAAAACGCGGGAGTGGCTGAAGAAACGGAGGAGTGTCTGGGCGAACGCTGGGTGTGTTTGTGACGTCAAACCAGGAACGAAACTGACTGAACTGATCGCAGTTGCCGAGTAAGTGTGGAGCTACTCAGAAACTGCTAAGAAGTGTCTATTCGCAATTCTGCTAATCTTTCGTTCGCAATTTTGATAAGCTAAGATTCACTCCCAGTAGGCGGCGGCTTAGCATGTGCAAAGCTGCTAAAAGCAGCTTGCGAGCGAACAACTCGGAATGAGGGCCATGGTGTCTATTTTCTGGTATCAGTTCCCAGTTCCGACCATACTTGAATGTTTGTGATTGCATTCCTCGTGTCTACTCAGTGCCACCCACACTATCTTCACTGCTCTTTCAGTTTCAAATTAGATGTATTAAGCAGTGAAAAAAGTGGATAAGTGAGCCAGTGGAGAAGTTGCCCATGGAAACCAATCAGCATTAATGTACCACTTATAATTAGCATACTGTAAAATTATACAGAGCAGCTGATTGGTTGCCATGAGCAACTTCTCCACTAGCTCACTTCTTCACTGCTTAGTACAATGGGGGTCATTCCGAGTTGATCGCTCGCTAGCAGTTTTTAGCAGCCATGCAAACGCTATGCCGCCGCCCACTGGGAGTGTATGTTAGCTTAGCAGAAGTGCAAACGGTTGTATCGCAGAGCAGCTACAAAAAATTTCAGTGTAGTTTCAGAGTAGCTCAAAACCTACTCAGCGCTTGCGATCACTTCAGACTATTCAGTTCCGCATTTGACGTCACAAACCCGCCCAGCCACGCCTGCATTTTTCCTTGCACGCCTGCGTTTTTCCGCACACTCCCTGAAAACGGTCAGTTGCCACCCAGAAACGCCCACTTCATGTCAATCACTCTGCGACCAGCAGTGCGACTGAAATGCATCGCTAAACCCTTTGCAAAACTACATTGTTCATTGTGTTCATACGTCGTGCGTGCGCCGCATAAGCAGAACTGCCGTTATTAAGCCTGATCGCTGCGCTGCGAACAAATGCAGCTAGCGATCAACTCGGAATGACCCCCTATACATCTCCCAATTCTTTCAGTTACCTGCTCTCACCTGTGCATTCTGTTGTACTAAGGGGGTAATTCCAAGTTGATCGCAGCAGGATATTTTTTAGCAGTTGGGCAAAACCATGTGCACTGCAGGGGGGGGGGGGGGGGGCAGATATAACATTTGCAGAGAGAGTTAGATATGGGTGGGTTATTTTGTTTCTGTGCAGGGTAAATACTGGCTGCTTTATTTTTACACTGCAATTTAGATTGCAGATTGAACTCACCCCACCCAAATCTAACTCTCTATGCAAATGTTATATCTGCCCCCCCTGCAGTGCACATGGTTTTGCCCAACTGCTAAAAAATTTCCTGCTGCGATCAACTTGGAATTACCCCCTAAGCTCCTAATGTGCCTGCTTTGATCACCTGCACTGCTCTGTACATTCAGGTTTGCTTCCAGTTACCTCCTCTCACCCGTGCAATCTGCTGTACTAAGCTAATAGTGTACCTACACTTATCAGTACAATCCAGGACATTGTCATTAGTGCTATCCAGTGTATTAGCAGAGTAATATCCCTTGTGTATTCCTTGTGCCATCCAGATGTCCTGCACTGCTCTGCAGCATGCATGTCCAGTGCATCCAGTTACCTGCTTTCACTTCTGCATTCTGCTGTACCAAGGGGGTCATTCCGAGTTGTTCGCTCGGTAAATTTTTTCGCATCGCAGCGATTTTCCGCTTAGTGCGCATGCGCAATGTCTGCAGTGCGACTGCGCCAAGTAAATTTGCTATGCAGTTAGGTATTTTACTCACGGTTTTTTCTTCGTTCTGGTGATCGTAATGTGATTGACAGGAAGTGGGTGTTTCTGGGCGGAAACAGGCCGTTTTATGGGAGTGTGTGAAAAAACGCTACCGTTTCTGGGAAAAACGCGGGAGTGGCTGGAGAAACGGAGGAGTGTCTGGGCGAACGCTGGGTGTGTTTGTGACGTCAAACCAGGAACGACAAGCACTGAACTGATCGCAGATGCCGAGTAAGTTTGAAGCTACTCAGAAACTGCTAAGAGGTGTGTAATCGCAATTTTGAGAAGCTAAGATTCACTCCCAGTAGGCGGCGGCTTAGCGTGTGTAAAGCTGCTAAAAGCAGCTTGCGAGCGAACAACTCGGAATGAGGGCCCAAGTTCCTAATGTACCTGCACTTATCAGTACAATCTGCACATTACTGTTAACACCATAGTTTACCTGCATTAATTATTACTATCCGGGACATTGCTATTACTTGCTGTGCTTTTCATCAGTGGTGGATTTATCACTAGGCACATGGGGAACGTGCCTAGGGGCAGCACACCAGGCTGATGAGGCCAGGTAATTATTTTTATTTTTTTATACTTGTTTTTATTGAAGCAATGTATATAAGTTGTGGTACATTAAACATAATGCATTATAATGCATATAAATTCACAATGAGGAGGGCCCAACATTGTGCAGACCAACTAAGCAAGGGTGTTATATTAACAGAGTAACATTTGGTCATTAAGTCACAGAAAAAAAGCAATTACAACTTCTTAATAAATATTTTATTTTGCAACTGACCAGAGTGGGCAGCAAATTGTGGTCTGGGAGGTGGTGGTGGGGGATGAGTTTGGGGATGCTTTAGTGGTTTCGAGGAATACAGATCGGCCCTGAAATGAAAGCGCAGTAACAAGAGGAAGGGGGGGGGGGGGGGGGGCGGCGGAATAATGAGCCCTCATTTTCCCCCCTGCTTTTAAACCAGTATAATCTGGGATTTTTATAATTTAATACATTTCTGTTTACCTTGAAAGCTGCCTGCTTACTCTGATTTCTGTCCTATACCCTGTATGTAATAATAAACCTTTCATTAACTATACTGGCGGTGGTGCTAATTACTCCTCGTAAACTCCCTTCGTAACGTGACATGGAAGAATATATTCCTAGTCATGTAAGGATTGATACACTATTGCAGTGAGTCCTAAAAACCACTCTGAGGCAGACTTTCTTCCACAGAGCCCTCTGATGTACTGATAAAGCCTAGTGCACAGACAGAAAGAAGTGATCAGGATAGTCTGCTAACATTTAATTTTTTGCCTTGTGTAACATGAATGGTGTAAGGCCCTCCGCTCTACTCCGCGGAGTGCTGAACTCAATGCCTTAAATCTCCAATGTGCATGCTTCTGCCCCATACAGTACATACTCATAAGACCAGAGCAGAGGCATGTGGACCCCCAACTATGTGCCTGCCCTCACTTATAATCCCCACAGCCACCAGTCCCCGTGAAACAATTCCACTATGGCATATATTCTACTGGCTGGGACATTAGCCGGAGAGTCACATGATGCCTACCCAAGTATAATGTAATCACAATAGAGTAACTATACACTGCAGGGTAAGTTGTCAGTCTGCCACGTCTCAGCAAATATACTGTATGCAGACACGACAACGTTAATGCACAGATACATACTGTACATAGGGCTTAATGTTGAGGTGGCTGATTATTGGTCTTAATGTAGGCTCCAAAAACTAATGTATTTATCCCAATATTCTG
Source organism: Pseudophryne corroboree (assembly GCF_028390025.1). Taxonomy (NCBI): domain Eukaryota; kingdom Metazoa; phylum Chordata; class Amphibia; order Anura; family Myobatrachidae; genus Pseudophryne; species Pseudophryne corroboree. The sequence continues at coordinate 278,982,535 of NC_086447.1, forward strand.
GATCCATCAAAATCGCCATAAATACATGTGTGTGCCTAAAGCATGATATCACGCTATTAAGGGTGGAATGTATAATGTATTACATTCTATATGATACATCCCGTCCGTTATTGAAAGCATAGTGGAGCTTATTAATGCTGCATGCATGAATAATTCTGAATAATTACACTTGGGGCAGCTCTTCCAATAAGTGCTGTCCCTCGTGATGTGAGGACTTAGGGCTTTTGCACCAGTCCTCAGGCACAGATCCGTCAGCTATAAATGTAAATCAGTCTTATTTTCCAATCTATGTCGAGTGCTTTGGCAGTTGTAATCAATGGACCTTAAATGAAAAGCAATAATTTAAACCAAGAAAGAAGCATTGCCTGCTTTTTACATAAATAATTAGGAGGTATGAACTGTGCAGATAAGACCGAGCATATAAACAAAGTTGCCTGAAGGCTTTCCTAATGAGAAATTACTATGTCCCCTGAAAATGTTCTTGTGGAAAAGTTGGCACATTCTATAATTGGGTCTAAAGCTTCGTATCCAAGCAAAGCAATTAACTATGTTCAATGACTAATGCCAGCAAACAACTAATTAGACATTTCAGTAAGGAACCCAGGAACAAAGTGGCATAGTTTTGATTATTTTATCTGAACTCAGCAGGTTTTCATGCTTTCTTATTGGAATCTATAAGAAGTTACAGTACACTGTGAATGGATTTTTTCCTACAATAGACCTGTCAGCATCAGTGCCTCAGCAATGAGTGCAGCTTAAATGGCTGGAATATTATCCAGTGGGGAGAAGTCAAGGCAGACCTACTTAGCCATCATTTCCATTTTAATAGCACCCAAAGGTCATTTAGAGCAGCGCATTTCCTTTAAAACTTCAAAAGTCAAACTTAGTCACCATAAAATAATGTCATGCTACATCTCTGTCACTTTACTCTAGTTTATAGCCAGCTGGAGACAGCAGTCTTAATTCTAAAAAAGAAAAGGTGCTTAAGAACTTCTTATTTCATAAACACCGTAGGTGGAATCCCAAAAATACATGCGATAGAGCCTGTAGCGACACCATTTCAGATCTTACCATTTGATTACCTTATAATTTATATCCCACTAAAAACAACTATATGCAGTCCATTACTAATAAATTAAATCATATGGAAAATAGTTCAAAGCAGACACGCTGTGTCTCCCATAGCTAATCTTACACGTAAAAGTCATTTAAAAATAATGGTTCTGCAAAGAGAACCAAATAACAGGGTTGAGACCATTTGTGGTTTATCATCATCTCTTTTCATCTAGGGTTTTTAAAAGGTTAACATTGTTCTAACTACACTTAACACCCACAACCATTTCTCTATTGAATAAGGTGATCATGCTGCGCTTATTAGCAACATATTTAGCCCTTTGAGGGGAAAAAAAATCTTCGGAACATTAAAAAAATACTGTAATATATAATATAAAGAGGAGGTTTGGCTTACTTTAATAATGCGTGTTGCAGTGATTTTTTTCTTCTGAACCTGCATGTAAAATAACCTTAATTTTATTCTCCATTATTTTCCACTTTCTTTGATTTTCTGCCTGGCATGACAACACTGTGCTGCGAGGCTGAAAACAATAAATCTAATAAAAAGAAAGATTTTTTTTTCTCTCAAAACTTTTATCTTCAAAGGAAATAAGATTGGATGTCTCAATATGCATTTTATTATCTGGGTCAGAAATTATAAATTGTTAGCACGGGCAGCAGATTTCTCAAAATAAAAAAAAGATGCCATGGATGCATACATGTGCCTGTATGGAAATAAATCACTTAGACATGGAACAGGGAAAGGCAGGCAGATGCTAGGGTGATGAAAAGGGTGACATAACATCTCTCCAACTGTCCTATTCATCAATGCCAGGCAATCGGTTTGCAAGTAAATGGCACTCTTATCATTGCTCTCCTCTACTTTCTCTTCTAAAAAGTAATAATCCACACTGCTTTATAAGGCAACAGCTGTTCCGTCATCTCTTATTTATGGCATCTGAATATTAGAGTAAAACCGAGTAAAACCGAATCCGCTCATCTCTACTGAATATCAGCACTTCTCCATGTGTTTATAACTTTCTTACTTCCACCCAAACCTTCTGAGCTAACTGGTGTGGAGCTGCCTTGTTCCAGTGAGCTGCAATGGCCAAGGAGCACTTGGCTCGTTGTTTCTTTACAGACAACACAGTTAATTACAGAAGATCATGAACCCCATTATTTTTGCTTCCTGTAAACTGACAGTTTTCTCATTTTCTTCTCTCAGTTTAATATAAATCCAAGGACCTGCTGGTGGCATAATGTTATACTCTCAACTGTAATGTGCACGGACATTTATCAATGAGCTCCCAATCACCCTAATACTGGAGACAAGTTTCACGGTATCACGAGGACAAAAACAAATTATGACTGCAATAAGAATTTCCTTCTGACAGATGAGTTCTTGTAAAATTCAGAATGAATTACATTTAAGAAGCATGAAAAGACACAATACCAATGATCTTTATTGTCAGTAATAAAACATGGTTTGTAGAGGTGGAGGGCTGGTAAATTTCAGCTCTTAAGATGTTCCTGAAATACACGTTTTTCATAGGTTAGACTACATACCTCCCAACTATCCCGATTTTCGCGGTACATTCCCATTTTTTGGGTCACTGTCCCACCTGCAGGCCACAATGTCCCACGATGGGGGGAGGACAACGACAGTTGGGAAGTATGTAGTATAACCCTTCAACCAAACTTGCCTACTCTCATGAAACAGAAGGACGACCCCAGAAAATTGGGTAGTACCCATGGACTCCTTAGAGAGCTAGTCATCCTCCCTCATCCAGCCCACTTCTAGTGCAATGGGCGGGACAGGGGTGTAATTATTAATTTCTTCAAAAAATGCATCCCCATAGCCCTTATTTATATAATATTTAAGACTATCTGCACAATGAATACACTATTCCGTTTCCAGTATTGCCATTAATATAGACTTGATTTGCATAGTGATATCATTATGAAATTATTTTCTAAATTCTGTCAAGACACTTTTTATTAGGAAAATCAGTAGTAATAACTGTCTCCATTACAATGATATACTGTAGCTTTGGGACATGTCACATGGTCACAGACTGAAGGGATATTACCATATGGCAGCTCCCTCACCAGGAAATCACATCTGCTTAGGCAATTGGTCCCACCACAAAAAGTAATGGGAAGCATAGTGACATAGGCAATTGGTGCTTTAACCACTGGGTGTGCAAGTTTTTTTTTTCTTCTATCTTTTATAAAAGTGTGGTGCAGGTAGCTTTGAGACCAGCAATAGTCACGCCTGCTGTCTGAAAATCAACCAAGTCTAATGGGGCTGCCTTTCCCGTACGCAAACTGCAGTACTTGTGTACACTGCTACTCTATTTGCAGGCCCCCTCTACAGGTGTAAGATGCTACAAGTCCAAGTTACTTAACTGTACGCTACATTTTACTGTGCACGGATGATGTGCAAAAGTGCACTATTATGGGATTAGTTGCATTATGTCCAACTATATCTAAGACGTTGATTGTCCACAATGTGCTTGTTAAGCTTGGTAAACAGTGTGCTACCCGCTAACACAAATTTTGTCTCATAATACATACCTATAAGTGAATGTTTAAGCTGGCTAGTCTGCTTACTGTGAAACTATTATATTATAAGATGTAAACAGTATTTTATTCACAGAATTTAAATGACATTATACATTATAAATGTTATGAAAACAGAATATTCTATTTCTCTAACGTCCTAAGTGGATGCTGGGACTCCGTAAGGACCATGGGGAATAGCGGCTCCGCAGGAGACTGGGCACAACTAAAGAAAGCTTTAGGACTACCTGGTGTGCACTGGCTCCTCCCACTATGACCCTCCTCCAGACCTCAGTTAGATTCTTGTGCCCGGCTGAGCTGGATGCACACTAGGGGCTCTCCTGAGCTCCTAGAAAGAAAGTATATTTTAGTTTTTTTATTTTACAGTGAGACCTGCTGGCAACAGACTCACTGCAGCGAGGGACTAAGGGGAGAAGAAGCGAACCTACCTAACTGGTGGTAGCTTGGGCTTCTTAGGCTACTGGACACCATTAGCTCCAGAGGGATCGACCGCATGGAACCGGCCATTGATGTTCGGTCCCGGAGCCGCGCCGCCGGCCCCCTTACAGAGCCAGAAGCAAGAAGAGTCCGGAAAATCGGCGGCAGAAGACATCAGTCTTCACCAAGGTAGCGCACAGCACTGCAGCTGTGCGCCATTGCTCCTCATACACACTTCACACTCCGGTCACTGAGGGTGCAGGGCGCTGGGGGGGGGGGGGGGGGGGGGGGGGGGCGCCCTGAGCAGCAATAAAAACACCTTGGCTGGCAAAAATATCACAATATATAGCCCCAGAGGCTATATATGTGAAACATACCCCTGCCAGAATTCATTAAAAAGCGGGAGAAAAGTCTGCGAAAAAGGGGCGGAGCTATCTCCCTCAGCACACTGGCGCCATTTTCTCTTCACAGTGCAGCTGGAAGACAGCTCCCCAGGCTCTCCCCTGTAGTTTTCAGGCTCAAAGGGTTAAAAAGAGAGGGGGGGCACTAAATTTAGGCGCAATATTGTTTATACAAGCAGCTATTGGGGGAAAAATCACTCAGTTATAGTGTTACTCCCTGCATTATATAGCGCTCTGGTGTGTGCTGGCATACTCTCTCTCTGTCTCCCCAAAGGACTTTGTGGGGTCCTGTCCTCAGTCAGAGCATTCCCTGTGTGTGTGCTGTGTGTCGGTACGGCTGTGTCGACATGTGGGATGAGGAAGGTTACGTGGAGGTGGAGCAGAGGCCGATAAATGGGATGTCGCCCCCTGTGGGGCCGACACCAGAGTGGATGGATAGGTGGAAGGTATAAACCGACAATGTCAACTCCTTACATAGAAGGCTGGATGACGTAAAACAGCTGTGGGACAGCCGAATTCTCAGCCCGCGCCTGCCCAGGCGTCTCAAAGGCCATCAGGGGCTCAAAAAACGCCCGTTACCTCAGATGTCAGACACAGATGTCGACACGGAGTCTGGCTCCAGTGTCGACGAGGTTGAGATATATACACAATCCACTAGGAACATCCGTTACATGATCTCGGCAATAAAAAATGTGTTACACATTTCTGATATGAACCCAAGTACCACATAAAAGGGGTTTTATTTTTTGGGAGAAAAAGCAGCCAGTGTTTTGTTCCCCCATCAGATGAGTGAAGTGTGTGAAGAAGCGTGGGTTCCCCCAATAAGAAACTGGTCATTTCTAAAAAGTTACTGATGGCGTACCCTTTCCCGCCAGAGGATAGGTCACGTTGGGAGATATCCCCTAGGGTGGATAAGACGCTCACACGTTTGTCAAAAAAGGTGGCACTGCCGTCTTAGGATACGGCCACCTTGAAGGAGCCTGCTGATAAAAAGCAGGAGGCTATCCTGAAGTCTGTATATACACACTCAGGTTCTATACTGAGACCTGCAATTGCCTCAGCATAAATAGTGCTGCTGCAGCGTGGTCTGATACCCTGTCAGATAATATTAATACCCTAGACAGGGATAATATTTTGCTAACATAGAGCATATTAAAGACGTCGTCTTATATATGAAGGATGCACAGAGGGATATTTGCCGGCTGGCATCCAGAATTAATGCAATGTCCATTCTGCCAGGAGGGTATTAGAAACCCGGCAGTGGACAGGTGATGCTGCCTTTAAAAGGCACATGGAGATTCTGCCTTATAAGGGTGAGGAATTGTTTGGGGATGGTCTCTGGGACCTCGTATCCACAGCAACAGCTGGGAAGAATTTTTTTTACCTCAGGTTTCCTCACAGCCTAAGAAAGTACCGTATTTTCAGATACAGTCCTTTCGGCTTCAGAAAAGCAAGCGGGTCAAAGGCGCTTCCTTTCTGCACAGAGGCAAGGGAAGAAGGAAAATGCTGCACCAGACAGCCAGTTCCCAGGATCAAAAATCTTCCCCCGCTTCCTCTGAGTCCACCGCATGACGCTGGGGCTCCACAGGTGGAGACAGGTGCGGTGGGGGCGCGTCTCGGGAACTTCAGGGACCAGTGGGCTTGCCCACAGGTGGATCCCTAGGTTCTGCAAGTAGTATCACAGGGATACAGGCTGGAGTTCGAGGCGACTCCCCCTCGCCGTTATCTCACATCAGCCTTGCCTGCTGCCCTCGGAGAAAGGTAGTACTGGCGGCAATTCACAAGCTGTACTTCCAGCAGGTGAAATCAAGGTACCCCTCCTTCAACAAGGCCGGGGTTACTATTCCAAAATGTTGTGGTACCGAAACCAGACGGTTCGGTAAGACCCATTCTAAAATTGAAATCCTTGAACACTTATATACGAAGGTTCAAGTTCAAAATGGAATCGCTCAGGGCGATTATTGCAAGCCTGGAGAATTTCATGGTATCACTGGACATCAAGGATGCTTACCTGCATGTCCTTATTTACCCTCTTCACCAGGAGTACCTCAAAATTGTGGTACAGGATTGTCATTACCAATTCCAGACGTTGCCGTTGGTCTGTCCCCGGCACCGAGGTATTTACCAAGGTAATGGCCGAAATAATTATCCCGTACTTAGACGATCTCCTTATAAAGGCGAGGTCCAGGGAGCAGTTGTTCGTTGGAGTAGCACTATCTCGGGAAGTGCTACACCAGCACGGCTGGTTTCTGATTATTCCTAAGTCGCAGCTGGTTCCTACGACGCGTCTACTGTTCCTGGGTATGGTTCTGGACACAGAACAGGATAAAAATGTGTTTCTCCCTGGGGAGAAGTCCAAGGAGTTGTCGTCTCTAGACAGAGACCTCCTAATACAAATACAGGTGTCGGTGCATCAATGCACGCGAGCCCTGGGAAAGATGGTAGCTTCTTACGAAGAAATTCCATTCGCCAGGTCCCATGCAAGAATCTTCCAGTGGGATCTGTGGGACAAGTGGTCCGGGTCGCATCTTAAGATGCATCGGCGGATAACCCTGTCTCCAAGGGCCAGGGTGTCTCTGTTGTGGTGGCTGCAGAGTGCTCATCTTCTAGGGGGCCGCAGATTCGGCATACAGGACTGGGTCCTGGTGACCACGGATGCCAGCCTTCGAGGCTGTGGGGGCAGTCACACAGGGAAGAAACTTCCAAGGCTATGGAAAAGTCAGGAGACTTCCCTACACATAAATATTCTGGAACTAAGGGCCATTTACAATGCCCTAAGTCAGGCTAGACCCTGCTTCAACACCGGCCGGTGCTGATCCAGTCAGACAACATCACGGCGGTCGCTCATGTAAACCGACAGGGCGGCACAAGAAGCAGGATGGCGATGGCAGAAGCCACAAGGATTCTCCGATGGGCGGAAAATCATGTGTTAGCACTGTCAGCAGTGTTCGTTCCCGGCGTGGACAACTGAGAAGCAGACTTTCTCAGAAGACACGACCTCCACCCGGGAGAGTGGGGACTTCATCCAGAAGTCTTCCAAATGATTGTACACTGTTGGGAAAGGCCACAGGTGGACATGATGGCGTCCCGCCTCAACAAACAGTTACAAAGATATTGCGCCAGGTCAAGGGACCCTCAGGCGATAGCTGTGGACGCTCTGGTAACACCGTGGGTGTACCAGTCGGTGTATGTGTTCCCTTCTCTGCCTCTCTTACCCAGGGTAATGAGAATAATAAGGAGAGGAGTAAGAACTATACTCATTGTTCCGGGTTGGCCAAAAAGAGCTTGGTACCCAGAACTCCAAGAAATGATCTCAGAGGACCCATGGCCTCTGCCGCTCAGACAGGACCTGCTGCAGCAGGGGGCCTGTCTGTTCCAAGACGTACCGCGGCTGCGTTTGACGGCATGGCGGTTGAACGCCGGATCCTGAAGGAAATGGGCATTCCGGAGGAAGTTATCCCTACGCTATTTAAAGCTAGGACAGAAGTGAACGCAAACCATTATCACCGCATATGGCGGAAATATGTTGCGTGCTGTGAGGCCAGGAAGGCCCCAAAGGAGAAATTTCAGATAGGTCGATTTCTGCACTTCCTACAGTCAGAGGTGACTATGGGCCTAAAATTGGGTTCCATGAAGGTCCAGATTTCGGCTCTATCAATTTTCTTCCAAAATAGAACTGGCTTCACTGCCTGAAGTTCAGACTTTTGTTAAGGGAGTGCTGCATAGTCATCCCCCGTTTGTGCCTCAAGTGGCACCGTGGGATCTCAACGTGGTGTTGGATTTCCTGAAGTCGCATTGGGTTGAGCCACTTAAATCCGTGGAGCTATAATACCTCACGTGGAAAGTGGTCATTCTGTGGGCCTTGGTGTCATACAAAAGCCCTTATCTGTATTTTATATGGATAAGGCGGAATTGAGGACTCGTTCCCAATTCCTTCCTAAGGTGGTATCAGTTTTTCATGTGAACCAACCTATTGTGGTGCCTGCGGCTACTTGGGACTTGGAGGATTCCAAGTTACTGGACGTAGTCAGGGCCCTGAAAAGTATATGTTCCAGGACGGCTGGAGTCAGGAAAACTGACTCGCTATTTATCCTGTATGCACCCAACAAGCTGGGTGCTCCTGCTTCTAAGCAGACTATTGCTCGCTGGATCTGTAGCACGATTCAACTTGCACATGCTGCGGCTGGACTGCCGCACCCTAAATCTGTAAAAGCCCATTCCACAAGGAAAGTGGGCTCTTCTTGGGTGGCTGCCCGAGGGGTCTCGGCTTTACAACTTTGCCGAGCTGTTACTTGGTCGGGTTCAAACATTTTTGCAACAGTCTACAAGTTTGATACCCTGGCTGAGGAGGACCTAGAGTTTGCTCATTCGGTGCTGCAGAGTCATCCGCACTCTCCCGCCCGTTTGGGAGCTTTGGTATAATCCCCATGGTCCTTACGGAGTCCCAGCATCCACTTAGGACGTCAGAGAAAATAAGATTTTACTCACCGGTAAATCTATTTCTCGTAGTCCGTAGTGGATGCTGGGCGCCCATCCCAAGTGCGGATTGTCTGCAATACTTGTTTATAGTTATTGCTTAACTAAAGGGTTATTGTTGAGCCATCTGTTGAGAGGCTCAGTTATATTTCATACTGTTAACTGGGTATAGTATCACGAGTTATACGGTGTGATTGGTGTGGCTGGTATGAGTCTTACCTCGGGATTCAAAATCCTTCCTTATTGTGTCAGCTCTTCCGGGCACAGTATCCTAACTGAGGTCTGGAGGAGGGTCATAGTGGGAGGAGCCAGTGCACACCAGGTAGTCCTAAAGCTTTCTTTAGTTGTGCCAGTCTCCTGCGGAGCCGCTATTCCCCATGGTCCTTACGGAGTCCCAGCATCCACTACGGACTACGAGAAATAGATTTACCGGTGAGTAAAATCTTATTTTTTCCTGACAAGTTGCTGCATCTATTTAGCCAAGCTCTGGAAGAGTAATTTTAGACAGTCGGCTGTGTTTTCACCGGAACCTAACCTTCAATTAAACAAGTAAGCAGAAAGAAGGAATTGGCAGCAGACTTGTATCCTTATTCATTTCAGTTTAAAAAAATACATGAGTATGTGTTCATCCCAGAGTTTGGGATTTCACCAGTTTAACTGGCTATGCACAAAACTTTCCATTGGCTCAGTACACAAAATAACACATGCAATAATACTTTTGGCCAGCATTTAACAACGCTCCCCCAAGTTTACTGTACATAGCAGCCAAGTGTCACCATATATATTGGTTTCATTTTAGAATCAAATGATTTTTTTAAATTAATTTCAGAAAGTCTTAATACACTGTTTAACAAACAAATAATTAGCAATATTCTATTTTCTGTCTAGTGGAAAGATTTTTTTTTGTATTTTGTCTTTTGTTTTAAATATAGGAACTGAACAATTATGTTTATAGTTATGAATTTTGGGTGTATTGAAAAGTATAATTTATTCTATACATTTATGAACTTTTCCCATTCATTTCAGTGGGGTTGTATGTATACTAGCTGTAGATACCTCACTGAATGAATGAGCAATTCAAATCAGTAGAGCTCCACATCATTGCTAATTTTGTCATTGCATTAAAACATACTTGCCTGCTTTACCAAAATTTATGTGAGACTACAGAATTTTGTTCTCCACTCCCAGAAGAGCAATTTACCCTCCTAGATCTAGACCACTTTACATCAATGCAAATTGCCGTGGGGAGCCTTGTCAGACAAGAAAAGGGATGACTAGCAGGCTAGTGCAGTGGTTCCCCATAACAACCTGTACTAGTAATGAGGCCCATGTTATAAATGTATTGCTAAAACAGGGACAATAGCTAATGATGAATGGTAAGCAACTTCTCCAGGTTTTGACAATTATTTCTTCAAGATTTTTGCACAAGGTACAATATAGTAAAAGGAAAAACATAACTTTATAGGACCTGGTTATAAATCTGCTTAAAGTACAATATAGTCCCACGTTCATATTCTGTAGTGCTGTGATGTTGGGGTACACGGACCCGTGGCAAGCATTATAGAATTGTATGATGTACTGTATTTTGTCCAGTGTTTAGGTCATGTTGAGTAAATATAGTGGCTCATATTTCTATATAGTATAATTACTGGTTTGGACAGATCGGAACATAGACTTATTTGTCATATGTACACAATTGAGAGCAGATCATGTCCTGTTTTCCGGTCATGTTGGGTAGGTGCAGTGGTCTAAATCTTCAGTGATTTGCCTGCACTGGGTACTAGTCATATCTTTAACACATTTTTGTAGTAGATTTAGACTAAAGAACCCCCCCACCCCCCACCCTACACACACATATGCACCCGTTTGCACTTGTTCTCAGTTCTAAACTAGTTTGGTTCCTCAGACTTGTTTATACCACCGCACCACCCACTAGTTAGTGGTGCAAGCAGAAATATTTCTTAGTGGTACTGAGTGTGGCAAAAATGGGCGTGGTCACGTGTCATGAGGGGGGGTGACCACATGATAAGGGAGTGTCTACATTACACTAGGGGTTTAGCACACAGCACAGTCTTCTTTGCACTTTGAAGTCAAGGCTACAAATATACAGTAATGCATCCACTGCCACTAGTGCCCCCTTGCCTCCAGAGTCCAGAAAGTCAGCAAGTATGTTAAAACCAATGTAGCAAGGGTCTGTATTTTTGCTTTCCAGCAAGTAGCATTATGTTCCTTTCCAGGCAAAAAAGTAGTGCATATGTGTTTGTACTCAGGGTTGGACTGGCCCACTGCCTGGGGCTCACCTCTTCCTCTAGGGATCAGGTTCCAGACTGTGCATTTACAGTATATACATGTTACCTTATAGTGCACAGGACTATATATTTTCTACAATACATTGCTGTTACTAATCTAGTACATTGTCATGTATGCACTAGCAGTATTTACTATATGTATTTATCAAGGGGCCCAGACCATGCACTCTGTAATGGTCAGGAAAACCAATGTGGTGGCTGGTCAAACCTCTTCTGGATACTCGCCACACCCCTAAACATGGGCCCCTACCACTGCATTTTCCCGGTGGGCCCTTCAAGCCCCAGTCCAACACTGTTTGTACTAAAACATTAAACTGTACTCCGGGGATACCAACTCTGAGAAAACTACATCAGAATGATAGTATGTAATATAAACACAATTAGAGCATCATAATGCATGGTATATATATTTTTATTTATACAAAAGAATAAATTATTTATTATTAACATGAATCTCTCTCTCTCTCTCTCTCTCTATATATATATATATATATATATATATACATTGTGAATGGTAAATGAGGTATTAAAAGCGACCACTGGTGCTAGATGATTAACATAAGGCCAGATACTTATAAGTATAAAAAATAGGTACATAAATTTATTAGATAGCACTAAAACAAAACGGAGTAAAAGATTCTAAGCAAAAAACAAGGGGGTAACATGTAGTCAGCAGGGTAAAACATGTACACAACAAGTTATTTTGCATAAAAAAGACATGGGATATATACTATAAAAAAGAGAGGGGGGGAATTCTACACATAAAATAACTTTCTTAGTGTATAAAAAACCTTCCCTTAAAAAGTTAAAAAACATACAGAGTAGGAGTAAAAAATATCTTAACTTTTGGTAAGTGAGGTATGATCAAAGCAGCACCCAACGCGTTTCGTCCTGTCTGGACTTCATCAAGGGGTCCAGACAGTCATTCACAATGAGCTCCTGAGTTTACTCACTCATTGATAAATGATCCCCCACTCTTATATATATATATATATATATATAAAAAAAAGAAAATGTCACAGGTAAATATATCAGTGTGTTCACAATAGAAGAAACAAATTACGTAACAAAACGAAGCCGTTGAAACTGTACCTGAACTGTGCTAGTAGTACTTATGATCCCACTGGAATATTGGCATCTGGAGCTTTACCAGTGGCTGAAATTATGCTTTTTTTTGACACTTATACACATTCCTGTCCATGTCCTAGTGTATTATGTGAATGTATTTTTAGTGGTGGAATTGTAACTGCAAAGCACAGAAGGATATCTGCCAAAAGTATGAACAATCAATAACCCCTAATAGCAAGATAGATTATACGTTCCCTACTGTATGTAATGAATTTACTGTAACATAACTTTAGACTTTGGGGAGTGCTCCCGCTCACCTTGGAGAGTAGAAAGGCTCCTGGATCCAGCCCATTTTCTATGTGAAGTGGCCAATTTGGGGTCTCAATTACTTGAATCACGGTCAACTTCATCAAAATAGCTCTGGTATCACAACCCACCCCTGTACCTTTTCCTCTACCACCTCTCCTGGATCGCCCAAAGGTCATATGTTTAAAGTAGGTGAGTATGAAATGAGGCTAAGCTGTACTGTAATTTAGGAGAAAAACTGAAGATGATGAATGAGAGGGCGTATTTATAACAAGAAGGACTATAAAGGGACATTTTCTGACAGGAACTAAGAACCCATAAAATCTTGTGCAGTGCAACTTCACAGGGGTATATCACAAATACATAAAAAAGGCGTGATGGTATTATGCTGACTGTTTATGGGCAAGTCAGACAATTGCAAGCATTACAAATGTACAGTATTGCAGGCATGTGTATTACACATTGAGTATATGAACTCTTTATCCTTGTTGTCTAATTAGTACTTTTAATGAAATAAATATATTGTTTTACAGGCGCATTTAAAAAATATATCTCCTATATAATAGCCCAGATATGTGACTCTGTGACTGTGTGTATAATGCTGGATGTAGCTAGGAGCACTCATTGGGTTAGTGGCAGGTCTATCACACCCAGCACACAGCTGACTGGGCGAGAAACGCCCTCCCACACAGGTTGCATCCAATGGGAGGCTCGTCCCTTTGGATGCTGTGTGTTCCAAGAGCAGGATTAACAATGGGGCTGATGGAGCTGCATCTCCAGGCCCACACCCCAAAATAGGCCCACTGCATCTGCAGCAACATACCCTCCAACAATTTACACATAAAAATCGGGACAAATTCGAAAAGGGGGTGTGGTCATGGGTAAAGAGGTGTGGCCATGCCCCTTTTCCTATACTTTCAATGGAAGTTTGTAGAGGCAAAAATCGGTACAGACCCCCCCCCCCCCCCCCCCCAAAAAAAAAAGGTACTGTGCCTACCAAAAAGTGTCACAACTGAGGGCCTGAGCTGACGGGAGGCAGCCTCAGTTGTAGGGGCTGAGATGTAACGGAACCTGGGAGGTTGTATCAGACCCCTAGACATGTAAGTAACATGTAGAATAACTGCCCGAAGGCGTGACCACGACAACCAGGATAAAAGTCAATGATGTTTATTATGACAAACTCCGTAACACAGCAGCAGTAAAAGGAAACATAAAAGTCAACAGAGGATAAATACAATTCCTGGGTACTACAGGGTGGCAAGGGCCACAGGCACTGGTAGTGTGAGACAGTTCTTATAATCTTCTAGTTGGAAAGTCCTTACCAGGCCTGACTGTAGCAATGGAGAGAACCCAGGATCGTACCAGCTGATGTTCCAGGAAAGGCTGGGCTGCTTAAGGTAAAACGGCTGCTGTGGATACTGGCTGGAACCAGACTGTTGTTGGTACGGAGTGGATACTGGCTGGAACCAGTTAAATAATAAACGAACTTGAGAGCGATGAAATAATAATGAAGTTTGGAGTTTGAGAGCGGTGAAATAATAATACCGGTGGAGAGTGGTAAACTGCAGAAAAGGACACCGGCCCTTTAAGAGAAGCTATACACTGCTGGAAGCTGGGCTGGAAGCAGGTGATTGTTTGAGAGCGGTGAAATAATAATACCGGTGGAGAGTGGTAAACTGCAGAAAGGACACCGGCCCTTTAAGAGAAGCTGTACACCGCTAGAAGCTGGGCTGGAAGCAGGTGATTTTTGTAACTGGAAACAGGTGAGTCCAGAATGGATCGGAGAGTCAGGCTACACCGCAGATGGAATGCTGGTGCGGGTTTCTATAGCAGAAGTCTGGAGACAGGAGCTGGAACCTGGAAGACAACCACAGGAGAGAGACAAACTGGAACTAGGTTAGACAACCAAAGCACTGACGCCTTCCTTGCTCAGGCACAGCATACTTATACCTGCAGCAAGGAAGGGGTTGGCTAGGCAATTATGCAAATCAACAATACAGACAGCAGATTGGTGGAAATAATCAGATGACAAAATCCAAGATGGCTGCGCCCATGCAGACACTTGGAGGGAAGTTTGGTTTGTAATCCATGTGAGAATTGAAACAGTAATGGCGACGCCGGCCACAGGAGACAGGAGACGCCAGACTGACAAGCGCACATTTAACCACGCGGGCACAGCGGAGGCCGCGGCTGATGAAATCACCACTCTGACATTCTGCATGTGGAAACTCAGGAACAGCGGGATCCGGTCCTGGAACGCTGAGCCAGCCTTAGGAGGCATCTGAAGGGTAAGTAATGGCGTCCAGATACCCGGATCGTGACAGCACCCCCCCCCTTTAGGAGTGGCCCCGGGACACTTCTTAGGCTTTAAAGGAAACTTTGCGTGGAAATTTCGGACCAAGGCAGGAGCATGGACGTCTGAGGCATTGGTCCAAGAGCGTTCTTCAGGACCATAGCCCTTCCAGTCAATGAGGTATTGTAACTGACCGTAACGGAAACGTGAGTCCAAAATCTTGGCCACCTCGTACTCGACTCCCCGTTGAGTCTGAACTTTGGGAGCTGGAGGAAGTGCGGAATGAAACTGATTCAGGATCAGCGGTTTCAACAAAGAAACATGAAATGTCCTGGGTATTTTCAAGAAGGATGGTAACTGTAACCTGTAGGCAACAGGATTGATGACTTGTTCAATCTTGAAGGGTCCGATGTAGCGAGGTGCAAATTTCATGCTGGGAACTCTCAACCTCAAATTCTTCGTGGACAGCCACACACGATCACCCACCTTGAGAGCAGGAACCGCTCTACGCTTCCTATCGGCAAACTTCTTATACCTGAATGAGGCTTTAAGCAGGGCTGCGCGGACGTTCCTCCAGTTATTTGAAAACTGACGCAAGGTGACATCCACTGCTGGAACAGAAGTTGCGGGAAGCGGTTGGAATTCTGGGACTTTAGGGTGGAATCCATAATTAATGAAGAATGGTGTAGAAGAAGATGAGGAATGGTATTGATTGTTGTGGCTGAACTCGGCCCAAGGAAGGAGTTGAACCCAGTCATCTTGAGAGGAAGACACATATATACGGAGGAAGGCCTCCAAGTCCTGATTCACCCTCTCGGTTTGACCATTGGTCTGAGGATGGTAAGCCGTGGAAAACTTTAACTTGACTTGGAGGGCTTGACACAAACTTCGCCAAAATTTGGCTACAAATTGTACTCCACGATCCGAGATGATCTCTTCAGGAAGACCGTGAAGTCGGAAGATCTCTTGTATAAACACTTGAGCCAACTTGGAAGCTGACGGAAGACCGGTGAGAGGGATGAAATGTGCCATCTTGGTGAACCGGTCAACTACCACCCAGATGGTATTAAACTTGTTGCAGATAGGTAGATCGGAAACAAAGTCCATCGACAAATGGGTCCAAGGTCGACGGGGAACAGATAATGGAACCAGTTGCCCCGCAGGCGACTGGCGGGAGACTTTGTGTTGGGCACACTTTGGGCAGGAGGCAATAAATTCCATAACGTCCTTCTTCAGAGTTGGCCACCAGTAGGACCTAGAAATAAATTCAAGGGTTTTCTGAATGCCTGTATGTCCAGCAAAACGGGAAGCATGGGCCCAATGCATGAGCTTCTTCCTTAGAACTGGCTTAACAAAACTTTTCCCTGGTGGAGGCGTAGAGTCCATCCCTACCGTGGAGAATGCCAACGGATTAATAATAGGATGCTTGTCTGCAGACTCGGACTCATTTTCTTGCTCCCATGAGCGGGAAAGGGCATCGGCCTTACGATTCTGAGAACCCGGACAGAACTGGAGTTTAAAGTCAAACCTAGAGAAGAAAAGTGCCCATCTGGCCTGACGAGGATTCAGACATTGTGCGCCTTTGAGATATAAAAGATTTTTGTGGTCGGTAAGTATGGTGATTGAGTGGGAAGCTCCCTCCAACAGGTATCTCCACTCCTCCAGAGCGAGCTTGATGGCTAGCAACTCCTGATCGCCAATGGCATAGTTGCGCTCAGCTGGGGAGAACTTCCGGGAGAAGAAACTGCAAGGATGTAGATGTCCATCTTTGGCCCTCTGGGATAACACTGCTCCTACTCCAACGGAGGAGGCATCTACCTCTAAGATAAAAGGAGAGTCGGTGTCGGGCTGTTTCAGAACTGGTGCAGAGATGAACCGTTGCTTCAGAAGGTGAAAGGCCTGTGTAGCTTCCTCGGACCACTTGGACGGATTAGCACCTTTCTTGGTTAATGCAGTGATAGGCGCCACAATGGTGGAAAAGTCTCGTATAAATTTTCTATAATAATTGGCGAACCCTAAGAACCTCTGGACCCCTTTGAGGCTTAAGGGTATAGGCCAATTCTGGATTGCTTGGAGTTTCTCAGGATCCATCTCTAGTCCGGAACCGGACACAATATAACCTAGAAACGGAATGGTTTTAACTTCAAACACACACTTCTCCAATTTACAATAGAGGTGATTGACACGGAGACGGGAAAGAACCTCTTTTACCCAGAAACGATGATCTTCGAGATTATTAGCAAAGATGAGGATGTCGTCTAGATAAACCACGACATGGCGGTACAAGATGTCCTTGAAAATCTCATTCACGAAGTGCTGGAAGACTGCTGGAGCGTTGCTCAATCCGAAGGGCATGACGAGGTACTCATAATGTCCGTCACGGGTGTTAAAGGCGGTCTTCCACTCGTCACCCTCACGGATTCGGATGAGATTGTAGGCACCCCTCAAGTCCAGCTTTGTGAAAATAGTTGCACCACTAACTCTATCAAAGAGCTCGGTAATCAGGGGTAAAGGGTATCGGTTCTTGACGGTAATATCGTTCAGACCTCTGTAGTCGATGCACGGACGCAGACCACCGTCTTTCTTCTTAACGAAGAAGAAGCCTGCGCCGGCTGGAGAAGAAGATGGTCGGATGAAACCCTTCGCCAGGTTCTCTTTGATGTACTCTTCCATGGAGTGTGTCTCAGGCAGAGACAACGGATAAGTTCGGCCTCGCGGTGGAACCTTCCCTGGAATGAGGTCGATTGGGCAGTCCCATTCTCTATGAGGAGGAAGGATATCAGCAGAGGCTTTACTGAACACGTCCGTGAAGTCTTGATATGGAGGAGGCGGAACATCAGATGACCTGGGGAAGGAAGAACAAACAGGAAGAACTTTGGCTAAACAAGTCTCAGCACAGGAGGGACCCCATGCCAGTATTTGCGTAGTCGTCCAGTCAATTGATGGGTTGTGGAGACGGAGCCATGGAAGGCCTAAAACCACTGGATGTGTGGCTCTTGGAATCACTAAAAAAGAAATATACTCAGAATGAAGAACTCCCACTCTCAGACGAACTGGAAGAGTCCTTAAGGAAATGACTGCGTCAAAAATCTTGCTGCCATCCACGGCAGTCAAAGAGATGGACGAGGACGGTCTCTCGGTGGGTAGGGACCACCGTTTAACATAAGCTTCGGTTATGAAATTCCCAGCTGCTCCGGAATCAAGGAGGGCAATGACGTTCCTGTAACGTTGAGCAATTTGGAGCGACACTGGGAGGTTACAGTCATGAGGAGATGGAGAGGAGATCATTACTCCTAGCCGGCCCTCTCCTTGGCGAGCTAGGATCTGGAGTTTCCCGGACGTTTGGGACAGGCATTGATAGTGTGCGACGGAGCTGCACAGTAGAGACAGAGAGACTCAGAGAGACGTCTTCGGCGCTCAGCGGGAGATAGACGGGAACGACTAATTTGCATAGGCTCATCCTTGGATGGAGATGGTTGACGAGGAGGAGGAGCAGAAGATTTAGGAGTAGATGATCTTCCTCGCTCAGTTGCTCTCTCTCTGAAACGTAGATCAACCTTCGTGCAAAGAGAAATTAGCTCATCCAAGTTAGAGGGCAAGTCTCTGGTAGCTAACTCATCCTTGATGCGTTCAGATAAGCCATGCCAGAATGCAGCATACAGGGCCTCGTCGTTCCATGCCAGTTCGGATGCCAGGATTTTAAACTGTATAAGATACTGTCCCACAGTACGTGTTCCCTGGCGTAAACGGAGAATCTCAGATGAAGCAGATGTTATCCGGCCTGGCTCGTCGAAGATGCGCCTGAATGTAGCTACAAAGTCAGTATAGGAGGATAGCAGGGGATCAGACTTCTCCCATAAAGGTGATGCCCAGTCAAGGGCTGAGCCACTGAGAAGGGAGATGATATAGGCAATTTTGGTACGGTCACTGAAGAAATTGCCAGGTAGAAGCTCAAAGTGGATTTCACATTGATTGAGAAATCCCCTGCAGAACCTTGGAGATCCATCAAATTTTGCTGGCGTTGGAAGATGAAGATGTGGACTGGAAATGGGTAAGGTGGGTGGGGTTACAGCTGGTGTTACTGTAGTGGACGCACCGGATGTGCCAGGTCCACGGAGGGTCGTTTGAATCCCATCCAGCCGTGTAGAGAGATCCTGGAGACAGCGGATGATGTGGCCCTGTGCAGCCTCCTGATGTTCAAGTCGGGCTGCCAGTTCTTGCATCGGCCTGGCCGCTTGATCCTGGTCTCCGGCTGGATTCATTAGGTCAGTGCTTACTGTCACAACTGAGGGCCTGAGCTGACGGGAGGCAGCCTCAGTTGTAGGGGCTAAGATGTAACGGAACCTGGGAGGTTGTATCAGACCCCTAGACATGTAAGTAACATGTAGAATAACTGCCCGAAGGCGTGACCACGACAACCAGGATAAAAGTCAATGATATTTATTATGACAAACTCCGTAACACAGCAGCAGTAAAAGGAAACATAAAAGTCAACAGAGGATAAATACAATTCCTGGGTACTACAGGGTGGCAAGGGCCACAGGCACTGGTAGTGTGAGACAGTTCTTATAATCTTCTAGTTGGAAAGTCCTTACCAGGCCTGACTGTAGCAATGGAGAGAACCCAGGATCGTACCAGCTGATGTTCCAGGAAAGGCTGGGCTGCTTAAGGTAAAACGGCTGCTGTGGATACTGGCTGGAACCAGACTGTTGTTGGTACGGAGTGGATACTGGCTGGAACCAGTTAAATAATAAACGAACTTGAGAGCGATGAAATAATAATGAAGTTTGGAGTTTGAGAGCGGTGAAATAATAATACCGGTGGAGAGTGGTAAACTGCAGAAAAGGACACCGGCCCTTTAAGAGAAGCTATACACTGCTGGAAGCTGGGCTGGAAGCAGGTGATTGTTTGAGAGCGGTGAAATAATAATACCGGTGGAGAGTGGTAAACTGCAGAAAGGACACCGGCCCTTTAAGAGAAGCTGTACACTGCTGGAAGCTGGGCTGGAAGCAGGTGATTGTTGTAACTGGAAACAGGTGAGTCCAGAATGGATCGGAGAGTCAGGCTACACCGCAGATGGAATGCTGGTGCGGGTCTCTATAGCAGAAGTCTGGAGACAGGAGCTGGAACCTGGAAGACAACCACAGGAGAGAGACAAACTGGAACTAGGTTAGACAACCAAAGCACTGACGCCTTCCTTGCTCAGGCACAGCATACTTATACCTGCAGCAAGGAAGGGGTTGGCTAGGCAATTATGCAAATCAACAATACAGACAGCAGATTGGTGGAAATAATCAGATGACAAAATCCAAGATGGCTGCGCCCATGCAGACACTTGGAGGGAAGTTTGGTTTGTAATCCATGTGAGAATTGAAACAGTAATGGCGACGCCGGCCACAGGAGACAGGAGACGCCAGACTGACAAGCGCACATTTAACCACGCGGGCACAGCGGAGGCCGCGGCTGATGAAATCACCACTCTGACATTCTGCATGTGGAAACTCAGGAACAGCGGGATCCGGTCCTGGAACGCTGAGCCAGCCTTAGGAGGCATCTGAAGGGTAAGTAATGGCGTCCAGATACCCGGATCGTGACAAAAAGTCTCTGCGCTGTAGATAGGGGGGAAAATTATTTTACTGCAGCGTCCTATGTCCTGCTGCTAGTCCACCTGCCCTCTACGGCATCAACAATCCCCACTCCCTAAGCCGCAGCGCAGGTGGAACAAAAGCTGCAGCGGGCCACCGGCATAGATGTGTATGAAGGCGGTGCAGCGGAAACCTTCCATAGACCTCCCTGCGCCGCACACTCTCTGAGCCCCGGAGCCTCCTCTGCGCGTGATGTCACAGAAGTGCCTCCCCGCCATGGCCGCGCCAAGATCCCCAGAGACCCTGACTGCATCTGGGCTGCCGTCCTGGAAGCCCCGAGATGGCTAATGTAACGGATAGAGTGGGTGATATCATGGAGGGTAATATCTGGATGCTGAATCAATGTAAAAGGTGACAATGCTGTGCAGTGCAATGGGGGTGCAGTGTCAATGACACTGCACAGCACTCTCACCTTGTACATTGATTCAGTGAGTCAGTCATTTCTGCCAGCCAGTCACTATTGTTAGTGCCGGTGTCCCAACACGCCGCATTACAGGGACATAGACATACTAAATAGACTACAGCTGCTGGGAGCTGTAGTTTATTGAGTGCATCTTCTTCTCTGTAATGCGGCGCGTTGGGACACCGGCGCTAACAATAGTGACTCGCTGCTTGGCTGCTGTGCAAGTCTCCGGGAGAGCCACTGCCAAAGGGAGGACAGCAGCTTAGCTGCTTCCAGGAGGAGAAGCAGGAGAAGCATTACCCGCCCCTCCCCCACTCGCAGTACCTCCGGGCCCCATCTGGGGCACCCCCACAACCCTCCCCTCCACCACCCGCGAGGACCCCCTCCCCCACCAGTGGCACCACTGCACCCACCACTCCCCCACCCGCGGCACCCCCGGAACCGCTCCTCCTCCACCTGCGGTGGCTCCGGACCCCCTACCCCACCCGCGGCACCCACCCCTCCCCCACCCATGTCACCCCCGCATCCACCCCTTCCCCACCCGCGGCACCCCCTCCCCCATCCATGTCTCCACCGCACCTGCCACTCCCCCAACCACAGCACCTACTAGGTGATTCATCATGCCCTGCGTGCACTGTTCACTGTCGAAGTAGAAAATATTATAGGCACATGCATCACGTACAAACACCACACAGATGGCCTCCATGTGGGTGCTTGTTCTGCCATGCGTGCGCATACTCGCACGTTGCGTATATTGGCTCACGAGGTCCTGCGTATTAGCGCGTGGTATGAGTAAATACGGTAGCATATGCATTTGCATGGAAAAGCCACAAAGACATATCTCATATTTAATCCACATAGCACATAAGTTACACATAGCCTACATGCACCACACCAGCGAGTTACATTTGCTTTAAAGGTACAACAACAGAGGGATTCGACTTTACAGCATATGAGGGGACAGAATTAGGTTAGGAGGTGGTGTTTGGTATCCAGCTGTACAGTGTTTCAAGAGCAATATTCCGGTAGCAGTTTAAACAAGGTAGCACGCTCCTGCGCATATCTATGCGCAGGAACAGAATATTAATATTACACTGTATTTACTGTACTCTTGATATTCGGCGGGAACCCAGTGGAGAACATCTGCAAGTGCACTTGGACCAGGCATCGCCCACCTATTCAAACCGACCTATGACCCCTCATGTACTGTAAATGACCAGTCCTATGACCTATGGGTGAAGAGAATACAGTTTCTATTGTTTCATGATTTGGACAAATGTATAAAAGCCAAGCCTCCTGGCCGGTCAGACACATTCTCTGAAGGTCATCTATCCAGATTGACTGAGGACCGGAACCGGGTGGCGCTGGCGAACAAACGTATGTATCCATTGATTGTAGCCTATTCTCTTATGTGATTGTATTTCTGTTGTACCCCCCTTTTGAGTAAATAGTTGTTGCTGGGTTGGACCTCAACATTGCATATACAATTGGTGTCGCATTCCTTTCCTGTTAGGGGTTATAAGAGTGTATTCCGCCGCACGTGTAGCTACTTTGTGCAACGTGTACGCATTTGATAAGGGTTTCACACACACACGCTTAGCGGTCGCAGCGGCCCGAACAGTTGTACATTTAAAGTATTGCTTTTCTTCCTGAAAGTTAATCAGACTTAACATCACGCTGTTGCAAGGGGCTACAACCCCTTAACCATCGCACACCCTTTGTCCATGCAATATTTAACCACTCACACAATTATGATTGGAGGTAATACGCCATATAATAAAATAATTGCTCACCACAAGGGCGTGCAAGGGTTAAGGGGGCGTAACCCCCTACGACGGTGTGAAGAGCGTCCATAGGGCGCAATGAATCACCTAGTATATATATATATATATATATATAGAGAGAGAGAGAGAGAGAGAGAGAGAGAGAGAGAGGAAAAACAAAATGCAATACTTAAAAAATTATGATCAGGGTACGGCACATCGCGGACAGGGTAGATTGTTGGGAGGGGCTGGTGAAGACCCGGTGGTCTTGGTGCATGTTGGCACCAATGACAAAGTTAGTGGTAGGTGGGATGTCCTTAAGAAAGACTATAGGGAATTAGGCAAGAAAATGAAGGCAAGGACATCTAGGGTATTCTCTGAAATATTACCAGTGCCACGCGCTAGCCCAGGGAGGCAAAGGGAGATTAGTGAGGTAAATGTGTGGCTTAGAGACTGGTGTAGGAAGGAGGGGTTTGTGTTCTTGGAACACTGGGTGGACTTTTCGGTCAGGCGCCATCTTTTTTGTCGTAATGGATTGCACCTGAATGAGGAGGGGGCTGCGGTGCTGGGGGGTTGGATGGTTAGAAGGTTGGAGGAACTTTTAAACTAGGAGCCTGAGGGGAGGGTTTAGCTAGAAGCTATGGGACAAACAGAGAGAACAGTAAGGATGGGGGTAGTGAACAATTTGGGGGAGAAGGGGGGAGTGAAAGATCAGCCGGCAAGGGTATCTGCATGGGTATTGACACCAGATTACTGACATGGGTATTGCCCAAGATATTCCAAATTTATTACCTACTGATGATTATTGCACAACAGTACGGTATATAGAAAATGATGTCCATAGGATAAGGGAAGATACTAACATCAGGGGGAGGGGTATAGATAGCAGTGAGGATAGCTGTATTAAGTATGATGGGGGTGGAAAGGGAGGGAGGAGATTAACAGTCGGTAAGAGTAATTCTAGAAAGGCACTTGTAAATATAGGTAAGATACCATTAAAACAAAGGGGCATGGGAGATGCTAAGCTAACATGTATGCTTGCGAACGCAAGAAGCCTATCGGGTAAGATGGAGAATTGGAATGGCTTGTATCAAAGTCTCAGTATGATATTATAGGCATTACGGAAACATGGTGGGACGACTCGGTTGCGAATTTGGAGGGATATTCTCTTTTCAGGAGGGTCATGTCTACCAAAAGGGGAGGAGGGGTATGTCTCTTTCTTAAACCTACTCTAAAACCAATCTTAATAGAGGGTATTTTCGAGGGGGCAGGAGATAACGTGGAGTCGCTATGGGTTGAGATCACAAGTGGAGGCACAGAGGCAAAGAAACTAGTAATTGGCACGTGCTACAAGCAACCGGATATTAGCGTACACGACAAGGAACAACTCTTACACCAAATTGAAAAAGCAGCGGGAATGGAGGACATCCTAGTGTTAGGGGACTTTAACTATCCTGATATAAATTGGAGTAACTAGGAGCAGCAGGTTTTTAAATACACTGAAGGATCAATTCTTGACAGGTAAAACTATTCTGGACCTAGTTATTACCAATAATGTGGACATTATATCAAACACTAAAGTTGGGGAGACCTTGGGAAACAGTGATCACTATATGATCACATTCGACATCAGTTTCAAGAAACATAGCTATAAGGAAGCAACCAAAACATTTAACTTTAGAAGAGCTAACTTCAATATGCTGAGACGGGCACTAAACGACATTGACTGGGAAGTTTTGTTTCAAGGCAAGGACACATTGGAAATGTGGGATGCTTTACAAGGGTTGCTTGAAAGCAATATTCACAAATTAATTCCCATGAGCAGTAAACGCAGGAGTACTAAACACAAACCAATGTGCCTTAATAAGGAGGTCAAGGAAGCAATGGCTAATAAGAAGCGTGCTTTCAAAACATTTAACTCTAATGGAGGGGAGGAGTCATTCCGGTATTACAAGGAATGCAATAAAAGATGCAAAAAAGTAATAAGGGCAGCTAAAATTGTAAACGAAAAGCAAATCGCTATAGAGAGTAAAACCAATCCTAAAAAGTTTTATAAATATATAAACAGTAAAAGGTTAAAGAAGGAGAACGTATGCCCATTAAAAGATGAATTGGGAACTTTGATAAAACAATGACAAATAAAAAGCGGAAATATTGAACAAGTTTTTTTCCTCAGTATTCACCAGGGAGAATGAGCCGGTGACATTAGTGCATGACGACAGTGAAGGTAATGACTCTTGGCTTGATGCTTGTTTAAGTGAGGAAGTAGTCCCGGAGAGACGTGAAGATCAATAAATCACCAGGCCCAGATGGTTTTCATCTGGGGGTTATTATGGAGCTTAAGTTACAGCTAGCAAAACCACTATACTGTTATGCACACCAGTGCCTGCAGGAATGTACTGGTGTCAGAACTGTTATGCACTCCAGTGCCTGCAGGAATGTACTGGTGTTTGAACTGTTATGCACACCAGTGCCTGCAGGAATGTACTGGTGTCTGAACGGATAGGTATGCAAAACAAATGAACTCACAGACAGACTGGGGAATATGACATTACGTACACAGAAGGTGATAGGGTAACAAAATACACACAAAGTGAACAGAGAAGCCCAGAGGCTAAGGAACTGGGTGTCTCCCTAGTATTAGTAATGCTCAGATGGGAAAAGCAAGATGTTGTGTTTTAATACGTAGAGAACCCGAAATGCTGTTGCTAAGGGCAACAGCAAAACCCTAAAGGGTTACCAACGGGTGTGGCAGTAAACTCCTTGGTCAGAGATGGAATGATAGACACAAGGAGAGTCTCCACAATCCTAATTCTCACTTGCAGTGCACAGGTTCAGCTTACTGCCACTAAACTGACACCTGACACCTAGCACAGTGAGACAGGATTTAGGCAGGCTAGTCTTAGAATACAGCCGCAAACTTGCTAAGTTCACAGAGTAGTAAAAGAACCCCAGCAAGCTAAACGACTGACTCCAGTCTTACTGCTAGGTCTGGATTGGCAGAGTGTAGTACCAAATCCCCAGGCCTATTTGCAGTAAGCAACAACAAATACAAAGCTACACAGTACTGGCTAACTTTCAGGAACTGACTAACCAATAAAGATTCAGCAGCATCTGCTTAACCTGAGAAGAGGCCTTATAAAGCAGGTGCTGTCCACGCCCCACTCAGACCTCACAGACTGTGAGCACAAAAACCAGCACCGGATCCCCTGCCGTGCACAGAGCCTGTAACCACTGCACAGCAAAAGACCCGAACCGGAGTATCAGCTGCGCTCAGGTTACTCCGCTAGCACTTGTCTCCCGGTTGCCATGACGACGTGGCAGCACAGGGCAGGAGACCCTAACAGTACCCCCCCTCTGACGAGGGGTCAAAGAACCCCTACCACCGGGTTTATCGGGGAACTGCGAGAAGAAAGAGCGTATCAGTCTGGGGGCATGAAGATCACAACTGCGCACCCACGACCGCTCCTCCGGGCCATACCCCTTCCAGTGCACCAAAAATGACAGCCGACCCCGAACCATCTTGGAGTCAAGAATCCTTTCAACAACAAACTCCCTCTGGCCACGTATCAGAAGAGGGGAAGGTCTTCCACTGGAAGAAGGATTACTAATCGCCCGTTTTAAAAGGGAACAATGAAATGTTTTATTGATACCCAAAGAACGGGGCAGATCTAACTGAAATGCCACCGGATTGATAACCCTGGTGATCTTATAAGGGCCGATGAACTGGGGGCCTAACTTATGAGATGGCTGTCTCAACTTCAAATTCTTGGTAGACAACCAGACGAAGTCTCCTAATTTGAAGCTGCAGGGTCTTTTCCGCTTATCAAAAACCCTTTTGGTCACTAATGACACAGACACAAGGGCTTTCTTCACTTTCCGCCAAATACCTCTAAGGACCGAAACCACAGAGGAACCACCAGGCGTGGAGTCCAGGGGGTCAAAAGAATTGGCCTTAGGATGATGCCCATACACACAAAGGAAGGGAGAGATCCCTGTAGCAGAGTGAGCCGCGTTGTTATAGGCAAACTCCGCCATGGACAGATGAGCAACCCAGTCAGTCTGACACTTGGAGACATAACACCTGAGGAACTGCTCCAAGGACTGGTTCACCCTTTCAGTCTGCCCATTAGACTGCGGATGGTAGCCTGACGACAAGCTGACAGAAATCTGGAGATCGGAACAAAATGCCCTCCAGAATTTGGCCACAAACTGGGATCCGCGGTCAGAGACCACATCAAGTGGCAACCCGTGGAGACGCACAACATGCAGCATAAATAATTCAGACAGGCGTCTGGCCGATGGCAGCCCAACCAGTGGAACGAAGTGCGCCATCTTCGAAAACCTGTCAACGACAACCCAGATGGCTGTCATCCCCGAGGATTTGGGCAAGTCCACCACAAAATCCATTGAAATGTGGGTCCATGGCTTAGATGGGATAGAGAGTGGATGTAATGGGCCAACAGGAACCCCTCTAGGAGTCTTATTTCGGGCACGGATGTCACATGCCCGAACCCACTGATCCACATCCTTAGCCACCGAGGGCCACCACACCGCCCTAGATAGCAACTCCCGAGTTCTGGCAATACCCGGGTGACCTGCCGACTTCTTGGCATGGAATTCCAGGAACACTCGCTGTCTTAACCTAGGAGGCACAAACAAAAGACCTACCGGAAGGTCTGGAGGAGCCTGCTCCTGTGCTCTAAGGACTAATGATAAGAGGTCCTGGGTAATGCCCACTTTAATACATGATGGGGACACAATGGGCAACGGCTCCTCGGTGGTCTCCTGGATTGGAGCAAAACTCTGCGAGAGCGCATCAGCCTTGATGTTTTTTGACCCAGGGCGATATGTTATCAAAAAATTAAAGCGAGCAAAAAACAAAGCCCATCGTGCCTGCCTGGCATTGAGACGCTTCGCTGACTCTAAATATGCCAGATTCTTATGGTCGGTGAGAATTGAGACCACAAACTTAGCCCCCTCAAGCCAGTGTCTCCACTCCTCGAATGCATCCTTAATAGCCAACAATTCCCGGTTACCCACGTCATAATTCATCTCGGCAGGCGAAAATTTACGGGAAAAGTAAGCACAGGGATGAAGGCGATTATCAGACACTCCCATCTGAGAAAGCACTGCCCCAATACCCATCTCAGAGGCATCCACCTCCACCACAAAAGGACGCTCTGGATCTGGGTGTCGCAGCACCTTGGCCGATACAAATGCCCTTTTGAGACGGGCAAAAGCCGCTTTAGCCTCACAGGACCAGTGAGCAACATCCGCCCCTTTCTTAGTGAGTGCCACCAAGGGCGCCACTATAGACGAAAATCCAGCGATAAATCGTCTATAAAAATTTGCAAAGCCCAGGAAACGCTAAAGCGCCTTCAAACTAGTGGGCTGCACCCAATCCAGGACTGCCTGTACCTTGGAACCCTCCATTTGGAAACCTTCTGGGGAGATAATATATCCTAGAAATGCGATTTGCTGAACTTCAAATTCGCACTTCTCCAGCTTCGCCCCAAGCCGGTGGTCTCTGAGTTTCTGGAGGACTAAGCGTACATGCTTCCGATGTTCCTCCAGGGAATGGGAGAAGATTAGGATGTCATCTAAGTATACAACTAAGAATCTATCCAAATATTCCCTGAGCACATCATTCATGAAATCCTGGAAGACTGCCGGGGCATTACAGAGCCCAAAAGGCATCACCAAATATTCATAATGCCCTGAGTGGGTATTAAAGGCAGTCTTCCATTCATCCCCCTCTCTTATTCGGATTAGATTGTACGCACCGCGTACGTCAATCTTAGAAAAAATGGTGGCAGTACGAAGCTGGTCAAACAAGACCGAAATGAGAGGCAGTGGGTATGAGTTTTTAATCGTGATACGGTTCAATTCCCTGAAGTCGATGCAGGGTCGCAACGAACCGTCCTTTTTACCCACGAAGAAGAACCCCGACCCAACTGGAGACTGTGAAGGTCTGTGAATCCCTTAGCCAAGTTCTCCTGAATGTACTCTGCCATAGCCTGAGTCTCAGGACGTGACAGGGAGTACAACCTGCTCTTGGGAAGCTTAGCATTTGGCAACAAATCAATGGCACAGTCATAGGGGCGATGGGGAGGTAGTACCTCTGCAACTTTTTTGGAGAACACGTCCGCAAAATCTGCATAACACCCTGGCAATCCTGGCAAACTTAGCTGCGAGAGCCTGACTGGAAGGCTCAAGCAACTCCTGAAACAATCAGTACCCCAACTAAGAATCTCCCCAGAGACCCAGTCAAATTGAGGATTGTGGGCCCTTAACCAGGGTAACCCCAACACCAATGGGGCAAAAGTACAGACAGTCACATAAAAGGACAATTTTTCAGAGTGTGTGGCTCCAATAAACAAAGAAATCTGGCTAGTGCAAGAGGTAATTTTACCTTGGGATAATGGTTCCCCGTTTAACCCACAAATCTCAATTTCCGATGCCAAGGGTACTAAGGGAACAGAGTGTTTCAGGGCGAATTGGCGGTCCATAAAAACCCCGTCGGCCCCACTGTCCACAAAGGCCTCAGTCTTGACAGTTTGACAGAGGATCTTCAAGGTCACCGGAATGATAAAAGTCTTCTTGGGAAATTCTGACTTCTGGCCTGACAGGATATTTCCCATCACCCTCAGGCCCTGAAGTTTTCCGGCTTTTCTGGGCATGATACTACCACATGACCTTTATTCCCACAGTACAAACACAACCCCTGCTGTCTCCTCCGCGTCTTCTCACGCGAGGAGAGGCGGGTAGCCCCAATCTGCATAGGCTCCTCGGAAAATTCCTCAGAGTCTGAGGTTCCCTTGGGAAAGAAGGAAACCTCAGTCTCCCTTTCAAGCCTACGCTCTCTCAGCCGTCTATCCACCCGGATGGATAACTGCATGAGCTGATCCAAGCTATCAGGCAAGGGATATTGTACCAGTTGGTCCTTTATCTGGTTAGAAAGACCTCTTCGGTACTGGTGTCTCAGGGCTGGGTCATTCCACTGGGTATCATGGGCCAACCTCCGAAACTCCGTACAGTAAACCTCAACTGGCCTTCGCCCTTGCTTAAGGATCGAAATCTGAGCCTCGGCTGAGGCCGTCTTGTCAGGGTCATCATACAACATGCCCAGTGCCGTAAAAAAAGCATCAACACTTTTAAGCGACGGACAGTCAGGCTGCAACCCATATGCCCAGACCTGTGGGTCTCCTTGTAGCAAGGAAATCACTATGCCCACCCGCTGAATCTCCGACCCAGAAGACTGAGGCCTAAGCCGGAAGTATAGCTTGCAGCTCTCCTTGAAACAAAAGAACTGCGAGCGATCTCCAGAAAAACGATCCGGGAGATTTACTTTCGGCTCCTTAACCCCTGAAGGTGCTGCTGCTGCGGGAGCTCCGCCAGCGGCCTGGGAGGTGTGCATTTTAATGGACAAATCATTAAATTGTCGAGTCAGGACCTGCACCTGATCGACCACCTGTTGCAACGTATTTTGAGGGGTATGCTCCATATTCCCACAAAATTTCAACAGGAGTATTAGGCTGCTGAATATGTTATGCACACCAGTGCCTGCAGGAATGTACTGGTGTCAGAACTGTTATGCACTCCAGTGCCTGCAGGAATGTACTGGTGTTTGAACTGTTATGCACACCAGTGCCTGCAGGAATGTACTGGTGTCTGAACGGATAGGTATGCAAAACAAATGAACTCACAGACAGACTGGGGAATATGACATTACGTACACAGAAGGTGATAGGGTAACAAAATACACACAAAGTGAACAGAGAAGCCCAGAGGCTAAGGAACTGGGTGTCTCCCTAGTATTAGTAATGCTCAGATGGGAAAAGCAAGATGTTGTGTTTTAATACGTAGAGAACCCGAAATGCTGTTGCTAAGGGCAACAGCAAAACCCTAAAGGGTTACCAACGGGTGTGGCAGTAAACTCCTTGGTCAGAGATGGAATGATAGACACAAAGAGAGTCTCCACAATCCTAATTCTCACTTGCAGTGCACAGGTTCAGCTTACTGCCACTAAACTGACACCTGACACCTAGCACAGTGAGACAGGATTTAGGCAGGCTAGTCTTAGAATACAGCCGCAAACTTGCTAAGTTCACAGAGTAGTAAAAGAACCCCAGCAAGCTAAACGACTGACTCCAGTCTTACTGCTAGGTCTGGATTGGCAGAGTGTAGTACCAAATCCCCAGGCCTATTTGCAGTAAGCAACAACAAATACAAAGCTACACAGTACTGGCTAACTTTCAGGAACTGACTAACCAACAAAGATTCAGCAGCATCTGCTTAACCTGAGAAGAGGCCTTATAAAGCAGGTGCTGTCCACGCCCCACTCAGACCTCACAGACTGTGAGCACAAAAACCAGCACCGGATCCCCTGCTGTGCACAGAGCCTGTAACCACTGCACAGCAAAAGACCCGAACCGGAGTATCAGCTGCGCTCAGGTTACTCCGCTAGCACTTGTCTCCCGGTTGCCATGACGACGTGGCAGCACAAGGCAGGAGACCCTAACATATACTTGATTTTTCATAGTTCTATTACAGTAGATCAGGCATGGTACAGGTTGAGTATCCCTTATCCAAAATGCTTGGGACCAGAGGTATTTTGGATATCGGATTTTTCCCATACCATAATGAGATATCATGGCGATGGGACCTAAATCTAAGCACAGAATGCATTTATGTTTTATATACACCTTATACACACAGCCTGAAGGTCATTTTAGCCAATATTTTTTATAACTTTGTGCATTAAACAAAGTGTATCTACATTCACACAATTAATTTATGTTTCATATACACCTTATACACACAGCCTGAAGGTCATTTAATACAATATTTTTTAATAACTGTATTAAACAAAGTTTGTGTACATTGAGCCATCAAAAAAAACAAAAGTTTCTATCTCACTCTCACTCAAAAAGTCCGTATTTCGGAATATTCCGTATTTCGGATATTTGGATATGGGATACTCAACCTGTACCAAGGGATTGGCGCATAGCTGAGGTGGTGCCTTTATTTAAGAAGGGAAATAAAAATAATCCTGGAAACTATAGACCAGTTAGTTTAACCTCTATAGTGGGTAAAATATTGGAAGGCATTTTGAGGGATAGCATAGGGGATCACCTACAGGCTACTAAGTTTATTAGCAAAAGTCAGCATGGGTTTGTAAGGGACAGATCATGCCAAACCAACTTAATTAGCTTCTATGAGGAAGTGAGCGAGAATCTTGACCATGGAAAAGCAGTGGATGTGGTGTGTTTAGATTTTGCAAAAGCCTTCGATACAGTGCCTCATAGGAGACTGATCAACAAATTAAGGGAACTAGGCCTAGGATAATAAGATTTTAAACCTACCGGTAAATCTTTTTCTCGTAGTCCGTAGAGGATGCT
Source organism: Pseudophryne corroboree (assembly GCF_028390025.1). Classification (NCBI taxonomy): domain Eukaryota; kingdom Metazoa; phylum Chordata; class Amphibia; order Anura; family Myobatrachidae; genus Pseudophryne; species Pseudophryne corroboree. The sequence goes on from NC_086447.1 coordinate 279,014,656, forward strand.
GGGGACTCCGTAAGGACCATGGGGATAGACGGGCTCCACAGGAGACATGGGCACTTTAAGAAAGACTTTAGGTATGGGTGTGCACTGGCTACTCCCTCTATGCCCCTCCTCCAGACCTCAGTTAGAGAAACTGTGCCCAGAGGAGACAGACAGTACGAGGAAAGGATTTTTGTTAATCCAAGGGCAAGATTCATACCAGCCACACCAATCACACCGTATAACTTGTGATATACTAACCAGTTAACAGTATGAAAACAACACAGCATCAGTCCAAGACCGATGAAACTATAACATAACCCTTATGTAAGCAAAACTATATACAAGTCTTGCAGAAGTAGTACGCACTTGGGAAGGGCGCCCAGCATCCTCTACGGACTACGAGAAAAAAAATTTAATGGTAGGTTTAAAATCTTATTTTCTCTTACGTCCTAGAGGATGCTGGGGACCCCGTAAGGACCATGGGGATTATACCAAAGCTCCCAAATGGGCGGGAGAGTGCGGATGACTCTGCAGCACCGATTGAGCAAACAGGAGGTCCTCCTCAGCCAGGGTATCAAACTTATAGAACTTTGCAAAGGTGTTTGAACCCGACCAAGTAGCAGCTCGGCATACAGTAGTTGTAGTGCCGAGACCCCTTGGGCAGCCGCCCAAGACGAGCCCACCTTCCTAGTGGAATTGGCCTTAACCGATTTTGGTAACGGCAATCCAGCCGTAGAATGCGCCTGCTGAATCGTGTTACAGATCCAGCGAGCAATAGTCTGCTTTGAAGCAGGGGAGGCAACCTTGCTGGCGGCATATAGGACAAACAGTGCTTCTGTTTATCTGACTCTAGCCGTTCTGGCCACGTAAATTTTCAAAGCCCTGACTACATCAAGGGACTCGGAATCCTCCAAGTCTCGCGTATCCACAGGCACCACAATAGGTTGGTTCATATGAAAAGATGACACCACCTTAGGCAAGAATTGAGGACGGGTCCGCAATTCCGCTCTATCCATATGGAAAACCAGATAGGGGCTTTTATGAGACAAAGCCACCAATTCCGACACTCGACTAGCCGAAGCCAAGGCTAATAACATGACCACCTTCCAAGTGAGATATTTTAACTCCACCGTTTGCAGTGGTTCAAACCAGTGCGACTTAAGGAAACTGAACACCACGTTAAGGTCCCAAGGCGCCACCGGAGGTATAAAAGGAGGCTGAATATGCAGCACTCCCTTCACAAAAGTCTGTACTTCTGGGAGAGAAGCCAATTCTTTTTGAAAGAAAATGGATAAGGCCGAAATCTGAACCTTAATGGAGCCTAATTTTAGGCCCAATTTCACTCCAGTCTGTAGGAAGTGAAGGAAACGGCCCAGATGGAATTCTTCCGTAGGAGCATTCCTGGCCTCACACCAAGAAACATATTTTCGCCATATACGGTAATAATGTTTAGCTGTCACGTCCTTCCTAGCCTTTATCAGCGTAGGAATGACCTCATCCGGAATGCCTTTTCCGCTAGGATCCTGCGTTCAACCACCATGCCGTCAAACGCAGCCGCGGTAGGTCTTGGAACAGACAAGGCCCCTGTTGCAACAGGTCCTGTCATAGAGGAAGAGCATTTCTTCTGTGAGCATTTCCAGCAGATCCGGATACCAGGTCCTTCGTGGCCAATCTGGAACAATGAGAATTGTTCTCACTCCTCTTTTTCTTATTATTCTCAACACCTTGGGTATGAGAAGAAGAGGAGGAAACACATAGATCGACTGGAACACCCCCGGTGTCACTAGGGCGTCTACAGCTACCGCCTGAGGGTCTTTTGATCTAGCGTAATACCTCTGTAGCTTTTTGGGGCAGTCCCCATTGACTTGCAATCTGTGCGAAGACTTCTTGATGAAGTCCCCACTCTCCTGGATGCAGGTCGTGTCTGCTGAGGAAGTCTGCTTCCCAGTTGTCCACTCCCGGAATGAACACTGCTGTCAGTGCGCTTACATGATTTTCCGCCCAGCAAAGAATTCTGGCGGCTTCCGCCATTGCCACTCTGCTCCTTGTGCCGCCTTGGCGGTTTACATGAGCCACTGCGGTGATGTTGTCTGACTGGATCAGAACTGGTTGGTCGCGAAGTAAGGTCTCCGCTTGACGTAGGGCGTTGTATATGGCCCTCAGTTCCAGGATGTTGATGTGAAGACAAGTCTCTTGACTTGACCAAAGACCTTGGAAGTTTCTTCCGTGGTCACCAGGATCCAGTCCTGAATGCCGAACCTGCGGCTTTCTAGAAGGTGTGCACTCTGCAGCCACCACAGGAGAGATACCCTGGCTCTGGGGGACAGGGTGATCAACTGATGAATTTGTAGATGTGACCCGGACCACTTGTCCAGTAGGTCCCATTGGAAAGTCCTCGCATGGAACCTGCCGAAGGGAATGGCTTCGTATAATGCCACCATCTTTCCCAGGACTCGAGTGCAGTGATGCACTGACACCTGTTTTGTCTTCAATAGGTTCCTGACCAGAGTCATGAGTTCCTGAGCTTTTTCTATCGGAAGATAAACCCTTTTCTGGTCTGTATCCAGAAACATGCCCAAGAAGGTCAGACGAGTCGTAGGAACCAACTGCGACTTCGGGATATTGAGAATCCAGCCGTGTTGCTGTAACACCTTCAGTGAAAGTGAGACGCTGTTCAGCAACTGCTCTCTTTATCTCGCTTTTATGAGGAGATCGTCCAAGTACGGGATAATTGTGACACCCTGCTTGCGCAGGAGCACCATCATTTCCACTATTACCTTGGTGAAAATTCTCGGGGCCGTGGAAAGCCCAAACGGCAACGTCTGAAATTGGTAATGACAATCCTGTACCGCAAATCTCAGGTACGCCTGATGAGGTGGATACATGGGAACATGAAGGTACGCATCCTTTATGTCCAGAGATACCATAAAATCCCCCCTTCCAGGCTGGCGATGACCGCCCTGAGCGATTCCATCTTGAACTTGAAACTTTTCAAGTATAGGTTCAGGGATTTTAAATTTAAAATGGGTCTGACCGAACCGTCCGGTTTCGGGACTACAAACAGGGTTGAGTAATATCCCCTCCCTTGTTGAAGTAGGGGAACCTTGACCGCCACCTGTTGAAGATACAATTTGTGAATTGCATTTACCATTATCTCAGGGCCGATTTGAAAAACCGGCGAGGAGACACCTCTTCGAATTCCAGCTTGTAACCATGAGAAACAATTTCTATTGCCCAGGGATCCACCTGTGAGTGAACCCAGATGTGGCTGAAAATTCGAAGACGTGCCCCCACGGGGGCGGACTCCCTTAGCGGAGCCCCAGCGTCATGCAGTGGATTTTGTAGAGGCCGTGGAGGACTTCTGTTCCTGGGAACTAGCTGTGTTGTGCAGCTTCTTTCCTCTGCCCTTACCTCTGGCAAGAAAGGACGCACCTCGTACTTTCTTGTTTCTCTGTGACCGAAAGGACTGCATCTGATAATGTGGTGCTTTCTTAGGCTGTGAGGGAATATAAGGCAAAAATTTTGATTTACCAGCTGTAGCTGTGGAGACCAGGTCCGAGAGACCTTCCCCAAACAATTCCTCACCCTTGTAAAGTAAAACCTCCATATGCCTCCTTGAGTCGACATCACCTGTCCATTGCCGGGACAGGACTCGTCTAGCAGAAATCGACATAGCGTTGATTCTAGAACCCAGTAGGCCAATGTCTCTTTGAGCATCTCTCATATATAAGACAGCATCGTTAATATGACCCCGGGTCAATAAAATGGTACCCTTATCCAGGGTATCAATTTCCGTCGATAAGGTACCTATCCACGCTGCTACAGCGCTACAAACTCCAGCCGACACTATTGCCGGTCTGAGTAAGGTACTAGAATGTGTGTAAATGGACTTTAAGGTAGCCTGCTGTTTGCGATCAGCAGGATCCCTGAGGGTAGCCATATCTTGGGATGGCAGCTTTACTCTTTTGGATAAGCGTGTCCACGCTTTTTTCCCCCCTTGGGGAAGATTCTCACCGTATCCTGTCCTTAGTCGGGAAAGGATACACCCTAAGAATCCTTTTGGGAATCTGCAGTTTCTTGTCTGGAGATTCCCAAGCCTTTTCAATAACTTGTTCATGAGATGGCGGAAAGGTTACCTCAGGTTTCTTTACCCTATACATGTGTACCCTCGTGTCAGGGACAGGGGGTTTCTCTGTGATATGCAAAACATCTTTTATTACAATAATCATATATTGAATACTATTTGCCATTTCTGGCTGTAACTTTGCATCATCGTAGTCGACACTGGAGTCAGAATCCGTGTCGGCGTCAGTGTCTACTATTCTGGATAGTGGGCGCTTTTGAGACCCCGGAGGTCCCTGTGACATAGGGGAAAGGCAGGGTTTGACGCCTGTACACTCCCTAGACTCAGTGCAATAAATTCACATTAGCACTAAAACATTCCACATATCCAACCAGTCAGGTGTCGGTGTTGCCGACGGAGACACCACAGTCATTAACTCCACCTCCTCCCTATGAGAGCCTTTTACCTCAGACATGCCGACACATGCGTACCGACACACCACACACTCAGGGAATCCTCTTATCTGAAGACAGTTCCCCCACAAGGCCCTTTGGAGAGACAGAGAGAGAGTATGCCAGCACACACCCAGCGCTATATGACCCAGGAAAAAAACACACAATATGTTTACCCAGATAGCTCTGTAATCTTTATTTTTGCGCCAAATTATGTGCCCCTTCCCCCTTCTTTAAAACCCTCTTTCACTGTGGATAAGCAGGGGAGAGTCCGGGGAGCTTCCTCTCAGCGCTGTGCTGTGGAGAAAATGGCGCTGGTGAGTGCTGAGGAAGAAGCCCCGCCCCCTCAGCGGCGGGCTCCTGTCCCGCTAAAATATATAAAAAACTGGCGGGGGCTCTTTATATATACAGTGCCTAGCTGTATATATCTTCTTTTGCCAGAAATTGAGGTTCTATTGCTGCCCAGGGCGCCCCCCATGCGCCCTGCACCCTTACAGTGACTGCCGTTTGTGTGTGCTGTGTGGGAGCAATGGTGCACAGCTTAACTGCTGTGCGTTACCTCAGTGAAGATCTGAAGTCTTCTGCCGCCTCTGAAGTCTTCTTTCTTCTCATACTCACCCGGCTTCTATCTTCTGGCTCTGTGAGGAGGACGACGGCGCGGCTCCGGGACGAACTCCAGGGTGAGACCTGTGTACCGACTCCCTCTGGAGCTAATGGTGTCCAGTAGCCTAAGAAGCAGAGCCTTGAAACTCACAGAAGTAGGTCTGCTTCTCTCTCCTCAGTCCCACGATGCAGGGAGTCTGTTGCCAGCAGGCTCCCTGAAAATAAAAAAACCTAACAAAATACTTTCTTTCAGGAAACTCAGGAGAGCTCCCTGTAATGCACCCAGTCTCCTCTGGGCACAGTAGTAAACTGAGGTCTGGAGGAGGGGCATAGAGGGAGGAGCCAGTGCACACCCATACCTAAAGTCTTTCTTAAAGTGCCCATGTCTCCTGCGGAGCCCGTCTATCTCCATGGTCCTTACGGAGTCCCCAGCATCCTCTAGGACGTAAGAGAAATACTATTTGCACATGGATAAGTAATTGGCTGGATAACAGAGTGCAACGAGTAGTGGTCAATGGGATGTTCTCCAGCTGGGCACCAGTAGTCAGCGGAATACCACAAGGGTCCGTTCTTGGCCCACTGCTGTTCACTATATTTATCAATGATCTAGGAATAGGGCTGGAAAGCACAGTGTCAATCTTTGCAGATGATACTAAACTGTGTAATTCAGAAGGCAATGTGGAATCTCTATAGAAACTCTTAGTTAAACTGGAAACCTGGGCGTCTAGATGGAGAATGAGGTTCAATATAGAAAAATGCAAAGTTATGCATTTTGGGACAAAAAACACACTTGCATCCTACACTCTAGATGGGGAAAATATAGGGGTAACTATGGTGGAAAAAGATTTGGGGGTGCTCATAGATAATAGGCTTATTAAAAGTACACAATGTCAAATTGCAGCAAAGAAGGCAAGTAAAGTGCTTGCGTACATTAAACGGGGCATTGAGACAAGGGACGAGGATGTAATCCTGCCACTGTACAAATCATTGGTACGTCCGCACCTGGAATATTGTGTTCAGTTCTGGGCACCGTATTATAAAAAAAAAGACATCGGGGAACTAGAAAGAGTTCAAAGATGAGCTACTAAATTGATTAAAGGGTTAGAGTCTCTGGAGTATGAGGAAAGGCTTACTAGGTTAAATATGTATACACTAGAAAAGAGGCGACTGAGAGGAGACATTATTAATATTTTCAAATATGTAAAGGGTCATTACAAGAAGTTAGCAGCAGATTTGTTTATTAAAAGAACTCTGTATAGGACGCGTGGGCACTCACTTAGGCTAGAGGAGAGAAAATTCCATACACAACGTAGGAAAGGGCTCTTCACGGTAAGGGCAATGAAGATTTGGAACTCCCTGCCGGAGAAGGTAATAATGTATTTAAAAACGGATTGGACAAATTCCTAACTGGAAAATGTATCCAGAGCTATAGCATTTAACATATTGACATTACATTATCTGGGAGTGGTAAGAACCATAGCTGTCAATTGGTACGAAACCATTACTTCAGCAGGCGCATTATAATATGAACAGATTAACACAGATTAACACAGAATACAGGTTGAACACGATGGGCATTTTGCCTCTTTTCAACCTCACTGACTCTGCAACTATGTAACTACTATGTAACTAAAACATAGAATGTGACAGCAGATTAGTTGATCCTTATTTCTTTGTAAGAATATCCTTATGTCTATTCCATGCATGTTTAAATTGCTCTACTGTCTTTGCCAACTGCCCAAACGCAGTATTTAGCGAGAGCCGTTTCCATGGGTGGGTGTGTTCATGTATGTATATGTCCATGTATGTGTACTGTGTGTGTGTATATATATATATATATATATACACACACACACACACACACACACACACACACACACACACACACACACACACACACACACACACACACACACTCACACACACATACATGTATATATGTATAGCAGAGCAGAATAATGGGGTACTCACCAATACAACATCGGTACTGTCTTCTTGTATTATGTGACTAATTATGTACTAATTATGTACTCCTTGTATTATGTGACTAGTAAAGAAGACAGTACCGTTGTTGTATCGTGAGTGCCTCATTATTCTGCTCTGTATTATCCGGACCCGGATGGTTACCCGGCTGGGCTGCACCCCTGAAGTTGGCTTAGAGAAGATGTGAGTGCTGATTTGCTACTTTGTATGTATATATATACACACACACACACACACACACACACACACACACACACACACACACACACACATATACCAGTGACGTGAGGCTAGTGGCTGGAGAGGCACACATGGGGGTGTAGAGGGGAAGGGGGGTTTATGCGTTCACTTACCCCAACTCCTCTGACATTCACAGACTCCCACTGTCTGAGGCTGTAAACTCTGGGGAAGCATGGAGGAAGCTCCAGGGAAGGGTGATCCCTGCTGGCTGCAGCTGCAAGCTTTGCGGACGGGGGAGGGGGGGTCGAGTCTTAGTATCCGCGGCTGCAAGTTTCGGTGCAGGGGAGGGGGGGTCTAAGTACCCGCAGCTGCAAGCTCAAGCGGGAGGACGGGTCTCAAGCTGCAAGCTCCGGTGGGGAGGGAGGGAGGGATTAGTGCCCGCGGCTCAGCAGCACTCTGCGGACGCGATTGCGGATTTTACTAAGATGGAGACACTGCTGTCTCCATATCAAAATAGATATGGTATTTAGGGGGTAAGTTGTTTTACATTCTTGTTATGTCTTTTTGTGCTGTGATGTAATCTTGAGAAAGGGGGTTGCACCCCGAAACGTCGATCTCAATACAGCTTATTGCATTTATAACTTCAAGTCTCTGAGTGCCATCTATCTATTTGGGACACTGTACTATCGTTTTGGATGCAGCACCTGAGCCTGTTCGTTTTTGAGTATCTGAGTGCCGGCTGCTTGTGGAGGATATATATATATATATATATATATATGGTATGGTGATCTGGCACTCACTGATGGGGGTGGCAATTTTGTCCGGTGCCCTTACTGATCCTCCGTGTGCAGGAAGATGTAGACAAGACTGGGGCTCCCGTTCAGTTCGTCCATCAGCGTCTGAGTGCCGTACCACGCCAGTCTTCTCATATATATATATATATATATATATATGCAGTATTTCTCTCTCTCTCTCTCTCTCTCTCTCTCTCTATATATATATATATATATATGTTCTAATGTAATTTAATGCACATGCATATTGTATATGAGAATTACTATGTCGTAAAGTGACATACTATCATTTTCTATTAGTGGGGACATGAGATATAAGTACAATTACATACAAGACAGTGGACATGTCCTTCAGTTTTTGTAGAATAATGTAGACAATTCACAAAATGTGTAAATCTTAAAAACTTGTAATTAGGAAGTCAGAAAATGGGGCATTGGGGACAGGAAGACTGAATGCCTTATTTATAGTGACTTGTGACGCACTGTCATAATAACCACTTAAACATACTATTTTGTTATATATTTATGTATTTTATATTGTATTAGAAGAGACTTGCCCGAACATGAGAAATAGATACAATATATGATTTAGGAGGAAAGCAGTTTTCTATAAGTTACTGAGTAGTAACTTTATTCAAAATGTGATTATCTTAAAGACATACTACAGGTTGAGTATCCCATATCCAAACATTCCGAAATACGGAATATTCTGAAATACAGATTTTTTTTTAGTGAGACTGAGATAATGAAAACGTTGTTTTCTGATGGGTCAATGTACACAAACTTTGTTTAATACACAAAGTTATTAAAAAATAAGATTTTACTCACCGGTAAATCTATTTCTCGTAGTCCGTAGTGGATGCTGGGAACTCCGTAAGGACCATGGGGAATAGCGGCTCTGCAGGAGACTGGGCACAACTAAAAGAAAGCTTTTAGACTACCTGGTGTGCACTGGCTCCTCCCACTATGACCCTCCTACAAGCCTCAGTTAGGATACTGTGCCCGGAAGAGCTGACACAATAAGGAAGGATTTTGAATCCCGGGTAAGACTCATACCAGCCACACCAATCACACCGTATAACTTGTGATACTATACCCAGTTAACAGTATGAAATATAACTGAGCCTCTCAACAGATGGCTCAACAATAACCCTTAGTTAGGCAATAACTACATACAAGTATTGCAGACAATCCGCACTTGGGATGGGCGCCCAGCATCCACTACGGACTACGAGAAATAGATTTACCGGTGAGTAAAATCTTATTTTCTCTGACGTCCTAGTGGATGCTGGGAACTCCGTAAGGACCATGGGGATTATACCAAAGCTCCCAAACGGGCGGGAGAGTGCGGATGACTCTGCAGCACCGAATGAGAGAACTCAAGGTCCTCCTCAGCCAGGGTATCAAATTTGTAGAATTTTGCAAACGTGTTTGCCCCTGACCAAGTTGCAGCTCGGCAAAGTTGTAAAGCCGAGACCCCTCGGGCAGCCGCCCTAGATGAGCCCACTTTCCTCGTGGAATGGGCTTTTACTGATTTAGGATGCGGCAATCCAGCCGCAGAATGCTCCAGCTGAATTGTGCTACAAATTCAGCGAGCAATAGTCTGCTTAGAAGCAGGAGCACCTATTTTGTTGGGTGCCTACAGTATAAAAAGCGAGTCAATTTTTCTGACTCCAGCCGTCCTGGAAATATAAATTTTTAAGGCCCTGACTACGTCCAGTAACTTGGAATCTTCCAAGTCCCTAGTAGCCGCAGGCACTACAATAGGTTAGTTCAAGTGAAAAGCTGATACCACCTTAGGGAGAAACTGGGGACGAGTCCTCAATTCTGCCCTATCCATATGGAAAATCAGATAAGGGCATTTACATGACAAAGCCGCCAATTCTGACACACGCCTGGCCGAAGCCAAGGCCAATAACATGACCACTTTCCACGTGAGATATTTCAAATCCACAGTTTTAAGTGGCTCAAACCAATGTGATTTTAGGAAACTCAACACCACGTTGAGATCCCAAGGTGCCACAGGAGGCACAAAAGGGGGCTGAATATGTAGCACTCCCTTTACAAATGTCTGAACTCCAGGCAGTGAAGCCAGTTCTTTCTGGAAGAAAATCGACAAAGCCGAAATCTGGACCTTAATGGAACCCAAGTTTAGGCCCATAGTCACTCCTGACTGTAGGAAGTGCAGAAAACGACCCAGCTGAAATTCCTCTGTTGGGGCCTTCCTGGCCTCACACCACGCAACATATTTTTGCCAAATACGGTGATAATGGTTTGCGGTTACTTCTTTCCTGGCTTTTATCAGCGTAGGAATGACTTCCTCCGGAATGCCCTTTTCCTTTAGGATCCGGAATTCAACCGCCATGCCGTCAAACGCAGCCGCGGTAAGTCTTGGAACAGACAGGGCCCCTGCTGTAGCAGATCCTGTCTGAGCGGTAGAGGCCATGGGTCCTCTGATATAATTTCTTGAAGTTCTGGGTACCAAGCTCTTCTTGGCCCATCCGGAACCACGAGTATCGTTCTTACTCCTCGTCTTCTTATTATTCTCAGTACCTTTGGTATGAGAGGCAGAGGAGGGAATACATAAACCGACTGGTACACCCACGGTGTCACTAGAGCGTCCACAGCTATCGCCTGAGGGTCCCTTGACCTGGCGCAATATCTAGTTTTTTGTTTAGGCGGGACGCCATCATGTCCACCTGTGGCAGTTCCCAACAGTTTACCAACAGTTGGAAGACTTCTGGATGAAGTCCCCACTCTCCCGGGTGTAGGTCGTGTCTGCTGAGGAAGTCTGCTTCCCAGTTGACCACTCCCGGAATGAACACTGCTGACAGTGCTAAGACGTGATTTTCCGCCCATCGGAGAATCCTTGTGGCTTCTGCCATCGCCATCCTGCTTCTTGTGCCGCCCTGTCGTTTTACATGGGCGACTGCCGTGATGTTGTCTGATTGGATCAGTACCGGCTGGTTTTGAAGCAGAGGCCTTGCCAGACTTAGGGCATTGTAAATGGCCCTCAGTTCCAGAATATTTATGTGTAGGGACGACTCCTGACTTGACCAAAGTCCTTGGAAATTTCTTCCCTGTGTGACTGCCCCCCAGCCTCGAAGGCTGGCATCCGTGGTTACCAGGACCCAGTCCTGTATGCCGAATCTGCGGCCCTCTTGAAGATGAGCACTCTGCAGCCACCACAGTAGAGATACCCTGGTCCTTGGAGACAGGGTTATCAGCCGATGCATCTGAAGATGCGATCCCGACCACTTGTCCAAGAGGTCCCACTGAAAGGTTCTTGCATGGAACCTGCCGAATGGAATTCTGCTTCGTAAGAAGCTATCATTTTTCCCAGGATTCGTGTGCAGTGATGCACCGATACCTGTTTTGGTTTCAGGAGGTCTCTGACTAGAGATGACAGCTCCTTGGCTTTCTCCTGCGGGAGAAATACTTTTTTCTGTTCTGTGTCCAGAACCATCCCCAGGAACAGTAGGCGTGTGGTAGGAACCAGCTGTGACTTTGGAATGTATAGAATCCATCCGTGCTGTTGTAGCACTTCCCGAGATAGTGCTACTCCGACCAACAACTGCTCCTTGGACCTCGCCTTTATAAGGAGATCGTCCAAGTACGGGATAATTAAAACTCCCTTCTTTCGAAGGAGTATCATCATTTCTGCCATTACCTTGGTAAAGATCCTCGGTGCCGTGGACAGTCCAAACGGCAGTGTTTGGAATTGGTAATGGCAATCCTGTACCACAAATCTGAGGTACTCCTGGTGAGGATGGTAAATGGGGACGTGTAGGTAAGCATCCTTGATGTCCAGGGATACCATGTAATCCCCCTCCTCCCGGCTTGCAATAACCGCCCTGAGCGATTCCATCTTGAACTTGAATTTTTTTATGTATGTGTTCAAGGATTTCAAATTTAACATGGGTCTCACCGAACCGTCCGGTTTCGGTACCACAAACAGTGTGGAATAGTAACCCCGACCTTGTTGAAGTAGGGGCACCTTGACTATCACCTGCCTCTAGCACAGCCTCCCTGCCTGAGGGAGTTGTCGGCAAGGCAGATTTGAGGAAACGGCGGGGGGGGGGGGGGGGGGGGGGGAGATGCCTCGAATTCCAGCTTGTACCCCTGAGATACTACTTGAAGGATCCAGGGATCCACCTGTGAGCGAGCCCACTGATCGCTGAAATTTTTGAGGCGGCCCCCCACCGTAACTGGCTACTCCTGTGGAGCCAACGCGTCATGCGGTGGACTCAGAGGAAGCGGGGGAAGAATTTTGATTCTGGGAACTGGCTGACTGGTGCAGCTTTTTCCCTCTTCCCTCGTCTCTGTGCAGAAAGGAAGCGCCTTTGACCCGCTTGCTTTTCTGAAGCCGAAAGGACTGTACCTGAAAATACAGTGCTTTCTTAGGCTGTGAGGAAACCTGAGGTAAAAAATTTTCTTCCCAGCTGTTGCTGTGGATACGAGGTCCCAGAGACCATCCCCAAGCAATTCCTCACCCTTATAAGGCTCTATGTGCCTTTTAAAGTCAGCATCACCTGTCCAATGTCGGGTCTCTAATACCCTCCTGACAGAATGGACATTACATTAATTCTGGATGCCAGCCGGCAAAATATCCCTCTGTGCATCCCTCATATATAAGACGACGTCTTTAATATGCTCTTATGTTCGCAAAATAGTATCCCTGTTTGACAGGGACACAGACCACGCTGCAGCAGTACTATCTGCAAGTCTCAGTCTAGTACCTGAGTGTGTAAATACAGACTTCAGGATAGCCTCCTGCTTTTTATCAGCAGGTACCTTCAAAGTGGCCGTATCCTAAGACGGCAGTGCCACCTTTTTTGACGAACGTGTGAGCGCCTTATCCACCCTAGGGGATATCTCCCAGCGTAACTTATCCTCTGGCGGGAAAGGGTATGCCATCAGTAACTTTTTAGAAATTACCAGTTTCTTATCGGGGGAACCCACGCTTTTTCACACTTCATTCTCTCATTTGATGGGGGAACAAAACACTGCCTGCTTTTTCTCCCCACACATAAAACCCTTTTTTAGTGGTACTTGGGTTAATGTCAGAAATGTGTAACACATTTTTTATTGCCGGGATCATGTAACGGATGTTCCTAGTGGATTGTGTATATGTCTCAACCTCGTCGACACTGGAGTCAGACTCCGTGTCGACATCTGTGTCTGCCATCTGAGGGAGCGGGCGTTTTTGAGCCCCTGATGGCCTTTGAGACGCCTGGGCAGGCGCGGCTGAGAAGCCGGATGTCCCACAGCTGTTACGTCATCCAGCCTTTTATGTAAGGAGTTGACACCGTCGGTTTATACCTTCCACCTATCCATCCACTCTGGTGTCGGCCCCACAGGGGGCGACATCACATTTATCGGCATCTGCTCTGCCACCACATATGCCTCCTCATCAAACGTGTCGACACAGCCGTACCGACACACCGCACACACACAGGGAATGCTCTGACTGAGGACAGGACCCCACACAGCCCTTTGGGGAGACAGAGTATGCCAGCAAACACCAGAGCGCTATATAATTTAGGGATTAACACTATATTGAGTGAATTTTTCCCAATAGCTGCTTGTATAAACAATATTGCGCCTAAATTTAGTGCCCCCCCTCTCTTTTTAACCCTTTGAGCCTGCAAACTACAGGGGAGAGCCTGGGGAGCTGTCTTCCAGCTGCACTGTGAAGAGAAAATGGCGCCAGTGTGCTGAGGGAGATAGCTCCACGCCTTTTTCACTGACTTTTCTCCCGCTTTTTTATGGATTGTGGCAGGGGTATTTATCACATATATAGCCTCTGGGGCTATATATTGTGATATATTTGCCAGCCAAGGTGTTTTTATTGCTGCTCAGAGCGCCCCCCCCCCCCCCCAGCGCCCTGCACCCTCAGTGACCGGAGTGTGAGGTGTGTATGAGGAGCAATGGCGCACAGCTGCAGTGCTGTGCGCTACCTTGGTGAAGACTGATGTCTTCTGCCGCCGATTTTCCGGACCTCTTCTTGCTTCTGGCTCTGTAAGGGGGACGGCGGCGCGGCTCCGGGAACGAACACCAAGGCCAGTTCCATGCGGTCGATCCCTCTGGAGCGAATGGTGTCCAGTAGCCTAAGAAGCCCAAGCTAGCTGCAAGCAGGTAGGTTCGCTTCTTCTCCCCTTAGTCCCTCGATGCAGTGAGCCTGTTGCCAGCAGGTCTCACTGTAAAATAAAAAACCTAAAATAAACTTTCTTTCTAGGAGCTCAGGAGAGCCCCTAGTGTGCATCCAGCTCGGCCGGGCACAGAAATCTAACTGAGGCTTGGAGGAGGGTCATAGTGGGAGGAGCCAGTGCACACCAGGTAGTCTAAAATCTTTCTTTTAGTTGTGCCCAGTCTCCTGCGGAGCCGCTATTCCCCATGGTCCTTACGGAGTTCCCAGCATCCACTAGGACGTCAGAGAAATATTGTATTAAATGACCTTCAGGCTGTGTGTATAAGGTGTATATGAAACATAAATGAATTGTGTGAATGTACACACACCTTGTTTAATACACAAAGTTATTTAAAATATTGCCTAAAATGACCTACAGGCTGTGTGTATAAGGTGTATATGAAACATAAATGCATTCTGTGCTTAGACTTGGGTCCCATCGCCATGATATCTCATTATGGTATACAATTATTCCAAAATATGGAATAATCCGATATCCAAAATATTTCTGGTCCCAAGCATTTTGGATAAAGGAGACTCAATCTGTATTATAAAAAATGTAAGAACATCAATAGCATTTAATTAGGCTTATAGCTACAATTCCACCTTTGCTTCCATACTTTTTGTATAACAGATATACAGTAAGAAAACCAGTTAGAAATACAATGACACATACAGATGTAGCCACCTTTATCTTGACTGTTTCTCCGCCGAGACGGGCGTCTAGCCACGCTAATGCGATAGCTGAGTTTCATCACAGGCAGGCGCGTTGAGACGATCTAGATACTCATCATGCATTACACATCTCCACCACTGTGTCGCTAATGCTCCACTAATCCAGTACTTTCGATCGTACAGTATAGCGGCGGATTGATCTACAGCTCTGGCAATACTGTAGGCGTAACGGGAGGCGGTGGAAAAAAGTATGGAGTACTGTACAGTATGTGTATGGAGACGCAACTACAGTAATTGTGTAAAAGGAAGAATGTACAGTACAATGTATAAACACCGTGCTTTTAAAATATATGAGCGTCTGAGTTCGCTAATGCATAATGGGAATGGAGGACTAGCAAATGCGAGCGTCCGAGTCCTCTAAGGCATAAACCAACAGCAATGGGGCGGGGGCCGGGCGCTGTTTGCAGTACTTTCACACATGAAATTGGAAATCTCTCATGAGGCGTCGTGGGCTAGGGGTGAAGGCTCCCACCTCCCTCGCTGGGAGTCCAGGGTTCGAGACCTGATGTGCTTTCTTTCTTTTTTTTTTTTTTTTCTGTAATAATGCACTGTATTATTTTATTTACATTGTAAGACAGTCAATGGAAGGATGCACACAGGTTTCACATAAATCAAAGTACATCTGCAGGAGCGATTCTTTACGCTAAATGCACCTAAACAGCGGGAATGAAATGAGTGTATTCTGACGCTACCAACTGAGCAAAACAGTACTGTACAGTAGATCTTCAGCGTTTGTGTATTGCACAGGACCTGAATTTCCTCCCTGTGCAGGCCCCCAGGGGGGAAGGGCGATGGGGGTAGGGGGGAGACGATGGAAAATACTGTGCCTTTGAAATGCAATTACATGAGCGTCCGAGTACACTACGGCATACTGTAAACCAACACCAATGGGAAGGAAGTGCCAACCTTATTTTTAATGTGTTCCCGTGACATTCACTTTAAAAAAAAAAAAATTATCTCCAATACAGTACATCCAATGGAAGGATGCACACAGGTTTCACATAAATCAAAGTACATCTGCAGGAGCGATTCTTTACGCTAAATGCAACCTACAGTACAGTACGGTACTGTAAGTGAGCAAAATAGTACTACAGTGGGCGTTTGTGTATTGCACATGACCTGCATTCCCTCCCTGTCTACTGCATGATCTGTGCAGGCTCCCATGGGGGAAGGGCAACAGGCTAGCAGGAGGCGGAGGAAAACACCGTGCTTTACAAATGCGAGCGTCCGAGTCCTCTAAGGCATAAACCAACAGCAATGGGGCGGGGGCCGGGCGCTGTTTGCAGTACTTTCACACATGAAATTGGAAATCTCTCATGAGGCGTCGTGGGCTAGGGGTGAAGGCTCCCACCTCCCTCGCTGGGAGTCCAGGGTTCGAGACCTGATGTGCTTTCTTTCTTTTTTTTTTTTTTTTCTGTAATAATGCACTGTATTATTTTATTTACATTGTAAGACAGTCAATGGAAGGATGCACACAGGTTTCACATAAATCAAAGTACATCTGCAGGAGCGATTCTTTACGCTAAATGCACCTAAACAGCGGGAATGAAATGAGTGTATTCTGACGCTACCAACTGAGCAAAACAGTACTGTACAGTAGATCTTCAGCGTTTGTGTATTGCACAGGACCTGAATTTCCTCCCTGTGCAGGCCCCCAGGGGGGAAGGGCGATGGGGGTAGGGGGGAGACGATGGAAAATACTGTGCCTTTGAAATGCAATTACATGAGCGTCCGAGTACACTACGGCATACTGTAAACCAACACCAATGGGAAGGAAGTGCCAACCTTATTTTTAATGTGTTCCCGTGACATTCACTTTAAAAAAAAAAAAATTATCTCCAATACAGTACATCCAATGGAAGGATGCACACAGGTTTCACATAAATCAAAGTACATCTGCAGGAGCGATTCTTTACGCTAAATGCAACCTACAGTACAGTACGGTACTGTAAGTGAGCAAAATAGTACTACAGTGGGCGTTTGTGTATTGCACATGACCTGCATTCCCTCCCTGTCTACTGCATGATCTGTGCAGGCTCCCATGGGGGAAGGGCAACAGGCTAGCAGGAGGCGGAGGAAAACACCGTGCTTTACAAATGCGAGCGTCCGAGTCCTCTAAGGCATAAACCAACAGCAATGGGGCGGGGGCCGGGCGCTGTTTGCAGTACTTTCACACATGAAATTGGAAATCTCTCATGAGGCGTCGTGGGCTAGGGGTGAAGGCTCCCACCTCCCTCGCTGGGAGTCCAGGGTTCGAGACCTGATGTGCTTTCTTTCTTTTTTTTTTTTTTTTCTGTAATAATGCACTGTATTATTTTATTTACATTGTAAGACAGTCAATGGAAGGATGCACACAGGTTTCACATAAATCAAAGTACATCTGCAGGAGCGATTCTTTACGCTAAATGCACCTAAACAGCGGGAATGAAATGAGTGTATTCTGACGCTACCAACTGAGCAAAACAGTACTGTACAGTAGATCTTCAGCGTTTGTGTATTGCACAGGACCTGAATTTCCTCCCTGTGCAGGCCCCCAGGGGGGAAGGGCGATGGGGGTAGGGGGGAGACGATGGAAAATACTGTGCCTTTGAAATGCAATTACATGAGCGTCCGAGTACACTACGGCATACTGTAAACCAACACCAATGGGAAGGAAGTGCCAACCTTATTTTTAATGTGTTCCCGTGACATTCACTTTAAAAAAAAAAAAATTATCTCCAATACAGTACATCCAATGGAAGGATGCACACAGGTTTCACATAAATCAAAGTACATCTGCAGGAGCGATTCTTTACGCTAAATGCAACCCTCCTTGGAAGTGCATGGGCCCTGTGAGACTTACAGTAGTGTACAGCATAAGGGTCGACTGACATGATGTACAAGCATTACATACAGTACATGTCAGTACTGTATGTAAATTCTTCAATTATTGCCTAACAACAATGCTGCTTACTGTATATTAAATACTGTAGGCCTAGAAATGTGCATCTCAATATAGTAGTTAAAAACACAGGGGCCTATGTGGATAAGCGAGTTCTATGCACACTAAAAATGGCCACCGACCGTGAACCCCCAGCACGTGGCAGCGCTCGGATATGTAGTGAGATACAATATGGCATACATTTCACAGTTCAGGGGGCAATGCTGAAGGAGCGTCACAATCCCCTAGCTCAATTACATTGGGATAAGCGAGGTCTATGCACATTACGGTATACCGAGCTGGATCGCTTAGCAACCTGACAAAATGGCCGCCGACCGTGAACTCCCAGCACGTGGCAGCGCTCGGATATGTAGTGAGATACAATATGGCATACATTTCACAGTTCAGGGGGCAATGCTGAAGGAGCGTCACAATCCCCTAGCCAAAATACACAGGGGAGGGATAAGCTACTGTAGGATTGCATACAGTATTACGGTACACCGGACTCAATCGCATAGCACACTGTCAAAACGACCACTACCCATGAACCCCCACCTCCTGAACCCCCACCTCGTGGCAGGCAGCAGTTGGGTATGGAATGAGAAATGGCATAAGCTGTGCAGGCTACGGGGCGATGCTGAAGGAGCGTCACAATCCCCTAGCTCAATTACATTGGGATAAGCGAGGTCTATGCACATTACGGTATACCGAGCTGGATCGCTTAGCAACCTGACAAAATGGCCGCCGACCGTGAACTCCCAGCACGTGGCAGCGCTCGGATATGTAGTGAGATACAATATGGCATACTGTACATTTCACAGTTCAGGGGGCAATGCTGAAGGAGCGTCACAATCCCCTAGCTCAATACAGTATCTCACGCTTACAGTATCTTACAGTATACGCTTACAGTATCTGTGTATTTTGGCTAGGGGATTGTGACGCTCCTTCAGCATCGCCCCGTAGCCTGCACAGCTTATGCCATTTCTCATTCCATACCCAACTGCTGCCTGCCACGAGGTGGGGGTGAATAAAAAAAATAATAAAGTGTGAAAAAAACTACAGTAACATGCATTAGTACTTAAGGAATCGAACCCTGGACTCTGAGTATAGGAAGCGAAACACTTCACCACTTCGCCGCAGACAAATGTATAAATCCGTTGGTTTTGATTATGCTGTAATGGCTACGGGATTAAGACGATAACATACTGTAGAAAATTCCTAATCTTGAGAGGCAATAGTGAACTTGTAACACACATCCATTTGCGACAGTGTACACTACTGGTTTTACAGTACTGTGTTTTGTCTGCGGGACTCGGACGCTCACATACAGTATTCATAAAGTATTGTAGATGGATCATATACTGTATGCTGTACTACTGTATTTGCGTCGGTGTCGTACTGTATATACTGTACAGTACTGTATTAAATAATGCAGCGTAATGAGTACAGTATTTGCTGTATGCAGCGTAATGAGACGCCTTAGTAAAGTAGTCCTTATTATGTATGTCAGTATTGTATTTTACGGGAGACCACACGCATGCGCAGTGGTGATTGTAAAAAGCGACATCTGGTGGCTGATCGCAGGTATTACACGTAAAGGTAACGCCAAACGTCAAATGTCTGTCTCCGTGCGATTAGATAGCCTCTCTGTGGCTATGCGCGCCTCGCTACGCCACAGTGCGCTGCATATGGTCGAACGGGCCAACCGCCGCGGCCACTCAAGATAAAGGTGGCTACATCTGTATAAGGGATGTGATGCTTGAATCAGGACAGGGTTGCACTGAAAACAGTTAAATGTAATGTCAAAAAATGACTTATCTTCCTATTGTTTGTGGCTCTTAAGTATAAAGCAATGTGCATTTTGTTTTTTGTTTCTGCAATCCTTTTATACGTTTGGTCTATGGATGAGAGAGAGTGAGAGCGCCATTATCAATAACTGGGAGGTGTGATGCCAGTCAAACACGCAAGATCTGAAATGATCTGCAAAGTGAGACACTGTGTTCTGGTAATCAGATATAGATTTATGGAACAAGAATGTAGCATTTGCAGCTCTTGTACTATACAATAAAGGACTTGATTGAAGTGATATGCAGACATTAGACTGACAGCTTCTAATCACCTGTGAGGACAGGACACTGATTACTTATCTAGATAATCGGTCATTGTTTTGCGTAAGCCACTGGAGAAAATAATTAATTCTCAGAGGCCATTTTCTTGCAGACTTCTTGTGTAACTCAAAATAACAAAATTATTTCATTTTCTGCAATAATAACCGTGATTTTTGCCAACATTTAAATGGATTTATTACTATTGTCATCTTCCACTATGGGATAAATATGAAATCCTCCAAGATGCATTGGCGAGTTCCAGGAAAGTCTGCCTGATGGTTTAAATCAGCGGATTTCAAACTCGGTCCTCAACAGTCCAGGTTTTAAAGATGTCCATGGCTCAGCACAGATAGTTAAATCAAAGTGACTGAGGTACTAATTATTGGCCTAATTCAGACCTGATCACAGCAGCAAAATTTTTCTCTAATGGGCAAACCATGGCCCTCATTCCGAGTTGGTCGCTCGGTAAAAATCTTCGCATCGCAGCGATTTTCCGCTTAATGCGCATGCGCAATGTCCGCACTGCGACTGCGCCAAGTAAATTTGCTATGTAGTTAGGAATTTTACTCACGGCTTTTTCATCGTTCTGGCGACCGTAATGTGATTGAAAGGAAATGGGTGTTACTGGGCGGAAACAGGCCGTTTTATGGGCGTGTGGGAAAAAACGCTACCGTTTCCGGAAAAAACGCAGGAGTGGCCGGAGAAACGGAGGAGTGTCTGGGCGAACGCTGGGTGTGTTTATGACGTCAAACCAGGGACGACAAGCAGTGAACTGATCGCAGATGCCGAGTAAGTCTGGAGCTACTCAGAAACTGCTTCGAGGTGTGTAATCGCAATATTGCGAATACATCGTTCGCAATTTTAAGATGCTAAAATTCACTCCCAGTAGGCGGCGGCTTAGCATGAGCAAATCTGCTAAAATCCGCTTGCGAGCGACCAACTCGGAATGAGGGCCCATGTGCACTGCACGTGTGGCAGATATAACATTTGCAGAGAGAGTTAGATTTGGGTGGGTATATTGTTTCTGTGCAGGGTAAATACTGGCTGCTTTATTTTTACACTGCATTTTAGATTTCAGTTTGAACACACCCCACCCAAATCTAACTCTCTCTGCACATTATATCTGCCTCCCCCCTGCAGTGCACATGGTTTTGCCCATTAGAGAGAAAATTTGCTGCTGCGATCAGGTCTGAATTAGGCCCTAAGGGGGACATGTACTAAGCAGTGATAAAAGTGGAGAAGTGAGTCAGTGGAGAAGCTGCCCATGGCAACCAATCAGCTGCTCTGTATATTTTTATAGTATGCAAACTATAAATGTTACGTCAATGCTGATTGGTTGCCATGGGCAACTTCTCCACTGGCTCACTTCTCCGCTTTTATCACTGCTTAGTACATGTACCCCTAAGTCACATGGGGCCGAGCATCTTTGTAGATACAGTACTTAAAATCTGGACTGTTAGGGGCCCTAGAGGACTGAGTTTGGGAACCACTGATTTAAATGATTGCCCCTTTCAAACATTGGGCAGACTGGCCCAGGGAACTTGCAGATGCCTGCATCCCGCAGACTATTACATTCACCCTCTATGTCTTTGTAGCATGTGTTAATGATGGCAACCTGACTTTATCAATAACAATATTATGTTGTTGCAGAGCTTTTAACCTATTATTTGGAATAAATAATAGTAGGTACCATTAGTTTTACTGGGTGTAGTCTGGTATGCCGGCTGTCGGGGTTCCGGCGCACAGCATACCGATGCCGGAATCCCAACCGCTGGCATACCGACAGCTTGGCGAGCGCAAATGAGCCGCTTGCGCTACACGCTACACGCGCCATGCTATCTATTCTCCCTCCAGGGGGGTCGTGGACCCCCAAGAGGGAGAAACGGTGACGGTTATCCGGCTGTCGGGATTCCGGCGCTGGTATACTGTACACCGGGACCCCGGCAGCCGGCAAACTGAAAACCACTCGTTTTACTAAATGGGGTCTTTTCCTTCAGATTACTTTAATAGATTGACTTGTAAATTTCTTCTTACAATTTCTACTAAATATGTAGATTTTTCTTTCTGGATTCCTTTGGTGCTTATCAAAATACTAGGTGATTCATCGCGCCCTACGGGCGCTCTTCACACCATCGCAAGGGGCTACTCCCCTTTAACCCTTGCACGTCCTTGGGGCATGCAATATTTGTATTATACGGATATTACCTCCAATCATAATTTGGTTAAATATTGCACGGGCAAAGGACGTGTTGATGGTTAAGGGGCCGTAGCCCCTTGCGACAGCGTGAACAGCGCATGCAGGGCCTGATGAATCACCTAGTAGGTGCTGTGGTTGGGGGATTGGTGGGTGCGGGGGAGAAGTGGATGGGGTCAGGGGGTGGGGGAGGGGTGGTTGTGGGGGTGCCACGGGTGACGGAGGGGCGGGTGTGGTGGCGCCGCAGGTGGGGCAGGGAGTCCTGAGCCACCGCGGGTGGTTGGGAGGCGGTTGCAGAGGGTGTGGGGATGGGGGAGGGGCGGGTGCACAAGGGGTACGGATGGGGGAGGGGTCCAGAGGTGCTGTGGGTGGGGCGCAGATGGGGGAGGGGGTATGTAGATGCTGCTGTAGGGGTAGGGGAGGGGCGGGTGCGGGGGGCCGGGGCTGAAGGAGGGGGTCTGGAGGTGCTGTCCGTGGGGGAGGTGCGGGAGCAGGGGGGGTGCGTTTGGGGAGGGCCGGGGGCAGGATGGGATGTGTTTGGGGGAGGAGTTTCAGTGGTGCTGCAGATGGGGGAGGGGTGGTTGCGGGGTGCCGTGGATGGGGTCTGTAGATGCTGCGGGTGGGGTGCTTGTGGGTGGCCCTTGGATGGGGGCAGGAGGTGCTGTGGGTGGGGGAGGGGTTATGCTTTGATACCTATGAGGGTTGGGGTCATCCACCTTTAGTATTGTACTCTGAAACACACTTATCTTCAAGTATAATGCAAATGATATACTGTACATAGCACACTGTCTCAGTGTGTAGTAACTTTTATATGTGGTGCAGTACATGTAATTGTTGTGAACCATGAGTGTCAGTGCAGATGTGTAATGATAGCCAGCGGCACATGATATCCCGCTGTATAACACACAGGAGACTGCTATAAGTATATAATCAGTAGTCAGTAGTGTAAGCCGCTCCGTTGTATGCGTCCCACCGGCAGCGTGTCACTTTTACTCGGCGGCCGTGATGGCTGATGGCACGTCCCCCCTTTCTCCTCTCCATATTAGCGGTTGCTGTAACAGCAGCCGCCCCCGGCCTGTGGCTGTGTTACGGGCAATGTATAACAACTGTGAACCCTGGCCTGCTGCTGTTACAGCAACCGCTATTACGGAGAGGAGGGGATAGGCCAGCAGACGCGCCATCAGCCCTCACGGCCGCCGAGTAAACGTGACACAAGTGAGACGCATACAACGGAGCGGTTTACACTGCTGACTACCGATGATATACCTATAGCAGTTCCTGTGTGTTATACAGCGGGGAAAGCATGTGCAGCTGGCTATCATTACATATCTGCACTGACACTCATGGTTCACAATTACATATACTGCACCACATATAAAAGTTACTACACACGGAGACAGTGTGCTATGTATATCAGATGCATTACAGTGGAAGATAATATACTCCTGCTGTACAGGCACCGCAGCTTTCCCCAGACGGCGAGTCCCTCTGCAGCCCAGTGAAGTCCAGGCCAGGGAACACACAGCAGGCAAAGGGCAGAGCCTCCCATTGGATGTAACCTGTGTGGGAGGGCGTTTCTCAGCCAATCAGCTGTGGGCTGGGTGTGATAGACCTTGCGCTAACCCAATGAGAGCTCCTAGCCACGTCCAGCATTATCCACACAGTCACAGAGTGACAGATCTGGGCTATTATATTGGAGATGTTAGCTTATACACATTCTCTCCTTATGTGACACATGACAAAAGATTCTGCCAATAAACTGATCTAGGGTCCACGTCTAGAACCTGGTATAAAAAATAAACTGTACCCAACTTAGGGTTTTATGGAGACTAAATTTATAATGTGGCACTTTTCAAACCTGCCACATCTTCAGCCGCTGGATGTAAAGGGGCTATTAAATTCAGTACATAACCAGGTATGTTCTGTATTGGATCTAATTGTCCCTTTAAAATATTTAAATCTGTTATCAAAAAGATTATCTGAGACAGATATTTTCTGGGAAAACTGATCGTTTTTACAGGGGATGTAGTTATGTCATCGGTGGTCAGGATCCCGCCCCCTCACAATCCCGACAGTCGGCACGCCGACCAACAGGGACTATCCCCACTCGTGGGTGTCCACAACACCCATAGAGTCGGAATAGAACCTGTGGTGCGCCGTTTCAGGGAGTGTTTGGCAAAACGCAGGCGTGGCTGAAAAAAACGCAGGCGTGGCTGGGCGTTCGCTGGGCGGGTGTGTGACGTCAAAAGCTGTCCCTCCGTCATTAGAATTAACGCACACGAAGAGTAACTACAGGGCTGGTCTTGTTTTGCACAAAACAATTTTGCAGGCACTGTGCTGCACAAGCGTTCGCACTTCTGCAAAGCGAAAATACACTCCCCAGTGGGCGGCGATAATGCGTTTGCACAGCTCCTAAAAACTGCTAGAGAGCGATCAACTCGGAATGACCCCCATAGTTAGTATGTGTGCTATGTTTCCTTGCCTGTCTGATCAGCGTAATACTATTCAATGCTAGCGGTACCTAAATTCTATGCATCGCTGCCGTCAGGAATTCATATCTTCCTTTACAGAGTGCAGCTAGCATGGGATCTCTGAAGCACTCATCTAGCAAGAATACTCATTATTAACTAATTTCTATCCCCCTTACTGTATGTTACCTTTGATTTCTAGTAATCTCATCAGTCTGTTTTGATTCTGTACATTTTTTGGATGTCAGATAAAATGCCTTTGGGGTTTGAATCCAGTCTCTGTGCAGTCAGCTGGACTCTGCAACCAGACATTAAATATGCAATATTCTTATAAGTAAGGAACTTCTGAGTAAAACGCAGATTGTTGTGATGTCTTAATGCCTCTGTGGAATATAACTTACAACAGACAAATGCTGTCTCCAGCTTCCCTGACTGCCATATAGTTACATACAATTCTCTGCTAATGAGAAGCAACTTTCCATGAGAGGAAAAGTGGAATATTTTTTGTCCTATTTTACAGAATTATTCCAATTGGAACTGATGGCTGTCTTTTCTTAACTACCGTATAGTTAGTTATTCTATATGTGTATATATATATATATACACACATATACATATATATATATATATATATATATATATATACACTGCTCAAAAAAATAAAGGGAACACTAAAATAACACATCCTAGATCTGAATGAATGAAATATTCTTATTAAATACTTTGTTCTTTACATAGTTGAATGTGCTGACAACAAAATCACACAAAAATTATCAATGGAAATCAAATTTATTAACCCATGGAGGTCTGGATTTGGAGTCACACTCAAAATTAAAGTGGAAAAACACACTACAGGCTGATCCAACTTTGATGTAATGTCCTTAAAACAAGTCAAAATGAGGCTCAGTAGTGTGTGTGGCCTCCACGTGCCTGTATGACCTCCCTACAACGCCTGGGCATGCTCCTGATGAGGTGGCGGATTGTCTCCTGAGGGATCTCCTCCCAGACCTTAACTAAAGCATCCGCCAACTCCTGGACAGTCTATGGTGCAACGTGGCGTTGGTGGATGGAGCGAGACATGATGTCCCAGATGTGCTCAATTGGATTCAGGTCAGGGGAACGGGCGGGCCAGTCCATAGTATCAATGCCTTCGTCTTGCAGGAACTGCTGACACACTCCATCCACATGAGGTCTAGCATTGTCTTGCATTAGGTGGAACCCAGGGCCAACCGCACCAGCATATGGTCTCACAGGGGTCTGAAGATCTCATCTCGGTACCTAATGGCAGTCAGGCTACCTCTGGCGAGCACATGGAGATCTGTGCGGCCCCCCAAAGAAATGCCACCCCACACCATTACTGACCCACTGCCAAACCGGTCATGCTGGAGGATGTTGCAGGCAGCAGAACGTTCTCCTTGGCGTCTCCAGACTCTGTCACGTCTGTCACATGTGCTCAGTGAGAACCTGCTTTCATCTGTGAAGAGCACAGGGCGCCAGTGGCGAATTTGCTAATCTTGGTGTTCTCTGGCAAATGCCAAACGTCCTGCACGGTGTTGGGCTGTAAGCACAACCCCCACCTGTGGACGTCGGGCCCTCATACCACCCTCATGGAGTCTGTTTCTGATCGTTTGAGTAGACACATGCACATTTGTGGCTTGCTGGAGGTCATTTTGCAGGGCTCTGGCAGTGCTCTTCCTGTTCCTCCTTGCACAAAGGCGGAGGTAGCGGTCCTGCTGCTGGGTTGTTGCCCTCCTACGGCCTCCTCCACGTCTACTGATGTACTGGCCTGTCTCCTGGTAGCGCCTCCATGCTCTGGACACTACGCTGACAGACATAGCAAACCTTCTTGCCACAGCTCGCACTGATGTGCCATCCTGGACGAGCTGCACTACCTGAGCCACTTGTGTGGGTTGTAGACTCCGTCTCATGCTACCACTAGAGTGAAAGCACCGCCAGCTTTCAAAAGTGACCAAAAAACATCAGCCAGAAAGCATAGGAGCTGAGAAGTGGTCTGTGGTCACTACCTGCAGAACTCCTCCTTTATTGGGGGTGTCTTGCTAATTGCCTATAATTTCCACCTGTCGTCTATTCCATTTGCACAACAGCATGTGAAATTGATTGTCAATCAGTGTTGCTTCCTAAGTGGACAGTTTGATTTCACAGAAGTGTGATTGACTTGGAGTTACATTGTGTTGTTTAAGTGTTCCCTTTATTTTTTTGAGCAGTGTATATACATATATATATATATATAGTGCTGTGCAGAAGCAATGCCAACCATTGTGCCACTCTATATTGCTACTCATAGAGCAAAGACTTCTCTTTAGCTCCTCGTACAATGCATCTAGAAAGTATTCACAGCGCTTCACTTTTTCCACATTTTGTTATGTTATAGCCTTATTCCAAAATGGAATAAATAAATTTTTCCCTTAAAATTCTACACACAATACCCAATAATGACAATGTGAAAAAAGTTTTTTTTTAGATTTTTGCAAATTTATTAAAAATCAAAAACTAAGAAATCACAGCCTTTGCTCAATACTTTGTTGATGCACCTTGGGCAGCAATTACAGCCTCAAGTCTTTTTGAATATGATGTCACAAGCTTGGCACACCTGTCTTTGGGCAGTTTCACCCATTCCTCTTTGCAGCACCTCTCAAGCTCTGTCAGGTTGGATGGGAAGCGTCAGTGCACAGCCATTATCAGATCTCTCCAGAGATGTTCAATCGGATTCGAGTCTGGACTCTGGCTGGGCCCCTCAAGGATATTCACAGAGTTGTCCTGAAGCCACTCCTTTGATATCATGGCTGTGTGCTTAGGGTCGTTGTCCTGCTGAAAGATGAACTGTTGCCCCAGTCTGAGGTCAAAGGTGCATCAACAAAGTATTGAGCAAAGGCTGTGAATACTTATGTACATGTGATTTCTTAGTTTTTGATTTTTAATAAATTTGCAAAAATCTCAAAAAAAAAACTTTTTTCACGTTGTCATTATGGGGTATTGTTTGTAGAATTTTGAGGGAAGAAATGAATTTATTCCATTTTGGAATAAGGTTGCAACATAACAAAATGTGGAAAAAGTGAAGCGCTGTGAATACTTTCCGGATGCACTGTATACTATAATTGAGCTTTTTCAGAGAATACTTGTTCTAGTTCTATCTGTTAAATATTCTGAAATGTAAGAAGGAAGTTCTTCACAATATGCCTCATCACATGCTAATTAATGTCCCTGAGAATGCTGTCTATCAATTCCCTAAAACCTAGAACCACGACAAGTGTATTTTTGGATGAATCACTAACATTATTCAAGATACTGTAGACATTTGCAGGTACTTGGATTCTTCTTAAAGCAACATTCTATAGATAACTGATTTTGTGTCCACGGCTGACAGTCGCATGTGTGACTGTTGGATGAAAACACTGTAAGTAAGAACTAGCAACATCAATGGATGAAGAACAAATTTTCATTCTCTTGAATCACATACAGTACAGCTCAAACATACAGTAGTTACTGACAGTGTGTATAGGCAACAGGGCACAGGTTAGAAAGTATTAGGGTCCCTAAGTTTTCCATAAACCTTATTTATCTAAAACACAGGGGTATTCAATTAGCCCTGAAAATGTAACAGGTGTGAAAAACGGGGCTTTTCGCACTTTTAGCTTTGGGCTATTCAATTACAGCTCGTTTTTTGCTCCTGTTAACTCACTCTGCACATGTTATATCTGCCTCCCCTGCAGCGCACATGGTTTTGTCCAACTGCTAACAAAGTTCCTGCTTCGATCAACTCAGAATTACCCCCAATATCCGAAAAGTAGCCACTGGAGCCACGATAACACTGTCCCCGATCCCATGTGTTTTTTCATGCGATCGCGGGTCCAATTTCAGCTGTTTTTAATGGCCAAAATTGTATCAGGACTAATTAGATACTGCTATAGAATCTTACAGACTACTTAATGGGGATTTTTTTGTCACAGCCTGCTGAGGTCCCAAAAAAGAATCCCAGATAAAATCTGCTGGCAGGCTACATTCAGGGCTAACTGGATAGCCCCAGGTTATCAATTTAAACATCAATTTCGGGTGATTTTGTGATTTAGTGTTTTTCTTTGTAATTTCGGTGTAATTTTGCAAGTCTGAGCTTTACAATAGGCAAAATAGCACTCAAATCGCAAGTCTAACACGACAAAAGGCACCAAATTCCCCATTAAGCACAAACGAACCAAACATTGACACAAATACAAATCACGGATTTACCAAGAATCGTGTTTGTCAAATTGATCAAATTGTATAGCGCAAAGGGGTTGGCAGCGCTTGGATTAGAACCTGGTTGCAGGATAGGAAACGGACAGTTGTAGTAAATGGAGTGCAATCTATGGAGGGAAATGTTACCAGTGGAGTACCCCAGGGATCTGTACTTGGACCAGTTCTCTTTAATATCTTTGTTGGTGACATTGCAAATGGTATTGAAGGGAAAGTATTTCTTTTTGCAGATGATACAAAGATATGCAACATGGTAGATACACCGGGAGGGGTAAAATAAATGATTGATGACCTAGGTAGGCTTGAGAAATGGTCAAGAATGTGGCAACTACTGTACAGTTTAATGCTATAAAATGCAAAATCATGCATTTGGGTCTCAAAAACCCCAAGACTAAATATAGTATCAAGGGTACTATAATGGAAACTACTGAGGAGGAAAGGGATTTAGGAGTCACTATTTAAAGTGACTTAAAGGCAGGAAAGCAATGCAACAAAGCAATGAGATAGTCAAGTCAGATGCTTGGTTGCATAGGGAGAGGAATCAGTAGCAGGAAAAAAGAAGTAATAATGCCACTGTATAGGTCATTGTTACGGCCCCATCTGGAATACTGTGTCCAGTTCTGGAGACCATATCTCCAGAAGGATATAAACACATTAGAGAGTGTACAAAGTAGGGCAACTAAAATGGTGTATGGCCTACATATCATAACTTACCCGGAAAGGCTAAAAGATCTTAACATGTATAGTTTGGAGGAGAGAAGGGAAAGAGGGGGCATGATAGAAACTTTCAAATATACCACAAAGTTCAGGGGGGAAACATTCTTCAAAGGAAGAGAAGTATTAGAACTCGAGGACATACACTGAAACTGGAGGGAGGCAGGTTCAGGGGAAATTTAAGGAAAAATTACTTCACAGAAAGGGTAGTAGATAAGTGGAATAGCCTCCCATCAGAGGTTGTAGAGGCTAAGACTGTAAAGCAATTTAAACATGCTTGGGATAGGCATATGAATATCCTTACAAAGAATTAAGGTTCAAAAAGGGTTGAGATTACCTAAAGGATAAAAAATAGGATTTTAATTACCTACCTGTAAATCCTTTTCTCGTAGTCCGTAGAGGATATTGGGGTTCCATTTAGTACTATGGGGTATAGACGGGTCCACTAGGAGTCATGGGCACTTTAAGAATTTGATCGTGTGGGCTGGCTTCTCCCTCTATGCCCCTCCTACCAGACTCAGTCTAGGAAACTGTGCCCGAGGAGACGGACATACTTTGAGAGAAGGATAGATAAAGATAATGGTGAGATTCTGAATCTGCACAAACAAACAGAGGAAAGCTATGCTAACCCAATTTTAAACAGGAACAGCAACAGCTGAACCAACAATAATTAACTAAGTAACAGTACAGGAAGAACGAAGCACCGGGCGGGCGCCCAGTATCCTCTACGGACTACGAGAAAAGGATTTACCGGTAGGTAATTAAAATCCTATTTTCTCTTACGTCATAGCGGATACTGGGGTCCATTTAGTGCCATGGGGATATACCAAAGCTCCCAAACCGGGTGGGAGAACACTGAGATTCCTGCAGAACTGATTGACCAAACTGTAGGTTCTCAGAGGCCAAAGTATCGAACTTGTAGAATTTAGCAAACGTGTTCGAACCAGACCAAGTAGCCGCTCAGCAGAGCTGTAAAGCCGAGACACCCCGGGCAGCCACCCAGGAAGAACCCACCGACCTAGTAGAGTGGGCCTCTACAGATTTTGGAACAGGCAAACCTGCTGTGGAATAAGCATGCTGGATAGTGAGCAAGATCCAGCGTGCAATTGTCTGCTTTGAAGCAGGACACCCAATTTTATTGGGATCATAGAGAACGAGCAGCGAGTCAGATTTTCTGTGACGAGCTGTCCTCTTTATGTATACCTTCAAAGCCCTCACAACATCCAAAGACTTTGAAGTAGCAGAGGTGTCGGTGATAACCAGAACCACAATAGGTTGGTTGATGTGAAACGCAGACACCACTTTAGAAAGAAATTGCTGACGAGTTCTGAGTTCAGCTCTGTCCTCATGGAAAATTAAATAGGGGCTTTTGTGAGAGAAAGCCCCCAGCTCCGACACACGTCTTTTTGAAGCCAAGGCTAACAGTGTGACAGTCTTCCATGTAAGATATTTTACGTCCACCTCCTGTAATGGTTCAAACCAGTCCGATTGGAGTAACTGCAGCACCAAATTGAGATCCAAAGGTGCCGTGGGAGGCACAAAGGGAGTTTGGATGCGTAGAACACCTTTCAAAAACGTCTGGACCTCAAGGAGAGAAGCCAAATGTGTTTGAAAGAAAATGGACAAGGCCAAAATTTGGACTTTTATGGAGCCCAGACGTAGGAAACGTCTCAGATGAAATTCCGATGCAGAATATGTTCTGCTCTCACACCAACAGACGTATTTCTTCCAAATACAGTGGTAATGTTTAGACGTTACCCCCTTCCTTGCTTGGATCATAGTCGGAATAACTTTGTTAGGGATCCCTCTTCCGTCTAGAATCAGCCGTTCAACTTCCATGCCGTCAAACGTAGCGGCGGTAAGTCCTGATAGACGAGCGGGCCCTGTTGCAGAAGATCCTCGCAAAGACGTAAAGGCCACGGATCTTCGAGGAGCATCTACAGAAGGTCCGCATACCAGGTTTGCTTGAACCTTTTCCCTTTTTTATTCTTTTTAGAATTCTTGGGATCAGAGGAAGAGGAGGAAACACGTACACCATCTGATAGACCCATGGAGTTGTTAGAGCATCTACCGCCACTGCCTGTGGGTCTCTCGACCTGGAACAATACCGCTTGAGCTTCTTGTTGAGATGAGAGGCCATCATGTTGATTTGTGGATATCCCCACCGACGTGTCAAGCACCTGAACACTTCCGGGTGAAGGCCCCACTCCCCTGGGTGCAGGTCGTATATGCTGAGGAAGTCTGGTTCCCAGTTGTCTACTTCCGGAATGAAGACCGCTAACAACGCCACAGCATTTTTTTCTGCCCAGAGGAGAATTCCTGACACCTCTGACATTGCTGCTCTGCTTTTCGATCCGCCCTGTCGGTTTATGTACGTCACTGCTGTCACATTGTCCGACTGGACCTGAATGGCCCGATCGTGAAGAAGATAAGAGGTCTGCAGAAGGGTGTTGTATATGGCCCTGAGTTCCAGAATGTTGATTGGAAGGATGACTTCCTGACTTGACCATCTTCCTTGAAACTGCACCCCCTGGGTGACTGCTCCCCAACCTCTGAGGCTTGCGTCTGTGGTTAACAGGATCCAGTCCTGAATTCCGAACCTCTGACGAGATGAGAAATCTGTAGCCACCACAGAAGGGAGATCCTGGCTTTTGGAGACAGACGGATCCTCTGGTGCATGTGAAGATGCGATCCGGACCATTTGTCCAACAGATAGAGCTGGAAGGGTCTTGTGAGAAACCTTCCATATTGAAGTACCTCGTAAGATGCTACCATTTTCCCCAGAAGGCGAATGCATAGATGCACCGATTTTCCGGGTAGGCTTCAGGACATCCCACACCATCGACTGGATTACTAATGCCTTTTCCAATGGAAGAAACACTTTCTGCAACTCCGTGTCCAGTATCATTCCCAGGAATGGGAGCCTCCGTGTTGGCTCTAGGTGAGATTTCGGAAGGTTCAGAATCCACCCGTGATCCTGGAGAAGTTTGGTTGAGAGACCAATGCTGTCCAGCAACCTTTCTCTGGACAGCGCCTTTATCAGAAGATCGTCCAGGTACTGAATTATGTTCACTCCCTGCTTGTGGAGTATAAACATCATCTCTGCCATCACTTTGGTGAACACCCTCGGTGCCTGAAGAATTTTAGTCGGGCTCCCACCTGACATTCCTCCAGGCATCGCGGTCCACCCTCATGCTGAATGCTTTGAGGAAGCAGAGCCTGAGCGCTGTTCCTGAGCACCTGCAGTTGCTGGTTTGCGTGGTTTACCTCTTGTGCCTCTGGAGGCCGTAGAGGCACCTGTGGATTTTCCCTTACACTTGGCTGTCCGAAAAGACTGTAAATTTGAAGCTGAATAAGCTTTCCTGGCTGGGGGAGCTGCGGAAGGAAGATACGTAGACTTACCTGCAGTAGCTTTGGAGATCCATTTGTCTAGTTCGTCTCAAACAAGGCCTCTCCTGTGAATGGTAGGCCTTCCATGCCTTTCCTGGAGTCAGCATCAGCAGTCCACTGGCTTCCACCATGAAGTTCGCAGAGTCCTGTATATGCTGCAGGAGTAAAACAATATCCCCCCTAGACAAGGAATCCAACCCCTCAATTAGGTTACCTGACCATTTAGCAATGGCTTTTGTAATCCACGCACATGCAATAGTGGGTCTCTGGGCCACCCCAGCAGCTGTGTACAATGATTTGAGTGTAGTATCAATTTTATGATCAGCCGTATCTTTTTTTATACTGGCTGAGGTAATCTGGTGCTTAAAGTGGAGAGAAACAGTTTTAAGGCTGTTTTTTGCCAGTGTGGGTACTGTGTACAGTGTACTGAGACACAGCTGTGTACTGTGTCTGGAGACGCATTCCGCCCCGGTTAGAAGCCATGCATCTCCATACCCTCATGCCACCATAATGGCCAGCGCCCCACTAACCGGCACGCCGG
The DNA here is from genome assembly GCF_028390025.1 of Pseudophryne corroboree. Classification (NCBI taxonomy): domain Eukaryota; kingdom Metazoa; phylum Chordata; class Amphibia; order Anura; family Myobatrachidae; genus Pseudophryne; species Pseudophryne corroboree. The sequence goes on from NC_086447.1 coordinate 279,048,221, forward strand.
CTTAGTACTCACCACTCTTCATTCTTCTGGCTCTGTTAGGGGTGGCGTCATGCTGCGGGAATGTACACTTGTCGTGGTGGGGCTTGTGAATAGTTCCCTCAGGAGCTCAGTGTCTTGTCAACGGAGAATGGGACCATTAACCCTTCAAGAGGTTGGGCCGTACCCCCCCCCCAAGTCCCACGAAGCAGGCAGGCTGGTGCCATCCAGCCCTGCCTGAAAATAACAAACATATATATAAAATAAATGCAGAAAACCCTTCAGGAGCTTCCATTAACGTGACCAGCTCCTCCGGGCACATTTTCTAAACTGAGTCTGGCAGTAGGGGCATAGAGGGAGGAGCCAGCCCACACTATCAAATTCTTAAAGTGCCCATGGCTCTGTCTATACCCCATGGTACTAAATGGAACCCCAGTATCCTCTAGGACGTAAGAGAAAAAGGGGCAGACTAGATGGGCCAAGTGGTTCTTATCTGCCATCAAATTCTATGTTTCTATGTTCCTATATGAAAGACTTAATAAATAAAAATCGGTAAAAAAATCGCAGCACAATACACAAAATCAATAGAACTGCCTGTGAGTGGCATATTGTCCCGAAGCACTTTGGTGTATTCTAGGATTATTAAAGTGTTACATTTTTTAAAATGTAACACTTGAATAACCCTAGAATACACCCAAAAGAATAACCAGTCCCGGAACTATGAGCCCGTTCTGGTACTGAACTCATTATGAAAAACAGAAATAATATTATTCTTTACACTACTGATCCCAGCCAGCCTATCCCAGCACTTGGAGAACAGCTAGTACCAGTATGCCCGGTTAGTAATGGGCCGCTGGCATCTGTACCCCGCTGTAAAGTTGCTGTCTCACTTCTTGCACATTCATACTCGCGGATCAACTCCAGGGAAGGACTTTGTATTGGCACTGGCACAAAGACGCACATGCGACAGCGGCAAAAGACGAAGCCATGTCCGCCGCAGAATCAGCCAATATGTCCTCTTTGCGACCACTGAACTCAGATTACTTGGAGCACAAATTTATTCTGACTTTAGGTCACTTGGGCATATTTTCCAAATGAAATAATTTCTGTGGGGTTGGCCCAAATAACAGACCTTCAAAAGGGAGAGGCTAACATTACAATGTCAGGATTACATCACAAAGTGAACATTTTGGAGTGGGCCAGGGGGGCTTATATTGCCATAATATTGCATGTTTTAGTGTTGGGAAGATGCATTTGGGTGACAGCTTTTGCTCTGTTCATTTGAGCTCTATGTTGTTTGTAATAGGCATTAGAGACTGCAGTCACACACTGCAGGTGGTTTAGGATCATCCACTCGGTGGAATGGCTTTCCGCGCATAATAAAGGTGCATACACATGGTGAGATATTGACTATCTTCAATTTTGACTTTGCAATTTTCCCTGAACTCCCCGAAGTCCCGAACCATCGATACTGACTATCTTTACTTAAGATTTTGACTGTGGGATTTTGACTAAGTGCCAATTTTGTACTATGTACTAGATTCTACACTATCTAGGGCCTAGGCCCTCATTCCGAGTTGTTCGCTCGCTAGCTGCTTTTAGCAGCTTTGCACACGCTAAGCCGCCGCCTACTGGGAGTGAATCTTAGCATAGCAGAATTGCGAACGAAAGATTCGCATAATTGCGAATAGAAATTTCTTTGCAGTTTCTGAGTAGCTCGGGACTTACTCTGCCACTGCGATCAGTTCAGTCAGTTTCGTTCCTGGTTTGACGTCACAAACACACCCAGCATTCGCCCAGACACTCCACCGTTTCTCCAGCCACTCCCGCGTTTTTCCCAGAAACTGCAGCGTTTTTTCCGCACACACCCATAAAACGGCCAGTTTCCGCCCAGAAACACCCACTTCCTGTCAATCACACAACGATCACCAGAACGAAGAAATTTCTTCGTTAAGCCGTGAGTAAAATACCTAACTTTTTGGCAAATTTACTTGGCGCAGACGCACTGCGAACATTGCGCATGCGCAGTTTGCGACAAATCGCTCCTTTGCAAAAACCACTAACGAGCGAACAACTCGGAATGAGGGCCCTAATTCAGATCTGATTGCAGCAGCAAATTTGTTAGCTAATGGGCAAAACCATGGGGGGTAATTCCAAGTTGATCGCAGCAGGAATTTTGTTAGCAGTTGGGCAAAACCATGTGCACTGCAGGTGAGGCAGATATAACATGTGCAGAGAGAGTTAGATTTGGGTGGGTTATTTTGTTTCTGTACAGGGTAAACATTGGCTGCTTTATTTTACACTGCAAATTAGATTGCAGATTGAACACACCACACCCAAATCTAACTCTCTCTGCACATGTTAAATCTGCCTCCCCTGCAGTGCACATGGTTTTGCCCAACTGCTAACAAAATCCCTGCTGCGATCAATTTGGAATTACCCCCCATGTGCACTGCAGGTGTGGCAGATATAACGTGCAGAGAGAGTTAGATTTGGGTGGGTTATTTTGTTTCTGTGCAGGGTAAATACTGTCTGCTTTATTTTAACACTGATTTGGGTGTGGTGTGTTCAATCTGAAATCTAAATTGCAGTGTTAAAAATCTTGCCATAGGCAAGACTGACTTGCCTATCTTTTCTTGCGATACCGACCCCACGGGAGTGCGCATCGGTATCGTAAGCTGTGTACACACGGTGCAATTTGCACTAACTTTCCTTAGGATTCTGACTATATAGTCATATGGTTACATCGCACCGTGTGCATGCACCTTTAAGACTTTCCTCTAATCTCCAAACCTCCAAGCGTTTCCTGAAAACTCACCTCTTCAGACAAGTTTATCGCATTCCAGAACCATCCACATAACCTACAATGCTTCTCTATCTAATAACATGCCCTCTGTACAGTCCACACATTTCCTCACATTTTGTCTTTCTTCACTTTTACATCCTCTTGATGGATGGCGGTCGTTAGGTCGACATGATCACTAGGTCGACATGTACTAGTTTGACATGGAAAAAGGTCGACATGAGAAATTCACACTTTTTTCCCTTTTTTGACCTTTTTGATACTTAACGATCCACATTGACTACAATTGGGAATGGTAACCTGTGCCGAGCGCAGCGGTAGCAGAGCGAGGCACCGTGCCCGAAGCATGGCAAGCAAAGAGAGCCATGCGAGGGGACACGGTGCACTAATTGGGGTTCCCAGTCACTTTTCAAAGAAAACGAAACAAAAAAAGTCACAAAATTCATGTCGACCTTTTTCCATGTTGACTTAATGACCATGTCGACCTAGTGATCATGTTGACCAAACGTGGTCGACCCAATGTATGTCGACCTAACTCGTGTCGACCTAATTAACAACACCCCCTCCTGACCCCTTGCCAATATTGCTGTGTAACCATATCATGTAGCCCATGAACAACCTTTGTAGTCAGGTGGACCATTATGCACTAGGAAATACCTGTCTTTACATATCAATGCCTATTTCCCTATAGATTGTAAGCAGAGCTATTCTACCTCTATGTCTTTCTGTTATTACCCAGTTTTGTTTTACTGCTGTTGCTCTAATTGTAAAGCGCAACAGACTATGCTGCACTATATAAGAAACTGTTAATAATAATAATAATAGGGACTAGGGACCATGGTTAGGTGTCGGTATGAAGTGTTAAGGACTGGAATTAAAGATTAAGGACTGCAAATAGTACTTAAGGTTGTAGATATGGTACAGTGGTTAGGACAGTGGTTTCCAAACTTTTTTGAATTACGGCGCCCTAGAATATCAGAATTTATTTCACGGCACCCCTAGTCCAAAAATTTCTTATTGAGAAATTTAGAAAGAAATATTACATTAAGTAGATCGCGTTTATATGTCATCCTTAGGGTCAGTTGTGTGGTGAGGGTCGAGATTTGCTTCTGTTTGGCCCCATATTTTATGACTGGCAGCCACCAGCACTGGTTTTGCCTGTTATACTAAACATGAATAATTTGAATTGGTCCTGGACCACCAACCCAGGGCACCCCTGCAAGTGTCCCGAGGCACCCCAGGGAGCCACGGCACACAGTTTGGGAACCTCTGGGTTAGGGATTAGGTTTTAGACTGGTGTGATAAAAGCAGTGGAACTGTGTTTGAGGGCAGGTACATATGTCAAAGATTTCTGTCCTATGAGTTTTAAACCCCAGGAAAAGGTCTGTTTCTGCAAAACAGACTTATACCCCTTTCACGCCGCAAATATATCCCGGGATATTGCTCGACCCGGGCCGAGGTGCAGTCTAAAAGCACCGCTTTTGAGTATCCTGGGTCGAGTAACCTTGCATTTCAACCCGGTATAAAAGCAGTGTTACACACGGGTTGGATCCGAGTAAATGTGCACTCTAAAGTGTCCAACCCAGGTTATTCAACCCTGCATTCATGTAAAAGTGCTGATTGGCTGTTCTTTGTGTGCCTTGATGATGTCAGCAGCCTGAGCCCTGCTACACAGGAGAGCATTAAGACAGAGAGCAACAGAAAGCATTAACAATTAGAGCTAATAAGAATTAGGGCAGGCAGAGATTGCTAGGCAGCTTTCTGCATACCTCCCAACTTATTAAAAGTACAAAGAGGGACCTTTGCACGCGCCAAAAAAGGGTGTGTGGTCTATATGAAAGGGGCATGGACTCGTGGCAGAGCCATGATCGCGAGTCACGCCCCCTTGTACCGTCACTGAGCTGCTGGCTTGCCCCCTCTCCCTCTGTCACCTGTGAATAGACGTATGCGCACAGCGTCTATTCACCGCTGCTCTACTAAGCAGAGCAGCAGTAAGAGGAGCCTCCCAACTGCCCCCCCCCTCCCCTCCACCGCGAGACACTGCGGTCCGCAGGTGGGACAGCGGGACTGTCCTGCGAAAATCGGGAAAGTTGGGAGGTATGTTAAAGATGCAATTGCATATAAAACCATAGCTCTGTCAGCCACGATTCCTGCAATGCTGTGAGCTGTCTCCACCCTCTCCTTTTGTCCACTTCTGACATCTCATCTTTCTGAGCCAAAAAAAGTCAATTTAAAACGACATCCATAGTGTTTGAATTGCTCACCAGGGTTGAGTTAAAAACAGCCAACACTGCAATAACCCGGGTTGAAAGTGTAGTGTGAAAGGGTCTGACCCGTGTCCGACCCGGGTCGGACCTGGATTCAAAATACTGGGTCGGACTCGGGTTTGCGGTGTGAAAGGGGTATAATAGAAGGCTAAATTAGTGCTAACACCTGCATGGGTGTAATAACAGCCTGTTAGGCTGGACAGGAATTTGCTCATTGCCTGGGGAGCAAACTGATGTCTTGCAGAGAGATACACCATTACTGCCCGAAGTGAGTGCTGTGTTGAACTGCTGTTTGGGGGAGCTGGAGAGTATTTCCTTCTCACACACAGAGAGGAAAACCTAGTACATAGTTAGTGCCTAGACGGGCTAGGATTCATGTTTACATTACCCTGACTGGCGTTTTTGGGCTGCTGTAAGAAAGAACATCCATCTAACCTAGGAGACAGCGTCCTTACTTGGATCTACTGACTTTGGCAATAGGGTCAGGGATTGTAGGTAATATGCTAAGGCCCCAAATGAACAAAATGTATTAGATCTTAATGATATGTACACAAGGGTGTAGTATGTTATGCTGGCGGTCGGGCTCCCGGCGTCCAGCATACCGGCGCCGGAATCCCGACCGCCAGCATACCGACAGCTGGCTGAGCGCAAATGAGCCCCTTGCGGGCTCGCTGCGGGCACAGTGGCGCGCAACGCTATCTATTCTCCCTCCAGGGGGGTCGTGAACCCCCAAGAGGGAGAAAAGCTGTCGGTATGCAAACTGAAGACCACCCGTACACAATTATACTAACCAGTTGTGAATATGTGGTGAGGGTGTTGACATTAGAATAACATTGCATTCTACATACAATGCTATACAAATTACTGTTAAGTACAACATTGATCAGTACGTAATATGCACATGTTGTAATATTACCTGTACAGTGCTATGTAATATAGTAATGCTATACGGATGATGTAATGGCTAGCAATACAGCCTCACAGCACTGAGGTCATGGGTTCGATTCCCAACATGGCCCTAACTGTGTGGAGTTTGTATATTCGCCCCGTACTTGCGTGGTACTCCGGTTTCCTCCCACAATCCCAAAATATGCTGATAGGTTGATTGGCTTCTGACTAAATTAACCCTAATATGAATGTGTGTGCGTATAAATGTGCTAGGGAATATAGATTGTAAGTTCCACTGGAGCAGGGACTGATGTGAATGGCCAAATATTCTCTGTAAAGCGCTGCGACATATGTGTGCGCTATATAAATAACTGGTAGTAATAATAATAATATAAACAAATAATAATTTTATTGGAAATGTATTTTATAAAGGGTGTTGTATCAGTAGCCCATAGAAGCAGGATCTTCAGAACCTGTATTTCCTCACTTCATTTACAAAAAGGTTTCAATATTGGTTTTAATGTATTCACTATAAGGCTAATTAGCCATTTTTATTACATGTTTAATTGCAAGATAGATGAATAAATAAAATAAACTACCTTCCATTAGTAATATCTACTACAATGTAGCATAATGTAAAATGTATTGAAGAGGTTTATTACACCTTACAGGGACTGGCTCAGATATTACACAATGCAGACATACCTGCTTCGTCATAGGATCCTGACAGCTTCTCCAGCATCTCACGGTCTATTGCTAGAATCTGCTGCTCTAGAATGGTCTGGTAGGAAAGCACGCTGTTCTCTTTATCCTTTTCAAAATCTTGAAGATGTTGCTTTAGCACCTCGGGCAGATGGATCTTCACATATTCCGCTGCTGACTGCACAACAAACAAACAAAGTAATCATTTGTCTAATGCTGTACTTCAAGCTTTTGAGAATGTGTTTTTCAAAACATTTTTAGTAAAGCCTCTAGCATGATGAACAATCACTTCGGGAATATAATAATAAAAAAATCTAGTAGAAAACTACAAATCTATTTATTAGGACTGCACAGATATTATAAGCTGATTGACACTGTGGCCAATTAGATTTGAGGTAAGAGTTCTTGTACTTTTGCACCGTCTGGGCAGCACGGACGGTGTAATGGTTAGCACTGCTGTCTCACAGCACTGAGGTCATGGGTTTGAATCCCACCATATATTCCCCCGTGCTTTCGTGGGTTTCTTCCCATAAACCAAAAATATACTGGTAGGTTAATTGGCTCACAGCAAAATCAACCCTAGCGTGTATGTGTACATGTGGTAGGGAATATAGATTGTAAGCTCTGCTGGGGCAGGGACTGATGTGAATGGCCAAATATTCTCTGTAAAGCGCTGCGGAATATGTGTGCGCTATATAAATAACTGGTAATAATAAATAAATAAATATAATGAATACCACTATTTTATACACTTTATAAAGTAACTGTAACTTACACCCAGGAGATATTCTTTAATATAACCAGTTAGCAAAATATTTCTTTATATAAAAAGATTAAACACAATCTTAAAAAAAGACTTGTTAGAGATGAATGATCAGTTTCCCTTCTTTATACTGCAACCCACTTATGTATCACCATTTAATTTATTTTAACAAAAGATTATTGAAATGTACTATACATTTCATGTGCCAGGCAGGCTAGTAATCTATCCATGTACTGTAATTAAAGAGCACAGCAATTTTGCAATGTCACCCAAAATGTGAAGTTTAAAATTACGCTTTTTCAAAAAGTGTGTGCCAGAGAATGTCAATTTTATCAAAAAGACTTCTGTCTGTTTAAATCATACTTGGCTACTTTCCAGGAACGTTTTGAAGACGGCTGAAACAGCAGAGCAACCTCTTCCATCCTACAGGCTTCTCTAGTGAAATCGACAGGGGCTGAATCACAGGACCAAGCTATTGGGGCGGCAGCACAAAAAAAATCAGGACTGGAGCGCAATTACAGGAGACAATGGAAGGCAGACACCCCCGGGGGCCAGCCCTGAAGGGGACACCATGACCTCCTCCATTGCTCCAAGCTCTGCTTTATGCACCTCAGAGCAGGAATAAGCAGGGAGCATGTGCCATGGTGCCCTTTCACATTCACCCTCCCCTTCTCTGAAAGTGTAGGGTGAATGTCATCTGCAGGAGGCGGGGCCCCTCCCACATCAGCCGGCACCTATAGGGAGAGACTTCCTCTTACATGCCCACTCCCCCACCCTAACGTCCCCTCCTCCTCACAGCTGTACAGGGGGCACAGGCAGCCGCACAGGAGGAACCCTCTAACAAGGCCAGGCCCAGGTAATTAGTACCAGCCCCCCCCCCCCCTCCCTTCCAAATCTCGGTAGCCCTGAAGAGAGTGTGTGTGTCTAGGTGCTGTTGGGATAGGGTGGTGGTAGTACATGTGATCCAGGGCGGGTATGAACTTATGCCTTTGATTGGGAGGAATGCAAATCTATAACACGTGGCGATAACCCGGAACACTAAGGACCATTGGCAACTATGGATATTAATTACAAAAGATCAAGCAACCTCTTATTTAGTCATTTTTGGCAGCTTATGTGTAATTTTGTACATCTTATGTGGCAGCTTCTCACAATTCTTTGCAGGCAGTGTTATATACTAGTTTTATTTCCTAGTCATATAGGCTGAAGTGAAATATCTCAAGCACAGGTCTATTTACAAGCACTGCATATCCCCAACCAATTATCTGTAGCATTAAATCTGTGGACTGTTTAAAGGTCGCTCTAAACCCTTTATCTTTCTTTTCCGATTTTAAGTAGTTCTGAAGATAAAAAAAAGGTGTCCAAAATACCAAACCTCTTCTCAGCTTTTTCACTACAGACTTCTAGTATTTGCTGATATTTAGCTACGTCTACAGTATTTTTCATTCCATTCCTGCAGTATGTCTTGTAACGGGAGGCAGTCAATTGACCGCCTGTCGGGATCCCGGCGTTCAGGATACCGGCGCCGGAATCCCGACACCAGCTGAAATACCAGCGTTTGGAGTTCTGACCACCACACCCGAAGGTCACCACCAGGCCCTAAGCGTGGTGAGCGCAGCGAGCCCGCGAGAGGACACGCTGAGCTCGCCGCCGGGCTCCCGGCGTCGGTCTCCTGACTGCCGGGATCCTGACCGCTGGGATCTCGTACTGATCCCCTTGTAACAATGGCTGACATCCAACTGCAAATCATATAAAGTAGTTCAAATCCTGTGTCTAACTGAATGATACTGCCTGATTCGGAGGTTGGAGTAAAGCAAAAAACAGCAAGTGCCTGTGCAACTGAACAAACCATGGCCCTCATTCCGAGTTGATCGCTCGCAAGGCGATTTTAGCAGAGTTACACACGCTAAGCCGCCGCCTACTGGGAGTGAATCTTAGCTTCTTAAAATTGCGAACGATGTATTCGCAATATTGCGATTACAAACTACTTAGCAGTTTCAGAGTAGCTTCAGACTTACTCGGCATCTGCGATCAGTTCAGTGCTTGTCGTTCCTGGTTTGACGTCACAAACACACCCAGCGTTCGCCCAGACACTCCTCCGTTTCTCCGGACACTCCTGCGTTTTTTCCGGAAACGGTAGCGTTTTTATCCACACGCCCATAAAACGCCGTGTTTCCGCCCAGTAACACCCATTTCCTGTCAATCACACTACGATCGCCGGAGCGAAGAAAAAGCCGTGAGTAAAAATACTATCTTCATTGTTAAATTACTTGGCGCAGTCGCAGTGCGAATATTGCGCATGCGTACTAAGCGGAATTTCACTGCGATGCGATGAAAATTACCGAGCGAACGACTCGGAATGAGGGCCCATGGGCCTAATTCAGACCTGATGCAGCAGCAAATTTGTTAGCAGATTGGCAAAACCATGTGCACTGCAGGGGGGGCAGATATAACGTGCAGATTGGGTGGGGTGTGTTAAAACTGCAATCTAAATTGCAGTGTAAAAATAAAGCAGACAGTATTTACCATGCACAGAAACAATATAACCCACCCAAATCTAATGGCCTGCATGCACAGGCGACAGGGCACCAACGATGAACGAGCGCGGGGCCGCGCATCGTGCATCGCTAGTGCCTCCACACTGACAGATATGAACGGTATCTTGCAGTGTTATCGCCCAGTGTGTAGGGCGCATAACTCTCTCTGCACATGTTGTATCTGCCCCCCCTGCAGTGCACATGGGGTGTAATTCCAAGTTGATCGCAGCAGGAATTTTTTTAGCAGTTGGGCAAAACCATGTGCACTGCAGGAGGGGCAGATATAACATGTGCAGAGAGAGTTAAATTTGGGTGGGGTGCATTCAAACTGAAATCTAAATTGCAGTGTAAAAATAAAGCAGCCAGTATTTACCCTGCACAGAAACAAAATAACCCACCCAAATCTAACTCTCTCTGCAAATGTTATATCTGTCACACCTGCAGTGCACATGGGCCCTCATTCCGAGTTGTTCGCTCATTGCCGAGTTTCGCTATATTGCGATTAGTCGCTTACTGCGCATGCGCAAGGTTCGCAGAGCGCATGCGCTTAGTTATTTTACACAAAAGTTAGGTATTTTACTCACGGCATAACGAGGATTTTTCATCGTTCTGGTGATCGGAGTGTGATTGACAGGAAGTGGGTGTTTCTGGGCGGAAACTGGCCGTTTTATGGGTGTGTGCGGAAAAACGCTGCCGTTTCTGGGAAAAACGCGGGAGTGGCTGGAGAAACGGGGGAGTGTCTGGGCGAACGCTGGGTGTGTTTGTGACGTCAAACCAGGAGCGAAACTGACTGAACTGATCGCAGTGGCAGAGTAAGTCCCGAGCTACTCAGAAACTGCAAAGAAATTTCTATTTGCAATTATGCGAATCTTTCGTTCGCAATTCTGCTAAGCTAAGATACACTCCCAGTAGGCAGCGGCTTAGCGTGTGCAATGCTGCTAAAAGCAGCTAGCGAGCGAACAACTCGGAATGAGGGCCATGGTTTTGCCCAATTGCTAACAAACTTGCTGCTGCGATAAACTCAGAATTACCCCCATGGTTTTGCCCATCTGCTAACAAATTTGCTGCTGCGATCAGGTCTGAATTAGGCCCAATGTTGCAATGCAAATGGATCAAATACATATATTATTTTTGCATGCAGGGTAAATACTTTCTGCTTCTGCATGTAGCTCACAGGTCAGCTTTATTTTTAAACTGCAGTTTAGATGTAAGTTTGGACACACCCCTCCCAAATCAAAATCTCCCAGAACATTTTAAATCTGTCCCAACTGCACTGGAACATGGTTTTGCCCACGTGCCGTTATTCGCTTAAACATGGGCCTGAACATGAGCCTGTGAGGTGGTAACTTCCAGTATAGGTGAGACACAGGAGTAGCGCTCAGCAAACTCAGTAGGATTTTATTGATAAATCATAGCAGTGATCAGCCCTATTGCCATAGATTGACAAATAGGGTTGGTCCGTTTATAAAGCAATGATAATCCCTTTCTACAGCTTTATTGCCAGTGAAGGGGTTATCACTGCTGCCTCCTATTTAACAGTGATACAGCAGATAAATTACGGATTTCTCTAGCGATCTGTGTATTTTCACAGTTTACCACACTGTCATACCAATCTTTGTTTTCTGCCAGTACATATTACCATCTCCGCAGCTGGGTATACTTGGCATTGGGTGAAGGGGGAGACAGCTTCTGCATAGAAGTAAGGTTTACTAATGCTCCCACCAATGGTAAATAGACCCCCAAAACTTTAAAACTTGGGACAGTGCCCAACCACCCTGACACTAACTGCAACAGAAGTCCTATACAAGATACTCTAAAGATAATAATTCTCTACAATATATATATATCAGTGATCAGAGCACATGTTGTTGAGGTAAGGTAATCCTCCTGCGCTTCTGTATGTTTATTTAGAGCTCAATTAGACATTTCTGACCTCTACAAGAGTGTAATTTACTATCTAACCATCTACAATCTATTTTTTCTTTTTACTAAATCTTAGAAGCATTTATCACAACCCCGAAAAAGAATAGAGAACAATGTTTTGTTATCAAAGTTCTAATCGGATAGAGAAGAAATGTTGTTTTGCCTCCCGTTCTGATATGGAGCCATGGTGCCTAAGTTGCACGCATAAGTGTCTGGGTCTTATACTGCAGTCACATCTTATGGTAATGCTGCGACCAATTTATTCTAAACTGAGACGCCCACTTACAGCACCTTGCTCCTGTGGAAATCCTTCTTGGTGCGCCTTTAGTCATACCACATGACGCAGTAACCCTATGGCATGTGCAGATTCTGTGGGGCAGATGAATTAACCCCAGAGTAATGATAAAGTGGAAGGTAAAACACACCAGTCAGCTCCTAACGGCCATTTTTCAAACCTGACCTGTAACTTGACAATTGAGCTGATTGGTTGGTGCATTATCACCTTCGACTTTATCACTACTCCAGGCACAAATACATCTGCCCCTTTGTCTGGATACAGCCTCCTGTGTGAGCGGAGACACGCCCCTGTTACTGCCCAGAAACTCCCACTAAAGTCCACACTGCCTGCATTCAACTTGCTGCATCTCTGTGCGGTATCCATCGGAATGCATACATGGTACTTAAACCATTGGCCAACAGCACTCATATCAACACAGCGTACGCCTCTCAACCAGGCCCTTGGTCTTCAACAATTCTCTATTCGCATCTTCACATTAGTAAACTTTAAGCATTAGCTATAAGCTTTGACCTTGACTAATTACTTATAATTGTTTGACCAATGATGTTATACATTTATCTAATGCTAACTTGAGGTTCGTGCTGTAGTTCTGACTATGAAAGTTTTTGCTCTTCAAAATGTTACAAATCCCATCAAAATAGCCCACACAAAGGAATGTTATCCTAACTGGATGGAAATGTAACCATTTTGGTACTGCCCAGAGCACAGTTTCTACCTGCACCCATGCATTACACTGCTTATAGGGACAGCTCAGACAACAGAGCTAACTTCAGAATACAATGGTCTAACGGGAGAGATGGGCGCTGAGCGATCTTAACACAGACTGCTCAGCACACATCTCCCCCCCCCCGCTCAGCGTGATGTGCAGAGCGAGGGGGGGGCGACGACGGGCGGGGGGGGGGGGGGGGGGGGAGTCGCTCACTTCACCCAGCGCTGAAGTGAGCGACCCGCTAGATTGAGCCTGCATGCCTCCAAATGGACACATCTGCTATTTTAACTTCTGCGCATGTGTCCGAGGGCGGCCAAGGCAAAAATCTGCATCTCTGCTGATCTGTGGGCTATTCAGAGTAGCATGGAAGTCACCCAAATCTCCACTTGTGGCTAAATTAGTGTAAGAGAACAGGAACAAGGCATTCACACTTAGGATGTCCAACTTATGGTTTATACAGGCTGCAGGCCCATCTTCTTCTTTATCCAGGCTGCAGGCCCATCTTCTTCTTAATCCAGGCTGCAGGCCCATCTTCTTCTTTATCCAGGCAGTAGGCCCATCATCTTGTTTATGCTGGCTGCAGGCCCATCTTCTTCTTTATCCAGGCTGCAGGCCCATCATCTTGTTTATCCAGTCTGCAGGCCCATCTTCTTCTTTATCCAGGCTGCAGGCCCATTTTCTTCTTTATCCAGGCTGCAGGTCCATCTTCTTCTTTATCCAGGCTGCATGCCCATCTTCTTCTTTATCCAGGCTGCAGGCCCATCATCTTGTTTTATCCAGGCAGGCTGCAGGCCCTTCTTCTTTATCCAGGCTGCAGGCCCATCATCTTGTTTTATCCAGGCAGGCTGCAGGCCCTTCTTCTTTATCCAGGCTGGAGGTCCATCTTCTTCTTTATCCAGGCTGCATGCCCATCTTCTTCTTTATCTAGGCTGCAGGCCCATCTTCTTCTTTATCCAGGCTGCAGGCCCATCTTCTTCTTCTTTATCCAGGCTGCAGGCCCATCTTCTTCTTTATCCAGGCTGCAGGCCCATCTTCTTCTTTATCCAGGCAGCAGGCCCATCATCTTGTTTATGCTGACTGCAGGCCCATCTTCTTCTTTATCCAGGCTGCAGGCCCATCATCTTGTTTATCCAGTCTGCAGGCCCATCTTCTTCTTTATCCAGGCTGCAGGCCCATCATCTTGTTTATCAAGTCTGCAGGCCCATCTTCTTTATCCAGGCTGCAGGCCCATTTTCTTCTTTATCCAGGCTGCAGGCCCATCTTCTTCTTTATCCAGGCTGCAGGCCCATCATTTTCTTTATCCAGGCTGCAGGCCCATCATCTTCTTTATCCAGGCTGCAGGCCTATCTCCTTCTTTATCCAGGCTGCAGGCCCATCTTCTTCTTTATCCAGGCTGCAGGCCCATCTTCTTGTTTATCCAGGCTGCAGGCCCTTCATCTTGTTTATCCAGGCTGCTTATCCATCATCTTGTTTATCCAGGCAGCGGAGCGGGCCCATTGTCTTGTCCCATCGTCTTGTTTATCCGGGCTGCAGGACCATCTTCTTGTTTATTCGGGCTGCAGGCCCATCTTCTTGTTTATCCACGCTGCAGGCCCATCTTCTTGTTTATCCACGCTGCAGGCCCATCTTCTAATTTATCCAAGCTGTAGGCCCCATCTTCTTGTTGATCCAGGTTGCAGGCCCCTTGTCTTGTCCCATCGCCTTCTTTATCCACACTGCAGACCCATTGTCTTGTTTATCCACGCTGCAGGCCCATCTTCTTGTAACTACAGATGTACATTTAAACAGTCTACAGCAGATTATTTTTAATGAGCAACAGAATTAAGCTTTCTTGATGCAGAGATCCCTTCCCCAAAATCATGTAAAGTGTTCTTTCTTCATCTACCTATGCCCTGCTTCTAACTTACAGGTTCTCAAACCCAGTCCTCAGGACCCTAACAGTGCATGTTTCCCAGGTCTCCTCACAAAATCCCATGTGAAATAATTAGCTTTACCTGTGGATATTTTAAAACGTGTCAGTGAGTATTGAATACATGAACTGTTCTAACTTTAACTCCCATTATTTCTAATTTTCCACCCTAAATAATACAGCAGACAATTCTTCCCAACTTCTGGAAAAAAAACAACTATTGAGTTGAATTATTATTTGCATGGTTTTTTTTTTTTCTTGTTGTGAAGAGAAAGGGAAAATCTGAGTTTTCATTGCAGTAATTCTTCGGTCAGAAGCCTCCCAGGAAACCAGCGATGCTGTTACACTCTTTTTTTTTCACATGAAGAAGGAAAGAATGACTTTGGTTTCAAGCAATATTTAATATCCGAAAGCTGGGACATGACCAGTCAACTACAATTACAACCCACTCTTGGCAAATAAATTCTAATTTTAATGATTAATCTAATCATGTATCATATTATTAACAGAATATTTTATAAGCAATTCTACACAAAGAGCTACAGTTCAGACACGACATCAATAACCTTGTCTAGGCTTCATATGCTTTTATGAGTTGTACAAATGTGTGATCTTCCCTAGATCAATAAAAAGCATCATATGGAAACTCCGAATTCTGTGTTTGTCTGGGGAATAATATTTTAGCCAGGGAGCTCTTCTAAAGATCTTGATCCATATTATGCCAGACATTTAAGAAGAGAAAAGAATTTAAATGCTTTGCCATTTTCAAAGCTGTTTTTAAGATTACTACTAACTAGGACCATCCTGCCATTTATACCTTTTTTTGTATGAAATGAACCAGAAATCATTATTTATTAACAGTTTCTTATATAGTGCAGCAAATTCTGTCTCGCTTTACAATGAGAAACAACAGTGATAAAATAAAACTGGGTAATAACAGACAGTCATAAGGGGAGTACACACGGAGAGATCCGTGCTTAAGTCCTAAGTAATCTGACTAGATTGCTTAGACGTTATGCACGGATCTCTCTGTGTGAATGCCCCACAACAATAGTGATGTGCGTCCCTGCGCGTCGCTATCGCCGGTACTAGATTGGCCATGCAGGCACAATCTAGTTAGGCCATTCATTTCACTGCTGGGTGAAATGAGCACCCCACTTGTCAAGCCCCCCTCCCCCCCTTCCGCTCAGCACACATCGTGCTGAGTGCTGAGCGGGGGGAGAGATGTGTGCTGAGCGTTCTGTGCTAGATTGCCCAGCACACATCTCTGGGGAAATCTGACTTGTGTACTGGCCTAGGAATCATTAGCAATCCTTCCACTAATTTTTAAATAGCGCAGGTCACAAATGAACTGTAGCCCAGCCTGAATCAGATGCCAGCTGTGTTCTCCTTAGGGACAGGCCATACTTCTCATGCAGTTTTCCTCTTAAAGCTATATTACTGCCTAAGCAACGCTGTCACTTTACTATGGCTACAATGGGGTTGTGTTGTTGGCAAAGAGATACATGGTGGGGATAGAGGGTGTCACTTGTCCTTCAGAGGGTCTAAAAATATAAAATTACAGCTCTGTGTGTGCCTGCAAATAAAATTGGATGATCACTGGTCTTTGCATTGAGAAAACAAACGGTGGCTAAGGGGCCTTTTTCTGATATGTAGGGTATTGCAAAGCCGCAGGGAAGCGATGGTTGCAGAACACTGCCATCTGTGTAAACCGAATCATATTCAGACTAGCCATTGGGACTCTCTACATAGTCCAGGAAGTCTGTGTCCAACAACGCAGACCCTGGGCTCGCCTCGCCTACAAACTGGGAACTACACCCCCTTGTTTTGTAGATCTGTCTCAATGGCTGCCCAAGAAACTCCGCAGTCAATCATGCTATGGCTAAGTGGGGACTGCGAGCGATCACTCAAGACTGCACATGCGCAGAACGGTTCCTGCACAGTGTCTCACCATTGGGTTAGTACGTAAACCATTGGGTTTACATATTAACCTGAATCAGGCCCAAGGTACGGGACCTCATCCTCCTGCAGGAGTTGGTTCTATCCCAGCGGAACCATCTTCTCCTGCAGGTGTCAGTAGGGAGGCAGTACGGATCTTTTCTTCCAGTGTTTCATCAGTGTTTCTCCTTCAGTTGAAGGGAGATGTCACTGTCAGTATGGATATAGCACAACTGCTAGAGTGACACTTAAGCCTGTTACATAAAAGAGTTGTACTGCATTTAAAACTACGATAACCGTGTTGCCATTCATTTTCTGTACTATACTAAAATAATCCATGTTTGATAATTACTTGAAGACGTGTGTGTATTATACAAAGATCAAAAAACAATTGTTTCACAAATATTTATTACAAACATAGCCAAAGCAGCACCAAAACGCCACAGCTGTAATTTATACAGCATTAAAGCCTACTAGAGATGTCTGTCTATAAGCATTATGACTGCATATGCATACACTAACCCTCATTTCCTAAAGACATACCTGCATATTTACTGACAGGCTAATTTGTAAATGTTACAGAAATATTCTCATAAATATGTATGTCCACAAAGGGCTGGCTACATGATTAAAGCATTGCAAATCTCCAAGTATTTAGTGCACAACTGCACACATGCAAAAGTGAGTTTACAGACACATTAAAACTATTGTATAAGCATTGTCCAGTTTTAACTATCTAAATTAATCCTTTCTTAAGCAATCTGGCTACATAGAACAGGATGTTCAGATTTGCAGTATGATGCATGCACAATGGATTGCACTTGTAGTGCTTGGGGGATATCGGCAGCAGTCTGAGGTGGGAGAGAAAATTGTAAATCGTGTCTTAAATGCCCAATTGATAATTAAAATGTTTCAAATCATATAAAACTGTTTTGAACAGTAAAATGTGAAAACAAAAATGAAAAAGTTGATCTTGTATGCAGCTGTTATATCTGGTGCAAACACAAACGGAATGCAAACATTTATTCCAGAAAGATACCAAATGATGGGATAGTAAAAGACCCCTTGGCGCAAAATCGGATAGTGCCCCACACATACACATACACAACATGCTTTCTGGGGCACCTCTAAAAAACATATACCCCGGCAACTGTAAATCAGGCTCAGCTCATGCTTCCACAGCCAAATGGATGGTTGTTAATGTTGATTAACATACAGGACAGAAAAAGCAATACCTTTTACACTGAAATTCGAGCAGCTGTGGCTGCTGGTTGTAATCTTTAACATACGTACTTTTTACTAACATAGCGTACACACACACCAACATGCTGAAAGCACAATGCAGCTACACGTGTGGCTGAAATACACTTTAAACCTTAGCAGGAAAGAGACACAACACCAATTGTATTTAAAATGCTTGGATCCGACCCACCAACATATAATTGCAAAAATGGGGTTACAATAACAATACAATCACAATAAGAGAAAAGAGGCTACAATCAATGGTACATACGTTTGTTTCGCCAGCGCCACACGGACCCGGTACTCAGTCAATCAAGCAAGATGACCTTCAGAGAGACCGGCCAGGCAGCTTGGCTTTTTATACATTTGGCTAAAACATAATACAATAGAAACTGTAATCTCTTCACCTATAGGTCAAAGGGCTGGTCATTTACAGTACAGGAGGGGTCATAGGTTAGTTTGAATTGGTGGGCGATGCCTGGTCCAGGTGCACTTGCAGTTGGTCTCCACTGGGTTCCCTCCGACTATCAGAGTACAGTAAATACAGTATAATAGTAATATTCGGTTCCTGCGCATAATTATGCAAAGGAGCGTGCTATCTTCTGCAAACTGCTACCGGAATGTTGCCCTTAAAATACCCTACAGCTAGATACCAAACACCACCTCCTAACCTAATGCTGTCCCCTCATATCCTGTAAAGGTGAATCCCTTTGTTATTGTACCTTTTAAACAAGTATAACTTGCTGGTGTGGTGCATGTGGGCTATGTGTTCATTGTGCACTATGTGGATTAAATATGAGATATGTCTTTATGTCTTTTCCATGCGAGTACCAATGCTACCGTAATTACTCATACAACGCGCTAATACGCACTACCGCGTGAGCAGTCATATGCAACTTGCGAATATGCGCACGCACGGCAGAACAAGTACGCGCACGGAGGCCATCTGTGTGGTGTTTGTACGTGATGTGTGTACCATACTATTTTCCGACTTCGACATGGTGATGTTACAAGCAGCTAACACCTGTGCAGCACATTGGGCTTCCAGCTGCACCCCCAGGATATTGGGCCCGGTAGCATCTGCATCTCTGGCTTTTCCTACTGCTCTGCCAATGTTAGCTAGAAATTTTAACCAAATGAGTACATGAAATTGTAATGTAAACTTTTATGAACGCAGAATAAAATAAAATCTAGGCAATTCCTGTTAGACAATGTCCTGTGTACCAGGGGACTTTCCTATCCCACCTGTCCTACTGGAATCTATTTTTTATTACATTTTTATACAAAGGCATCAACAAAATGTGATGCAATATCCTCATAAACAGATGTTACAGAGCTATGTGGTACACCAATATACTGTACAGAAGACCCCTTCTAATGAGTGCATACTATGGTATCTTTCCAGACTTCAACGACAACTGGACTCAAATACAATACAAATACGAAAATGACAGTAAGCACATTATAGAGACCAGGGTTTCCTTATGGATACCTTGCCTAGCCATTGATTATACAGATCACCAAAATGAGTTAGATTTATTACATTTACAAAGCAGTAGCATTGTAGCTTACACTAATATCAAAGGGGATTATCTTTCACTGTATTTGTTAAACCCTGCCTTCACTTATACTAGCACTACCATCTGCAGGGAACCATCTATTTGCTCAATCCGTCCAGCAGTCCTGGTACATGAATCTTTAGTAAATTAACCAGCTCCTGACTGGATGACTATACTCATCTTCCAATCACAAAGCTGGCTATCACATTTCCCACGCCTGAGATAATTCCTCAAAGGGACCAGTAGATCGAGGGGTAGATTTAGAATGAGGCATCCTAAGCAGGGAGCAAGGTACGCCAGTTCCGTTTCAACGTTTCTGGACCAGCTCGCTTCCCTGTGGCCACTACATTAAGCCAGAGGAACCTGCCCAGCCTCACTATTGGTGCCTAGATCCGCCCCTGAGTCCACTTTATTGTAACTACTTGGACAGTATTACCCTTTTCACATCTCCAATGCCAGATCCCACCCGGAAATTGGAAACGGGTCCTTCCCGAGTGGGATCCGGCATTGGACCCTATCAACAGGCTTCCTGACCTATTTAGTGAATGGGTCCCAGGGCGCATCGACCCGGGTAACCCATTCACACTGCCACTGACCCAGTATTCAACCCAGGAATAACCCTTCTTACAACCCGGGTTGAATTACCGGGTCAGGCGACCCGGAAATTCTCCATGGCCCCTTTCACATCGCACAGTGACCCGTGTCAGCCTGGCAATATAGCGGGTTGTGGCAAATGGGACATTCGTTTGCATCCAGCGATATAAGACTTGCATGTGATGTCTACGTGTATATTGTAATGGAGTCTGTGACACAACATGGTTGTCAGCCTGTCCTCTAAGTGAACCCATAGCTACATAGATATGGGAAGAGAGGACACTGATGTATAGTGGAGAGTCAGAGGTTAGTTTAGTTTTAGACTTATTTAAGAAGCTATAAACTATAGTTAGGAGGAACATCACAGGTTAAGAAACCTGGCCTCTTGAAACTCAGAAGAAAGACAGCTGTTGAAAGTGAAACAAAAGTAAATCTGGTTTCTCACTGCCCGGGTACACAGCATTGAGAGAGTTAAGGAAAGGGTGGGGGCCGCAGCTGTGAGGGGGTTATGCAGTATCTGCCTCTCTCACCCACACTGGGTTGTTCATTCCTGAGGGAACAGCCAAGAGCTGGGGATGCACCATATATCTTACAGTGTGAAATGCCTCCACACAGAAGGCTTACCTGCTGCTGTACCCCTTTTCCACTAGCTCTAAAAACAAGGGTAAATGCGCGGGGGCGCGCATTTATCCGTGTTTTTTCCTAGTGGAAATGCCCCCCCCCCCCCCCCCTGCAAATTCCCGGATCAATTGATCCGGGAATCCTACCCGGGTAGCTTTCCGGGTTGAACACGTGTTCAACCCGGTAAGCTGTGTAGTGTGAACGGAAACCGTGTCGATGCGACATGGCTCTCATTCACAGTGTATGAAGGGTGGCACTGGGAGATCATGTGACCTCCCAGCGCCGCCCCTGCTGCGTCAGCAGCAGCATCACCAACCTGGCAATATGCCGGGTTGGTGGAGCTAATGTAGAAGGGGGCTGTAGCACGGGTCGCAGCCGTGTCAGGCTCCCAGCTGCGACTCGTGCTACAAGTGGAAAAGGGGTATTAGTTATGCTTCTGAAATTATTATCCTCTTTTGTTTATTTGAAATTGTATCCTAATCGGTGTGTACTTCTAAATATTTCTCATAATCTTTGTAATTCTTTTTTTGTAACTGAAGCGCTGAAGATATTCTTGAAATTAAACATCTAATTTTTAGTTCTGGTCTGTGTTCTTATGCCCAAAGGCCTCATGGTCCATGCTATAATTTTGTGATGTATTAATAATTGTGTGTGTAGGCCGAAGCTAAAATCTTCTTGCTGGTGGCAGTTTTGGGTTTAAAGTAATCCAGTAGTCACGCGCGGCAATTCTCAGATTGGTGTATCTGGAGAATCGGCCGGTGGTCGTGACAAAGGTCGATACCATTTTTTTTGTGCAATGTGAAAGGGGCATATGTATCTAAGCAACATGCAGGGATGCACACCACAGTGCTCATGTGTGCAATTATAAGTTTTACAAGAAATCAAAGGAAACCTGTAAATATGCAAAGAAAATATTATTTATGTTGGTTTTTATTAGTGAAAAATAAAGTGTATAAAAGCCCACTTTATAAAGTGTATGTTTACACATTTACACGTGACAAAGAGAGAGAGAGTGTACACATAAGTGTGTAGATCTAACAACGTAATAGATAATGACACAAATGTTTGTACATATACAGTATGAGCAGCTGGAAATAGCGATCTAAATAATTAGATTCCGTTTCAACACGGTAAGAAAAATGTGTTACTTTCAAATACAATTTTCAGGTATTAAGCTCCTGAAATGTTTGAGTTGATGGCTTTAGCTCATTTGGAAATAATAAAAAAAATATGTAGGATAAGACGCAGTATAATCCCTCTGTGTGTTTGCTGAACGAAGAAAGATTTTAATGCGCTTAGATTACTTTCTAATCGCAATGAAAAATTTCCTCTAGACAAACAGAATGACAGCATGTTCCCTACATACTTTTAAACCATGCAAGGAGTTTATATTTAGATTTATCAGGTCAGTGAATGATTCAATTACAATATTTAAATATCACTGCAACCTTGTTCAAAAGTACTGAATGGCAGTTTGCACAAGGCATCAAATGAATACATTTTAAGCCCTAAAATATATGGTCACATTTTCTTGCCTTTTCTCTTACAATTCCTTTAATCCTAGTATTAGCTTCTCGTATATAAAGGCTTGTTCACGCTCGCAGTGTCTGAGAAAGGCTTGTTTTTAAGAATGTTTACAGCATTTTTCTCACACGCATCCATTACAAAATGTAATGAATAAATGACAGGCATTAAAAATACAGCAGGTTAGAAATGGCCTGCAACATGCAGACATGGTAAATCAAACATTTTACTGCTCCCCAGGATAAAATCTGGTGTATTTTTCAGGTGTGAATGTGCAGTAATAAAGAAGCTGTCAGTGTACAGCTACAAGAACAATTCATACAAATATGTACATTACAAATCATCTTTAAACATCTTGAAAGCCGGCTTATTCAATTTTGTGATCCTTTGTTACCAAATCTGTTGTTTGAATGCTAACCTATTGTGACTGTTTGTCTTTTTGTTGTTTGTAAATCACAAAAGCCTTTAAGAAGGCGGACATGATTTAAAAAATATATATACAGATATATATACCGTATATACTCGAGTATAAGTCAACCCGAATATAAGCCGAGGCACCTAATTTTACCACAAAAACCTGGGAAAACTTATTGACACGAGTATAAGCCTAGGGTGGGAAATGCAGCTCTAGCCGTACACAGCCCTCACACTGCCAGATATGCCCCCCACAGTGCCAGATATGCCCTCAGTGCCAGATATGCCCCCACAGTGCCAGATATGCCCCCTCAGTGCCAAATATGCCCTCATAGTGCCAGATATGCCCCGTCAGTGCCAGATATGCCGTCATAGTGCGAGATATGCCCCCTCATATTGCCAGATATGCCCTCATAGTGCCAGATATGCCCCCTCATAGTACCAGATATGCCCTCATAGTGCCAGATATGCCCCCTCATAGTGCCAGATATGCCCCCTCATAGTGCCAGATATGCCCCCTCATAGTGCCAGATATGCCCCCTCAGTGCCAGATATGCGCCCCCCCAGTGCCAAATATGCTCCCCCAGTGCCAGTTACTTGCCTTCCGCCGCTCCCGCGCTGTCTTGTGAAGGAGGGACACGGAGGGCACAGCGCGTACCTATCCTGTGTCCCTCCTGCATCTCCGGCGGCCACAGCGGGTCTGTTAAATGAAGTGCCGGTTCGTGTGCCAATCAGAGCTCATAAACGGGTACTTCCTTTAAAAGACCCGCCGCTGCCGCCGGAGACGCAGGCGGGACACAGGAGAGGCGCGCGCTGTGCCCTCCGTGTCCCTCCTTCCCACTGCACTGCACTGCCACTGACATGACTCGAGTATAAGCCGAGGGGGCTTTTACAGCACAAAAAAAGTGCTGAAAAAGTTGGCTTATACTCGAGTATATACGGTATATGTTTATATCTATTTATATCTTGAAAGTCACAGTCTGAGGGGGTAATTCAAAAACACCTCGCTTACCTCACGCCCAATTTTAGCTTACTGTGGATATGCGCGCTCCTGATACCCGCGATATCCAATAATAAAAAATGGTCGCTGGACTTTCATATAAAAATATATATATAAGTAAATAATACTCACCTGTCCGGTGCTCTCTGTGGCTCCTGGTGGTCTCACCTCCATCTTTTACTGGAGAGGGGGCTGCTGGGAGGTGCAAGTGTTGGTTGGAGTTGGAGTTCTCCCAACAGCTGGCTCCGGGGGGGTGGGGTGGCTTTACTCTCACACCGGGGGTCACACACACACGCACACACTCATACACAAACACACACGTACAACCTCACAAACACTGCATACTCACCACTGCTGCCGACGTTGGAAAATGAAGACACCACTTCGGAAGGTGAATAATTACAGCCTAATTAAGCTAATAGGAATGTTCCAATTGCTTAATTTATCTTGGGGAAGGGGGTGGGGTACCATGCACCGCTAGATTTTTAAAATAACCTGTCGGCAATTGGATTTCCCCTGAGTATTGATCACAGTCCTCCTGAAGTGTGCATCCTTTAATGCATAGGTTCTCAAACTCGGTCCTCAGGACCCCACACAGTGCATGTTTTGCAGGTCTCCTCACAGAAGTGCAAGTAAAATAATTAGCTCCACCTGTGGACCTTTTAAAACGTGTCAGTGAGTAATTAATACACCTGTGCACCTGCTGGGTTACCTGCAAAACATGCACTGTGTGGGGTCCTGAGGACCGAGTTTGAGAATCTGTGCTTTAATGCATTGTACTGTCATGCTGCTCTGTCCACATAACATGTATAGCACATGGAGACCATAGGATCACAGATACCTTCTCCAGCAGGGACGTAGCCAGAAATTTGTGGGCCCCATTGCAACATTTTAAAGAGCCCCCTGTCCCAATGCTTCTAGAGAGACCCCTCTCAGCAGCAGTTGTTAATGTTATGCCCAATAGTAGTGCCCTAATTTATTTTATGAACCATAGTAGGGCTGCCAGTTCACATTATGCCGTACAGTGCCCCCAATTTAAATTATGGCATAGAGTGCCCCCCTCTTTGAGGAATTTGTTTACTTTGAATATCTCAGATCATAATTCATGTCAAATTTAGTCACCTACTTGCCTGCCTTAGTTACTAAGCTATATCTACCTCGTATAATGGTTGGCTAATGTATGTCACCTACATCTACCTTTTACAATAGTTCTATAACTTCAGTTGCCAATGGAAATTGTCACCATTAGTTAGGCAGTAAGTGGAAGACTAGGGGTGTCATTCTGCCCAGCTAGGCATGCTACAGAGGGAATGCTCTGACACTTTCCAACCTGATGGCATTGACTTTTCTGTTGCAGGAGGAATGGGGTTCTCCTTTCCTTCTAGCTACTACACACCGTATTCAAGGGTTGCCTTTCCATGGGAATGTCATTTCCGTTTTTTTTCCTCAAGTTTAAGGCATATCTAAGATAATTTCATTGTAAGACGGGTTATAAGAATTCAAGGCGGTGACAATGGGGGGTAGGGGGCTCGGGGATGTATCAAACGTTTGAAAGAGTGGAAAAGTGGACAAATGGAGAAATAGCCCATAGTAACTACTCAGCTCTACCCATCATTAAATAGAATGAACTTGATAAATGCTATATACGAGCTGATTGGTTGCTATGAGCAACTTATTCACCTGAAGGTTTGAGACATTTCTTCCTATTTTTTGGAATATATTGATAAACAGTTGGAATATCGGTCTCATTTTACTCAGGACAGAAAGTATCCCTAATATCAAGATAGAGCCCAACAGGATGCGGTCAGCATCCGGCAGACGGGGCTGCCAGCGGTCATGTGACTGACGCTGGAATCCTGACATTACTTGGAAACCTGGCGCCGGATAACCGACCACTGACATCCTGAAGGTAGTTATCGAGGAGGGCAGTTAGGGTCCGTGTGTGTGTGTGTATGTGAGGGGGGTTTAGGGTTAGGCACTAGAGGGGGGGTTAGCCGAAGTGCCCACCCCCATGAGTCTTAGCCCTAGCTGCGACCCCATGTGACTTAGCCCTAGCAGCCACCCCCACTAACTTAGTCCTAGCCGCTTCCCCAGGCGGGTTATGGTAGGGGACAGGGGAGGGGTAGAAAGATTACCCCGTCCCCTGTTGGTATTCTAATTGTCGGGATGCCGGTGTCGGTCAGCCAGCTTCCCAACAGCCGGCCTCCTGTATCACACCCGGAACAACTACGGCATTGACTCATGGCTACAGTAGGTGGCTTTGTAGGTTTTATGTAAGCACAATAAGAAACGGTAACAACACAACAGGTTTGATAAGTGAAACGGATATCAAGTAGCTTTGACATTTTATGCTGAGATGAGGACGTTGCCTGCTGTAATAATGAACCCATTAAAATTAACTGTAATGAAAAAGGAGTCATTGTGCTTAGGAACCGTGCTCAATAAAGTGCATTTAAACAATGTAAATCAGCACATTCATTTGTAAAGAAAGACGCTGCTATAAATAAATGCAAACAAGATACACATTTCTTTATTCCAGCTGTGATTTGAGGTGTGATGAAAGCATTAAATGCTCCTCATTTAGGAAATACAAAGGCTGGCTCCTTATTAGCATATGAACAGATACATTGTTGTAACCTGAAGGAGAACAAGATGGTAATCCCACTTTACAAGGACGCTTCCTTCATAGGTTATTGCCTGGGATCTCCTAGCTCTCTGACGTTTTTCTCATACTCAGATAAATACAATTTAAACCTTGCTAATGTCCCAACAAGGCTAATTTAATAAGATGCTGTAATGTTCTATAACCCATTACAACCAATCAGGTTCTAGCTTCTATTAGCATTTTTCTGCCACTGTTTAGGGAATGAAAGCAAATACTATGGGTTACATCATACCACAAGGTTATTAAACTAACTCCAGAGCATATTTTCGCTATATATCCCCTTCACATACTGTATTATATGAGGCACAATATCCCTGCATTACAGTGTAACAACATGTATACAGCCACTGATAGGCAACATGATTCATTTTGCCCTCCAACCTTCAAAAGGGCCACTTTTATCCCTCATTATTAAAAAGTTAAAGCTTTATTCAAATCAAAGAATGGGATAAGAATATGTCATAGCCAGTGCCAGATTAAGGTCCACATGGGCCTGGAGCTGAAATTTATGAAGGGCCTACTGTGTGCCACCATAAGGGGTTGGACCAGTGTCACGGGGGTGTAACTAATGATGTGGAGGGCATGACCAGTGCTTTATTGAATGATCTGTACAGGGGATGTGGCTAGCACCATGATGGGCATAGCTACCGCCTACCTTTAGCCACCTTAATGTCCATCCCCTCTCTTTACATATTATTATATAGATATATACATTGGTGTGCGCAGGGGGGTGCCTGGTGCGCACAGGCACCCCCTAATGTCTGGCACCCCGATCTCACATACCTGATGCAGCGATCGCCGAGCAGGCTGATTACTGTCCCCTCTGCGCTGCACCCTGTCAGGACTGCATTACTGACTGGACGCCTGGATTAATCAAGGGTGCCACTGCCACCGGCTTTCAAACTCCTAGCTCCACCTCCATGTCCAAAAACAGCGTGATGTGATCTGATTACGTCATGCTGCTCGCACGCCCACCCGCCACATGCCCACCTCTCTCCTTCTATGCTATGACATCTGTCACTGATGAGGAGCAGCATGCAGCCAGCGTTCCTCTTAGGAAGACAAATTCAATACTGGCAAGCGGTCGGCAGCAACATTGACACGTCACTCGTTTTTCCAGCAGCAGCAGTACTAGTCTGCGACTGTCAGTGTCAGTGAGTGACTGACTTGTAAGTAAGCTGCTGCATCTTGCTTACAAGAGAGGGGGAGCCAGACCAGGCTGAGGAGGAGCAGTGTAATTGCAGTGAGTGCCATCAGGGGTGATTGTTTGGTTCACACCACAACATCTGACAATGTATCTGCTTTATTAGGATTGGTACAAGGGTGGATATTTTATATTGCGTTGACAGTCAATAGATGGTGCTAGACACGCCCAAAAGACGGTGCTAGACACACCCCTCCGATGGTGCACCCCCTAATAAAATGTGCTGCGCACGCCTATGGATATATATTGGTTCAATAAATCCGATACTCTTGTTTAAATGAGAATTGCTCCGGTGTCATCCACAAATTATATAATAGCAGAGGTGATGATGAAGGCGGCAGTAAAACGGGCTTTCAAATATAATAATGCAAACTGCATCAGCAAATAGATTTTTTTATTATGCCACCCTGTTTCCATTATTATGCCCTCCCGTGTCCATTATTAGCCTCCTCCCTGTCCATTATCAGTCCTCCCCTGTGACTAATATTAGTCCCCTCCGTGTCCATTTTTATGTCTCCCCTCCGTGTCCATTTTTATGTCTCCCCTCCGTGTCCATTATTAGTCCCCCCCGAGACCATTAGTAGTCCCCCCCGTGACCATTAGTAGTCCCCCCCGTGTCCATTAGTAGTCCCCACCGTGTCCATTAGTAGTCCCCCCCCCGTGTCCATTAGTAGTCCCCGCCGTGTCCATTAGTAGTCCCCCCCTGTGTCCATTAGTAGTCCCCCCGTGTCCATTAGTAGTCCCCCCCCGTGTCCATTAGTAATCCCCCCCGTGTCCATTAGTAGTCCCCCCCGTGTCCATTAGTAGTCCTCCCCGTGTCCATTAGTAGTCCCCCCCGTGACCATTAGTAGTCCCCCCCGTGACCATTAGTAGTCCCCCCCGTGACCATTAGTAGTCCCCACCGTGACCATTTGTAGTCCCCACCGTGACCATTTGTAGTCCACCGTGACCATTATTAGTCCCCTCGTGACCATTATTAGTCCTCCCTGTGCCCATTATTAGTCCTCCCTGTGCCCATTATTAGTCTCCCCCGTGACCATTATTAGTCCTCCCTGTGCCCATTATTAGTCCTCCCTGTGCCCATTATTAGTCTCCCCCGTGACCATTATTAGTCCCCTCGTGACCATTATTAGTCCTCCCTGTGCCCATTATTAGTCCTCTCTGTGTCCATTATTAGTCCTCCCTGTGCCCATTATTAGTCTCCCCCGTGACCATTATTAGTCCCCTCGTGACCATTATTAGTCCTCCCTGTGCCCATTATTAGTCCTCCCTGTGCCCATTATTAGTCTCCCCCGTGACCATT
This sequence comes from Pseudophryne corroboree, assembly GCF_028390025.1. Classification (NCBI taxonomy): domain Eukaryota; kingdom Metazoa; phylum Chordata; class Amphibia; order Anura; family Myobatrachidae; genus Pseudophryne; species Pseudophryne corroboree. The sequence goes on from NC_086447.1 coordinate 279,077,060, forward strand.
ATTAGTCCTCCCTGTGCCCATTATTAGTCTCCCCCGTGACCATTATTAGTCCTCCCTGTGCCCATTATTAGTCCTCCCTGTGCCCATTATTAGTCCTCCCTGTGCCCATTATTAGTCCTCCCCATGCCCATTATTAGTCCTCCCTGTGCCCATTATTAGTCTCCCCCGTGACCATTATTAGTCCTCCCTGTGCCCATTATTAGTCCTCCATGTGTCCATTATCATGTGTGTGTGTGTGTGTCCCCGTGTCCATTATTAGTGCCCCTGTGTGTCCATTATTAGTGCCCCTGTGTGTCCATTATGGTGCTCCCCCCTTTGTATCTATAGGGTTTATGTCTCACCACCCTAAAGTTCACTTACTCTCTTCTTGCTTCCTCTGACTTGGCTCCTCCTCCAGGCTTACACCGTCCACAGATCAGCAAAGGCACTGACTGGAAGGTCAGGAGCTGCCAGCATTACAGCTGCACTCCGGCAGTCCAGGGCAGGAACAAGTGGCGCCTCCCGTCCTCACCCCATGGTCATCAGCGAAACGCACGCGGAGCCCTGCATGGTGGCGCATATGTGACATCACGCGGCGTGACGTCACATGGCGCAGCGACGGGAGAGGCACACTAAGCGGCGCAGGAAGGGCTTGTTGTGAAGCCTTTCACTGCGCTGCTATTTGACTGTATTTCCGACCACTGCGACTCTGAGGATGGAGAGGTTTTTGGGGGATAGAGCCTCGGACAGCTGCTGTTTCTCTAGCGGATCTTCTTTGCTGGTTTGGGCCTATTTTCATGGGTGGGCCTGGAGCTGCAGCTCCACCCGCCCCATTATTAATCCGGCCCTGGTCATAGCACACCCGCAATCATTGTAATGTAAGATAAATAGGTGTTATACAAGGGGTGTGCAATAGGGGTGATGCACAAAAAGTGTACAGTATTTACAAACAACATGAACATTATATTTTTTCAAAGTATTCACCAGAGGAGTCTATGCAAAGTTGCATGTGCTCAAACTACTCGGTGAAGCAGCTGGACCAGTCTGAAGCAGGTATGTCTTCTGCATGCTGGATGAAGGTCTCCACTTCCGGGTGACTCAAAATGAATACCACGCATCTTGTACCTGGATGCGTTCATGGACCAGAAAATACACCACATTCCTGGACTTGTGGGAAGCTGCATTTTCGTGATGGAGAAGCGCACCATGAGCATGGAAATGGTATCCAGCACTTGCGGCAGGCATTGGTTGACGTGCCAGTCCCTGGTGATGGTGCACTGCTGCTAGAGTGGTACGGTAGCTACATGACCAGTATTGGTCACAAAAAAGGTCACCATCTGCTTTGCAGCGCTGCGCTCACAACGGAACTTCTGTGGCGGTACTTCTCCAACTGGGTTCAACTAGGCCGAGTGTTTCTGCAACTGCCATAAAACCTGACCAGCATGTTGTAGCACCAAGTCACCCAAGGCTACTTCTGCTTTTGAGTCAGCTGATGGGGCACCCAGAGTGCAGAAACCTTGCTCAGGCCAAGCTTTTTATGGCAAATTAAGCAGATGGATCCCGATGAGATGCCTATCTCCTTCTCTAACTGGGCCACGGTCACCATCTCAAACACAGTGGTTCGGGAGGGTGCTTCCGTCCTAAAAGCAGCTTGCAGTCGGTCAAAACTCTCCTGCTGTTTTGGTGAACAAAAAGTGATGCGCAGAATTTCCTTACATGGGACTCTGAAAAAATGTGTTTTTTCTTTGAGAAAATCCCGGCATTCCTTGGGACGAAACGTGTTGATGTAATTAAACTCTGTAACTGCAATCCTGATGCTCCGGTGTTAGCCGATATCGGGCCATACCAAAAAAGGGAAGCGGGTCATACATTACACCGCCCGGCAGTGTACGGGAGTTACAGTGGACGAACACAAGCAGCATGGGAGATCGCTCCACTATCTCTCTCTCTTCCTCTGTGACCTGGCCCCTGCCCCGCCATAAGGATTGGACCGTACTTCCAAATACACTACTTAGCGTGGCCACGCTTGGACTACAGTGGGGGTAACTATATCGCACTGCACTAGCTCAATATAGGTCATTGGTCACTGACTGTTTACTTAGATAGTCAGGGGGAGATGTACTAAGCAGTGATAAAAGTGGAGAAGTGAGCCAGTGGAGAAGTTGCCCATGGCAACCAATCAGCACTGAAGTAATATTTATAATTTGCATACTATAAAAGTATAGAGCAGCTGATTGGTTGCCATGGGCAACTTCTCCACTTTTATCAATGCTTAGTACATCTCCTTAAAACAAAGCCTTGCATATGAAAATATATACCGGGACACCAGTTATATTACTAACCACGTATTTAACACCCTCTTATTAAAACTGCTTCCTGCCTGGCATTAACATATTGCAAAGTCCGGAGAACTGGCAATTGTTTGCAGTTACTGGTTTGCACACATTTAACAAACTAACAACCATGTTGCAAATCTAATATTGGGGGTCATTCCGAGATGATTAGTTAAAAAAAAAAAGGCAAAACTGCGCAAAAGCGCACGCGCGTCGTACGGGTACAAACAGCATCGAAGAATCCATTCGCACAACCGATTGCAAGGAGATTGACAGGAAGAGGGCATTTATGGGTGTCAACTGACCGTTTTCTGGGAGTGGAAGGGAAAACGCAGGCGTGTCCAGGCGCTTGCAGGGCAGGTGTCTGACGTCAATTCCGGGACCGGACAGGCTGAAGTGATCGCAAGGGCTGAGTAAGGTCAGACCTACTCAGAAACTGCAAAAAACTATTTCATACCACTCGGCTGCACATGCGATCACACACTTGCAAAGCGAAAATACACTCCCCCCGTGGGTGGCGACTATGCGTTTGCACGGCTGCAAAAAGTAGCTAGCTAGCGATCAACTCGGAATGAGGGCCCTTGTTACACTGGAGCACAGGAACAAATGTGGCTTGTATAAGTAACATTTAACTTTTAAATGTGTCATATTTTCAAGTAATTATAACTACAGTATGTCCTGTTTGTTTATGTGATATCACTATTATTATATACACTATAGTGAATGTGATTTATGTTGAAAGTAATTAATTATTAAACTTGCTGGTGAGAAACAATGTAAGTCTCCTGATTATTGATAGAAAGCCATTCCTAATATATATATATATATATATATATATATATATTGTCAAAGTCAGAAAAATATCTCTATGCACACTACCATATTTGCACCTCACACAGGTCCGTGCTGCGCATGCGTACGCTCTCCCGTACGTGCGCATACTCACAGTCGCGGGCACCCGCAGGCGCACGGTATGCGTATTTACGGTAGAGTTTATGTGATCGTAGCGTGCGACTCAATCGTTACATATTTTAACTATATAATGTATTTTGTAGATCATGGTCCCTTTGATAGATTCTGAAAGTTTAGTTAATATAGCATGTTCCTGGACAGAGGGATCCCTCTTTGTATTGTACGAAGGGTCTAAAAGGAGTCATACAGTGGTGTTTAGTACCCATCGGAAGAGTATTTAATTAGCAATATTCCGGTGTTGGTTTGGAGCGGATTAATCGCTCGTGCGAATAGTTATGGACATAAGAAGTTTATGTCCATTTACTATTATTTGTTCTTACTTAGTCATGCGGCGGGAAACCCAGTATCCCACCCACCTGAACAGTTGGAAGTAGTCACAGCCCACCTGTATGAATCAACCTATGACCTTTTGTTATAAGGCGAAGCCGAGTTCCTGTGTCCAATGGACAATGAGATTGTAGGGACCATTGAATTGTATTGTGTGTGGGGCATAAATAGACAAGCCGACCATATCCAGTTCACTCTCTCTTCAACGGTTCTCATTGCTGATAATCGGGAGCTGGATATCGAGGCGCATGCGATCGTTTCCCCTTGTGCGTAAGTGTTTCTCCGCAACCATATTGTTCTTACTGTTATTGTGGGCCATTTCTCTCTCTCTCTCTCTCTTCTCCTCTTTCTCTCTTATTTTCCCTTAAATAGTAATTGTATTGTATTTCCTGTGTAGTTATCTGGTTAGGTAGTCTATGTTATATTGTAGTGTGCGATTTGTATTTGTATTAATTCTTTTGCAAGTATATCATTCATAATATATATATTAGGCGTTGGACCCTGAGCACGGTATCTGTGTATTTCTTATAGTGTTAAGTATTCTCAGAGCGTCGGTGACGCTCAAACAGCTTTTGAGTTAATAAGGTTATACTGTGTTGCATTTACACTCTATCATTACACTAAGGTTTTACTGCACAATACACTGTTTATGGTTTAGATACAAAGGTTTAATATTGTTAGCGTCAGCGCCGCTGGTGATCTCCTCGTGGTCCCGAGCGTCCGCTACGCTATAGCGAATCATTACGTTAGTCAGCAGCCAATAGCGTGCCTGCCTGTGATCTCTTGGCCGTGAGCGAACGTGACGCTTGAGTGTCTCGACTACGGCTAAGCGATTGCTACGCAACGTGCGTACCCTTACGGTACTCCATACGTAAATAGCGTACAGTGTTCTTAGACCTCATAAAGGGTTTTATATAAGATAAATATTCAGCTTTATCAATATATATATATATAATACAGTGGAGATTATGTTTCGGGGATGTAAGGGGATTCGTCCCCGCAACATAACCTGCACTGAATTAAACAGTACATGCACACATCTTTTATGCACACTGAAAGCCTGCGAGTGCCACCTCTGTTTATTGGATGTACTATGGTGGGACAGTCCCTACAAAGAGGGCACCGCAGCAAGTAATCAGCAGCTGGCGTGAAGGGTCTCACAATATTTATATATATATATATATATATATATATATGTGTGTGCCAGTAGAGGAATGGGCGCACTTGGGTTGTTTTTCCACCCAATATTCAATGGGGAAAAACAGCAGTCTCCCTAAGATATTTACTCCTAATTTGTGAGCATAAAACCACATTTAACATGTTCCATGTAAAATTTATTACAACATAAAAGCAATGATACAAAACGGTATAGTATCTCTTCTTGCAGATAACACCATATAGTACAGAGGACCAGTTGAAATAACTTTGATAGATTCCTCCTTCTCCTTTGACAATTCGGAGATTTGATGTTTATGAACAAATAACCCGATGCGTTTCGTCTTACTCTAAGACTTCATCAGGGGTATGTCTCTAGTGCTTGATAAATACTGTTAGTGCATCAATAAAATGGCAATTACGTATTCTGGATACTTGAAAAAACCACACACCGGTGGGGTACACAGGTGAAAGTTAGATTAAGCCTTATGGTTAAGTGCTTGAATAACAAGTTCAAACGCATAGGCCTGAACGCAAGTTCAAATAGGTATGTGACCTTATGATTCAGGGATTTGGATAACAAGTTCAAATACACAGGTCTACCACAATTTCATATGCGTGTGTAACCTTGCCAGCAGCTACAATAGCTTCAAGTCACAACCAGTGTATATATATATATATACAGGTTGAGTCTCCCTTATCCAAAATGCTTGGGACCAGAGGTATTTTGGATATGGGATTTTTCCGTATTTTGGCATAATTGCATACCATAACGAGATATCATGGTGATGGGGCCTAAATCTAAGCACAGAATGCATTTATGTTACATATACACCTTGGCCCTCATTCCGAGTCGTTCGCTCTGTATATTTCATCGCATCGCAGTGAAATTCCGCTTAGTACGCATGCGCAATATTCGCACTGCGACTGCGCCAAGTAATTTAACAATGAAGATAGTATTTTTACTCACGGCTTTTTCTTCGCTCCGGCGATCGTAATGTGATTGACAGGAAATGGGTGTTACTGGGCGGAAACACGGCGTTTCAGGGGCGTGTGGTTAAAAACGCTACCGTTTCCGGAAAAAACGCAGGAGTGGCCGGAGAAACGGAGGAGTGTCTGGGCGAACGCTGGGTGTGTTTATGACGTCAAACCAGGAACGACAAGCACTGAACTGATCGCAGATGCCGAGTAAGTCTGAAGCTACTCTGAAACTGCTAAGTAGTTTGTAATCGCAATATTGCGAATACATCGGTCGCAATTTTAAGAAGCTAAGATTCACTCCCAGTAGGCGGCGGCTTAGCGTGTGTAACTCTGCTAAAATCGCCTTGCGAGCGATCAACTCGGAATGAGGGCCCTTATACACACAGCCTGAAGGTAATTTTAGCCAATATTTTTTATAATTTTGTGCATTAAACAAAGTGTGTGTACATTCACACAATTCATTTATGTTTCATATACACCTTATACACACAACCTAAAGGTCATTTAATACAATATTTTTAATAACTTTGTGTATTAAACAAAGTTTGTGTACATTGAGCCATCAAAAAACAAAGGTTTCACAATCTCACTCTCGCTCAAAAAAGTCCGTATTTCGGAATATTCCGTATTTCGGAATATTTGGATATAGGATACTCAACCTGTATATATATTTTAAACATATATATATAGCAGGGAGCTACTACTCGATGTGAGGGTCGCAGCGGCTGCGCGTGACGTCATGCAGTCGCTGCGGCCCACCCCACCAACGGTCCGGGCACGCCTGCGTTGCCCGAACCGCGCCCCCTAAATGGCGGACAAATGCCACCAACCCACCTCCTGCCGCCCAGCAACCGCCACTGCCTGTCAATCAGGCAGAGGCGATCGCAGGGCTAAGACAGCCTTCGGCTGTCTGGCATGTGCCGGCGCACTGCGGTGCCGGCGCATGCGCAGTTCAGACCCGATCGCTGCTGTGTGCAGTTCAGACCCGATTGCTGCTGTGCGCAGTTCAGACCCGATCGCTGCTTCCCCATACACAAATATTGGGAAAGTGACTAGCAATTCAGTATGTCACTATGTTCACGGTACACAATCCTGGGGAAATGTTTTACTGCTCATATGCAATATATGTCTCATACATGTGCAGTACTGATGAACGTTTACTGGGCATGTGCAGCATTAGTTGTGTGGCCCCTGGTCACCTGGGTCCTAATAAAGAAGCAGAGGTCTGAAAATGTTACTTCTTATGAATTCCTGCTAGTGCCACTACCCGAACTGCTTATAGATGGAGTTGGCTTTGGGTACACTTAACAGTTTCTAAGATTTGTTACTCACTGGGGCAGATGTACTAAGCCTTGGTGAGTGATAAAGTGGACAGAGATAAAGTACCAGCCAATCAGCTCCTAAATATGAATTTACAGGCTGCAGTAACATACTGTAGCAGCAGAAGCTGTCCATCCTGCTGCACTATATCAGACTTTTAGGGGGAGATGTACTAAGCCTTCGAGAGTTGTAAAGTGAGAAAGATAAAGTACTAGCCAATCAGCTCCTACCTGCTAAGTTACAGGCTAGGTACCAGTTAGGAGCTGACTGGCTGGCAAGGCTGGCAAGAGAAATCCTGGGCCCTCTGCCCCTCTTAGAGGGGGTGTGACCACAGCATGCTGGTGGCATGGCCACACCTCTTTGGGGCGTGTCTAGCATATGAGAAACACCCACTCACAGGAGCATGGCATGCCTCCCAGCCAGGGAAGTAGAGAGCCTGGCTGGGCCTAGGTACTTTTAAGGGGGCATGGTCTAATCACAGGAGGCACGGACCTGGGCCCCCACTGGGCCCCTCCAATAGACCTGGGCCCAGGTAATTTGTACCCCCCCCCCTCTCGGCACCACTGCTGGCTGGTACTTTATCTCTCTCCACTTTACCACTCGCAAAGGCTTAGTACATGCCCCTTAGAGTGGATTATAAATTAGTATGCTTTTTACCTTAGACAATTTGATAGCCAGACTAGATATCAAACTTAATATGATCACTAGTAAAAGTTTATTAAACTGGAATGAGGTTGAAACAGATGAATCTCTTCAATTACCTCCAGGAAAGATGGGATATACTTACAGGTTTAAATTTCTACACATATACTTACTGTATAACTTGACTACATACACATAATCTCCAAAAGGCTCAATCTCAACTACATACATTTCTCTCTTTACCTCAGGGATTTCACTCAAAATTCATTATGTATATATATAATACACTACTTTATAGAGATAGATTGCAGAGAATTTTTCGCCCGTTTTTTAATTCGACACAATTCGACCGTCGAATTCCGGCCGGCGGGTGCCGGAATTCGACATATTCAATAAAAAACGGATTCGACAGTCCCGCTGTCGAAAAATGGGCCAATTGACGGATTTTGATTCGATTTTTAAAAATGTAAAAAAAAAAACCCCAGAAAAAACCCGGAAAAAAATTGCGTGGGGTCCCCCCTCCTAAGCATAACCAGCCTCGGGCTCTTTGAGCCGGTCCTGGTTGCCAAAATACAGGGAAAAAAATGACAGGGGTTCCCCCGTATTTTAACAACCAGCACCGGGCTCTGCGCCTGGTCTTGGTGCAAAAAATACGGGGGACAAAAAGAGTAGGGGTCCCCCGTATTTTTTGTACCAGCACTGGTCTCCACTAGCTGGACAGATAATGCCACAGCCGGGGGACACTTTTATACCGCTCCCTGCCGACACATACATATTTACCTATGTTGACACGCCGACTGCCACGTCTCCAATGTCGACGAGTCCGGGGTACCTGAAAATAAACTTAATACTCACCTAAATCCAGTGTCCAGTGATATTTGTAATCCACGTACTTGGCAAAACAAAAAAACGCATTTACCCGATCCACACGGACTGAAAGGGGTCCCAGGGAACATGGGACCCCTTTCAGTCCGTGTGGATCGGGTAAATGCGTTTTTTTATTTTGCCAAGTACGTGGATTACAAATATCACTGGACACTGGATTTAGGTGAGTATAATTTTATTTTCAGGTACACCCCGTGGATTCTACTTGGACAAGTGGACCGAACGTCGTGTCAACATAGGTAAGTATGTGTGTGTGTCGACATGTATGAAATAAAGTTGTACTTTCAAGGTGTGCGTGTCCTGTTTTTATTTGGATATTTTTTTTGCAGTAGAACTACAGGTACCAGCGGGCCCGTTTTACCCCCGCATGCTGGTACTTGTGGTTCTCCAAGTACCAGCTTGTGGGGGAGGCTTACTGGGACTTGTAGTTCTGCTGCAAAAAACAATATTCTTTCATTTCACAAAAGGCTATCAGCCTCCCATCCGCAGCCCATGGCTTCACCCCTGGCCCTTGGGTGGCTGGAGGGGGGGGGACCCCTTGATTGAAGGGGTCCCCACTCCTCCAGGGTACCCCGGCCAGGGGTGACTAGTTGGGGTTTTAATGGCACGGCTGCAGGAACCAATATCAAAGTGTCCCGCGGCTGTGGCATTATCTCCTCAGCTAGTGGAGCCCAGTGCTGGTTCCAAAAATACAGGGGACCCCTATGCTTTTTGTCCCCCGTATTTTTGGCACCAGGACCGGACGCAGAGCCCGGTGCTGGTTCTAAAAATACGGGGGATCCCCTGTCATTTCCCCCCCCGTATTTTTACAACCAGGACCGGCTCAAAGAGCCTGAGGCTGGTTATGATTAGGAGAAGGACCCCACGCATTTTTTTTTCTGATTTTTACCCCATTCCATAAAAATAAAAAATAAAAATATTTTAAAAAATAAATAAAAAATACTTGTGCCTCCTAAATAGACAAACCAAGTACCTAATCCCTTCTAATATAAATAAATATGCTATTACCAATAAAAAAAACACAAAAAAAAACATGTTTTTAAATTTTTTTATTATATTCCGCCAGCAAAGTGAGGCGGATTGAAAATGACGAATTTACTGTCTAAAAGCACTGTTGTCGAATTTACAATCTTCAATTGAATATACTTTTGTCGAAATGCCGCATTTGTACCATTGCAGAAATGTCGAATTTGTCAAATGTCGAATTTCAAAAAGTCGAATTTGGAAAGTCCATTTTTTTGACGAAAAGTACTGAATTGCATTGTCGATTTTTTTTGGGGGGCGAAAATGTCCAGTTTTTCGACATTTTCGGGAATTCGACCGCAATTGCATATACCCCTATACCTGGCTAACACTACATACGGAGACTACATACGTGGGGGTATATTTACTAAGGTGTGAGTTTTTTAGAAGTGGAGATGTTGCCCATAGCAACCAATCAGAGTCTAGCTATTTTTTCTAGAAGCAGCTAGATACATTTTAATTGGAATCTGATTGGTTGCTATGGGCAACATCTCTACTTCCTTTTTAAAAAAACTCACACCTTAGTAAATATACCCCGTATAGTCTGTAGTGTAGTGTAGAGAATATTTGCCCATTCATGTCAGTGGGGAGCTTGAAATCTACATTACCTACTACAGCAAAGCTTTTCAACCTTTTACAATTCGTGACACACTGAATAAGATTTAAATATTGCCAAGGCACACTCAAATACAATGGTGATGCATGGTGCAGTTGTGTGTCCTAGGATGTCATGTCACAGCTTCTCCATAGGTAACTCCTGAACCACATTTAAGAAAGCCAGAAGAGCCCAACACTGCCCGGGCCCAAAATTAGAACTGGCTCTGCAACCACTAAACCCACCAGTATTGATCATTCCAGGGCCTCAGTAGCGGCAAAACACTGATGGGCCTGGCTGTGCTTCTATGGCGGCACACCTGGAGACTGCTCAGGGCACACTAGTGTGCCACGGCACAGTGGTTGAAAAACACTGTACTACAGTATACACAAACGTATACAAATAGCGTTTTTAACATTGGTCAGGGGTCCAGGATACCACAACACAACAGGAAGATATTTATTTTTTTAATAAATCCATACCTTGTAAAATTATCACCACAAAAGCACATTAACACTATACCCAGAAAAATCTTATTGAAGTAGGAACCATGCAGCTATTGGCCACAGAGAAAGGAGGACAACCATGTTGACCAAAATGCACATACAGTCTCCTCTAATTTCCGAAGAAAGAAAAGAAAGATCAAGTTCAGTATCATTCTCTGCTTTAAGACTTCTTTAGTTTCACCACAACCTGGGTCCACCAGTGAATCTGGCAGAGAATACAGAGCTGCGTCTGACTGAGCATAAAGCAGTGAAAAGGACTCATGGGACATAGAGCTGGGGCCGCAGGTGACTGCTCGGTGGCCAATTGTTTTCCATCTCTGGCCTACAATGTATTATTTTGTACTGAAAAATGTTATATTTGGAGCTGAAATATCAACTATAGTAGTTAAACCTGGCTGAGCATGAACTACAAAACCTCCTCAACTTCCATATCAGTGATACACAGAGCTGACTTCAGCACTGTGCAGGGCTAATCAGGCAGAGCAGTCCAAGCTCTGCTTCACCAAACATGGATATGTATTTACTAATGATAGATCTATCTTAAACTTGCAATTGTTGGATTTAACGACCACATCCACCGTCCTAAACAAACACATTTTAAATACAAGTTTCCACATAGCCGTGTCATATGCAGGATATTTATGTATGAAGTATCTGTACTGGTCGTGTCACTGAATGCCTTTCTGCCATTTCATGTTGGATGACATCTCGCCACCTCAAACTTAATATTTCAAAGACAGAGTTTATTATATTTTCACCGGCCAATAGTAGGTACCAACCTGATATTTCTATCACTGTTGAAAACTCTGCAATCTACAGTACCCTACCCCACAAGCTCGCTGCCTAGGTGTCATCCTTGACTCTGATCTGTCCTTTGTTCCCCACATTCAATCTGTCTCAAAATAATGTTACATGCATCTAAAAAACATATCCAAAATACGACCATATCTTACACAAGACACTTCTAAACCTCTAATCCATGCTCTCATTATCTCCCGCATTGATTATTCCAAAACGAGACTCTTACCACTACAATCCATTCTGAATGCAGCGGCGAGGCTTATCTTCCTCGCTAGTTGTTCATCGTCTGCAGATCCACTCTGTCAGTCCCTCCATTGGTTGCCTGTATTCTACCGTATTATAAAATACTTTTACTCACACACAAGGCCATTAACCAAACTACACCAACGTACATCACTTTGCTTATCTCAAAATATCTCCCAACCCGACCTCTTCACAAGATCTGCGTCTCTCATCCACACTCATTACTCGCTCCCACTCACGACTGCAGGACTTTCATCGGGCTGCACCCACTCTGTGGAATACCCTACCACGCACAATAAGACTCTCCTCTAGTCTCCAAACCTTCAAGCATTCCCTGAAAACTCACCTCTTCAGGTAAGCGTATCAAATTCCAGAACCGCCCACGTAACTTTCATAAACCTTCCTATCAAATTGCATCCACTCTGCACAGTCCACACACATCCTTACATGTCTTCTCATCCTTCCTCTCGACCCAGGTTCATCATTGCTGTATGACCACATCATACAGCCCACCAAGAACCTTTGCAATCTGGTGGACAACAATGCAATAGATAGCACCTATCCTTGTGTATCCATGCCTATTTCCCTATAGCTTGTAAGCTTGCGAGCAGGGCCTTCCTACCTCTATAACTGTTTGTTATTACCCAGTTTTGTTATATAATTGTTATTTCCAATTGTAAAGCGCAACGGAATTTGCTGCGCTATATAAGAAACTGTTAATAAATAAATAATAAAGTAACTCATCAGGACCAAGTAAACTGAATTCCTATAAATATTGTTATTTTTAACTACTTTTTTTTTAGAGCTATCCAAAACACGTGACAGCCAGATAGCCACTAAGATGCCATTTTGAGATCTCTACTTTTTGTAAATAAAAAATGTAAAATGCTTTATTATATACTATACCATTTTGATAACAGTCGCGTCTACCTTGCTTCTATCATTTGTCAGTCTGCAGTCTTTGAAATGACAACATTGTCCACTGCTAGCGTCATAGGCATCTGCTCACTTTACGGGGGAAAATGTAGTCACAGCGGTATCCGGCCTATAGCTCTACACTAAAAAGGTCTCTAGTCAATAGGTCGACCACTAATGGTAGACATGCATTAGGTCAACAGGGTCAAAAGGTCGACATGTAAAAGGTAGACAGGTCAAAAGGTCAACAGGGTCAAAACATCGACATGACACTGGTCGACACATGTTTGACACAAGTTTTTTTATTTATTTTTCCATTTTTTACAAGTTTTTCATACTTTACCATCCACGTGGACTACAATTGTGAATAGTAACCTGTGCCGAGCGCAGTGGAGCAAGGTATCTTGCCCGAACGCTCGCCATGCGAACGGACGTGGTACACTAATGGGGCTTGTTTATGGCAGAAATGTGAAAAAACACCCCCCCCCCCCAAAAAAAAAAATATTGTGTCTGACTTTTTTGTGTCCACCATTTAGTTGTCACCCTTTTTACCTTTTCTACTGTACCTAATCTATGTCGACCTTTTGACCCTGTCAACCTAAGGAATCTTTACCTTAAGTGGTAGACCTATTAACTGTAGACCTTTTTAGTGTAGATCTCATAACCCACACCCAGTCACAGCATACAAGCTTTGTCTGTGGCATCACCCATCATTGCAGTTTCAGTGCTGGAGGAACATGTGCACCTTACATGCAAAGCTCTAGGACTGCCCTGAGCCATGCACGTTCCTGCCTCTGCTACGCACTTCTGTCCCAGGTCTATATATTGAGGTGTGAAAATTTACATTTTTGCCGTAAATAGAGCTTACCCCTATACATCAAGAGAGAGACTCATCCAGATTCTATGGTGAAGGCTTCCTCATGCTTTGTGATACAACCTCCTCTCAAACTCGGCTCCAAGTTTTTTTAGGTTTTTTTGGCCTCCTCCTTTGGAAATTATTCCCTTGCCAAACCAGACTTCGCCTAATCTTTCCAGCTTCAAACATTCATTCAAAATATACCTTTTCATCAAAGCCTACCACCCCTCCTCTGAAATCTTCAAATTCTCTCCTCCCTTTCGTTTACTCTCCATTTCACACTAAAACTGTTCTCCCCTACCCTTGTGCATGTAAGCTCTCACAAGTAGGGCGCTCCTCCCTCATGTTCTTCCCCTGCACTATACTTGCTCCCAATGCTTCTGCTCACCTTGCCCCTTTCAGCGTCTCTGTGTGCTTCCCTTTGACAAGTATTAGGTTTACTGAGTGCTGATCTGACTTCCCCTACTCATCTCCACTTTCCTGTCATGGAACAGTGAGTCCCATATTTTGTTTTCTACTCCTAATCCTACCTAGTTTAAGAGTTTAATTGCCCCGAATAAGTATAGTTTTGTGTAGAACAGAGAAAGGTGGGGCATGAAAGAAACTTTCAAGTATATCAAGGGTTTTAACAAGGTACTGGAGGGTGACATTCTTCCAAGAAAAAAAAGTATTAGAACACAAAGACACTTGCTGAAACTGGAAGATGGTAGGGTCAGGGGAAACATGAGGAAACATCACTTTACAGAAAGGGTAATGGAATAGCCTCCCATCAGAGAGGTGGCAGAAGCTAAGAAAGCAGAGCAATTTAAACATGCTTGGGACAGACATAAGGATATCCTTACAAAGAACGAATGATCAAATAGGGTTGAGGTTACCAAAAGGTAAAAAAAGAAGCAGACTAGATGGGCCAAGTGGTTCTTATCTGCCGTCAAATTATATGTTTCCACGTAATGTCCAATGATATGTCATTGTACAGTTATGTAACATTGATGTGTCATGTTTTACGGTTACTTTGTATTTACCCTGTATGGCGCAGAAGAAGCTTTATGGTGCATTCATAATGAAGACTAATACTAACTAGGATACAACTGCGATCCTCCTTTCAATGTTATAGAGGATATTCATAGAAAAAAAACTTTACTATTTTTATAATTGGAAGGCCATCAAATTAAATTAGAACTTTTTTTCAGTTACATTTAATTTGCTTATTAATCTTTTTCAACAAGAAGAACCACACACCCTGGCTCAGTGAAGCGGTAACAGGGCCCCCGAAACATCACTGGGCCAGGGTACTGAGGGTGACCAACATGCCTGGGCCCAGATAATTATAGTACCCGAACACAACTCCCTCCCCCTCTTCCTTCCCAGCACCCCTAAGCATTAACACTATTCTTAGATGTTTCTAGCCACTATCAAATTATTCACATGTAATAATAGACTAGCAAGGTCCAGGCCTGGTGGAAAATTAGTCCTATAATAATCTGTGTCTGAGTAAGCAGAAGGCAGAGTGGACAGTAACAATAAAAGGTTGGGAGAATAGCAGGTAGAATAGTCAAACAAACCGGGTTAATCAGGGTCACGGTAAGAACAAGAGCAACAACAGATAGGCTGAACGCTGTAACTGGCAATGTGTTACTGGTTCTCAATCAGTAGCTCAACCACAATAAAGGCAGACATACAGCTCAGTCTGAGCAGTAGTGGAAGCACTGACTATTGTTATTCCCATCTGTAATTCTGACACTGTCTAGGATTTTTGCACAGAGGATGAGAAGTAAATGTCAAGTGCTCTTTTGTCACAGCGGAGCCCTTACGCTCTGAAGACTCTGCATGCAACTTTTTTTTTTTTTGCACAGGCGGTCCTGTGTACCAGAGGCTGAGCATTCTCCATTCACTTCAATGAGGCAGCATATTTTGATATGAGCACCATGAGCTGAAGTACAGTATAAGCCTTCACAGTGACTGTGCGATACTACTGTACTCTGATCAGAGCTTGGCCACATTAGCCATCTAGAACACCCCCCCTCCCCAACAGACTGCTTTTTCCTGAGATAGATGGAGACACTGGAAGAAATGTAATATTGCAGGCATAGGTGCAATTCCGGTAAGTCTGCCCAATGTTTTAAAGTGACAACTTGGCTTTGCCTTTTCAATTATTGCCACTTTAAACCATCAGGCACCTCAATCATGCTGTCTGCATCTCGCAATCTATTTCCTGCAGTGTCTTTATCTCTACAATGGCTAACCCTGCAATGGTGATAATCCAATGTTTCCTCTGTTTCCTCACCATTATACATTTTATTTCCGATGTTCTATATAGGGTATGGCTGGCAGACTTGTTTTACCTGCTCCCATACATACAGGAGATATATTCACCACCAGGTAAAGCCCCTATCAGAGCCCCTGTCCTATCAAGTGTTTTTTCTTTGTTAAATAGCCAAGAAAGATCATTTTGCATTGACGTAATATGTGGTGGTAGGAAATTATGTTTTTTGGCGGGGTATCATTGCTACTAATGATAAATATTCCAGTGTAGCAAGTACAAAATAAACTCCCTCCCCTTAAATGCTTAATACTGTACATAAACTTCTTTATTAAAGCATCAGATTATCTCATCCAGATCTCGTGTCTCTAGCACAGCCTACACAGTTTAATCATATCCTGTGCAATCAGCTAAAATAACATATTAGTTATAGAATGCTCTTGACTTGCATTTACCCTGACTATCTGCCTGGTAATTCAGAAATGACTAATGTAACACATTGGAGGTGTGAATATTTTAATCTTCTGTGAAAATTAATCCTGCTAACAGGAAACATTTTGTGCTCTCATACAATGTTATCATCAATCTACTCATCTTCACTGTCTGGTAAGCCTTCCATGCAGCTCAGGTATCTAAGGACATTGCTGTTTTGGAAAAACCACAGACTCTTTAGTGGTGATGAAATAATGTCTATTCGTGTGCTTACTGCAAAAACTACTGTACTTTAGGCATCAAGGGGGACATTTACTAAGCAGTGATAAGAGCGGAGAAGTGAGCCAGTGGAGAAGTTGCCCATTCAACCAATCAGCAGCTCTGTATAATTTTATAGTATGCAAATTATAGATGTTACTTCCGTGCTGATTGGTTGCCATGGGCAACTTCTCCACTGGCTCACTTCTCCGCTCTTATCACTGCTTAGTAAATGTCCCCCTTTGTGGTCATTAAAGTTTTTTTTTTTAAGAAGACCTGAAACTGGCCATTGTCTTAGATGTGGGTTGTTGTACTTGAGGGCTCAGTCCCACTGTCAAAATCAGGACTGCATTGTCCCGATCTGCCCAGGAGTTGGGAGGCACTGTATGACCCTACCCGGATGAAGGAGAAACAAAATAGCAGATGAGTGCAGTGTTTTCGTGTCCGTAATCGCAAAAACACATTGATCTGGGAACTTACCACAGATCCTGTGTGTTTTTGCACGATAACAGGTACATTTTACCATGAAAAAAAATGGTTTTAATTTAATTGCCTGAAAACACATTGGGCAAAAAAAATCCCCAGTCTATTCACCGCTGCTCTGCTAAGCAGGGCAGCGAGTGACAGGAGCCTCCAGACTGCCCCCCCTCCCCCCGCAGGACACTGCAGCCTACGTGAGGTGACAGCGGGACAGTCCCAAAAGAATGAGACTGTCCAATGAAAGTCGGGACAGTGAAGGTATGGCATTTGCATCATTGGCCGTTGAAGCCAATTTGCCCATTTGGCTTGATTCATGACACAGAACCTGGACCAGTCACACCTTAAGGACGGGAGCAGCACCTCCCTGTTTTGAAGAATGGTGTTGGGTGCTTTCCCACTCTGTCCCTAAATGGAGCACGTCAATAATGCTCTGGCTGACAGTGGGCTGCAAGCAATATCACAAGACTCATCCTGCACATGCGCAGAACAGGTCTTGCGTTTGCGCAGAGCCCCAAACCATCAGATTTGCATACAAATATGAATTAGTACCTATATTAGTTTTTAGAAGGATCATTATTGTGGTCGCACGTGTTCATTAAGCAAGCCTGGTTCAAACCAGGAACTAAAAGGATATTGGAGCCAGTCTCCCGGCATCTTCCCCTTCACCAATATTCCCAAATTGCTTATATTTGAGGCCATAAGAAATGTTCACATCAGGACTGAACGGCATGTATTCATAAATAGGCTCTTAAAGCACATTCTGTGAGTAATAAGAAAGGTTTTATGGAGTTAACTCTTTTGTGCTATTTTCATACATTTATATAGTCAAGCAACTGAGCACTTTCTGAGAGTACCAAGTGAACGTGACATTTATAGGCAATAGTTTTCCAACTTGCTGTCTCTGATAAAGGTCATCAAGCTCAGAAACACAGACTGAGATCTGGGATGATCACCAAATTATCTTTTGTATGCTTTTGTGACAGGGAATCAGAGAGATAAACTTTATTCTTAAAACTGCTAATAGCTCTTGCTGTTTTAATCCAATGAAGAGGCGTATTTCCTTTAGCTTGTAAATTTAATTGGTATGACATTTTCATTTTCAGGTTCAATGTATTTATTAGCCTTTACTGATATAGCACTGTTATGCTTATATTCGCACACTACACATAAATACAGGTAGGTTCATACCACAAAGAGTTACCCAATTTGGATAATCTGCACGGACATTACAGGGACTGTACAATTTGCTACCATTAAATCCTGAGGTCACAAAGAAACAGTGATTTTGTGCACTCACAAATCTTAAATAGCTGCTAGGCAGACCTGTCAGTGCTTTTCAGCAATGTATGACGGGTCTCTTTTGATGCACATCAGTGGTAGGGTTTCATTTTAGCTGCAACAGAGAACTTTTCTTTTAGTAGTACCTCAAATCAGCAGACCATCTTCAAGAAAAAAAAAAGGATCAGAATGTAATGCATACAGCTACATTGTCACAATGCGCCAGAGCCCAGTTTCTACTTTCCGGGCACAGTGGCACTAGTCCCACGAGTCTAGAATGCAGGCACTGTTGTGAGGTGTCCTCCTCATATCTCTCTCCTCTCCCCTGGCTGCTAGTGTGGGCACCTCTCCTCTCCCTGGCTGCCACGGAATGCTGTGGCTCTCAAGGAGACGCATGTGCCCCTCTGGTAAAATTTAAAGTGATAGGCAAATTTGAATTTCCTTCCTATAAAAGGGAGTCAGTGGGGACTTGAAGTGCCAGAGTATTAGGCTCACATCCTCTACTCCAGCGTCTTTTCTGTTAGTGCTCTCAACAATGTGTTCTGATCTAGTCTGTCTGACAATTCTCCTTGCCCGCTCCCTTGGTACTGCTCCTACCGCCCAGTTAAGAGGTGGATGCAAATGTTGCCGCACGTATTGGCTGTGCAAAAATATGCAAAAGGTCACAGAATCGGACCGCTGAGCTAGTAGGGTTGTTAAGAATGGCTGACACAACTACGCTGCCAAGGTCAATGAAGTTGCATCCAAGGACGTGGGTGTGGTATGGTATGCCGGTGGCCGGGCTCCCGGTGACCAGCATACCGGTGCCGGAAGCCCGACCGCCAGCATACCGACAGCGTGGTGAGCGCAAATGAGCCCCTTTGCGGGCTTGCTGCGTGTATTTATTCTCCCTCCAGGGGGGTCCCCACGAGGGAAAAAAACTGTTGCTATGCCGGCTGTCGGGATTCCGGCGCTGGTATACTGTGCG
This sequence comes from Pseudophryne corroboree, assembly GCF_028390025.1. NCBI lineage: Eukaryota > Metazoa > Chordata > Amphibia > Anura > Myobatrachidae > Pseudophryne > Pseudophryne corroboree. The sequence continues at coordinate 279,096,268 of NC_086447.1, forward strand.
CCGGGATCCCGACAGTCGGCAACCTGAAGACCACCCAAGGATGCAGCCACTGGAACACCTACAAAATGGATTTTCTGCAATGCTTCTGGTCACCAATCCGTAACACCTGCAGTCTGTCACTCAGGCTGTGGCGGACAGGACACAGTGGCTGGAGTTGCAGCACATGTGAATTGCGGCTCTGGTGCATGTGCAGTCCCGAAACCACTGTCCAACTGTGACAGAATCAGGACTGCATCGGGGGCTGAATCAGACTGCGAGTGACTTCCTAGTTCTGACTTCGGCTATTCTTCTGACCACATTTGCCTGCCTGGTTCTGACCCATTTCCATCTACTACGCTCCAGTACCCCTCACGGGCGTCTCACTGTCTGCCCTTTGTACCCACCAGCCATTACATAGGAACTCTTACGGACGTCCCTGGTGATGGCCACCAATAAGATTGACTCCTCGCCTCTGCTCCGGGTCTACGTCCATCCTAATTGTACATGCCACATCCTACCTTTCCAGCGAGAGTTGCGGCACATATATTTGCACATGCCAGTAACCATTTGCCATTTCTCTAGAAAAGATATTGGGGCATGTGTAATAGAGTCCGAGTTTGCTGGAGGTGTAAGATGCTGGACGATCCCAGACTTTTTTTTATAAAGCGGTAATCATTTATAAGTAATGGTTTTGCTGTGTAAATGATTGCCGTTTTAAAAAAAAAACCTCTGAGATCGTCCGGCATCTCGCACCCCTGGACCCCATTACCTGCAAATAAAACAAACTGATGACAATAACAATGGAGAGAAAAAAAAAATTCTGCATCATCTCACCAACAAGCAAACATTTGTTACTAGACTTAAATTAGTTGTTTAAAAATAATCATAAAAAGAAGGAAGTTGCTCCAAAGAGAGGAGTAAAGACTGAATTAGTATGCACAGACAGTGCACGGCGATATATTACATCCACAATTACAGTAATCCACAGCTGATCAGGCAGTGAAGAGTAAGAAATTGCCCGGAGTGTTTTATATACAAGGCATCTGTTGTCTAGTAGGTAATCGCTTTTATTCATTGAAACATTTGTTCTTTTGATGAAATTATAACCACACCTGTTCTGGAGTACACTTTCACAATGTAACGTTCATACTATTGAAATGCTGATTATCCAGTTGTGAAATTAACAATATTAAAAAGTTAAAACATTTGTTTGAAACATCCCATTTTTGCCTAATGGCTCGTTAGTGAATCTGATTATATCACTTGTACAGTATGTGTGATTTCTTTCTCCTGATGCCAACAGAAAAACTGAACTGGGAAACATGTTTGTGGCAATAACAAATCCGTTATAAATAAGGAAAACACCAATAAGAATTGTTCATTTGGTTCCTATTGCTGAATAGGTTCACCAGGGTCTACTACGCTTGCCCGGCTGTCGCCCGACCGCTGGTGCGCCGGCAGCGGGGCGAGTGCAAAAGAGCCCTTTGCGGGCTCGCTGCGCTCGCCACGCTATTTATTCTCCATCCAGGGGTGTCGTGGACACCCCAAGAAGGGAAAATAGTTGTCGGGATCCCGGCGCCGGTATGCTGAGCATCGGGATCCAGACAGCCGGGATATCGAGTGCCACCTGGTTCACCGTGTTCTATGTTTTATGTTGGTTTCAATAAAGATCTTATAAAATACAGTAAAACGATACACATGAAACAAGCCACCTGTAAACATGTATAAAAACAATAAAATTGGAAAAAGTGAAAATATACATGCATTGTTATTTGCAATACACAAACAGTCAGAGCTATTCTACATCAGGCCTGGAGAACCTGTGGCCCTCCAGCTGTTGTGAAATTACATATCCCAGCATGCCCTGCAACAGTTTTAGGGGGTCATTCCGAACCGATCGCTCGCTGCAATTTGTTGCAGCGCAGCGATTGCGTCGGAACTGAGCATGCGCCGGCGCATGGCAGTCGTCGGTGCCCAGCGATCGCCTCTGAGACAATTTAGCACAGCTACGATCAACTCGGAATGACCCCCTTAGACTTGTAGTTTCACAACAACTGGCAAGCAACAGGTTGGCCAAGCCTGTTCTATATGATTTCATTAAGTATATCTATAACAGGGGTCAACACGTTTTTGTAAAATCTGGATGCCAACTTAAAAGTTTAGAAGCCAGACCATTGTAACTAACCAATATATATGACAACTTGTATTGACCACCACCCATCTCTTCAATGCCACATATGACACCCCACATGATATTTCAATGTCAGCATTGTCCCCTAATTCATAGTATGCCACAGTAGTGCCTTCAATTCAGTTCTGCCACACAGTAGTGCCTCCAATCAATAATAATATTATAGGGGAAGATGTCCAAAAGCTGCAGAGGGGAGCTGGGCAGGACATATCAACATACATGTGCCATTGTATGTGACATATGTTCTGGCATCCTTCCCCGGGAATCAACAGTTATCGCAGCATGCCACACACTGCTCAGCCTGTCAATCGTCTTTTAGTCCGCCCCTGGACTCCCATTGGCTGGTTTCACAGGAGTCCAGGGACGGGCTAAATGACGACTGACAGGTGGAGCACTGTGTGGCATGCTGCGATAGCTGTTGATTCCCGGGGAAGGAAGCCAGGACATATGTTACATACAACTTCACATGTATGTTCAACTACACACAACTTCACATGTATGCCTTTGGACGGCGCTGCAGCCCAGGAGCAGCAGCCACTGCTGGTTAAAGTGAAGCTAATAGGGAAGCATGGTTTGATTGCTAAATGGGCTGGATGGAATATTAGAGCGCTCCATTCCACACTGTGTGGAATCTATATACATTACTCACTACACACAAAATCTGGACATAGAACTAACACCACCAGGTTCCTTATCCTGTGGGCTTTCAGTTGTGTCTTTAAGTTGTATAAGAACTGCTTGTACAATCCTCTGACTGCTTCCCACTATTGAATGGCATCCCAGCACCTCTCCGGTGACACCAGATGCAGAGTGCAAACTAATGGCACTCCTGATTAAGCCACATAATTAGGCCAGGACTCATGACTCTGCCCTCCCCTACACAGGCTATTTACCTATGGATGCCATACGAGTATGCATCTCCTGGTGCCAGCTGCGGACTCTGACAGCCTTGCAGCTTGATCGGCCAGACCAAACAACAGGTTCTCCACTCTTGCAACCTCTTCAGTGACAGCATGTCTCAAGCAACCATGAATTTGGTGGAGATAAGTTGAACTCCACAGAGGGAGAGTTGAAATTTGACAGTGAAGAAAGAGCGCTCTCAAACTTTCTCCACCAATCCAGAAACTGGTAGCCATTTAACCTGCCAGTATATGTTTGGATTGTGTGGAGAAAGCGGAGAACCCAGAGAAAAACCCATGCAAGCAGGGGGAGACTATACAAACTCCACATATACTCCTTCATTCATTTAAACATCACAGTTTGTTTCATAAAATACTTATCAGTCGCTCATTCATGCCTTAAACTTATTATGAAAGTAACAGATTGTATACCTGTATTACATACCTCTTTTGTGTGTTTTTATAACATTGGTTTGGATTTCTCTTTCCTACATATAGTGGACCACAAACCAAAGGCCAAGGCCTGGTCTCCAGCCCCTGTAAGGAGGGGTAAAAAGGAAGCCTATGGGAGAAAGTTCTCTATGGCCTCTCCTTAAAGAAGGAAGACTGTGCTACTGTTTCAATCTAGTTAAAATAATCATGCCCTGCAAATGAAACCGCTACTTACAGTAGGTAGGTGGGAGAGTAACTATGTGCATTTATTGGCCTAGCCTGCACTCTGCAAGGAACCAGGGGCCTAATTCAGACCTGATCGCAAAAGCAAAATTTTTCTCTAATGGGCAAAACCATGGCCCTTATTCCGAGTTGTTCGCTCGCAAGCTGCTTTTAGCAGCATTGCACATGCTAAGCCGCCGCCTACTGGGAGTGAATCTTAGCTTAGCAAAATTGCGAACAAAAGATTCGCAATATTGCGAAAAGTCTTCTCTGTGCAGTTTCTGAGTAGCTTGAGACTTACTCTGCCAGTGCGATCAATTTAGTGCTTGTCGTTCCTGGTTTGACGTCACAAACACACCCAGCGTTCGCCCAGACACTCCTCCATTTCTCCAGCCACTCCCGCGTTTTTCCCAGAAACTGTAGCGTTTTTTCACACACTCCCATAAAACGGCCAGTTTCCGCCAAGAAACACCCACTTCCTGTCAATCACATTACGATCACCAGAACGAAGAAAAAAACCTTGTAATGCCGTGAGTAAAATACCAAACTTCATAGCAAATTTACTTGGCGCAGTGCGAACATTGCGCATGCGCAATTAGCGGAAAATCGCTGCGATGCGAAGAAAATTACCGAGCGAACAACTCGGAATGACCACCCATGTGCACTACAGAGAGGAGGGGGAAGATATAACATGTGCAGAGAGAGTTAGATTTGGGTGGGTTATTTTGTTTCTGTTCAGGGTAAATACTGGCTGCTTTATTGTTACACTGCAATTTAGATTTCAGTTTGAACACACGCCACCCAAATCTAACTCTCTCTGCACGTTATATCTGCATCACCTGCAGTGCACATGGGGCCTAATTCAGACCTGATCACAGCAGCAAATTTGTTCTCTAATAGGCAAAACTGTGTGCACTGCAGGTGGGGCAGATATAACATATGCAGAGAGAGTTTGAGAACAATTTTGCTGCTGCGATCAGGTCTGAATTAGGCCCTTAGTTTTGCCCATTAGAGAAAGATTTTGCTAATGCGATCAGGTCTAAATTAGGCCCTAGGCCCCATGTTTGGTGAGTTTTGCAGTTTCATGCTCTAATTGCGCAATGGCAGGAGTCCCGACGTCATTTTTTTCAACCGGCGCGGCTGCGCATGACGACACGCAGCCACCCAGAAAACGCTGCCGACACGTCCCCATTTCCCCGGCGCCGCCCTGAAAAAGCTCCATCGCCATCCCCCACCCGCCCCTGCCTGTCAATTAGGCAGAGGTATTCGCAGTTAATGCACACCATACTCAGAAATTGCGATGCTACCTGAATTACGGCCTTCGCTAGAGATAGTTCTGAGCAAAGTGAAAGAAACAAAGAAACACATTTTGAACATGACATCTATCCATGCAGGCTGTTCACACTAGAAAGCTGGCAAAAATACAAATAAAGTGTGATGTTATTTTTGAGAAGGACATCTAAGGGCAATCAGAGTGGGTGTACTTTAATCAGATATTCTATAGACCTATATTTTTATTTCATTTCTTTTTTTTTAATCTAGACAGTCAGAAGTATCTTGATTTTGTGATGAATTAAGTAGCCTCTGTGTTACCAGGCAGAGAGTTCTACACTGCAACCCTGCTTAACATTACAGCAAAACCTAAAACTCAGGGAGGAATTGTCAAATATTCCTTCTGAGAATGTGCCATAAATTCAGACCTCAAAAATCTGACACTGTTGTATAGAAAGATACAGAAAGCATTAAGTACGGCAAAATGCTGCACAAAATGTGATGGTGCTGACATGGAAATGAATGGCTTTATGTGGGTGTTTTTACTTCTGAGCACATAAAATGCACAGCATATAATACACAGCGATGCAAGCTAGCACATTACAATTTAATAGAACCTTACCTAGTAGCAGTGGCGTAAGTTTATCCCAGTTGCCCGGAGGCAAGAAAAATATTGGTGCCCCCCCTCCCTATATATCATCCGTGAGCCAATAAGACGCCGTTTTGAGATCCGAGTAACACCGAGTAAAACCGAACCCGCTCATCTCTAATTCTAGCTATATGAAGCTACTACAAAACCATTGCACCTAGGCAGATCTATGTAGGGGTCCAGCCACACACTACATAGATCTGCTCAGTCACTCACAATGCTGATTATTTCTCTGACAATTAATTTGCAAGTGTCATATCCAGGATTAGAACCTACAACCTTTTACACTGGTAGCATGCACCTTACTGATGGAGATATCTGCTCTTGCACAGGAAGTATGAGAATTATTTCTAACTATATGAAGTTACTTGTAATTGTCAGAGAAATAACTTCATATAGTTAGAATTCTCATGCTTCCTTTATGGGAGCAAATAGCTTCATCAGTAAGGTGTCTGATTCCAGTGTATCTATAATAAAGAGGGTGTGATTTGTAAGGTGTAGTGACTAGTGGGGAAGTCGGCTACGGAAGAGATACCGGCTGCTGTCAATTAACTTAATGGATTAATGTCGCTGAACACATGGAACAGGAGGAGAGGTGCCCCCCTTCAAAGCAGGAGCCCGGCGGCAGCTGTCTCCGTTGCCTCCCAGAGTTCTGCCTCTGCCTAGTAGTGCCCTGCTATGTATTATACTGTACCTCACAGCCCTGGCATATTAAGCACACTGCCTCACCTTGTTACACATGTTGCAGATCCCAATGTGTCTGTGGCCCTCAACGATTTTATTAACAGCAGTGCTTGAATACTGACCGAGGCTTAGTAGCGTCATCATGCTCATAATGATGCAAATCGCTGTACTTCTTATATTATGTCCCTTTATCCCACATTGGTCTCAGGTCAAATGTAAAGCACTACAGAAGGTTGACATGGTAAAACTGTCAACATGTTAATTGTTGACATACAAAAAAAATTATCGACCCCAGCTTTTGGGGGATTATTTTGGACAAATCTTGTATATTCCATGTTCAACATCACAACACTTTGGGCAAGGTTATTATTCCCAATAAATGGATAGTAAATCAAGCAAATGTTGGGAAAATAGGATTTTAATACCAACCGGTAAATCCTTTTCTCTTAGTCCGTAGAGGATGCTGGGGACTCCATAAGGACCATGGGGTATAGACGGGATCCGCAGGTGACACGGGCACTTTAAGACTTTAAATGGGTGTGAACTGGCTCCTCCCTCTATGCCCCTCCTCCAGACCTCAGTTATAGGAACTGTGCCCAGGGAGACGGACATTTTGAGGAAAAGGATTTTTGTTAACCAAAGGTGAGATACATACCAGCTCACACCACAACCGTACAACATGTCATTTAACTAAAACCAGTTAACAGCATGAACCAAAAAATCAGCAACAGGCTGATTGAAATTAAAACACAACCTTTGTGTAGCAAAAACAATAACCATGAACAAGTACTGCAGATAGAGTCCGCACTGGGACGGGCGCCCAGCATCCTCTACGGACTAAGAGAAAGGGATTTACCGGTAGGTATTAAAATCCTATTTTCTCCTTCGTCCTAGAAGATGCTGGGGACTCCAAAAGGACCATGGGGTTTATACCAAAGCTCCAGACCAGGCGGGAGAGTGCGGTTAACTCTGCACCTATTGAGCAAACATGAGGTCCTCATCAGCCAGGGTATCAAACTTGTAGAATTTTGCAAAAGTGTTTGAACCCGACCAAGTAGCTGCTCGGCAAAGTTGTAGCGCCGAGACACCCCGGGCAGCCGCCCAAGATGAGCCCACCTTCCTGGTAGAATGGGCCTTCACTGATTTCGGTAACGGCAATCCAGCCGTAGAATGAGCATGCTGAATCGCATTATAGAGTGCAATAGTCTGCTTAGAAGCAGGAGCCCCAATCTTGTTGGAAGTGTACAGGACAAACAGAGCCTCCGTTTTCCTAATACGAGCCGTTCTGGCAACATAAATTTTCAAAACTCTGACCACATCGAGAGACTTTGAATCAGCCAAGGCTTCAGAAGCCACAGGTACCACAATAGGTTGGTTCATGTGAAACGAAGAAACCACCTTGGGTAAAAATTGTTGACGAGTACTCAACTCCGCTCTATCCTCGTGGGAAATCAAATAGGGGCTTTTGTGAGACAAAGCCGCCAATTCCGACACCCGCCTTGCGGACGCCAAGGCCAAGAGCATGACCACTTTCCAAGTGAGAAATTTCAACTCAACCGTTTGTAAGGGTTCAAACCAATGTGACATAAGGAACTGTAACACCACGTTAAGGTCCCACGGTGCCACTGGGGGCACAAATGGAGGTTGGATGTGCAGCACGCCTTTCACAAAAGTCTGTACTTCTGGAAGCGAGGCCAATTCCCTTTGAAAGAAAATTGATAAGGCCGAAATCTGCACTTTAATGGAGCCTAACTTCAGGCCAGCATCCACACCTGCTTGTAAAAAATGGAGAAACCGACCCAGCTGAAATTCTTCCGTAGGAGCCTTCTTGGATTCACACCAAGACACATATTTTCTCCAAATACGGTGGTAATGCTTCGCCGTCACCTCCTTCCTAGCTTTCAGTAGAGTGGGGATGACCTCACCGGGAATACCCTTTCGCGATAGGATTTTGCGTTCAACCACCACGCCATCAAACGCAACTGCGGTAAGTCTTGGAACACGCACGGCCCTTGCTGTAACAGATCCTCTTGTAGAGGAAGAGGCCAGGGATCTTCTATGAGTAATTCCTGAAGATCCGGATACCAGGCCCTCCGTGGCCAATCTGAACCCTTGTTCTTCTTATGATCCGTATCACCTTTGGGATAAGTGGAAGTGGAGGGGATACATAGACCGACTGATACACCCACGGTGTCACTAGGGCGTCCACTGCTACTGCTTGAGAGTCCCTCGACCTCGAACAGTATGTCTGAAGTTTCTTGTTGAGGCGAAACGCCATCATGTCTATTTGAGGAATTCCCCAACGACTTGTCACTTCTGCTAAGACCTCTTGATGAAGACCCCACTCTCCTGGAGGGAGATCGTGTCTGCTGAGGAAGTCTGCTTCCCAGTTGTCCATGCCTGGAATGAAGACCGCCGACAGAGCGCTTGCCTGTTTTTCCGCCCAGCGAAGAACTTTTGTGGCCTCCGCCATCGCCGCTCTGCTCCTTGTTGGCGGTTTATGTGCGCCACTGTGGTTATGTTGTCCGACTGAATCAGGACGGGCAGGCCGCGAAGATGTTCTGCTTGTAGAAGGCCGTTGTAGATGGCCCTTAATTCCAGAATGTTTATGTGCAGACAAGCCTCCTGGCTTGACCATTTTCCCTGGAAATTTTGTCCCTGTGTGACTGCTCCCCAACCTCGTAGACTTGCATCCGTGGTCACCAGGATCCAATCCTGGATCCCGAACCTGCGTCCCTCTAGAAGGTGAGAACTTTGGAGCCACCACAGGACAGAAATCCTGGCCCTGGGAGAGAGGCTTATCTTCCGGTGCATGTGTAGGTGAGACCCGGACCACTTGTCCAACAGGTCCCACTGTAAAACCCTGGCATGGAACCTGCCAAACGGGATGGCCTCGTAGGCCGCACCATCTTCCCCAGCACCCGAGTGCATTGATGAATCGACACCCTTGCCGGTTTCAGAATCCCCTTGACCATGTTCTGTAATTCCAGAGCTTTTTCCATCGGGAGAAAATTTCTCTGTAGTTCCGTGTCCAGAATCATGCCCAAGAACGACAGCCGCGTTGTCGGAATCAACTGTGACTTTGGCAAATTTAGGAGCCAACCATGTTGCTGCAGAACTGTCAGGGAGAGCGCAACATTTTTTAGTAACTGCTCCTTTGACCTCGCCTTTATCAGGAGATCGTCCAAGTACGGGATAATTGTGACGCTCTGCTTGCGCAGGAGCACCATCATTTCCGCCATTACTTTGGTGAAAATCCTCGGGGCCGTGGAAAGACCAAACGGCAACGTCTGAAATTGGTAATGACAATCCTGAATAGCAAACCTCAGGTAAGCCTGATGAGGAGGATATATGGGGACATGTAGGTAAGCATCCTTTATGTCGACTGACACCATAAAATCCCCCCCCTTCCAGACTGGAAATCACTGCTCAGAGAGATTCCATTTTGAATTTGAATCTTTTCAAATATAGATTGAGGGATTTTAAGTTCAGAATCGGTCTGACCGAGCCTTCCGGCTTCGGGACCACGAACAGGCTTGAATAAAACCCTTCTCCCCAATGTGACAGGGGTACCGTGACAATGACTTGCTGTTGACACAGCTTTTGTATTGCAGTGCACACCACTTCTCTTTCCGGAAGAGAAGCTGGCAAGGCCGATTTGAAAAATCGGTGGGGGGGGGGGCACGTCTTGAAACTCCAGTTTGTATCCTTGGGCCACAATTTACAGCACCCAAGGATCCAGGCCTGAGTGAGCCCAGACCCGACTGAAGAGCTGAAGACGTGCCCCCACCGGTGCGGACTCCCGCAGCGGAGCCCCAGCATCATGCGGTGCACTTGGCAGAAGCCGGGGAGGACTTCTGCTCCTGGGAGCTTGCCACAGCCGGTGATCTTTTTCCCCTTCCCTTACCTCTAGCAGCAAGTCTTGAGGAAGTCCCGAGTCCCGGGACGAAACGCGTTGACGTCATCTCCCTGTCTGTCCGACCACACACTGACGGAAGGATCCACACGCACAGAGCCGCTGACCGGAGTTCCCGATTGTCAGCCTGCCAGCACCTGAGAGTGTTTTACCTTCAGCGGTCTGAGCACAAGCGGCAGCCCTATCTCAGACGCTGATCAGAAAATCCGCTGTCCACCTGCTAGGACCCGAGAGTGTGCTATCTCCAGCGGTCATCTTACAAGCGGTGGTTACACCTGAGACGCTGACTGGAGCTCCCGTTGTCCGCTTGCCAGGACCTGAGAGTGCAATATCTCAGCGCTCATACTGCAAACAGTGCACTGGTATCACACCGATCTACCTGCCCGCCAGGACTGAAATTAACATACTGCTCACCGGCGGTGAGCATTACAGTTTTGAAGTCATACAGAATTTCTATCCCTCCGGGTGCGTGCATCCTAATACCGGACATTTCCCGCAGGTCGGGTAAGAACTCAGTAATCAATCCTCTGCACTGGGACGCCAGTCGCAGGAGGTTGTGTGAAACTTGCATGTGATACATATTGGCAGTTGTTACAGTATTTATATTCAGTGTGACATAATTGGATGTAACAGATTTGGATAAGTCTGTTTAGTGTCACTCACTTATATATATTGTTGCCATCAATACAATTATACTACTGCTGCCAAGCTCTTTCAGTATTAGTGGATTCTATCTGCCTTTCATTGTAGTGTGTGGAACATACAGAATTTTAGTTATTTATGTATGTGTGTCTATTTATTTATTTTAGTAAAATAATTATATATGAATCAAGGCAGACTCTTTGTTGTTTATTTCGGTGGTGAGTGAAAGCGGACACCTACTGAGATATATATATATATATTTATATAAATAATTACAATTGGTTTAAATTCAAGCGCACCATTGTCTTTCCTTTTTCAGCAAGGAAGGAGGACCCTCGTCCTTTTTTGAATTTACTAGACTGAAAGGACTGTATCTGATACGGAGGCGTTTTCTTTGGCTGTGGAGGGACAAAAGGTAGAAAAGATGACTTACCCGCGGTAGCTGTAGATACCAGGTCCACGAGCCCCTCACCAAACAAAACACTACCCTTATACGGCAGTGCCTACATAGCTTGCTTAGAGTCAGCATCACCATTCCATTGATGAGTCCATAATGCTCTCCTAGCCGAGATTGCCATGGCATTGGCCCTTGATCCCAAGAGGCCAATATCTCTGCAGCCTCCCTTAGATAGACTGCAGCATCCCTGATATGACCCAGCGTCAAAAGAACGCTATCCCTATCCAGGGTGTCCAAGTCAGATAATAAGTTATCTGCCCACTTTTCAATTGCACTACTCACCCATGCTGATGTCACTGCAGGTCTGAGCAGTGTACCCGTAGTGACATAAATAGATTTCAAGATAGTTTCCTGCTTACGATCCGCAGGATCCTTTAGGGCCGCTGTGTCAGGGGACGGGAGCGCCACCTTCTTGGACAGCCGTGCTAGAGCCTTGTCCACATTGGGGGTCGACTCCCACTTTTTCCTATCCTCAGAGGGAAACGGATATGCTATAATAATTCTCTTGGGAATCAGCAACCTTTTGTCAGGAATTTCCCAAGATTTTTCAAAAAGAGTGTTCAGTTCATGAGAGGGAGGAAACGTTACCGGAGGTTTCTTTCCTTTAAACATACAGACCCTAGTCTCAGGAACAGCAGGGTCTTCCGTGATATGTAACACTTCTTTTATTGCTACAATCATGTACTGAATGCTCTTAGCCAGTTTAGGATTCAACCTGGCATCACCATAGTCGACACTGGAGTCCGAATCCGTGTCGGTATCTGTGTCTGCTATCTGGGTAAATGAACGTTTTTGTGACCCTGAGGGGGTCTGAGTTTGTGACAAAACATCTTCCATGGATTGTCTCCATGTGTGGTTCTGAGACTCAGATTTGTCTAATCTCTTATGCAACGAAGCCACACTTGCATTTAAGACACTCCACATATCTACCCAATCAGCAGTCGGCGGCGCCGACAGAGTCACTCCCACATTCCGTTGTGCCCCCACACCAGCCTCCTCCTGGGAAGAGCATTCAGCCTCAGACATGTCGACACACGTGTACCGACACCCACTATCACACTAGGCTATAGAGAACAGACCCACAGTAAGGCCCATCAGAAAGACAGAAAGGGAGTTTGCCAGCTCACACCCAGCGCCTCGCCCGGTCTGAAGGAATATACAATGCTCCAGACCTTGCTACGCTTTTATATATATATATATTCAACACCAAATATGCTGTGCCCCCCCCCCCCTGTTTTTGCACCCTGTTACTTGTGACAGAAGTGAAGGGCCAGGACCAGTGTCTCTGCAGCTTGCTGTGAAGAGAGAGAGAAGATGGCGCTGACAAGAGATGGAAGGATGAAGCCCCGCCCCCTAAATGGCGCGCTTGAGTCCCGCTTAATTTTAAACTGGCGGGGGTCTGTATACAGTGCCTGGGCACTGTATACCTCTTTGCCAGATCCCAAAAAGAGGTTTTATTACTGCCCAGGGCGCCCCCCCCCCCCCCCCCCCTGCGCCCTGCACCCGTGTAGTGCCGTCTGTGAGCGGGAGCAATGGAGCGCCTTCACTGAAGTCTTCTTTGCTTCGGTTACTCACCCGGCTTCTCTCTTCTGGCTCTGTGAGGGGGACGGCGGCGCGGCTCCTGGAACGAGCAGCTAGGCTATACCAAGTGATCAGACCCTCTGGAGCTAATGGTGTCCAGTAGCCTAAGACGCAGAGCCTTTAACTCACAGAAGTAGGTCTGCTTCTCTCCCCTCAGTCCCACGAAGCCTGTTGCCAGCAGTGCTCCCTGAAAACAATAAACCTAACAGAAAGTATTTTCTAGAGAAACTCTGTAGAGCTCCCCTAGTGTGTGACCAGTCTCTCTGGGCACAGAATCTAACTGAGGTCTAGAGGAGGGGCATAGAGGGAGGAGCCAGTTCACACCCATTTAAAGTCTTAAAGTGCCCATGTCTCCTGCGGATCCCATCTATACCCCATGGTCCTTTTGAAGTCCCCAGCATCCTCTAGAACGAAGGAGAAAACATGTGAAAACCCCAAACAACATGCATTGACCAATTGTGTGTCGACCTTTGTCATGTCACCCTTTTGAACCTGTTGACCTTAAGCACTGTCAACCTTTCACCAGAAGAACTTGTGTATCTGTCGACCTTAATGCATGACGACCATGTGATATCGACCAATACATTGTTGTTCCATCATCCGGATACCTATGCTTTCAACGAGCTACATTTTCCACCTTCCAGTTGGTGTCCTGGGTGGAAGCCTATTTTGAGATGCAAATGCAGAATTACTGTAACACATTCATTAAAAAAGTTACATTAGAAACTCAACACCAGAATTTTTTAGATCCCCAGGTTCTGCATGACTTGACAGAGGCTAGACAGGCGTTAAACAAACTTATTAGTGACACTACTGAAAAGAGACCTGTGTAAATGCCGACACAAATTTGATCTTTGGGGCAATAAACTGGGATTCATGTTGGATAGAGCTTTACGCACTCAGAGACTTCAGTCCTATGTACACTCGAACCACAAGCCTGCGGGACGGATGGTCCATACAATTTCTCAAATAGCGGAATCCTTTCAAAACTATTATGCGGCTTTATATAACTTAAGACCAGGAAATTCCCCCCTCTAGATCCCTGGAGTTGGGAAATTCACTTACAAACTATCTAAGAGGGATAGACTTCCCACAACTCTCGGAGGGAGGGCTAGCTTCCTTGCAACAGCCATTTACAATAGAAGAGCTGGAAGAGGCATTATCTAATACCACAGTTTGTAAGAGCTTAGGCGGCTTCCAAGTTTGTTACTATACGGCTTTTAAAACATCTCTGTTATCCCTATTTCTTAAAGCTTGTAACTCAATATCGCGAGACAATGGATTTTCCAAACAAACTCTGGAAGCCCATATTTCTGTAATACCGAAAGAAGGTAAAGACCCTTCACAATGCTCGAGCTACAGACCTATTTCCTTGTTAAATTGCAATTTAAAACTTTATGCCAAAATTATTTTAAACCGACTGTGCCCCTTTCTTCCGGAAGTGATACATGGGGACCAGGTGGGTTTAGTTCCGGGCAGGGAGGCAAAGGACAACACGTCCAAAATTATAAATTTGTCTTCACAATATACTAGCTCTATACAGCCTTCCCACGGCCAGGGTGCATTTAAATGGGTTTCTTTCGGTCCCCTTTATGATTGGGAATGGGACAAGACAGGGATGCCCCCTCTCCCCAATCATTTTTGTGCAATGTATGGAAGCACTAGCCATAGCAATCAGAGCAAATCCAAACATCCATGGCATAACAGTGGGTAACCAAGAATATAAATTGACGCTATACGTTGATGATTTACTGGCTACGCTCTCTAACCCTGTTGTTTCTCTTCCGGCTTTAATGGCTGAATTTTCTAGATTCAACGTTTTGTCTAATTTCAAAGTAAACTACACCAAATCGATTGCTCTGAATATTAATGCATCACAGCAAATGATTGAGGGTCTCCGTGACTCATTCCGATTTCTATGGTATCCTTCCCATTTGAAATATTTAGGAGTTAGAATTTCTCATAATATCTCAGATTTATATAGACTTAACCTCCTACCCTTACTACATAAAATTAAAACAGACCTTAATAAATGGTCGTCTCTTAACCTTTCATGGTGGGGTAGAATCAATACTATAAAAAACATTCTACCTAAAATCCTTTATCTTCTACAGGCACTACCCATTTTAATACCTAAAGTTTTTTTTAGAGATCTCCAAGCTACGGTGGGTTGCTTTGTCTGGGGTAAGGGCGGTCATAGACTAGCACAGTCTGTTTTGATTCGTAATCATACAGAGGGAGGTCTCAAACTCCCTCATTTTATCAGTTATTATCATGCAGTCCACTTAGCTAGGATCGTTGAAATGTCAAAATCCCCTCAGGCGAAAAAAAGGCCTCTTATTGCGGAGTCCACCGCTGGCATACTCCCTCATGTTGTACTCTGGCAGAGCAAGATCCCGTATATTAAACATCCCACTCTAGAGCCAACAATACGCTGTTGGAAGAAGTTTAAGCATTTGCCGGCATTTAGCCCATGTCCTTCCTTGTCTATGCCCCTCTTACACCATCCTGATCTTCCTCCAAATGCCCTTACTCAGTCCTCACTGCTTATATGGCACAAGGCGGGCATATTTCGACTGTCTCACATGGTCAACACAACTGGTTTTCGTTCATTTACGGAATTGTCACAAAGTCATAATTTGGCAACCAACAGTTTCTGGGTATATCTACAGATTCAACATTATGCTTTCTCTCTACCTGGAAGTACTAGAAGTTGGCAGCATACTCCCTTTGAACGTGTATATTAATCAGATACAACCCACAGGCATTTAATATCCCTATTATACAAACAGTGTATAGTCAGTCTCTCACTTCCATCCCCTTCGTTTGTGACTGGTTGGCATAGAGATCTTCAAAAAGAACTCACAGAAGATCAATGGTCCTGTATATTTCGCTATACCCTTGCCAGTTCCCCTTCTGTTCAGAGACACAATATAAGATCATGGCCAGATGGTACCATTGTCCTGAACGAGTTCACCAGATGTTTCTAGCTGTTGTTGCCTCATGTTGGAGATGTGGACAGACGCTGGGTACGCCTATCCACATATGGTGGCAATGTAGAGGTCTGACTGGATTCTGGAAACATGTTCGAAATATACCTTGCCAAATTACTGGGATACTAGTCCCTGACACCCCATAATTCTGGCATCTCAACTTGATGGACATCCCTCTCTCTCAATATAAGAGATTATTATTACAACATCTGGTGAACGCAGCAAGGGCCACTATACTGTGTTTTTGGAGATCTACTCAAGAACCCCCCATAAATATCTCGCTGGTTTAAAAGAGTTGACTTTTATATGGCAATGGAAGAACTTTCCATAGACCCGAAATCATAAACTTCTCTCCTACCTGGTTTGAGTGGCTTAGATTTAATGACTCTCCAACTTATACAAACCATATGACTGCAGTTGTACCTCCTATGTCCTAAAGCCACGATGATGAGTTCCCTCCCTCTCTTTCCTTATTCTACTTCTGCCCCCACATTTCTGCTCATTTTTTCACACCTCCCTTTCTATTATAAGTTACTATCTTTCCTTTTTTTTTTTTACTCCACTAGGTAATCAGATATTTGATGACTTGATTGATATTTCACACATTACTGTCACATTGATTGAAATGTTTTCTGATGTCTTATTACGCAACATGCTTCAAATGTTTATACTTTTGGTGACATATTTTTATGTTTATTTTTTCTGTCATCATTGACTGTATACGTTGAAATGATCAACACCATGTATCACTGTATATTACACCTTTCTATTTAAAAAAACAAAACAAAAACAGATTGCAAAAAAAAAACACATTGAAAAAAAAGCAGATGTTTCCTCGGCCAAAAGCCATGGAGAGGCAATATGCAGGCATTTATTTATTAGTATTTTTTTTTTTTTTTGGGAGGGTTGCCAAAATTACTGATTATGAACTGTCAAATATTTGGGAGTATGATGAAGGGCATCCGGTCTTTAGGTCGACAACACTTAAGTCAACACTCATTAGGGGGACCACTATGGGTCGACATGCATTAGGTCGACATGGTCACTAGGTCGACATGAGTTTTTTTCTTTTTAAATAACTTTTTCATATTTTAGGATCCACGTGGACCAGTGCAGAGTGAAAAAAAATTGTGGGTCCCATGGACCCCTCACAAAATTTTTTTAGGGTCCTACTTCACTGTTTCTGGGTCCAATCACATCTTATAGGGGGTAGCTTAGGCATTTCTGGTTGCAGGAACAATCAAGGGGCGTAAGGGCAGCAGTTGGGTAGAGCTGGGGGAAGAAGCAGGGAGAAGTTGGGCTAGAGCTGGGGTTAGAGGTGGGTAAGGGCAGGCAGTGCTGGGGGAAAGTTAGATAGGTGAGGCAGTACTGGAGCAAGGAGGGGGTTAGCGGCAGGCAGTGCTGGGGGTAGGGAGAGGGTAAGGGTAGATAGCAGCTGGGGCAGTACTGGTGTGGACAGGGAGTGGGTTAGAGGCAGGTAGTGCTGAAGGTAGGGAGGGGCTAAGCGTAGATAGCAGCTGGGGCAGTACTGGTGGGGGTCAGGGGCAGGCAGTGCTGAAGGTAGGTAGGGGCTAAGCGTAGATAGCAGCTGGGGCAGTACTGGTGGGGGTCAGGGGCAGGCAGCGCTGAAGGTAGGGAGGGGCTAAGCATAGATAGCAGCTGGGGCAGTACTGGTGGGGGTCAGGGGCAGGCAGTGCTGAAGGTAGGGAGAGGCTAAGCGTGGATAGCAGCTGAATAGCGGTGTGTAACAGCAGCATGGCGAAGTGTGTCACTGCCCCCGTAGTCACATTAGTCAGTCCGTGTAATGTCCCGCCGTGCCCACTGACTGCTGCCTTACAGGTTCCATTCATTAATAATGATGGTAGACGGCACACGTGCTCAGATAAGCGTGTACTGTGGGACCCACTCATCTTCCAAACGTGGTTCCTCGTCACCTATTTTGGGGTATAGCGTGTTTTTGCGAACACTTGTGGACTATGATTGGGAATAGTAACCTGTGCCGAGCACTGCTGTAGCGGAGCGAGGCAAGCTATGCGAGGGAACACGGTGCACTAATTGGGGTTCCCGGTCACTTTACGAAGAAACTGCACCAAAAAAATAATGTAAAATACTCATGTCGATCTTTTTCCATGTCGACCTAATGACTGTGTCGACCTATTTCATGTGTCGACCTAGTCACTGTCGACCAATAGTGGTCCACCTAATGACTGTCGACCTAGTTACTGTTGACCCGACGATTCACACCCTGATGAAGACCTCCCTAATGTCACAATTGTCATTACATATGAGTAGTTTTCTAGGATACTGGGGAATATTTACCAAATGGCAAAAAGACCTATCACCAGCAGAAAATTCTATAAGGACTGTATCGCCCTATGAAAGAGTAAACGCCATCCAGCTGTAAGATGTGCTGGCTTTTGGCTAATTTTGAAAGCAGTAACACAATTCAGTTATCGCCATATCACTATAACATCAGCTGCCCTAGAAAGATTTTCTTGATAAACTGCAGCAATACATGATGTTCTAATCCCCCTATTGCCTCATATTGATTAATGGGGCCAACATCTCCTTAATACATCACTGAGCTGTAGCACTGGCATACTACCAATACTGTTTATTTCTAAAAAATGTATCGGTCTCACACAGCAAATGCTCCAGTCCTATCGGTGAGGTGTTGACCTTTTCTGTAAGTAAAGAAATAAAAAGATTTGTGGATTGAGAAGTAGAATACAAAAAGCAGATACTATCTGTGCCTACACCATGTAATTGATATATTGAGATTCATAGACTATGAAGCGGCTTTAAGGTTAATTCAATCTGAATCTATATACAGGAGTCCGAACTAGCAAAGGTTGTCCAAGAAATCCTCACTATGGCAACTGAACATTTCCCTTGTATTTGGAATAAATACTCTCAGCTCTTATAATTAAAAAAGTGCAACCTTTCTTTTTTCTCCAACAAATATTGGACTCCTGGCATTTTACCTTGGTGGATTATAATTAAAAACTGCTGAGTTAATGGCTGTACTTATTCACCGAGCTTCTTTTTTAAGTTCCATTACAGCTTTTTCAATGATACTCATTCTTCATTCCAGCTTTTAAAGACAGAACTGTGCTGGCCAGTGACAAAAAAAGGAGAAAAGGCAACCTCGCTGAAATCCAGCTATTAAGTGCAGAGTGCCCTCTGTGTGCAGGACATGCTGAAGGTGATCTATTTATAAAGAGAGTGACATTTATCTGTGGCAAACGGCTGTGCTGCAGTGATGAGTGTCTCCTCTACAGAGTCACCACTCACCTATCATTAATAGGTACGAATCAGCATGCAGTAAGATGCCCCTTCCTTTTGTCTGGTGCTGAGAACAGAAGGAACAGAAATCTTTATCCCACTAGTGGGCTCTACATTCCTGACAGCAAGCCCCGCAAGTGAATGCAATGAGAATGAGATTTCAGCATGAAATAAGGCAGGTGAAGCGGTATATGGTGGAAGATTTGATTCAAGGCTTAAGACACACAACAAGTGGTCACAACAAGGGGACACCTGCCCTTTGTATGAGTTATATGTGCTGTTGGCAGGTAAACAAGCACTAGGTCATCATAAATGAGGGCAGTTTATTAATACAGTGGAAGAAAAAAAAAGCTCAGGACGATCAAAATCTTGTTTTACAGGATCCTTTTAACTTATGTAAAACAACAGACATTACACTAGTATATGATAATACAGTACTGTGTAATGTAGTACTATTGTGGTTGCATATTCGAACAGGATTGTTATAGATGTGCCTTCTGCCTTCTACACAAATACTGCTATGGTGGCATTTGGTACCAAGATTCTGAGGGTTGGGGAGACAGGGGTTCTCATAACGCTAGGCCAGCAACTATAGGGTTACTGTAGCAGGCTGACAACCTCTCAGCTTTAATAGTGGAGCAGGTCAATTTCTGTAGTGATAGAGGAGTCAAAGGAGCAGGTGGATCGGGATGGCCACCGAATGACTCACAATGAAGAAACCGTTGACAGGAAACATCAGTGGTTTATACCAGGGCTGTCTTAACAGCTCTATAGGCTACTGGGCAGAACAATACACTGGGGCCTACCCATTCTCCAGCGGTAGAGGTTGCTATGAGCTGCAGCTTCGATGCCCGGAGGGCGGTAGAGGGTGTTCTATCTTCCACTCAGTATGTAGGACCTGGAGCAGTAATTTCTGGCTGGGAAAAGCAATTAACAGGCTCAGATGGAGACCACTGCTTTGAAGTTGGATATCTCCGGAGCCCCAGGGCCAATTTACAAAAATCTGGTACCCCTGGAAAAAGGGGACCCTCAGCTATCATCATATCGCCCTTATACTCCTGGGGCCCTTGAGCAACTGCCCATTGAGCCTATACAAAAAGAGGGCCCTGATTATACCATTGGTGGATATAACTGTTTGGGAATCAGGCCAGAGGCCAATTAGGGAAAAGGGGACGGTGGCTAAGCAGATCATCGGAGGGAGGTATAGGTACAGTCTGTGGTAAATAATAAAAAAAAATACATTAGAACAGAGCTGGCAAAAAGTAATTAGAGTATATACAGTATAGAGTATATACAGTATATACTTGGTTTAGATAAAAAATATATTTAATACTGATATAAATTAATGACAAATTATCTACATTAGAATACCAAAAAATGTAACCCTTATAGTTGTATACACCTGTCACAAATAGTTAATGGAGGACAGTCTGGAATATACAACTGGATTATTAACTAGTGTAATATGTGGATATTACCAGCTCGATGAGAATGGAAACGTCTTAGTCGTATTAGGAAGTGAACCTAGCAGTACGTTGGTTGCTGATGGTGAATATAGTTGGAGGTGAATCGTGGTGTTAAACTGGGCAGGATGGAAGTCCAGAAAAATCCAAGTGCCAGTTTCGAAAGGGCTTTAACGCATTTTCAGCGTTGCAGAATCTCACAGCTTCCGCAGAAGCATATGGGTCAATCCAAGAAGCATATATGTATACTCTGTGCCCCCCAGGAGAAAAAAACAAAACAAATTGATGCGCTCCCTGCCATCGATAGCAGAGAACCACTGGATCTCTGCTTATCAATGGCAATACCATCAATGGTTGCTAGCCATCGATGGTTGACAGCCATACCCACCCCTGGATCAACCATTCTCTCTGTCACTCTCCATTCACATAAGTATTCTGTTAACAAAGAAAACCAAAAAAATATATATACTCGGCGCCTGTTCCTTTAGACCACTGGCAAACTTACACCTGAGACTGGGCTGCAGCTTCCTAATCAGGGTTATTGCAAACACCCTTTGTAGCAAGCAAACTAAAATATTAAAACCAAGGTTTCAATAGGAAGCGCTGTCCAGTCATAAATCAATTAAACAAATCACTTTAATTCCACAAACAACATATATGGCCATATATTGACATAAAATATGAAATTCATAAGAATTTAACACAGTAATAACAAATGGATCGTTAAAATTGCAAATCAATTGTTAATCAATTAGTGTTGCTCAAAAATCACAGGCATGCAGTCCTATTTACTTATGTGGTTAGTCATCCACTCCTGATTTATGTTCAAATAGCCAAATGGCAGTCTTAATTACTGGGTCCAGACAGTGCACGTGTCCTTTAGGAACAATATTCAATGTCCTCCTACACCCGTATTTAGCAATTAACGGGGGCTTTTCAAAGCGGGGACTGTTATTCCTTATAACTGTATCCCAGCACTGTTCACTCTTTGCTGAGTGTTAGAAAGTTCTCCTCCCTCCCGTATCTCTCTTACCGGGGGTGTCTTGCTGAGTGGAGATTTTTCGTAAGGGTATTTTGGACCCAGGGTATCTCTCATCCAGAGAGCACTCAACCCGCCTTTTCGCTTCTCTCCTCTGCAGTGTCCGTGCATCCGCTGGTCCCAGCTCTATCACAGCGGCAGACGAGCACTCGCACTCCCAGACTGCCGGACTGCTACGCCCAATCACGTGACGCGTTTCTCCGCCTCTCCGTTTCCGGATACTCGGCGGCTTCCTCAGACGTATGTATTGAGTGTCCAGCTAGGTGCTATTTATCCTCCTTTCGTTATATCTCTCTGCCGGCGGTCTCATTACACCTGGGTGCATACATTGGTTTAATTCAATTAATCATTAAAACTAGCACCTACTTCCGGCTTCCGTTACTTGCGTTCCACCTGCGGACATTTTGCGTTCCAACCTGTCATCACCGCATAAAGCATTTATAATGATAAAAAAAAAAGGTCTTAAAAACCCGATCTAGTACAATAATTACCACAAAAAATATTTTAAACAAATAAATATAATATATAATATACAATATATGTTTATATAAAAAAAATAAAAAAAATATATATATATATATATATATATATATATAAAAATCAGATGTATGTCTGCCAGTTAGTCCTACCATTCATAAATATATACATATAATAACCTCCAATATATTGTCAGGAAAGAAGGGGGTAGAGGGGGGGGAGGGGGGGGGGGGAAAGGGGGGAGAAAGAGGGGGGTTTTATACATTATTAAGTTCGATTGTATCATTCAGGCCTCCTGGTGTAAGGGTCCTCATACTAAAAATCCAAAAAGCCTCCCGTCTACATAGACGGTTATACCTATCTCCCCCTCTTGCTGTGGTCTTAATTTGTTCAACGGCTATAACTTTTACATTCTTAATAGAACCCTTCTGACAATCTGAAAAATGTCTATATAGAGAATTGGTTCTGGAGTTCATTAAAATATTTCTCTTATGCTCCATAAATCTGACATGCAACTGCCTGATAGTGCGGCCTATATATTGAAGGCCACAGCCGCATGTTAATAAATAAATAACAAAATCAGATCTACAATTAATAAAATCCTTAATAGAGAATATTTCATCAGATACACTAGAAACGAAAGATATGGTCTTCCTTTCTGTACAATTACATGTGAAACAGCCTGTTTTTCCACATCGATGGAAACCTGGTGGTTTGATCGAGAGCCATACTTCTAAAGGCCCCTTTTCATCCATATTATTTTTTATCTTAGTTCTAAAATGGCTGGGAGCCAGTTTTTGTTTAAGATTTCCAGATTTTCTAAAAATAATATTATCGTTTAGTGTACCACTATTATTCAGGAATTCATCCAATTCTAAAAGGTGGAAATTCTTTTTCAGGATCCTCTTGATAGCCCAAGCTTTTGAGTTATATTGTGTCACAAAATTCACACTCCTATCTATATTAATGTCTTTTTTCTCATTTTTTTCTGATATACTTTTATCCCCTAAAAGGGATCTCCTATCCATTGTTGTTACCTCTATCAATGTTTTGTCCAACAATTTTCTGGGGTACCCTTGTTCGAGAAATGCCTCATACAGAGACTTTGCCTGCTTTTGGAAGATTTCAAGGCTAGAGCAGTTCCTTTTTATCCTCATAAACTGGCTTTTAGGAATATTTGTTTTCCACTTACTATAGTGGCCACTTTTAAAGTTCAAATATTTATTTTGATCTACCTCTTTAATATGGGTTCTCGTATTGAGAACATTATCCACTACGGAGAGAGCTATGTCTAAAAAAGTGATTTCTGACTGGTGTACTGTGCTTGTGAATTTAAGTCCAAAAGTGTTACAATTAAGTGAACCCAAAAAATCATTAACAGATTTTAAATCCCCATCCCAAATAATAAATAAATCATCTATATAACGTCCATAGAGGACCAGGCCCGCCCCATGCCCCGCCCAGATGTATTCCTCCTCAAAGCGCCCCATGAAGAGGTTGGCGAAGCTTGGGGCAAACCTGGTCCCCATGGCGGTACCTCGTGTCTGCAAATAATAATCCTTATTAAACAAAAAATAATTGAATATTGTTCCTAAAGGACACGTGCACTGTCTGGACCCAGTAATTAAGACTGCCATTTGGCTATTTGAACATTAATCAGGAGTGGATGACTAACCACATAAGTAAATAGGACTGCATGCCTGTGATTTTTGAGCAACACTAATTGATTAACAATTGATTTGCAATTTTAACGATCCATTTGTTATTACTGTGTTAAATTCTTATGAATTTCATATTTTATGTCAATATATGGCCATATATGTTGTTTGTGGAATTAAAGTGATTTGTTTAATTGATTTATGACTGGACAGCGCTTCCTATTGAAACCTTGGTTTTAATACATAAGTATTCTGCCTGCCTTCTCTTATTTCCACATCTTCAGCCCCCACCCCCCACACCACCCGGGTACATGGTCTGCTTTGTCTGTTTTCTCCTCTGCACAGCTCACTCACCCTCTCTGCAAAACATCTGTCTCTCTTTCAATTTGCCCCCTCTCTCTCTCTTCTGCATTTTTCTTTCTGTATCTTCATATTCTGTTAGTTCTGCTTGTGCTTACCCTTACTCTACCAAGTTTATGTCTGACTCTGCCAGTGGGTCCATCACAATTGGCTGGATGCCGCCTATTGCCCTATAGAGGCAGCACGTGCCCCATCTGTTAACATAGAAGTGCTCATGCACATGCTCTGACCACTACGTCTCCTCCTATTCTTCTGGGCTCATAAACACCTCTCTTCTTCCCCCAGTTTCTGGGGGGTCAAGCTGCGGGGAGTGGTGGTGTAGGTTTAGGCAACATAGTGATCCCTTTAGAAATATGCCCCATAGAGTGATATAATAATGCCAATAATTGATGACAAAATCCTTTTATAGATTACTACGTTTTATTTTCTTTAATGGATTTATTCCACTAGAAATGTTTTTATGGAACAGCAGTTTTTAGTTGAGCCCCCTAACATCATCACTGAGCCATACTCGCCACAATTTTTATAGTTTAAAAGCTGCCACTTAGTAACTCAAGCCCTTAGAGATAGGATAAGGAAAAACTTGTTTATAGAAAGGGTGATAGATCCATGGGAAAGTCTTCCAGCAAGAACTTACTACAATTGAAAAAAATATTAATGGCAATACAAGAAAGGATTTATAAAAAAAAAGAAATAATTCCACCCAAGCACCACAAAAGCGTCTCCCTTGATCTGTCCCTTTCAAGATGCACACTGCCTACCGCCAAAATCAGGACAGGACAGTTTGGAGCAGTGGCGGATTTTACCTATGAACTGCAGCCTCCCAACCCCCCCCTCCCCCCACACACACACTTTAAATCTGCCGCTCAGTCCTACCCGCCAGTCACCTGCAGGACAGGCAAATCCACTGAAGGTGTTTCCTCCCTCTGTGACTTCCAGACCGGACTGCGATAAGCAGAGAGCGGGCTTCCTGTAGGAAGCCACTACCTGTCTAATCATCAGCCCAATCCGGCTTCTATGGGCTGCAGCTGGTGCAGTTTGTGCATATGCCCGGTCCTGGCATCTGACAGATCCATTGCACAGGCGCTGGCTGGCCGGGCCGTCTCTTCTTTCCAGCATGGGTAGCGGCAGCCCCCCCTACCTAAAAAAGGTAGGAGAAGCCGCTGGTTTTGAGCTATGTTTTCTGCTGTAAAATTCTCTTTCTATGCAATAAAAATTATTGCATATCATGGCAACTGATAAATTGTCTTAATAATGTGCATTTAACAGTAAACAATTACAGATCACATTACTACATGAAAGATCTGCTCTTCAGCAAAACCGAAGTATGTCATAATTTATGCATTTTATTACTGCAAATAGTATGAACTTTACACCTATTATTGTAGTACAGAACAACTACTATTAAATAATTTTTTTCTAATCAGAATTGGATTAACAGACAGGAATGCTACATTAATTCTGGTTTTACTGTCAAGCAAAGGAAAACCGACAAGTGGTTTAATTTAAAGTTCAAATGAGAGGCTTTGTGTTGTCTTCGAGCATTTCTTGCATTTGGACTATTTTAAATTTTGTCTCTGTGTATTAAATGCCCATAACATTGCACTGTAAACTTCAAAGCACCAACTGTAAATTATTCTGCTTTTCCTTTAGAACTAGCCTAAAAGAGCTTCTGCTGAGCAGAGATAACAGTCTGGCTTTGATTTGAAGTCTTTTGTGTTGGTCACTGACAGTGTTTGTTTATTTATTTAGCAAACAGTTTAGAAATTTCCAGTTTTTCAATATGATTCTGAAAATCACTAAAATTCCAGAAAAATCTAGAACACCCTATAAAAAGATACATAAAATAATAAGTCTGGCTACAAATTTAATGTATCTTGTATTTAAGTAATAATGTATGTATTATTTTATATAATACAGGTTGAGTATCCCATATCCAAATATTCCGATATATGGAATATTCCGAAATACTGACTTTTTTGAGTGAGAGTGAGATAGTGAAACCTTTGTTTTTTGATGGCTTAATGTACACAAACTTTGTATATTACACAAAGTTATTAAAAATATTGTATTAAATGACCTTTAGGCTGTGTGTATAAGGTGTATGTGAAACATAAATGAATTGTGTGAATGTAGACACACTTTGTTTAATGCACAAAGTTATAAAAAATATTGGCTAAAATTACCTTCAGGCTGTGTGTATAAGGTGTAAATGTAACATAAATGTATTCTGTGCTTAGACTTGGGTCCCATCACCATGATATCTCATTATGGTATGCAATTATTCCACAATACGGAAAAATCCCATATCCAAAATACCTCTGGTCCCAAGCATTTTGGATAAGGGATACTCAACCTGTACTCTCATAGGGGGAATGCAATAAGGTATGAGTTCACAAAAGGCAAACTCGCTTAGTTAACCTCGCACGCTTCGCCTTAATGCGCACACCTGAGATTAGAAATGCCAATGCGCACTACAAGCAGTGAGGGTGTGCAAAAAAAAAAAATTGAACTTGTTAAAGAGCATAAAAAAGTAGAGAGGTCTTCCTGGACCCCCAAAAAGTGACAACTTTGTTATTAGGAACATATAGAAGTCTGTTAGTGGTCATAGAAATTAATCGGATTCTTTTAAAAGGTGTCAAATAGCTGATGTAAAAAGCTTTTGAATTTAATTTTAGTATGAAGGAATTCAACAAAAAATGCAAAAAAAAAATGTGATTTGGGGGTAATTTGAGGCCACTTTCAATAAAAAAAAAAATCTAAAAAGCAATTATTTTTCATTGAAATAAATACTTTCATTTATTTTTGGTGCTTAAACTAACACAAGTAGATTTGGGGGTAAGTTGGGTCCATTTATTTTTTACCATCCATTTTTTATTTATTGACCCAATTAAGCTAATTCAAAATTTCCAAATGTCGAATTAGTGTTTTTTTTTAGGGGGGAGGGGTGTCCAAGGGGTTCTGAAGCACGTCCTGACATTCTTACCTTGAAATATAGTTTTTCCCTACCTTTCATTCGTACTCAGGGTTGTGCAAACAAAAACAAGCAAATTTATATGCGAGTTTGGAATTGAATTGCAAATGTAATTCGCAATGCGAATTTGCTGCGAATTCCCCTTGCTGCATCAAACTCTCACCTAATTAATCCCCCCCCCCCCCTAAGACTTTTTGGACAAACTTTTATCCTCTTGCTTTTGGGAGGAGGGTTATATCCAGGATAGCGGCCAGGGGTACTACAAAACACATCATAGCAGCCTGCCCATTTCAAAGTAATCCAAAATTGGCCTAATTCATATCTGTACGCAAACCCTATGGTTTACGCACAAATACGATGTTTGGGGCTCTGCGCAGGCACAATGTTGAGAACAGTTCTTGTGATATCGCTGGCAGCCCCGTCAGCCGCAGCATCATTGAATTTGGGGGGCGGCACTCGGCTCTTGACGGATCCAGAGTCTGTGTCGTCAAATGTAAGCTTCCTTAAACCCGGCTATCCGAATCCTACTGCCAGTCTGAGTAAGCTTCAGCTTACGCTGGCTGTCCAGTGCCTGAAACCATTGCGTAATGTGACTGATAGTCGCAATGGAGATACAAGGCTGTGCTCTTAGATGCAGCACACGAATCTCGCAAATGCAAACAGGAGGTGTCTATTTCCTACAGACGTCTCCTGTTGCAGCTGAATTTTAATGACACAGAATTGCACAGCCACTTTCTGTCAGTAAAAAGGATATAATGGAGAATATATGGAGATGACCTATCTAAGTCAACACCTGTTTTCACCACATCTAGGGCTATCTCCCTTTAATAAGTATATCCGTAAATCAGGATACATTCTCTAGGCAAATTAATGTGTGTTCTACGTGGGCACAGAGGTCAGTGTAAAAGCTCAAATCTCTGCAGTACTGAGCACATAGACATACATATTTATTGCTTAGACCCTGACACTGTCCTTTGTATTTCCTTACGCATTACCTTATTTAGCAGTGCTGTGGCTTAAGGTGGCACTTTGCAATCTGTGTATTACCATAATTTATTCAGGTTCTTTTGTATTTTATACTTTGTATCATAGAAATAATAGTCACATTTTATGAGTGATACATATTCTTTTACTAACATTTTAACCGACAAATTGCATTGATCCAGAACATTGGGCCACTAACACCATCAGCTGGGAAGATATAACAAGCATGGTATGTGTTACTTCCATCTAGTAACCAAGCCACAGGCCTTCTAAGAATACTCCCTGTTCAATGACAGCAATGGAATAGCAATATAATAATAGAAATGCTGTCATAGATGAAATGCTCACAGCTGACGTCGTTAGGTTGTTTTAGTTTGAAAGCTGGAAACAGTCAGTGGAAAAACAAGCTTGCCCTTTCTCATGGCCCAAAATGTCATATTCCCAAGAGCAAGGCAACACAGATCCTTGTGCACTCACTTTACATGAACTGAACTTCTAGACCCACAATTTAAAGTACACAAACATAACAGCACCATGTCGGCTCTTTCTTTTAAAGGGAATTTCAATTAAATAATTTTGTTATGAAGGAATATTTGTTGAACAATTGTTCAAATGTGATCTTTTAGGGCTACCATCAAAAAGCTTGGGGCTACAACCTGTTAAATAGAATATTTGTCGCTCATTCGTATTTCAGTGATTAGAAAACTGATGGAGAGTATACAATGATCAGCCCAGTCTGATGAGTAGTCCACAGTGAGGAGTGTGGCACAATCTGCTGGCTGGTGTAAGTAAGTACCTGGAATTACAGGACAAATAATATGGTGGCTAGTGTACAACAGGACTTTTAATCTGGTGGCTAAGTTTTAGAAAGATTTCCAAACTGTTCATTAATGTATAGCAGGACCATCAATATGGTGGATATAATATGTCACTTTCCCTATATACTCACCATCCAGTAGGCAGCCACTTACTCTTTATTTGTAGGGTACATGACCAGGTGAGGTCAGTAACATATAGCTTACATATCTCAGCATGGGTACCTCACAAAATGTCAGATATTGGACAAGGGAGAGTTGGGGCGTGGCTTGGATCGGAATGGAGTAGCAGTGTGCAACTCTAGCTCTCCATAATAATCCTGCTAAAACATCCTTTTTCCCCTAACCCGTGACTCCTGGGACCTACCTGCGGGCATAGGAAGGTGTGCTGCCCCTGCTGTCATCTGCGCTGGCCGGGAGCGTGAAGCGGCTCCTTGTGTCAGACCCCTCCTGTGTGCTGGCCCGGCTCCCTGCCTCTCTGCGCGCCGGAGCTGGAGAGAAGACGCGTGGGACACGCGACAGCGCTCCTGACGGCGGCCCTGCAGTGATCCCCCAGCTGGGGATCGGAGACTGAGGAGTTCCTGACCGACGGCCGGGAGTAGCGGTGAATACCAGAGGACCCGGCGGGCGGGTGAGTGCGGGGAGGAAAGCCCGCGAAGCCGCCATCCTTTTTTCTTCTCTGCAGTCTGCACATGTGAAGCTGGTCTCTCGGCGCCATCTGGTGGTGCAGTGCAGTAAAGTGAGCTGTGGCTGGAGCTTCCTATATATCTCCCTCCTGGGCTTAATAAATAACCAAAAGTGTGGTGCCCCAATGAGGTGGAGGGGGGAAGAAGGGAAGGAGAAAATATATATAAAATACAAAATTATTGCTCCCCCTACATCCACTGAGTAGTTCCTGATTATACAGAAGAAGAAGGGGAATAGAGAGCATTAATAGGAAAGGAAACAGCACAGTCCTTATATGCTCCCTGCAATAACCACATAGTTTTGCTCCTGGGCTGAATCAGCTAATCTCCTATTCTCTGCATACAACCCATTTTGTGGTGTGCCCATAGGCCTGCTCTACTTTGCTACATTATTATTTATCATATCTACCCGATCCGAGCGGCTCCAGCACCTGTGCTGACCTGATACTGCTCAGAGACTTTTTTGCTGTAATATCCTTGGAGTCCTGACTTCGCGTTCAGTGCTGCAATGGTGAAAGGAGGTCAGAGCGCGGCGAGCGCCGCCGCCGCCGCTGCAAAACTGGAGAAATTCGCTAGGTCGCAACAGGCAACTCATTCGGCAAAGCAGGGTGACACTGACCCATCTCCACCTGCGGCTGAGGTCGCTGCCCCTGACCCCACTGAGCGGGTTCAGTCTACCCAGCAAATACTACAGGCCATTTTTGCGTCTGAGCAAAGGGTCACAGACAGGATTGGGCAAGTCCAGGCGGACGTCTCTCTCTTAAGACAGGATCTACAAAAAATCCGGGAAAGAGTGAGTGAAACTGAGCATCGGATATCAGATCTGGAAGACACTACATCACCCTTACAATTGAAAGTGGCCGACCTATCTACCCAGGTGATATCTATGCAGAGTAAAATGTCCGATATCGAGGGGAGACTACGGCGCAACAACGTTCGGTTTGTTGGGCTCCCTGAGAGGGCAGAGGGCACCTCCCCGGAATCCTTTTTGGAAAATTGGCTTATTAAATTATTTGGCAAAGAAGCATTTACCTCTCAATTCGCGGTGGAACGAGCGCACAGGCTCCCGCCCAGACCGCCACCACCCGGGGCTCCGGCTAGAACATTTATTGCTCGTTTCCTACATTTTAAGGACCGTGACGCTATACTCCGCATGGCCAGGACACAGGGCCCTATCCAACTAGATGGACATAATATATCCGTTTTCCCTGACTTTGCCCTGGAGGTGCAAAAGAGTAGATCACAGTTTCTGCAGGTTAAGCGTCAACTCCGTGACCGCAATATACAATACTCTATGCTGTTCCCGGCCAAACTGAGGGTGGTGTCTGATAACACCACTCATTTCTTCTCCACTCCTCAAGATGCTGCTGCATGGTTGGAACGACAGCCTCGTCCTCCTCGTTGATGTAATATCATACATTTGTTGATCTGTTACTTTCTTATTGCTGGCTAAGTTTAACTGTTCCAAATCACGACACGCTAGTCATGCTGTGGATATATATGCAAAGTACTAGGGGGGCAATGTTGAGCAGCCTAATGTTGATATTAATCTCATTCTCGTTTTTATATGTTGGGATACGCTGCTAGATATGTTTTTCTCTTCTTTTTCTTCCTTCCTTTTTATTTTTTTTTATTTTTCCAGGGTTAGGGTAATACTTCTACTGTTACTCTGAGGAGAGTTTATGCCGAAGATAGTGTAGGGGCATTTCTTTGGGATCTTAGTTAGGCCCCTATCCCTTAGATTAGTTACTTTGGTGGGAGTTATGGGATCCAGGTATACCTTATGTTCGCAAGGTGATACAGGGTGGGTGTGGGGGGGGTTAGTTTTTTTTTTTTCATGCCATCAATTTTTAACTATGTGTGAGTTCTGCTACACTGCGTTATTAGGTGATACAGGGTGGGTACGGGGGGGGTTAGTTTATTTTTTTCCAAGCCATCACTTTTTAGCTCTGTGCGTATTTTGCAAAGACGTGTATTCTCTGCATTATGTTGCTTTGTGCTCATGTGCCTCCAGGAACGTAGGGGGACTGGTTATTCCTGTCCCTATGTACTGTTGGCTCAACGTTGATATGCTGCGATGCCGGGCTCTGCTATATGTCTCTTTAACCTATCCTGTTATCCCTCTCCGGTATGATTTCTATGTCTACTGTTTCTGAAGGGCTCCGTCTGCTCAGCTGGAACGTTCGGGGATTGAATGAAAAAATCAAAAGATCGTTAGTCCTGACTCAGGTTAAAAAATATCAGGCAGACATAATTTGTCTTTCTGAAACACATTTGCATGGAGGTAGAGTGTTGGCGCTTAGAAAACCATGGGTCAGTCACGTGTATCATTCCACCTTCTCTAGCAATGCAAGAGGCGTTTCTGTAATGATTAAAAAGTCCGTACAATTTCATATGGATGAATGTGAAACTGACCAATATGGCAGGTACGTCTTCCTACGAGCCCATATTAACAGCCGACTGTTTAATATATTAGCAGTATATGTCCCCCCGCCATATAACAATGAGGTCCTCCGGCACGCTGCCCGTTTTCTGGCCCGGTCCCCTGCCACCCCTGTGATATGTCTGGGAGATTTTAACAATGTCATGGATGGTGGTATGGACAGGTGGAGGGAGTCGGTTGCATCTTCCCCTCCCATGGCGTCCCCTACCTCATTCGCAAGACTGGTGGGGGAGATGGGGCTGGTGGATATATGGAGATGTCGAAATCCCGCGGCCACTCAGTTCTCCTGTCAATCCGCTACCCATCACGCTTTTTCTCGTATTGATTTGGTGTTGGTCTCCCATGATTTGTCCCCGGACGTACTGGCGGTGGATTATCTCCCTAGGGGCATATCGGACCATTCTCCTGTTTTGGTCACAGTTAATATAGGTTGGGAGCAGGGAGCAAAAATGTGGAAGCTTAATCCCTTTTGGTTGACTCTGCTGGGGAAGGGTGAGGATCTGGTGGCCGCCTGGGAAGGGTTCCAGGAAGATAATTCACTATACAATGTTCTGACAATGAAGCATGATGCTTTTAAGGCGTTTCTGCGGGGCTCCTTTATAAAGCGGATCTCTGAAGTTAAAGCGTTCAGTAAAAGGGAGGAGATGCGGTTGGAATATTTGTGTCAGCAGTTGGAATCTCAATATCTTAATACCCATTTGCGGTCTGATGAATTGTTGTGGAAGAACGCGCAGAATGAGTGGTCGGATTGTTTATTTGAGAAATCCAGACGTAGACTCCTTTTTGCGGGACATGAGCAGTATTTTCGGGCTGAGATGAATGGTAGCTATTTGGCCTTTTTGGCCCGATCTGACTCCCCTAGAACAGTAATTCAGTGTGTGAAAGATTCTGCTGGCCAAATGTGTTACTCTGGATCAAAGGTGGCGGAGACTTTCCGTAGTTACTATACCTCGCTCTATGCATCCCGAGCCGATTACTCTGATGATCAGCTGGGGGATTTTTTGGCTCAGCTGACCTTGCCATGCTTGTCCCGGGAGGACTCTGGGGCTCTGGATGCGCCTATCACGGTGGAGGAGGTGGAGGCCGCGATCCTGTCTCTCCCGGCGTCTAAGGCACCGGGATCGGATGGACTCCCGGGCGAGGTCTATAAAAAATACATTACTTTCTTTGCCCCCTATCTCCTACAACTGTTTGAACTACTCTTAAAGGGTGGGGCCCTCCCGCGTTCTATGGCCGAGGCCAATATAATTGTCCTGCTGAAACCAGGGAAAGACCCCCTGCTCCCCGAGTCCTATCGACCCATTTCCCTCCTCAACACTGATGTAAAAATATTAGCAAAAATCTTGGCATCTCGATTGAACTCGGTAATTACAACGATAATTCATCCAGACCAGACGGGCTTTATGCCGGGTAAGTCCACGGCCCAAAACTTACGTAGATTGTTCTGCCATCTCCAGAGAAATGATGTGGGGGGATCGGACGCGGTGGTGGTGTCCCTTGATGCGGCCAAAGCGTTCGACTCCGTAGAGTGGAGGTACCTATGGGGGGTGCTGGAGAAATTTGCCTTTGGTCCTCGTTTTATTGGCTTTATCCAATTATTGTATTCCTTGCCCGTGGCTCGTGTGACGGCCAATGGTTTCACGTCTGAGCTTTTTGCACTGGAGAGGGGCACTCGACAGGGCTGCCCCCTGTCTCCTGCACTGTTTGCGATGGCCGTGGAGCCGTTGGCCGCCCTGCTGCGAGGTAATGGCGGGGTCAGGGGAGTTGAGATCGGGGGTCATGTGGATGTGGTGGCGCTGTACGCGGATGACATGCTGCTTTTCCTGCAGGACTCTGATGAATCCCTACGTACAGCATTACACGTAGTGGAGAATTTTGGTATCTTTTCCGGTCTGCTAATTAACTGGGACAAATCCCACATTTTTCCTATCTCTGGCCTTCTTCCCGAAAACACACAGGGGGCGTATCCTTTGCAAAGGACACTGCGATTTAAATATCTGGGCATCTGGATTACTCCTATGGCGAGTAGCTATATGGCCCAAAATATTGACCCCATACTAGCGACATTTAAAGAAAAGGCACATAGCTGGAAAAAATTACCGTTGTCTGTCCTGGGTAGGGTCAATTTATTTAAAATGGTGATGCAGCCAAAGTTTCTCTATGCTCTACAGAATTCCCCGGTCTACCTTCCCAAGAAAATCTTTACTGTTATTGAGGGAGTTTTATCCTCATTTATATGGAGTGGCAGGCAGGCGCGGGTATCTATAAGAACGATGTGCAGATCTCAGATGTCTGGCGGAGCAAGCCTCCCAGATCTCAGACTATACTATGTGGCCACTCAGTTGGCCCATCTGAGTGAATGGACTGGGGGCTATCTGGGGGATACGATGAGGGGGTTTCTGGCTGAGTGGACGGAGTGCTCTCCTGCTTTCTCTCTCTCTCCTCTTCAACTTCTCCTTTCTGGTCTCTCAACGTCTGGCATGCCTCCCTTGCTGCGTCAAGCCTTGCTTATTTGGCGTTATGCGCACACTTTGTATGACTGGGAGGGACATGATACCTGTACTCCATTGTGGTTCAATAGTGCATACCCCGAGCTATATGAGATGTCGCTAGATAACATATGGATTGCTAGGGGAGTCGTGGCACTGGGTCAACTATACCACGGTGGAGTGCTGAAGTCATTTCAGCAACTTAAGATCGAATTTGATGTGCCTAACACAGTTATGTTCCGATACTTTCGGCTTAGACATGCTATACAGACCCAATTCCCTCACGGCCCACCATCGATTGCTGACTCACCTGTTAAAACGCTGCTTGCTTCAATGAGCCGGAGGGGGAAGGTGTCTACCATATATGCTGCCCTAAATAACAATAGCTACCCCGATCTATTAAACAATCTCCGTATTAAATGGGAGACTGACTTGGGGCAATTGTCCCAAGAGCAGTGGCTTCAGATTATGAGTTCACTTAAATACACTACTCCATGTATAAGGTATAAGCAGGTTTTTTTTTACATTCTACACAGGTCCTATCGCACTCCGATTGGTATGCAGAGGGCTGGTCTTAGGGAAGACTCTAATTGCCCCAGGTGTCAGGCAGCTGATGCCGGATTTTGGCACTTATTGTGGGACTGCCCTGAGATTTCCCTTTTCTGGCATAGAGTTTGGGGTGATGTAGTCATGACAGCACCGTCCCTTCCTACATTAGATCCTGGCATATGTTTATTTGGGCTAGATTTGGAGGAGACGCACTCTGTTTTGCTGTACAAATATGTCCTGTGTCTCACAACGCTAGCTAAGGTGGTTATTGCTAGGGTCTGGTTCTCTGCTGATACACCTAGGGTGGAGCACTGGAGGGCGTTGGTGAACGAGGTAATTCGCCATGAGAGACATATGTATAAAATACGGGGTTCCACCTCTCGGTTTACGGAGATGTGGGGCCGCTGGGGTGGCGCAGGGCTGGGCGAACAAGTATTAAACACATGAGCGACATTGTAAAACTATGGATACTCCTCGTCATGGATATATATATGTAACTATATATGATAAGAAATAACACGCACACCAAAATGTGATTGGAAAAACCGGTTTATTGATGGCAACTGTTAAAGTTATAGTTAAATTTCAATGTTGATGTTTTGTTTTGTTTGTTAGTGACATAAAACTCAATAAAAACTACTTGATTTAAAAAAAAGATATTGGACAAGGATTGTGGACACCTCACAGTAAAGGATAACCAAACCTATGGAGGAATGCTAGGAGCATGTGAAGCAACAGACTGCCCCTTAGCCATCTCCTTTCCCTCCAAATACTTATTTCTGTTATGCTATGCACCACCATACAACACACTTTCCCACCATAGTACAGACACCTCCATGTGAATGCAGCCACCTACATACAACACTTTCCCACCATAGTACAGACACCTCCATGTGAATGCAGCCACCTACATACAACACTTTCCCACCATAAGACAGACACCTCCATGTGAATGCAGCCATCGACATACAACGCTTTCCCACCATAGGACAGACACCTCCATGTGAATGCAGCCACCTACATACAACACTTTCCCACCATAGGTCAGACACCTCCATGTGAATGCAGCCACCGACATACAACGCTTTCCCATCATAGGTCAGACACCTCCATGTGAATGCAGCCACCAACTTACTACACTTTCCCATCATAGGTCAGACACCTCCATGTGAATGCAGCCACCGACATACAACACTTTCCCACCATAGGACAGACACCTCCATGTGAATGCAGCCACTGACATACACTTTCCCACCATAAGACAGACACCTCCATGTGAATGCAGCCAACCGACATACAACACTTTCCCACCATAAGACGGACACCTCCATGTGAATGCAGCCACCGACATACAACACTTTCCCACCATAGGACAGACACCTCATTGTGAATGCAGCCACCAACATACAACACTTTCCCACCATAGGACAGACACCTCCATGTGAATGCAGCCACTGACATACACTATCCCACCATAAGACAGACACCTCCATGTGAATGCAGCCACCGACATACAACACTTTCCCACCATAAGACGGACACCTCCATGTGAATGCAGCCACCGACATACAACACTTTCCCACCATAAGACGGACACCTCCATGTGAATGCAGCCACCGACATACAACGCTTTCCCACCATAGGACAGACACCTCCATGTGAATGCAGCCACCGACATACAGCACTTTCCCACCATAGGACAGACACCTCCATGTGAATGCAGCCACTGACATACACTTTCCCACCATAAGACAGACACCTCCAGGTGAATGCAGCCACTGACATACAACATTTTCCCACCATAAGACGGACACCTCCATGTGAATGCAGCCACCGACATACAACGCTTTCCCACCATAGGACAGACACCTCCATGTGAATGCAGCCACCGACATACAACGCTTTCGCACCATAGCACAGACACCTTCCCACCATAAGACAGACACCTCCATGTGAATGCAGCCACCTACATACAATACTTTCCCACCATAAGACAGACACCTCCATGTGAATGCAGCCACCGACATACAACACTTTCCCATCATAAGACGGACACCTCCATGTGAATGCAGCCACCTACATACAACACTTTCCCACCATAAGACAGACACCTCCATGTGAATGCAGCCACCTACATACAACACTTTCCCACCATAGGACAGACACCTCCATGTGAATGCAGCCACCTACATACTACACTTTCCCATCATAGGTCAGACACCTCCATGTGAATGAAGCCACTGACATACACTTTCCCACCATAAGACAGACACCTCCATGTGAATGCAGCCACCGACATACAACACTTTCCCACCATAAGACGGACACCTCCATGTGAATGCAGCCACCGACA
Organism: Pseudophryne corroboree; assembly: GCF_028390025.1. Taxonomy (NCBI): domain Eukaryota; kingdom Metazoa; phylum Chordata; class Amphibia; order Anura; family Myobatrachidae; genus Pseudophryne; species Pseudophryne corroboree. Next base: position 279,133,760 of record NC_086447.1, read on the forward strand.
TACAACGCTTTCTCACCATAGGACAGACACCTCCATGTGAATGCAGCCACCGACATACAACACTTTCCCACCATAAGACGGACACCTCCATGTGAATGCAGCCACCGACATACAACGCTTTCTCACCATAGGACAGACACCTCCATGTGAATGCAGCCACCGACATACAACACTTTCCCACCATAAGACGGACACCTCCATGTGAATGCAGCCACCGACATACAACACTTTCCCACCATAAGACAGACACCTCATTGTGAATGCAGCCACCGACATACAACACTTTCCCACCATAAGACAGACACCTCCATGTGAATGCAGCCACCGACATACAACACTTTCCCACCATAGGACAGACACCTCATTGTGAATGCAGCCACCAACATACAACACTTTCCCACCATAGGACAGACACCTCCATGTGAATGCAGCCACTGACATACACTATCCCACCATAAGACAGACACCTCCATGTGAATGCAGCCACCGACATACAACACTTTCCCACCATAAGACGGACACCTCCATGTGAATGCAGCCACCGACATACAACACTTTCCCACCATAAGACGGACACCTCCATGTGAATGCAGCCACCGACATACAACGCTTTCCCACCATAGGACAGACACCTCCATGTGAATGCAGCCACCGACATACAGCACTTTCCCACCATAGGACAGACACCTCCATGTGAATGCAGCCACTGACATACACTTTCCCACCATAAGACAGACACCTCCAGGTGAATGCAGCCACTGACATACAACATTTTCCCACCATAAGACGGACACCTCCATGTGAATGCAGCCACCGACATACAACGCTTTCCCACCATAGGACAGACACCTCCATGTGAATGCAGCCACCGACATACAACGCTTTCGCACCATAGCACAGACACCTTCCCACCATAAGACAGACACCTCCATGTGAATGCAGCCACCTACATACAATACTTTCCCACCATAAGACAGACACCTCCATGTGAATGCAGCCACCGACATACAACACTTTCCCATCATAAGACGGACACCTCCATGTGAATGCAGCCACCTACATACAACACTTTCCCACCATAAGACAGACACCTCCATGTGAATGCAGCCACCTACATACAACACTTTCCCACCATAGGACAGACACCTCCATGTGAATGCAGCCACCTACATACTACACTTTCCCATCATAGGTCAGACACCTCCATGTGAATGAAGCCACTGACATACACTTTCCCACCATAAGACAGACACCTCCATGTGAATGCAGCCACCGACATACAACACTTTCCCACCATAAGACGGACACCTCCATGTGAATGCAGCCACCGACATACAACGCTTTCTCACCATAGGACAGACACCTCCATGTGAATGCAGCCACCGACATACAACACTTTCCCACCATAAGACGGACACCTCCATGTGAATGCAGCCACCGACATACAACACTTTCCCACCATAAGACAGACACCTCATTGTGAATGCAGCCACCGACATACAACACTTTCCCACCATAAGACAGACACCTCCATGTGAATGCAGCCACCGACATACAACACTTTCCCACCATAGGACAGACACCTCCATGTGAATGCAGCCACCTACATACTACACTTTCCCATCATAGGTCAGACACCTACATGTGAATGAAGCCACTGACATACACGTTCCCACCATAAGACAGACACCTCCATGTGAATGCAGCCACTGACATACAACATTTTCCCACCATAAGACGGACACCTCCATGTGAATGCAGCCACCGACATACAACGCTTTCCCACCATAGGACAGACACCTCCATGTGAATGCAGCCACCGACATACAACGCTTTCCCACCATAGCACAGACACCTTCCCACCATAAGACGGACAACTCCATGTGAATGCAGCCACCTACATACAATACTTTCCCACCATAAGACAGACACCTCCATGTGAATGCAGCCACCGACATACAACGCTTTCCCACCATAGCACAGACACCTCCATGTGAATGCAGCTACCGACATACAACACTTTCCCACCATAAGACGGACACCTCCATGTGAATGCAGCCACCGACATACAACACTTTCCCACCATAAGACAGACACCTCATTGTGAATGCAGCCACCGACATACAACACTTTCCCACCATAAGACAGACACCTCCATGTGAATGCAGCCACCGACATACAACACTTTCCCACCATAGGACAGACACCTCCATGTGAATGCAGCCACCTACATACTACACTTTCCCATCATAGGTCAGACACCTACATGTGAATGAAGCCACTGACATACACTTTCCCACCATAAGACAGACACCTACATGTGAATGCAGCCACCGGCATACAACACTTTCCCACCATAAGACGGACACCTCCATGTGAATGCAGCCACCGACATACAACACTTTCCCACCATAAGACGGACACCTCCATGTGAATGCAGCCACCGACATACAACGCTTTCCCACCATAGGACAGACACCTCCATGTGAATGCAGCCACCGACATACAACACTTTCCCACCATAGGACAGACACCTCCATGTGAATGCAGCCACCGACATACAGCACTTTCCCACCATAAGAAGGACACCTCCATGTGAATGCAGCCACTGACATACACTATCCCACCATAGGACAGACACCTCCATGTGAATGCAGCCACCGACATACAACGCTTTCCCACCATAGGACAGACACCTCCATGTGAATGCAGCCACTGACATACAACACTTTCCCACCATAAGACAGACACCTCCATGTGAATGAGGCCACTGACATACAACACTTTCCCACCATAAGACAGACACCTCCATGTGAATGCAGCCACCGACAGACAACACTTTCCCACCATAAGAAGGACACCTCCATGTGAATGCAGCCACCGACATACAACACTTTCCCACCATAAGACAGACACCTCCATGTGAATGCAGCCACTGACATACAACACTTTCCCACCATAAGACAGACACCTACATGTGAATGCAGCCACCGGCATACAACACTTTCCCACCATAAGACGGACACCTCCATGTGAATGCAGCCACCGACATACAACACTTTCCCACCATAAGACGGACACCTCCATGTGAATGCAGCCACCGACATACAACGCTTTCCCACCATAGGACAGACACCTCCATGTGAATGCAGCCACCGACATACAACACTTTCCCACCATAGGACAGACACCTCCATGTGAATGCAGCCACCGACATACAGCAGTTTCCCACCATAAGAAGGACACCTCCATGTGAATGCAGCCACTGACATACACTATCCCACCATAGGACAGACACCTCCATGTGAATGCAGCCACCGACATACAACGCTTTCCCACCATAGGACAGACACCTCCATGTGAATGCAGCCACTGACATACAACACTTTCCCACCATAAGACAGACACCTCCATGTGAATGCAGCCACTGACATACAACACTTTCCCACCATAAGACAGACACCTCCATGTGAATGCAGCCACCGACAGACAACACTTTCCCACCATAAGAAGGACACCTCCATGTGAATGCAGCCACCGACATACAACACTTTCCCACCATAGGACAGACACCTCCATGTGAATGCAGCCACCTACATACTACACTTTCCCATCATAGGTCAGACACCTACATGTGAATGAAGCCACTGACATACACGTTCCCACCATAGGACAGACACCTCCATGTGAATGCAGCCACCGACATACAACACTTTCCCACCATAGGACAGACACCTCTATGTGAATGCAGCCACCGACATACAACACTTTCCCACCATAAGACAGACACCTCCATGTGAATGCAGCCACTGACATACAACACTTTCCCACCATAAGACAGACACCTACATGTGAATGCAGCCACCGGCATACAACACTTTCCCACCATAAGACGGACACCTCCATGTGAATGCAGCCACCGACATACAACACTTTCCCACCATAAGACGGACACCTCCATGTGAATGCAGCCACCGACATACAACGCTTTCCCACCATAGGACAGACACCTCCATGTGAATGCAGCCACTGACATACAACACTTTCCCACCATAAGACAGACACCTCCATGTGAATGCAGCCACTGACATACAACACTTTCCCACCATAAGAAAGACACCTCCATGTGAATGCAGCCACCGACAGACAACACTTTCCCACCATAAGAAGGACACCTCCATGTGAATGCAGCCACCGACATACAACACTTTCCCACCATAAGACAGACACCTCCATGTGAATGCAGCCACTGACATACAACACTTTCCCACCATAAGAAAGACACCTCCATGTGAATGCAGCCACCGACAGACAACACTTTCCCACCATAAGAAGGACACCTCCATGTGAATGCAGCCACCGACATACAACACTTTCCCACCATAAGACAGACACCTCCATGTGAATGCAGCCACTGACATACAACACTTTCCCACCATAGGACAGACACCTCCATGTGAATGCAGCCACCGACATACAACACTTTCCCACCATAAGACAGACACCTCCATGTGAATGCAGCCACTGACATACAACACTTTCCCACCATAGGACAGACACCTCCATGTGAATGCAGCCACCGACATACAACACTTTCCCACCATAAGACAGACACCTCCATGTGAATGCAGCCACTGACATACAACACTTTCCCACCATAGTACAGACACCTCCATGTGAATGCAGCCACCGACATACAACACTTTCCCACCATAAGACAGACACCTCCATGTGAATGCAGCCACCGACATACAACACTTTCCCACCATAAGACAGACACCTCCATGTGAATGCAGCCACCGACAGACAACACTTTCCCACCATAAGAAGGACACCTCCATGTGAATGCAGCCACCGACATACAACACTTTCCCACCATAAGACAGACACCTCCATGTGAATGCAGCCACCGACAGACAACACTTTCCCACCATAAGAAGGACACCTCCATGTGAATGCAGCCACCGACATACAACACTTTCCCACCATAAGAAGGACACCTCCATGTGAATGCAGCCACCGACAGACAACACTTTCCCACCATAAGACAGACACCTCCATGTGAATGCAGCCACCGACAGACAACACTTTCCCACCATAAGAAGGACACCTCCATGTGAATGCAGCCACTGACATTCACTTTCCCACCATAAGACAGACACCTCCAGGTGAATGCAGCCACTGACATACAACATTTTCCCACCATAAGACGGACACCTCCATGTGAATGCAGCCACCGACATACAACGCTTTCCCACCATAGGACAGACACCTCCATGTGAATGCAGCCACCGACATACAACGCTTTCGCACCATAGCACAGACACCTTCCCACCATAAGACAGACACCTCCATGTGAATGCAGCCACCTACATACAATACTTTCCCACCATAAGACAGACACCTCCATGTGAATGCAGCCACCGACATACAACACTTTCCCATCATAAGACGGACACCTCCATGTGAATGCAGCCACCTACATACAACACTTTCCCACCATAAGACAGACACCTCCATGTGAATGCAGCCACCTACATACAACACTTTCCCACCATAGGACAGACACCTCCATGTGAATGCAGCCACCTACATACTACACTTTCCCATCATAGGTCAGACACCTCCATGTGAATGAAGCCACTGACATACACTTTCCCACCATAAGACAGACACCTCCATGTGAATGCAGCCACCGACATACAACACTTTCCCACCATAAGACGGACACCTCCATGTGAATGCAGCCACCGACATACAACGCTTTCTCACCATAGGACAGACACCTCCATGTGAATGCAGCCACCGACATACAACACTTTCCCACCATAAGACGGACACCTCCATGTGAATGCAGCCACCGACATACAACGCTTTCTCACCATAGGACAGACACCTCCATGTGAATGCAGCCACCGACATACAACACTTTCCCACCATAAGACGGACACCTCCATGTGAATGCAGCCACCGACATACAACACTTTCCCACCATAAGACAGACACCTCATTGTGAATGCAGCCACCGACATACAACACTTTCCCACCATAAGACAGACACCTCCATGTGAATGCAGCCACCGACATACAACACTTTCCCACCATAGGACAGACACCTCCATGTGAATGCAGCCACCTACATACTACACTTTCCCATCATAGGTCAGACACCTACATGTGAATGAAGCCACTGACATACACGTTCCCACCATAAGACAGACACCTCCATGTGAATGCAGCCACTGACATACAACATTTTCCCACCATAAGACGGACACCTCCATGTGAATGCAGCCACCGACATACAACGCTTTCCCACCATAGGACAGACACCTCCATGTGAATGCAGCCACCGACATACAACGCTTTCCCACCATAGCACAGACACCTTCCCACCATAAGACGGACAACTCCATGTGAATGCAGCCACCTACATACAATACTTTCCCACCATAAGACAGACACCTCCATGTGAATGCAGCCACCGACATACAACGCTTTCCCACCATAGCACAGACACCTCCATGTGAATGCAGCTACCGACATACAACACTTTCCCACCATAAGACGGACACCTCCATGTGAATGCAGCCACCGACATACAACACTTTCCCACCATAAGACAGACACCTCATTGTGAATGCAGCCACCGACATACAACACTTTCCCACCATAAGACAGACACCTCCATGTGAATGCAGCCACCGACATACAACACTTTCCCACCATAGGACAGACACCTCCATGTGAATGCAGCCACCTACATACTACACTTTCCCATCATAGGTCAGACACCTACATGTGAATGAAGCCACTGACATACACTTTCCCACCATAAGACAGACACCTACATGTGAATGCAGCCACCGGCATACAACACTTTCCCACCATAAGACGGACACCTCCATGTGAATGCAGCCACCGACATACAACACTTTCCCACCATAAGACGGACACCTCCATGTGAATGCAGCCACCGACATACAACGCTTTCCCACCATAGGACAGACACCTCCATGTGAATGCAGCCACCGACATACAACACTTTCCCACCATAGGACAGACACCTCCATGTGAATGCAGCCACCGACATACAGCACTTTCCCACCATAAGAAGGACACCTCCATGTGAATGCAGCCACTGACATACACTATCCCACCATAGGACAGACACCTCCATGTGAATGCAGCCACCGACATACAACGCTTTCCCACCATAGGACAGACACCTCCATGTGAATGCAGCCACTGACATACAACACTTTCCCACCATAAGACAGACACCTCCATGTGAATGCAGCCACTGACATACAACACTTTCCCACCATAAGACAGACACCTCCATGTGAATGCAGCCACCGACAGACAACACTTTCCCACCATAAGAAGGACACCTCCATGTGAATGCAGCCACCGACATACAACACTTTCCCACCATAAGACAGACACCTCCATGTGAATGCAGCCACTGACATACAACACTTTCCCACCATAAGACAGACACCTACATGTGAATGCAGCCACCGGCATACAACACTTTCCCACCATAAGACGGACACCTCCATGTGAATGCAGCCACCGACATACAACACTTTCCCACCATAAGACGGACACCTCCATGTGAATGCAGCCACCGACATACAACGCTTTCCCACCATAGGACAGACACCTCCATGTGAATGCAGCCACCGACATACAACACTTTCCCACCATAGGACAGACACCTCCATGTGAATGCAGCCACCGACATACAGCACTTTCCCACCATAAGAAGGACACCTCCATGTGAATGCAGCCACTGACATACACTATCCCACCATAGGACAGACACCTCCATGTGAATGCAGCCACCGACATACAACGCTTTCCCACCATAGGACAGACACCTCCATGTGAATGCAGCCACTGACATACAACACTTTCCCACCATAAGACAGACACCTCCATGTGAATGCAGCCACTGACATACAACACTTTCCCACCATAAGACAGACACCTCCATGTGAATGCAGCCACCGACAGACAACACTTTCCCACCATAAGAAGGACACCTCCATGTGAATGCAGCCACCGACATACAACCATTTCCCACCATAGGACAGACACCTCCATGTGAATGCAGCCACCTACATACTACACTTTCCCATCATAGGTCAGACACCTACATGTGAATGAAGCCACTGACATACACGTTCCCACCATAGGACAGACACCTCCATGTGAATGCAGCCACCGACATACAACACTTTCCCACCATAGGACAGACACCTCTATGTGAATGCAGCCACCGACATACAACACTTTCCCACCATAAGACAGACACCTCCATGTGAATGCAGCCACTGACATACAACACTTTCCCACCATAAGACAGACACCTACATGTGAATGCAGCCACCGGCATACAACACTTTCCCACCATAAGACGGACACCTCCATGTGAATGCAGCCACCGACATACAACACTTTCCCACCATAAGACGGACACCTCCATGTGAATGCAGCCACCGACATACAACGCTTTCCCACCATAGGACAGACACCTCCATGTGAATGCAGCCACTGACATACAACACTTTCCCACCATAAGACAGACACCTCCATGTGAATGCAGCCACTGACATACAACACTTTCCCACCATAAGAAAGACACCTCCATGTGAATGCAGCCACCGACAGACAACACTTTCCCACCATAAGAAGGACACCTCCATGTGAATGCAGCCACCGACATACAACACTTTCCCACCATAAGACAGACACCTCCATGTGAATGCAGCCACTGACATACAACACTTTCCCACCATAAGAAAGACACCTCCATGTGAATGCAGCCACCGACAGACAACACTTTCCCACCATAAGAAGGACACCTCCATGTGAATGCAGCCACCGACATACAACACTTTCCCACCATAAGACAGACACCTCCATGTGAATGCAGCCACTGACATACAACACTTTCCCACCATAGGACAGACACCTCCATGTGAATGCAGCCACCGACATACAACACTTTCCCACCATAAGACAGACACCTCCATGTGAATGCAGCCACTGACATACAACACTTTCCCACCATAGGACAGACACCTCCATGTGAATGCAGCCACCGACATACAACACTTTCCCACCATAAGACAGACACCTCCATGTGAATGCAGCCACTGACATACAACACTTTCCCACCATAGTACAGACACCTCCATGTGAATGCAGCCACCGACATACAACACTTTCCCACCATAAGACAGACACCTCCATGTGAATGCAGCCACCGACATACAACACTTTCCCACCATAAGACAGACACCTCCATGTGAATGCAGCCACCGACAGACAACACTTTCCCACCATAAGAAGGACACCTCCATGTGAATGCAGCCACCGACATACAACACTTTCCCACCATAAGACAGACACCTCCATGTGAATGCAGCCACCGACAGACAACACTTTCCCACCATAAGAAGGACACCTCCATGTGAATGCAGCCACCGACATACAACACTTTCCCACCATAAGAAGGACACCTCCATGTGAATGCAGCCACCGACAGACAACACTTTCCCACCATAAGACAGACACCTCCATGTGAATGCAGCCACCGACAGACAACACTTTCCCACCATAAGAAGGACACCTCCATGTGAATGCAGCCACTGACATACAACACTTTCCCACCATAAGACAGACACCTCCATGTGAATGCAGCCACCGACATACAACACTTTCCCACCATAAGACAGACACCTCCATGTGAATGCAGCTGCCTTAATCAAAAGTTACTTCATAATGTAAGTTCATGCAATATCAGCCATTGGTTCGCGGGATGGCTCTGCATGTCGACCAAAAATGTCATCTGTGCAAAATAACTTATCCATATGTATATAAGAGACATCCTTTTTCAGACTTTTTTTTATAGAGCCAAGCAAATACTCTAACATTTATTATTTAAGATATTATAGTCACTGGCAATATTATTTATTAATCTATGGATGATATTTTATTTTATTATACTATAGAATATATAGGCTTTAAATTAGTAACATAATAAAAATTATATATTCCTCACCTGGAATATTACCTTGGAGATATGCACCTTTTTTTAATTAGCTGAATTATTAAAGTGCACCTGTCACTTACACAACATGGACGCAGCCATCTGGTGCACTGTACCAATATAAAGTCTTAATTTCATTTCATTTAAAACTGGATGTGTAGTGAGTATAATAGGGTTTATAAACCAGCTCTGCCCATATGCCCAATTTAGGCAAAACAGTTCCAATTTGAGGGAACTTGCTCACCACTGTGTCATCATTATGGCATGGCCACGCCCCCAAGGCAGCGCATTAACCCCTTTTTGTCCAAATTTCAGAGAAGGCCATTGTTTGGAGGTATAGATAATAAGATTGTGTGTCCTAGGAATGGGCTTCTTTTTTTTTTTTTTATCTCAGTGATGCAGTATCACTAGATCTTGTTGAAATGATAGACTGGGCTCTTGTGAATCCTGCACCAATACACAACATGACTTCCTCCACTGTGAGTAAATGACGGATTCACTTTACAGTGTGTGAGCTCTCTATTCTGAGAATGTCAGGGTAATTGTTTCGTGTCCGATACTTTACTCAGTACCAGTGTAAAGCACATCAGAACACAGAGCGTGGAGTCTTATTTAAAATTTATTTAAAGCCTTCCAGTTCTATCATTCTTAACAATCTTATTTTTGTCTTCAGCTAGAAGACGCTACAATGATGCATTATATAAGATAATAATGCTAAACTGTTTTTATCTCCCAAAAACAGCTGCTGCAGCTGCAGTACAATATAAGTCTTCATCTTTTTAAAGATTAAAACCCAGTGTGTGCTGTGGGTTATTGTCACATTTTTCAATAAACTTCAAATTATATTTCACTTTGAATTACTGAAATTACAAGTGTATTGTGGTGTTGAGATATTATCTCCCTGATGTAATGTCAGTCACGGGGGGTATATCAGCTTTACACATCGATTCATGATACAATGGTGTGGGAATTCTAACCTCCTACTTCGCTGTAGCTACAGGGAGACTTTTTCATAGCTGCCAATGACATACTTATTTGTTATGGGACTGTAATCAGTAACCGTCTCAATTTTAGTGTTGCTCACTTGTGGCTCGATTCAGAGACGGATGTAGTAGCGGTTGTCCTTGCGCATTTTGCTGCAGTCGTGTCTGTGACTATGAGGGAGATGTACTAACCAGTGAAAAGAGTGGAGAAGTGAGTCAGTGGAGAAGTTGCCCATGGCAACCAATCAGCTGCTCTATATAGTTTTATAATATGCACATTTTAAATGTTACTTCAATGCCGATTGGTTGCCATGGACAACGTCTCCTCTGACTCACTTCTCCACTCTTTTCACTGCTCAGTACATCTTCCCCATGCTAATGCTACTACAAAGCCACTGTGACACTCCCATAAGAGGGCTACCGTGCGTCCAAATCTGTTCTGCGATTTGTATGTAACCAACATCGCCCATATGCATGACTATTGGAGTAGCGTCTGACTAAACAATAATCATGAGTAACTAAAATTGATCATATATATACCCTGCAAACAATTCTCATGTTATACACTGCAAACAATTCTCATGTTATACACAGCAAACAATTCTCATGTTATACCCTGCAAACAATTCTCATGTTATACCCTGCAAACAATTCTCATGTTATACCCAGGGCCGGTGCAAGGTCTCACTGCACCCTAGGCAAAGCTTCTGCCTAGCACCCCCTAACCTGTAAACCCCACCACCACCTCTCGCAGGAGAGATGCAGGAGGCCCCTAGGTGGGCTGGGGTGAATTGCATCATTATACATATACAGAGAAAAGGGACAACACCCAAGGACTTTTAAATAGATAAATATGTTGTTAATGGTCTTTCACTGTAAAAGCCCTTGAGTGCCGTCTATTCTTTATATACTGTATAGTACTGTACGTGGGGTGTGGTAGGGATATTTAATTGGGGTTGGGTATGGGATGCCACTGGTCAGAATACCGACAGCAGCATCCCGACCACCCTAACAGAGACATTCTCAATGAAATTAATTAACCTAACCCCTTATCCTAACCCTCCCCGCAGCCTAACCCTAACCCTCCCTGGCATACAAACATTCAGGATCTTGGCTGTTGGGATTCTGGCATCAAATATTTGTATGTTCCTCATTGTGTTCCATGCCTTCATCTGAAAGTTCATTACTCACCCGCGTACAGGGACATCCATCATTTTGCTAGATGAATTCTGTGGTGCCCACCAGTGGCCGGCGCCCCTAGGCAGCCGCCTAAAGCTGCCTAATGGTAGAGCCGGCCCTGGTTATACCCTGCAAACAATTCTCATGTTATACCCTGCAAACAATTCTCATGTTATACCCTGCAAATAATTCTTAATCTGATCATTTAAAAAATACAAATGTAATTGCAATTGTAAGAAGTGTTATCACTGTATCACCTTATATATCTTTACACATGAAAATACTGCTACATCGTGTTTTAATAGGAGATTTCCATTGCAGGGAATGACTTTACTTTCCAAGTGACAGCTGTCTGGAACAATCTTCTCAAAAACATCTTTGGTCCGCAGCCTGAGGCAGGTATAACAAGTATCGCTATAAAAGGATTTTTATGTGTAATTATACCAAAATATCTATCTGAAAAATGTGCAAGTGCTGTTGGTATAATGAAACTTTGAAGATTGTGTGATCTCCCTTCCTTCAGTGGACATTAGCATCATATGATTTTGATGCCCCCTGGTAAAGTGCTTACAATAAAATATCTGAACATTTTAGAAAAAAAAACCCTATTTCTTTTATTGCTAGAATAACAGGAACCTATTATTAGTTTTTTTTGTTTAAACATTAATGGTCCCTAGAACGCTCCCTGACTTGCATATCAGTTTCTAGAATATTCTCTTTATTATATAAAGATCACTGCACTGCTCTCTACATTGTATATTGGTCATAGAATGATCTCTCTGTGTGGTACAAAGGCCCTCATTCCGAGTTGTTCGCTCGCTAGCTGCTTTTAGCAGCATTGCACACGCTAAGCCGCCGCCCTCTGGGAGTGTATCTTAGCATAGCAGAATTGCGAACGAAAGACTCGCAAAATTGCGAATAGAAATTTCTTAGCAGTTTCCGAGTAGCTCGACACTTACTCTGCCACTGCGATCAGTTCAGTCAGTTTCGTTCCTGGTTTGACGTCACAAACACACCCAGCGTTCGCCCAGACACTCCTCCGTTTCTCCAGCCACTCCCGCGTTTTTCCCAGAAACGGCAACGTTTTTTCACACACACCCATAAAACGGCCAGTTTCCGCCCAGAAACACCCACTTCCTGTCAATCAAACTCCGATCACCAGAACGAAGAAAATTGCTCGTAATGCCGTGAGTAAAATACCTAACTTTTGAGTAAAATAACTAAGCGCATGCGCTCTGCGAACATTGCGCATGCGCAGTAAGCGACTAATCGCAATATAGCGAAATTCGGCAACGAGCGAACAACTCGGAATGAGGGCCAAAGATCAGGAGAATTGTCACGTATTGCACAGAGGTCACTAGAAAGCTCACTGAATGCTGTCTGTATTGTATATAGGTCACTTTTATAATCTCACTATTGAATAGGTCAGAGGAGTGTATAGTATTTGATTATGGCTCTTTTAACAATTGTATTTCTCTTTGCTAAAAAAAATCCACACCCATTTTAAAATAACCACGCACACAGGTTTTATCTCGCTTATTTTCCTTTTCAGCACATTGGTGGAGCACCTTGGGATACTTTTTTTGTTCTTACCTCTATTTCACAAGCTGCCTGTCCACTTCTCATGTATCATCACTGCGGTGCTTGCAAACAGACAAATGGTGTCAGCTCGCTCCTACTGTACCTATTGGAAGAGGTGCCCGAGTGTGAAGAGGGATCCATTTGGATCCCTTCACCTCCTCTGGCAATCACAGCTCTCAGGAGGGATTCAGGGCTGTCTTTACATCAGTGTAAGTCAAAGGGCAAAGCAATGCACAGAGCCCCTGAGGGGGGAGAGCTAACGCTGACTGTGTTTGGGGGGATGGGGGGCTGTACCATTGACTGAGGTGCCGCTGTCGAAGGTTGTGATGACTGAGGACGGGGAGATGTGCTATTGGCTACGGCTGCTCTGTACTTTGATGTTCTGGGGCGGGGCGTGGCGGGGTGCTGGCGGAGATGGTTGTGATGAAGGGAGAATGGGAGGTATTAGCAAAGGCTGTCCAGCGGGATGGGGTGGTGGGGGGCGGTGATGTTATCAGGCCCTTACAATCCTTGGGCCCATGGGTAACTGCCCATTAAGCACAATAGAAAAGATGGCTCTGGAGTGATCCGGAGGTAATACTTCTGGGACAGAAAGCAACAGTCTACACTTATGCTGTTACTATCGGCCCCAGCACAGGGGCAATGATAAATTGCTCTGACAGTTTAGGTTTTCTTGATGTAAACAGTGGTAAGTTTGAGTGAAAGGTTGTGCGTCCAATATGTATATCTTGATAAACTGGCCCCATATAAGAGAGATGGTGTGGACTCATAGTACTCTAGCCAGGTGGAACACATTAAAGAAAATTCCGATTCAGACTTCAAAGAAAAAGCTACTACAGATTTTTTCTACCGTTGGGAGGGACTCACAGCAAAGGAGGAACACATTCCTCATAGCGAAGAAGGAACAATGGTTAGACATTCGTACACTGCACCATGGGATCTCAGGCACACATCTAATCTGCGCACCTTCATTTACCCTGGATGGACCATCTAGGCATACTGTGGCAAAACCTGTTCGCTTTATAAAGTACATGTGTTTATTGCTTCTCATTCAGGTCCCATGAGGTTTTATAAATGCAACAATGATTAACAACATTAATACAACTGTACGAGCAGAGGAGACACAGACCTGTAATAGATGGTCTGTGCAATGTGCTCAGGGTACAGTGTATTTTAAGGATAAAAATGTTATGGGATAAAGGGGTGTGGTATGGCTGACCGATGGTCTCCTGACCGACGGTCAGCATACCGACACCGGGATCCCGGCAGCATACCGACACCGGTATCCCGGCGGGGAGGGGCGAGTGCAGCAAGCCCCTTGCGGCCTCAGTGCGCTCGCCACACTGCGGGCTCGGTGTGCCGTCGCCATGGGTTCTATTCCCACTCTATGGGTGTCATGGGCGGGATTTTGGGGGAGGTCATGTTACCGTCGGCCTGCTGACCGCCAGTCGCATGAATACGACACAGATAAAGCTGTCTTACACAGTGTAATAGATTACATTTGGAAGTTTGCTGGGTATTTTGTAAAGTCTTGGCAGCAAAGTGCATAACGGATAAGTTTGTTATACAAGTTTTAATTGCTATTACTTATTACTTCAAAGAAAAATATTAATGAAAGGTCCAGCTAATTATTAGACTGGGTATATAATATCATCTTATGTAGCATTCAAGGCTCGATCACACACATGTATTAGAAAAAGGGATAAACACGCATTGTGTTTTAGTAAATGTTTTAATGTGTTTTCTAATACAATGGTGGTAATGACATGGGGTCTTCTTTGTCCTATATATAATGTGCTTTTTTGTACCCGTCATCTCCAGCAATTACCCATTTATTAATCAGCCCCAAAATATATGCTAAATACTTTTCTTATTACGCTTTCTGTGAAATATAGAAAAAACAGTGCCCCTAGTGGACAAATTCTAATGCAAAAGACAAAACTCTTCTTTCCAAACAGCCGATTTAGTATAATAAACAAATGTGTGATCTTCTTTTAATGAGCAACAAGTAACCTAGGAGACAAGACTGTAGTATTTTTATTTGGCAACAGCAATGCAATATGGCACAAGAAGCTAAATGAATCACCGTCACCAGGTAGCAAATAACACACACACACACACACACACACACACACACACACACACACACACACACACACACACACACACACACACACACACACACACACACACACACACACTCTCTCTCTCTCTCTCATACTTTCATGGTACAGCAAGGTTTTCACCAATAACATGCTAAAATGTATTTAGTGATGCTGCCTGGAGGAAATCTCTGCTGCCCTCTAGCTTTATCTTTGGAGACCAGTCAATTTTGTCACCTGTCAGTCAAATGATAATCTTTGTTTTGTTAATAAAACCATCCATCTATTATCCATTCACCCTTACTCAAAAGCGGATTAAGACAAGATTGAGATTGTAGCAAACTAGATTGGAGAGAAGTAATATTTCTTATAGAAGTAATTGTCAAATAGCTTTGAAAAATAAAGCAAATTATTTTAAGTTTAAATATACAATAAATTAAATAATTGATTGTGTGACTGATGATGTCACATAGAACATTTCAAACATGATTACCTCATTAATCACTGATATAACAGGATTCTCTGTGACATGTTTTTCTGTCCACAAATAAGTGTAGAAAAATGACATTGGTGGTCATTCCGAGTTGTTCGCTCGCTGCCGATTTTCGCAGTGCAGCGATTAAGTAAAAAAACGGCAAAAATGCGCATGCGCATTGGGGGTAATTCCAAGTTGATCGCAGCAGGAATTTTGTTAGCAGTTGGGCAAAACCATGTGCACTGCAGGGGGGGGGGGGGGGGGGGCAGATATAACATGTGCAGAGAGAGTTAGACTTGGGTGTGGTGTGTTCAATCTGCAATCTAAATTGCAGTGTAAAAATAAAGCAGCCAGTATTTACCCTGCACAGAAACAAAATAACCCACCCAAATCTTACTCTCTCTACACGTTATATCTGCCTCCCCTGCAGTGTACATGGGGGGTCATTCCGAGTTGTTCGCTCGTTATTTTTTTCTCGCAACGGAGCGATTAGTCGCTTATGCGCATGCGCAATGTCCGCAGTGCGACTGCGCCAAGTAAATTTGCTATGCAGTTAGGAATTTTACTCACGGCATTACGAGTTTTTTTCTTCGTTATGGTGATCGTAATGTGATTGACAGGAAGTGGGTGTTTCTGGGCGGAAACTGGCCGTTTTATGGGAGTGTGTGAAAAAACGCTACCGTTTCTGGGAAAAACGCGGGAGTGGCTGGAGAAACGGAGGAGTGTCTGGGCGAATGCTGGGTGTGTTTGTGACGTCAAACCAGGAACGACAAGCACTGAACTGATCGCACTGGCAGAGTAAGTCTCGAGCTACTCAGAAACTGCACAGAGAAGTCTTTTTGCAATATTGCGAATCTTTCGTTCGCAATTTTGATAAGCTACGATTCACTCCCAGTAGGCGGCGGCTTAGCGTGTGCAAAGCTGCTAAAAGCAGCTTGCGAGCGAACAACTCGGAATGACCCCCATGGTTTTGCCCAACTGCTATCAAAATTCCTGCTGCAATCAACTTGGAATTACCCCCATTGTACGCAGTGCGCATGCGCTAAGTACTTTCACACAAAACTTTGTAGACTTACACAAGCTCGAGCGACGTTATCTCAACGCTCGAATGATCGTAGTATGATTGACAGGAAGTGGGTGTTTCTGGGCGGAAACTGGCCGTTTTCAGGGAATGTGCTAAAAAGGTGTGCCAGGTAAAAACGCAGGAGTGGCTGGAGAAACGGGGGAGTGGCTGGCCGAACGCAGGGCGTGTTTGTGACGTCAAACCAGGAACTAAACGGACTGAGGTGATCGCAGTCTAGGAGTAGGTCTGGAGCTACTCAGAAACTGCAGGGAATTATTTAGTAGCAATTCTGCTAATCTTTCGTTCGCTATTCTGCTAAGCTAAGATACACTCCCAGAGAGCGGAGGCCTAGCGTGTGCAATGCTGCTAAAAGGAGCGAGCGAGCGAACAACTCGAAATGAGGGCCATTGTTTCTATCTAAAGTTTAAAACTGAAGTCACACTTACCTTCTGCTGGGTACACACTGGTAGCTGTATCTGCAGATATATCTATAGCTGGATCGGACAGTGTGTTGTGCACTGGTGAGTGCTTTGATACGATGCTGCATCCTAGGACGCAGCTCAGATCACGACTGCAGCAGAGGCGTCTGCATATAATAGACGTCTCCTGCTGCATTAACATACAGCGCTATCAGTGATAGTAAATCCGACCGTGCCTGAATGACCCCCATTGTATCCCAGGGACCTCTGTGTGAATATGTCCCTGCAGATCTGTATAGATAACACAGGCCCTGCTGGACAAAAGTTATTATACAGCATGACTATGGACATCGGGGTGGGAGCCAAACAGAGGGATGACATGGGTTAGCTGCTACTATCTGTGTGCATATCCCACCCAGGTGTGTAACCCAGTGAAAGGAGACAGCAAGAAGGGTGGATCTTCACAAGAGTAATGTACCCCATAAATCTGCGGGCGCGATCCCCCGACACCACCGATTGGCAGCCACTAATAAAAGGCCAGCAATCCGTCAGGGGATTGAGAAAATTAAGAATGTTAAAAATGCCCGATTCCGCAATCCCTGCTGGGATCGGGATTTTTAAAAATGTTTAATATCCCAGATTCCCCCAACGCAACCATCAGAGAATCGGGGGATTGCCCCGATATGTCGCTAGTGCACAGTCACCCACTGAAGGTTTCATGGAAAACTTTTAGGCATATTTGTCTACTCTCCCTGGATGTCTAGGAGACTCGCGGACGAGGTCTAGGAGCTTGCTGAAGCAATTTGCATTGTATAGAGTCACCACTGCTGCTTACTAACATCACAGCTGCTTAATAACACAATTGGATGCATTCATTGAGCACTGAGATTTGCAGCACCAAGGCTGCTCATCTCCCACCTGACCAATAATATGTCAGCAAGCATGGGTTTAGCCTAAAACTTATTTGCCCAACATTCCCCCAAATCCTCCTCTTTTCTATATTGGCTAAATGGAGATTTTCCAAATGATAAAATCTTCTTGTTAATATGTCTAGGTCTATTAATTTCCTTACAGAGAAATCACAGTGTTAAAAAAGACTCTGAAAATAGGTGGTTATAATAATGGAACATTAATTTAATGCTTAACTATGAAGCCATCAGCAAAATAAGGCTAACTGAACCACAACAGGTCATGGGCTGAAGGACTTACAGTGCTACGTTTCTTCTACTGTTATAGCTTTTACTATCAAATACTGTAGCTTTCCAGAGTCCTGCCCGCCTCCTAGACACTGACCTGTCCCAGACGGAGCACCATGCTCTGGGCCATCTATCAGGACTGACCCTGGAGCACTAAAGGGAATGCTTGTCATAGCTGAGAAATTGACGCTGGAAGAATATAGATTGCCTGGCTGTGTCATTTAAATGTAATGGATGTCACACAATGGATGCTGTGATGTATATAGCTTATTATACTGGTAAATAAAAATAATCTGTAGCATCTTCAGAGCAAAGTCAACGAGAGCAGCCATTCTAGGGCTTTTTCTGTTATTAACCTGAGACAGGTATCAAGTACCTCCCGACCCAGTTGCCATTGTCAAGCAACTCTGCAAAAGATAAGTACTTCAGCTTTTAAGAGCATGACCCATTGTGAAGTGCTTTACAGAAGGAGACGTGTAGTACGAAGTATAAAGACTCAATACAAAGCACACTCCTAGTACTGTTTAATGCAAGTATATGAAACATTTCCAGCAAAGCGAAACGGAGAACAGAGAGAAAGCAGTAGTACCTGTGCAGTATGCTGCCATCATTGCCTGTCCCAGCATTAGTCAGTACATTTATACAAATGCAGTGCTAATGGTGACAGAAGTACCTGGATACTGCACAGCTTCCTCTGTACTGTGGAAGCAGTATGCATACTGAGCCAGCTGTGATTAGGAGAGATGCAGTTATGGGGTAAAGTGGCAATCTGAGCATTCTATGGATTCCTGCCTCTTTTCCCAGTGTACATGTTGTGACTGCTGCAGTCACATCACTTTGTTTATGGAAGCTTCACCTCCAAAGCAGAATCCCAGTTGTGAGCTCTACCTGGAGCCTATCTGTGAAGAGCTCTCCTATACATTAATAACAGAGTCTGGAAACAGATGCCAGAGAAACCAGTCTGAAATATTCCTACATAATAAAAGGCTAATGCTGCTCCTTACCTCTATGGGGGGATTTTAAGAGTTTTATGCACTGGCGGTCACAAGATGGCGCCCAACGGAACAAATCAAGTGTTGCTCCATTCGGATGCGCACAGCTGCCGATGCTGATGTTACTGTTATGTTGTGCTGTCATTTTGGTGGGCTGGTATCTAGTAAGTACTACAAATCTCTATAATCTGGCACAGGACCCTACACCACTAGAGAAACAAAACCAGTGCCAATAAACATGATCATAATCTAATTATAGTGTCATTTAAACAGATTACTGATATATAAGTAAACTAATATTGTTGATACATTTAAATGAGTATTTTGAGTTTGATTATTTCCACTTTATAAGTACAGATTTTCCAATGTAGGTATTTTCTCATTTGTACACTGTACAACCCTTCTCACAGCAGACCACCGTTTCAATTAAAAAAAGTCACATATTTACATATCAAAAGATTACAACAACGTACTACACTTCATAGAACTAATTTAAGCTACTGTTAATGAGATACGACTGCCACATGTCCATCATCCACAGTGCATTAAGCTAGTAGTGTAAGCACAATCACACTTCTCCACCATAGCAGGATATCATAATGGAATGTCGGTCACTATACCGCCGCCAGGATCCCGCCCGCTTAACAGCCTGACAGTCAGCAAGCTGACTGATAGGGACTATTCCAACTCGTGAGTGTCCGCGACACCCATAGAGTGGGAATAGAACCTGTGGCAAGCGCAGCAAGCCATCGTGCCTGCTGCGTGGCGAGCGCAGTGAGCCCGCAAGGGGCTTTATTTCCGCTGGCTCCGTCACCAGCAATCTAAAGCTCGGGATCCCGGCATCGGTATCGCGACCACCGGATCCCGGTCACCCGAACCCAACCCATCATAACATATGCCTCCCTTTGCATCGCATCAGTAGATATTGGGTTATAAATGTATCCAGCCATTTCAGTTGACTAGCTAAAAATGCTGAGCACTGTAGTTCATCAAAAAAGAAAGAACAAACTTTCTGCACCTTTTTCAGATCAGCCACAGTTCATAAATGTAAATATATTCCAGAACTCAGACTCACTTAATACTGAACTTCCAGACCTCTGGATGATAACAAAAACAGGACTGGAAAAGTTGAACTATTCCTGTTATAAAGCCAGCTCAGCAGCTGTTTATGTAATTGAGCTCCAAACGACCGTTACAATCTATTTTGGGTAAATGTCTTTCACATTCAGAAACCTCGCTTCCACCAGTATTTCTTTTTTCTTTATTAAAACAGTGATATATTTACTCAATTAAATAGACTCTTACAGCCTCTCCATCACATCACCATGCTCTCATGTTTGGGTGACCTCATACCAAACCAACCAGGTGATAAAAAAATAATGGAGCCACTGGTCCCTGGATGATGGAGTGATGTGTTTCCCCATCGTACTGCAGGCAGTGCAGACATTAAGCAGAGAAATGTGCCATTACAAGATAACGCTTTCAACACCAGGCTCATTATCTTCAATCAATCTAAACAGTGATATATTCTATGTCACACAATACTGGAGTCTACTTTTTAAAGCTGTTCTATAAAAAAAAGTACTAAATATTAATAGTTATTAATATTCACAGTAGTAGTACAACTGAATAGACTGGCGCTATATAAATAAATGTTACGGAATATTAAATATTAATAAGCTTCTGCAAAGATTATAGTAGTATACTAGTTCTCCTTATACCAGTGTAAAAGTATATGTGGCACCAGAATATTCCTCTACCCCATCCTCCTTTAGAAGGTGTCTATAATGTAGTTCCTATTGCCATTGTTCTTCAATTGGCGCTTATGGGGTTTATGCGCAAAAGATACAAATATTAACAATTAATTGTTAATAAGTTGGATTGGATCTTACTGCAAAAAATGTCCCAAAAATACGAAACGATCATTTACGGGAAATCTGTGCAAAGGGAAATAGAGATCTAAAGGAGGATCACGCTCCAGGCAGTCTAATGCACCCCGCTGACTGCCATACCAAACAATGATGCCAAAGGTCACAACACTTTCAACAGAGCATCTAGAAAAATGTAACATAGTTTCTTTACTCACACATGCAGCCCTTAAACGCCTTAAAAAAAGAAACATTGGGCTTTTTTAATTAAATATCAAGGGCGGGATGTACTAAGCGGAAAATGCGGTAAACTCCCTGTTTACTGCATTTTCCTGATGTACTAACCCCCGGCCGGCAGGACAGCGCCGCGGCGGGGTATGCCAGCTTTAGCTGGCGATAGTCCATAGAAGCCTATGGGCTTCTCTCCGCGGCGCTATGTGAGGGATCCCTCCCAGCATGCCCTGCGGCCGCCCCCGTCACCCCGCGCATGCGCAGACTGACTCCTGGGGCCGAATCCCGGAAGTCAGGCTGCCGCTGCGCATCGCGGAGGACAGCTCTTATCGGAAGAGCTGTCCTCCGCAATGCTGATCGCATATGTTAGTACATATGCGATCAGCATCGTGGCGCAGGGCGGCGATGGGCGGCGATGTACATTAGTACATCCCGCCCCAAATGTCTATTATGACATAATACAAGTTTGATGTAATATCGCATCAAAATATTAACTAAAGGTAAGGGGGTGTATTTTAAAAAGGGACAGCATAAATGTCAGCTTTCAATGTCTACTATTTATACCTGGAAATGCTGAAGATCTTATCATCTCATCTCAGCAGCATAATATATAGACATTTTGCACTTGGTTTTTTCATCTGTACCCCTTCTTCAACCACCTGCTCGCATGTAGCTAGAAAAACCCTCTAAGCACAATCCAATAACAAGGATTAGAAGGCATTAGAGAAAGTGAGCGAAGGTCAGCTCAGACATCAGGGCTCACACAAGTCACAGCGATGAATGTCTTGACTGGAGGTGTAAGGCTGATTATTAGACAGCTCAGAGATGCTGTCTCCAGGGCCCTTATACAAGACTGACGACAGTAACACCTGCGTGGCTCTCTACTTGAACTGTAAATGAGCACATCTTCATTTCTAAGCACATTAATAGGATAGGTAAACTGAGGGGTGGTCTTCTGTATGCCGGCGGTCGGGCTCCCGACGCTCAGTATACCGGCGCCGGGAGCCCGACAGCCGGCATACCGACACTTATTTTCCCTCATGGGGGTCCACGACCCCCATAGAGGGAGAATAAAATAGTGTGGCGCGCGTAGCGCGCCACCGTGCCCGTAGCGTGGCGAGTGCAGCGAGCCCGCAAGGGGCTCATTTGCGCTCGCCACGCTGTCGGTAAGCCGGCGGTCGGGCTCCCGGCGCCGGGATGCTGGTCGCCGGAAGCCCGACCACCGGCCAGCCGTAGTGAACCCAAACTGAGACATGCCTGCACTTTACTGCTGCTTCTTCTACTTCACTTCACAACTGTAAGGAAAATGTCATTCTAGTTCTTTGCCAGGTTACGCACAGAAAGCAATATATTTCAGCATTGGCAGAGAGAAGAATACTGAAATCTGGGAAAATCGTTGACGCAATAAATTTCATGAAAGGAATAACAGAACACAGAGCCTGGTGACATTAATCATTATTTTGCTAATATGAGGCATTTAATGCAGGAGCCAGGGAAGCACGGATGAATCTTATCTCTATATCATGGGTCTTCAACCTGCGGCCCTCCAGCTGCTGTGGAACTACACATCCCAGCAAGCCCTGCCACAGTTTTGCTATTAAGGCATGCTAAAACTGGGGCAGGGCATGCTGGGATGTGTGGGCCGTAGGTTGAAGACCCATGCTCTATATAGTACAGAAAATAATTTACATATTGTCCTTCTTTTTAGGCATTTGCCAGGAGGCATTCATGCTACTGTTAATGCTGACATGGAGCTAAGACTGATACAAAATGTTTTGCAGCTATGCATTTTTTTATTTTCACTAAAAGGCGTCCATTTCTGTTCTGTATTTGGCACCCATTTCTATTCTGTGTTATATTATTGCACTATAGCTTTCAGTGGTGCCCCAATAAAGTGGAAATAAATTCCACTTATCTCTATTAATATATAAAAATGAAACGTTGTATGCAACTTCTACTCACTTATGCTGCCTGCTAGAGGAGGGGTCTTATTCGAAAGGTATAAATCTGCACAGGATATAACAATTCTAGTTGAATAAGTTGATAATATTGTTAAACCAACGTAAAGCCTACTTTAATAATTAATTTGGCAAATGGTTGGTGGTGCTCCCGAAAAATAGTTATGAAAACTATGAAACAACGGGTGTGGTCTTTTGAGGAGACAAAAGACAAAAGCAACTATATGCCTTTTCCAGGGCACACTTGAAAAATTGAAAATTTGAAATTATTAAAATGTAACTTTTATTATAATATACTTAAAAAAGAGGAGAGCAAGCATTCATAATTTAGAAGCGTTGATACTCATGAGCATTAATATTCAAGATAATAATGTAAGTAAGCGAAAATCTGTAATCCCTCATTCAGGAGAAAACACATTCATATCCTCTATAATAGAAAATTTTATGGAATGAGGTCACTCCCTCAGGCCTGATAGGGTCCAATAATTATTGGAGCCTAGGATCGAATTCCTGACCGTGGGTCCCAAAGTTATGATGTGCGTAGGAGAATAAAGGCTAGAGGAGGGGGCCTGTGTGTAGTCTCAGTCTGGACCCCCTCCTCTTTAGCTGGCAGCGCAAGTGAGCAGATTCTGGCGCTGTGCCAGAGACTACTACGCATGCGCAGGTCTCCAGGAAAATGGTGCAGAGAATATTTTCCTAGAAATTTTTATACTGGGTAAGCAGAAAAATTGCAAGCCCGACGTAAGCAGGATTAATCACAAATATCACAAGGTCAGTCAGTACTGCTCTGCTGGAATGTTTGTGAATTTTGGAGTTCTCGAGCTCTACCAGGAGAGTAGACCAGATTTTCATAACACAACGGTGATTCGTATTATCATGGCCACATCTCCTCTTGTGCGATGCCATGACTCTGGGATCTCCTGGATCTATCAAAAATGTCAGCAAGGTGGTTATCACATCAGGTGAACAAGTATTAGACTGTAAGTCGTTGTATGAAAAGTACTGTATAACAATACAAAATGTTTCTATGGGCCCAGTGAAGCAAACAGTCATCTCCTGTACCCAGGGCCGGTGCTAGGGTGTTCGGCGCCCCCCTGCAAACTATAAATTTGCGCCCTCCCATATTCAACAAAGGGTCAGCGCGCGCCTTTGGTGCGTGCCGGGAAATGGGATGTGGTCTCACAAGTAAGGGGCATGGCCACACAATAGTACCCCCATTTAAAATGACGCCACACAGTAGCACAATCTTATTCATCTTATACGTAATGTCCCACCCGTAGTAGTAGCAGCATCCTTATATGTAATGCACCCAGTAGTAGTAGCATCCTTATACATAATGCACCCACAGTAGTAGTAGCATCCTTATACGTAGTGCATCCCCAGTAGTAGAAGCGTCCTTATACGTAATGCCCCCCCAGTAGTAGTAGCATCCTTATACGTAGTGCACCCCCCAGTAGTAGAAGCGTCCTTATACGTAATGCCCCCCCCCAGTAGTAGAAGCGTCCTTATACGTAATGCCCCCCCCAGTAGTAGTAGCAGCAGCGTCCTAATACGTAGTGCACCCCCAGTAGCAGAAGCGCCCTTATAAGTAATTCCCCCTAGTAGTAGTAGCGTCCTTATACGTAATGCCTCCCCAGTAGTAGTACTGGCCTTATACGTAATGCCCCCAAGTATTAGTAGCTTTGTTATACGTAATGCCCCCCTCAGTAATAGTAGCGTCCTTATACGTAATGCCCCTCAGTAGTAGTAGTAGCGTCCTTAAACGTAATGCCCCCCCAAGTAATAGTAGCGTCCTTATGCGTAATGCCCCCCAGTAGTAGTAGCGTCCTTATACGTAATGCACCCCAGTAGTAGTAGCTTCTTTATACGTAATGCCCCCTCCCAGTAGTAGTAGCATCGTTATATGTAATGCCCCCCCAGCAGTAGTAGCGTACTTAAATGTAATGGCACCCCCAATAGTAGTAGCGTCCTTATACGTAATGCCCACCAGTAGTAGTAGCTTCGTTATACGTGATGCCCCCCAGCAGTAGTAGCGTACATACATGTAATGGCCCACCCAGTAGTAGCGTCCTTACATGTAATGCCCCCCCCACCCCCAGTAGTAGTAGCGTCCTTACATGTAATGGCCCCCCTTTAGTAGTAGTAGTAGTAGTAACGTCCTTACATATAATGTCCCCCCCAGTAGTAGTAGCGTCCTTACATGTAATGGCCTCCCCCAGTAGTAGTAGCGTCCTTACATGTAATGGCCCCCCTGTAGTAGTAGTAGTAGTGTCCTTACATATAATGTCCCCCGTCCCCCCAGTAGTAGTAGCGTCCTTACATGTAATGCCCCCCCCCCCAGTAGTAGTAGCGTTCTTACATGTAATGGCCCCCCTGTAGTAGTAGTAGCGTCCTTACATGTAATAGCCCCTTCCCAGTTGTAGTAGCGTCCTTACATGTAATGGTCCCCCTGTAGTAGCGTCCATAATGCATGCACACACAGACATACCTCACACACACAATTCACACATATATACACACATACACCCCCACCATACACAAATACACACACACACACACACATACATATACTTCTCTCTCACCCTCCACTTACCTAAGTCTGGCTGTCCCTCTCTCTACAGCAATCTGGTCCGTGTAGCACCGCCCCCTTCCGCCCCGTGTAGCTCCGCCCCCTCTGTCCCATGTAGCTCCACCCTCTCCTCTGATCCTACACAGCTGCCGTCACAGGTGATGTGGGGGGGGGGGGGGGGGGAGGCTTTTCATGCTGCCAGCGCTGCTACCTGTCATGCAGTGACAGGCACATCAGCAGGGGGAACAGGACGGCGCAGCAGGGAGGGATGCAGAGCAGGGAGAGCGCCTCTCCGTCCCAGCGCCTCCCTGCACTGCGTACCTTCGCTGAGCGGGTAGCGCCGGGCCTGCCTGTACCCCCACCCCTTCGCCCCTCTGCTCGTTATCTATTACCTCAGTCATCACTGATAAATAAGTAACAGTCAATGCTGCAACATACACCTAGCCTCACAGCAAAACTAGTATGTAACTAGTTACTAATAATTAACCAAGATTTTTCTAAAGTTCAGTGCATTTATCCTTCTTTTTTTTTTACAGTCTGAAGACATTGAAATTATCACCATTACTCTATAAAGCAGAGGGGGAAGTGCAAACCCCCCCCCCTCCCCCATCCCTCAAATATCTGAGAGGCACCAGACACCCTACTGTGTCATGGGGCCCAGTGTGACCACCATCTAGGGCAGGGGTGGGGAACCTCCGTCCCGCGGGCCGTATAAGGCCCGCGAAGCCGTTTGCTCCGGCCCACCCGCTTCTCCCAGTGAGACACGCTGCCGCTCAGTCCGGCAGCAGCGTGTCTCAGCTGTCAGTGTCTGGACAGGGAGGAGAGCGCGGCGGCGGCGGCGTGTAGAACTTGAAACCAGCCGCCGGTTCATGAGCCAATCAGAGCTCGCGGACCGGCAGCCAATCAGGAGCCGCGGCTGCCGGTCCGCGAGCTCTGATTGGCTCTCGAACCGGCGGCTGGTTTCAAGTCCTACACGCCGCCGCCCAACATAGCCGCGCTCTCCTCCGTGTCCCGCCGAAAGGAGCGGTAAGTAGCACGGAAGGGGGGGGGCACTGTGGGGGCATCTGTATACCTGGCACTGTGGGGGGCATCTGTATACCTGGCACTGTGGGGGGCATCTGTATACCTGGCACTGTGGGGGCATTTGTATACCTGGCACTGTGGGGGCATCTGTATACCTGGCACTGTGGGGACATCTGTATACCTGGCACTGTGAGGGGCATCTGTATACCTGGCACTGTGGGGGCATCTGTATACCTGGCACTGTGAGGGGCATCTGTATACCTGGCAATGTGAGGGGCATTTGTATACCTGTCACTGTGGGGGCAATTGTGGATCTGGCACTGCACTATTGGGGGCATATGTGTATCACGTCCCATTTTAACTGGCCACACCCATTTTTTTGGCGCGCGCGCATGGGGCAGACCTGCTGGGGGGCAGGGTAATTTTTTAAGTTGAGAATTTTTGTATGGCCCCCGAAGGATTTTATAAATATCCAAATGGCCCTCGGTAGAAAAAAGGTTCCCCACCCCTGATCTAGGGTTAACACAGCAGCATTTAGAAAGGAGAATAATCTTCTTTCCTAGGCCCTTCCCACAGCCCTTCTCTGCCCGCCACCAGGGCTCTCCTCTGCCCTGCACCCAGCCCCAGCTCCTACAGCACGTGGCTTGTTACTGTGGACTGGCCTCTCCTCTGGGAGCAGTCCTGCGCATTTCTCACCTCTCACTTCATATGTTCCTCCCATCTCCCTCTCAGCTCTCCCTCGCCCTCCCCTTGAACTCAAACGCACTCCCCCCCCACCACTCGGACCTAAATAATACTCCCTCGTGGAACCATGGCTCCCCTTCCTTGCGCCATTCAGAACCTAAATTAAATTACATCTTTGCCTTCACCAACCTACAAACATTGTGGTGCCCGTGGTGCAGACATTTAGATTTCATTTAGCTGTAATGAGTTAAAGGGATGAAGAGAGTAAACTCCCACTCCACAAAAGAACAGTCTTCCACCAGTTCACGATACCAGTAAGCCAGGCATGAGGCTAAACCAAGTAGTATTTTATGTAAAAATATTAACATAGTAAAAGGGTTGGGAGTTTGGTTTAGATAACATTTACCCTTTTTGCATAATGAGTTTGACCACTACTAGGTGGCGGAAGCATTTTCTGAGAGCGGAAGAGGGCTGTCACCTTGAGTCCCGTCCATGCACAGTAGTGCAAAACCAAATCATTTTGTTGTGCGCTGTGAGTACACTTTGTAAATCAGCAACTCTGTTTATTTCATGCATAGGCAAAACAAAACCTAGGTATTGGTTGTAATATATAGAACACAGCAGTCCACAGACAGCATTGGGTAAAATGAAACTGTGCATTGGAGAAAAAAATCAATTTGCATATTTATTTTTTTCAGATAAATTTCTCCTGGAAAGTCACGCGTGGATGAGCAGATATACACCCACTACATGCTGAGAACATCACAATTCTGTCAGCATGCAAGTGGGGTGTCCACTGAAAATGAAAAGGAATACATCCATATCTCTTAGGAGGTATCAGTAATATATTTGTCACCTTCATTTAAATTTCACAAATAAGTTGCAGAGTGATTTTTTATTTTTGCAATCTGTATTTAGGCACAAGAGCATATTACACAATGATTAACACTATGGCAGCATAGTCATAGAGCAATACAGTGACATGTAGCACAAAGAGCATAACCTGTAAATAGGTGGCATGCTCCTGATGACTATATAAGGACACAAAGAAAAGGCAGGAAGAGATGGAAGGAGGGAAGGGAAAGTGGGAGAGAGGCGCCCTTGCCAGCCACGAACAGGTGCCTCATATTAAAAAAACTAAGAGATCATAGCGTGAGAACATAAAGCCTAAAGAAAGTCACAGCATCTCCATATGGGAATACATACGATTCCCCGTCTGATCTCGACAGCGGGATCCTGTCCGCCAGAATGCCGGCAGCGGGCGAGAACAAGAAGAAAGCCCCTCGCAGGCTCACTGCGCTCGTCATGCTGTCGGCGCAGTGGCTCGCTGCGCTCACCACAGATTTTATTCTCCCTCTAGAGGGAGAATAGCCTGTGTCGCTGGTATTCTGGTGGCGGCATTTCACTGCGGGATTCCGACGGTATTGTTACCGGCGGGTCCCCGACTATCGGTATTTTAACCGCTTCCCCTGCATATGCCCAAGGTTGGACAATCAAACTCCCCAGCACACTCTGCGCGTGCGGCCAGCCAAGGACTCATATAAAGATAGCAATCCACTGCGGAATAGAGGGTATGTGCGTGGGGGCGGTGTTAATGAGACGTTCTCCAGTGTACTGGTGTCACAGCCTCTGCCCCAGACAGAAGGTATAGCAAGAGAGATTTCTTAAATTGCACTCTGGGTCTATGGGGAAGATTTAAGAGCCATAAGCAGGAAGTATCGGGTAAATCTTCCCGCAAAATTAGGTTGGCAGTAGCTATTACTCTCCCCAGAAAGGAGGCAAAGTGATAGTTTTACTATTTCCATTACATAACTTCCAATCAGTGGTGGGTCCAGAGGTGGGGCTGCAGCACAGTCCAAAATTCAGACAGGGAAGCCACACCAACTGCCACCCCAAACACAGCCAAAGCTCACTGGCCTGGACTCACTGGCAGTTGGAGGGGCTCTCATATTTGTGCTGCAGCCCAATATCTAGAGACGGCACTGTTCTGAATCCTACAAAAATAAGAGCAAAGTGATTTCATTGGGGCAATTCAACAGCACCCATGGGACACACACCTCAACAGGTGCAAGAAGAACAAGAGAGTACAACTGTGCACAATGCAACGCTCTGTGTGAGGGTGAGAAACCATTTAGCAGCAAAGAGGTTTGACGAACATAAATAGTTGCAATAAATGGTTATTATAACTTTGGTTTTGCTAAACATCTAACAGGATGTTTTTAACAACAGTGGTATAATGCAGCCGCATGAAGCTACTAATAAAAGGTAGACACTTAGGGGGTCAGTCAGATCTGATCGCTGCTGTGCGTTTTCGCACAGCGGGCGATCAGGTACTAACTGCGCATGCACCGCAATGTGCACGCGCGTCAAACAGCAACAAAGGGCATCACTGGTCAGCAGCGGGATGGTGCGAAAAATCCATTCACAATGTGATAGACCGTTTACTGGGAGTGTCTGGAAAAACACAGGCGTTCGCAAGCGGTTTCAGGGAGAGTGTCTGAGGTCAGCTCCGGCCACGAGCAGCCAGTTCTCATCGCACTTTTGGAGTAAGGGGTACATTTACTAAGCAGTGATAAGAGCGGAGAAGTGAGCCAGTGGAGAAGTACCCATGGCAACCAATCAGCACTGCAGTAACATCTATAATTTGCATACTATAAAATGATACAGAGCTGCTGATTGGTTGATGGGGAAATTTCTCCACTGGCTCACTTCTCCACTCTTATCACTGCTTAGTAAATGTTCCCCTAAGTCCTGGGCTGCACAGAGACTGCACAAAGTGAATTTTAGCAGCTCGGCGTACACATGGGATCGCACACTTGCACAGCAAATTTACACTCCCCCTGGAGGCGGCGACTATCTGAACGCAGGACAGCAAAGTGAGCAGCCCAGTGATCAGATCTGAATGACCCCCTCAGTGTTTTAGGGGCCAATTTATCAAACAATATTTGTGGCTATGTTCCCGAAAACCCCAATTTTCGAGAGTTAGCCACAAACTTTATGTATCCCTGTAAGAAGGAGGAACCGCAGCAGGTATCTCCAATATCTGCTGTGATCCCTCCATTGCCACCCACAGCCACATCCCCCATATGTTTCTAAGGGGGATGCGATGCTGCCAGACTTATCAATATTGGTCCCCACAGCTACTGCATTCTTCAGATTGCGGTAGCCCATTGCTACGTTTCACGGGATGTAGTTCCGGCAAGGTTCCCCTGGGAACCCTCTGTTGGAAATGGCTGCTGTGCACAGTGGGCAGGCTGCCCGCGCATGCGAAGAATCCCAGGCACCACACTCAGCACATCGCAGGTATGGGGTCCTTTCGGAGCCCTTGACCCTGCCTGTGCTTTAGCCTGGTGATACATTCATTCATCCGATATGATTGCATTCTGCAATGCAATCCTGGATGCAAATAATCGCGCCCATTGCAAATGTGATCATTGATAAATCGGCCTCATAATCTCTATTGTAAGTGAATTCAGATGCTACAATTAACCCCAGAGATAAGCGTGCTTTGGGTTCCTCTGAGCCTGGGACAAGTAATTTTATCTTTTTGTGTTTTAGTAACAAAACTCTATTTAAAACCTGATTGGACAAGGAATAATAATACTAATACAAATGTTTATTTTTATGTTTTCAGTCCAAGAATTTCTTTTCAAACTATTGATCCCTTGCAAGGCTTATATTCCAGCATCCTCTCAGGTTTCAACCACAGAACTTTTTCAAGGGTCGCTGAATCGAGATTGTTTGCTGTCCTAGTAAAAACTAGAGTACAGAAGCTATCATCATTTTTCAATGCTTCAATGGATCTGTGACACATATTGGATGCACTGAATGATACATTACGTGTTTGCTGTAATATTCCTTTAGCTCACACGGAAAGAATAAGAAATAGGTTACATTGCACTGTATATAGTAAAATTTGAGTTCGGAGTGATCCATCTTAACTGCTCTGCAATTCACTGCTCCATTTAATCCATCCTGGGACCTCGGTCCTAAGTACAGTCACAGGAGTAAATAGCTGGCTTGGCAGGACAGTAGCTTATGACAAAAAATATAAATAAATGTTAATAAGGTGCTTATGTCTGCTACACGATCAGGTCTGGCTAATAATGTGCAAAAACACGCATGCAAAATTGTAATCAACACCTACCACTTTTAGGAGCTACAATTTCATTAAAATGAAGGCACATGCTGGAACCAAAGCTAATTTTGCAGTGGCTTTCTCTGTGTGTAGGTGACAAGTCAACTTTACAGCCCTGTGAAGGTGCTTCCTCTTCATAAATCTGAACCAATAACAACACTGCAACATTTCTTTCCGTTAAAAGAAGCAAAGTCCCCAGAGAGATGCAAACCCTGGGGGCACAGTGGGAGGCGTCACACCCTCCCATTAGAGGTAGTGCTCCAACTGCTTCATATCTGGGGAGGTGAGTAATTGGGGTCAGATGCTTTGCTTTTCAGACTGGGAGGGTGGTGTCTGACTGAGATAATAGCTAAGTATCAAACTCCTAGCATATCACTGACATGGTGGAGCAGGAGCCAGCAGACACATGTAAGAAGCTGCCACTGGTCCTCCTTCTTGTCAGCAGCGTGTATTTTATAAATATATATATATATATATATATATATATATATATATATATATATCATACTGTATACGCATGGGGAATAGCCTTAAGAAATAAACAGATGTAAATTCTGGGGAACAGCAGTAGTGTAACAACACACTTAGAGCGAGATAGTCACAGTAAGGATCCTTGCCTAGGACGGGATGTACTAAATGACATCGCTGCCCATCGTCACGGCATTGTGATGGACAGCTCTTCCGATAAGAGCGGTCCTCCGCGATCCCCGGCGTCTCTTTGACTTCCGTGATTCGGCCCGTGTCATTCTGCGCATGTGCAAAATGACGAGGCCGGCCGCGGGGCAGGTTGGGAGGGATCCGATCGGATCCCTCACACAACGTTGCTGAGAGAAGCCCATAGGATTCTATGGGGTATCGCCAGCAAAAGCTGGCAAACCCCTCTGCAGCACTGACCCGGCAGCTGGGTGTTAGTATAATTCGCATTTTCCGTTTAGTACATCCCGCCCCTAATAATGTCAAAGTACATGCATTTAATTTGTTACAATTACTTGTGTTCTACACAAGCAAACCCACTTATACCCCTTTCACACTGAAATCCCGGCTCACTGAACACAGGTTTGAAACCCGTTTACATTGCAGGCTGGACCCGGGTTATTAACGGGGCTTCTCCTCTGCCGGCGCTAGGAGATGACATAATCTTCAAGTGAGCCGGATCTCCATAGGGTGTTATCAGGACTGCTCCATAACCCAGGTCCTTCCTCGGACCAACTCTGCTTGCAATCCAGGTTGGATTCCCGGGTTATGTTTCAGAGACCACTGGGGTTTATCTTAATAACACTCAGTAAAATGCCTCAGGTTTACATCAGAGGCACCTTGATATTTGTATTGGTATTTGTATAGACTAGGGATGAAATGTAATAGCATGCAAGATACAGGCATTGGCGAGATTTGGGCGAGTCTGCCTGATGTTTTAAAGCAGCAATCATTTAAAAGGCGAACCAAGGTTCTGGAATCTAGACTATGGGGTAAATTTACTAAGATTCGTGTTTTCCCGTTTGAGGTCAAAGTTCAATCACGAATGACATCGAAAGTGTAAACCTGCAACTTTTTGAATTTATTACGCCTAATTTACTAAGCTGTCGTATTCGGGTTTTTCTTTTGTTCCGATGTCGATGTCATTCGGTTTTTTTTTTCTATTTTTACGGCAGTGATTAGCAAAACACTGCCGACTTTTTAAAAATGAATCTCGGCCGGATCTGTGTGATCCGTGCTGGGGTTCATTTTTTTTTTTTTTTTAAATTAAACAGTGTAAAATAAAAATAAAAATTGCGTGGGGTCCCCCCTCCTAAGCATAACCAGCCTCGGGCTCTTTGAGCCGATCCTGGTTGCAGAAATATGGGGGGAAAAATGACAGGGGTTCCCCCATATTTAAGCAACCAGCATCGGGCTCTGCGCCTGGTCCTGGTTCCAAAAATACGGGGGACAAAAAGAGTAGGGGTCCCCCGTATTTTTAAAACCAGCACCGGGCTCCACTAGCTGGACAGATAATGCCACAGCCGGGGGTCACTTTTATATAGTGCCCTGCGGCCGTGGCATCAAAAATCCAACTAGTCACCCCTGGCCGGGGTACCCCTGGCTTCACCCCTGGCCCTTGGGTGGCTGGGGGGGGGGACCCCTTGATTGAAGGGGTCCCCACTCCCCCAGGGTACCCCGGCCAGGGGTGACTAGTTGGATTTTTGATGCCACGGCCGCAGGGCACTATATAAAAGTGACCCCCGGCTGTGGCATTATCTGTCCAGCTAGTGGAGCCCGGTGCTGGTTTTAAAAATACGGGGGACCCCTACTCTTTTTGTCCCCCGTATTTTTGGAACCAGGACCAGGCGCAGAGCCCGATGCTGGTTGCTTAAATATGGGGGAACCCCTGTCATTTTTTCCCCCATATTTCTGCAACCAGGATCGGCTCAAAGAGCCCGAGGCTGGTTATGCTTAGGAGGGGGGACCCCACGCAATTTTTTTTGAGAAAATAATCACTTTCCCACCCCTTCCCACTGATATACATGCACGGATCTCATGGATCCGTGCATGCCTATCCAATCACGGTAAAAAAAAGCAGGTCTGTTTTTTTAAAGCACTTTTTTACGAGTTGTAATTTTTCACGGCAGTGTTTGGTTTTTTTTTGCTTTGCACTTCTTAGTAAATTACCGAGATTCATAGTTAAACAGCCGCGTTTTGACCGATGGTGTATTCATTCGTAATTTTTTTGTTGGACTTCCAAAAAATTACGAATGCCCTCATCACTGCCGTGATTATTGCTTAGTAAATTACCGAGATGACACTTTGAAGAAAAAACAGCATCTCGGTCAAAATCGGGACCTTAGTAAATTTACCCCTATGTCTGCATTTTCCTCTAAAGCTAACTTACATGGTACTGTAGGAAAAAAAATCATATTAAGACTGACCGGTACTATGTTAATCACAGGATGTAGTTACGTGACCGGCGGTTGGGAGACCGCTGGTCACTATACTGACGCCAGGATCCCGAACAATTGCCTGCCCGACAGTCGGCATGCTGACTAACAGGGACTATTCCCACTCGTGGGTGTCCACGGCACCCATAGAGTAGGAACAGAACCTGTGGCAAGCGCAGCGAACCACCGAGACCGTTGCGTGGCGAGTGCAGTCAGCAAGCCTGCAAGGGGCTTAGTTTCGTTTGCCCCCCCCCTCCGGGCAATCTAAAGCTTGGGGTCCCCGCGTCGACATGGTGACTGGTGGGATCCCAAAAACCGGTCACCCAAACCCAACCCTTAATCACACCTGGTTTTTTTTAAATAGTGATCTAAAAACTTTAGTATATCTTCCTGAAATAAAAAGAAAATTAACTTAAAATAAAAAAAGAAGAGAAAAGTCATCTGAAAATTTCAAAGTAAAAAAATTAAAAAATCCATTAAAATGCTAGAAAATATTGTAGTTGAGGTAAGGAAAGGGCATGAGAATATGCTAAATATACCCATGCGAAGACTTATGACACAGTAACACGAATGCAGCACAGAAATGCTGTTTTTATGGCATGCCTCATATTTAAAACAGCAGCAGTTCCATTTATTTGTAAATCATGGAGTAGTGAGAATGAACACAGCCATTGTTAAAGCTCCATTTTATGTCACTTCCAAGGTGAAATAAGTACTTAAATCTCCACAAATAGGCCCAGTACTTTGCTATTTTATAAAGCACGTATATTTATATGCTCCAGGATTAACAGAACTCACAGCTGGGACTCTGTTGCTACAAATAAACGCCACAGGAGAAGGACCTTGAGAGCGTGTTTGTGAATAGGAAAAAAGTGGATGTATTTAAGTGGGCCCATAAATTGCATACCTCCCAACATGACCCTCTCCAGGAGCGACAAAATGTTCTGCTTCTGGACTTTTCTCCTAATGTATGATCGCCAGCACTTGTGTTGAATAGGTTAATGGATAAGTAAGGCGTTTCAACACAGGTTCCGGCAATCATACATTAAGAGGGAAGTCCAGGAGCAGAGCATTCAGTCCCTCCTGGAGGGGGTCACATGTTGGGAGGTATGAAATTGTGTTCTTATTTGAATACAAGAAAATGCATCAAAAGTAAGACTGTTCCCCAAAAATGTTGTTGTTTAAATAGGGGTTCACCTTAGGTTGTAAGACAGACCCCACTGTAGAATTCCCATATTCCACATTGGTGGGGTTCCTGGTAAATCCCAACCTCATAGCTGTCACTGCTGAGTGGAGACAGTGGGGATGTCCATTACTACCTACGACACGAAAGCTACTAGAACAGAATGTGAGTACAACACTAATGGCCGCTCCTAAATGTTACTATTTTTATTACTGCGTTATATGCCCTAATTTGGTGGTTGCCTGCATAATACAATATATTTAAGGGGGCGAGGTGACACTCCGAAGCTTGGTTTATTTACTTTTATAAATAGGTCCCTAAGGCCGATGATTTTGCTTTATGAATGCACCTCTGTTGTAATTTTACAGAAAGGGACATTAAATCTACTTCTAAGTGTTTATTTGCAAAGCGTAAAGATGCAAAACCCAGTGCCACTGATGGTATTCACCTTTGAAAAAGCTGCAAGCTATATGCAGCGAAACGCGTCAGAGGTTACCTACTGCACCAGGATGACCTTTTTTATTTGGATCCGAACCAGCCCTTGCCATTTGCCAACCAACCTGAAGTTTCAGAGAGGCTCCCGATATACATCAAACACCGTATTACATGAGGAACCCACCAACAAAACGGAACTGCTTGCATTGCCAACTCCTCTAACGGTGCACGCATTGTCATCTTACCTACTGGACTCTCTATATACATAAGAGACTCTTGCGGTACTGGACTCCTTTTTACAACAAAGGGCACTCTTGGAATGGACTCTTTTCCTGCTTTATTAATACAAGTCCTGACCCAATACACAGGGTAATATATTCTTTTTAAATCACATGAATTCATGTTGTATGTTGTTTAATGTATACCATTTTGCCTTTTTATTAAATTGTCTTTTTTAAATTGATATATTTGGAAATCTGCTATCACTGTTTTACTCTATCTTGAGCGCAGCCTCCATTTCGTTGTATTTCTCTGCTATAGTGGTAGTGACTTCCCTCTAATTTTGTCTGCAGCTTAGCAAGGCACCTCACCTACTCAACGCCCGAATATACCTAGGTATACCCCTTTTTTCTGATCGTATTTATGTCTGATATTTAAAAGGGCAATGATTTTATTAGGCATGTTTTTCTAGTAGAATCAATTCAGGCATAAACATGATCAGAAGCGCCAGATGTTACAACCTATTTTAAAGGAAAAAGTTGCACGAAAAGACGCTCAGCACTACCAAGTTACGCCACAGCATGGCGTAACTAGAAGGGCTGTTTACCATACCAGGAGGCTAGATGTATGTGGACACATCTGCAGGCCACCCCATTACTTTACTATAGTATTCTCTTTCAGTAATGCATTTATGGTGTGTACAAACTTTGTTCCCAGAAGTGGAACACTAGCTCGAAGGGGGTGAAGCCACTATGTGACCTATGATGCCTAATGATACAAAAAATGGGCTGATGCCACCAGAACTAAGGGACATATGTACTAAATCATGGAGAGAGATAAAGTGGAGAGATAAAGTAGGAGCCAATCAGCTCCTAACTGCCATGTTATAGGCTGTGTTTGAAAAATGGAAGAGGAGCTGGTTGGCTGGGACTTTATCTCTCTCCACTTTATCTCTCTCTAAAGCTTAGTACATATGGACCCATATTTCCAAAGGTGCTTCAATTTGCGTGCTCCTCGGAGCAGGGGATTTCGGATGATGAACAGATATTGCCCCCCCCCTCCCCCATTTTAAAATGAGTCCCCACCATGATTGCATTATACGCATGACCACAAGTATTTAGAATTAAACATATTAAAACATTCATTATCTATTATTATGTTTTGCTATAGATATCACTATATTTTACCAATTAGCAGGATAATCCAATGAATATTATTTATTTCACACTCAGCTTCTGCCCTTTGCTCCAGAATGGAAAATTATAATTATGATATTTAAAGCTATTGAATGTGTACAATGAGATGCAGCTCAGACAAGTTATGCAAAGTAATGACTGTTTTGGGGTCTTTCATGTCAGATGTTGGAAACTCATGTTGTAGAGGTTGGACATTTTTAATGCATTGCAAAGTCATGCCTGTCAATCAAAGACAAACTCTCACGGTGGCATCTGTGGATTTTAATGAAGCAGAAACTTTGAGAAACTTTTTTTTCCTTTTACCTGTGAGATCTATTGACCCTTTTCTAGCTGTAAATTGCACATTATGGAGGTAATTCGGAGTTGATTGCAGCAGGAACTTTGTTAGCAATTTGGCAAAACCATGTGCACTGCAGGGGAGGCAGATATAACGTGTGCAGAGAGAGTTAGATTTGGGTGGGGTGTGTTCAATCTGCAATCTAAATTGCAGTGTAAAAATAAAGCAGCCAGTATTTACCCTGCACAGAAACAAAATAACCCACCCAAATCTAACTCTCTCTGCAAATGTTATATCTGCCCCCCCTGCAGTGCACATGGTTTTGCCCAACTGCTAAAAAATTTCCTGCTGCGATCAATTTGGAATTACCCCTTATGTGTCTTTTTTGCAATTTGTATTATGGGGGTCATTCCGAGTTGATCGCTAGCTGCTGTTGTTTGCAGTGCAGCGATCAGGCTAAAAAATGGCATTTCTGCGCGCGACGTACGGGTACAAAGTCCTTTGTGGTTTTGCACTGGTTCTAGCGACGATTCCAAACACACAGTCGATCGCAAGGAGTGGGCGTTTCTGGGTGGCAACTGACCGTTTTCAGGGAGTGTTTGGAAAAACGCCTGAAAAAATGCAGGTGTGGCTGGGCATTCGCTGGGCGGGTGTGTGACGTCAAAAGCCGTCCCTCCGTTGTTAGAATCAACGCACACGAAGAGTAACTACAGGGCTGGTCTTGTTTTGCACAAAACGATTTTCCAGGCGCTGTGCTGCACAAGCGTTCGCACTTCTACAAAGCAAAAATACACTCCCCAGTGGGCGGCGACAATGCGTTTGTACGGCTGCTAAAAACTGCTAGCGAGCGATCAACTCGGAATGACCCCCTTTGTAGAGACAATAATAAGCACACAAAAAAAGGTAGCATCCAAAAAACAGGTGTTGCAATGTAAATGCTCCCTTTCACAAGCACAGACTCCAGTGGTTATGGGATCTTTGGTACCTGTGTGTTCCTGCTCACATCCATTTAAAGGATTGTACTAGTGTTAAAAAACAGTAGTAAATGCATGTATATTGATACCAGTGGGCAAGAATCTTAAGGGACAGAAAACATGCAGAACACAATGCGGGTGCAGGGTTGCATTAAATTCAGCCGTAATTGCTGTTGCATTGCTAATTGTACTAATTCAATAGCATGCAAACTGTGGAGCTCTGAGTCTGGAGTTCAGGATGAAAACAAGCAGACCAATTGCATGATGAGCAGTGACATACTGGGGGGGGGGGGGGGGTGCTACCAGGTACAAGGATGAAGGGGGGTATGTCTGGGGGCTATGGTATAATAGGTCAACAGGTTCAAAAGGTGGACATGAGTTTTTCATGTTTTTCTGGTGTCAAATTTTACCTTGCAGCACGTGGAACCCCAATTAATTGTAGTCCACGTGGATGGTAAAGTAAGAAAAAGTTGAAATAAAATAACAAAAAAACAACTCGTCGACCTGGTGGTCTTCAGTTTGCCAACTGTTGGGATCCCGGTGCACAGTATACCAGCGCCGGAATCCCGACACCTTTTCTCCCTCTTGGGGGTCCACGACCCCCCTGGAGGGAAAATAGATAGCGTGGCATGCGTAGCGCGACACCGTGCCAGCAGCGAGCCCGCAAGGGGCTCATTTGCGCGCCCAGCTGTCGGTATGCCGGCGGTCGAGATTCCGGAGCCGGTATGCTGGCCGCCGGCATACCATACTACACCCATGTCGACCATATGGTATTGACATGCTGACCTTTTAACTGTTGACCTATCATCCGGATACCGTGACCCCCACTCAGGGACAAACAGGAGTGGTCTGCCCAGTAGCACCTGTTCCCGGATAGGGGTTGCTGTGGTTCTGCTTTCTCCATGCACAGTATATACAGTGCAGAATGGCTCCACATTCCCCTCATAAGCGTCATGTGACACATCATTGCTGATAAAACGACTTAGCCCCAACCTATTGGCTTGGAGAGGTGGATCATGGTTTGCTATATTATACATGTTGGGTTTGGCTCTTGTTAAGTATATTTGTTTCTGTCAGCGTTCCCTCCCACCCAGCCCAAGTTAGTAGGTCACAGATGATGAACAGCAATTATTACATTTTAGTTAAATATAGTAATTTCAGGTGTGCCATTCCTAAGTTTGGCAATGCTGATGACCCTGGTTTGGTGAGGTGATACTGTCCTTCTGGGTGGGTACACCATAAGTTACTTCTATAGAGGTTGGTTCACAAATGAATATTCTATATGGATGTTATGGGTAGTTTGTCATCCTTACTTACCCTTGTGCCATTTTTTCATGTTAATAAAGTTTGACCCACTTTGATGTCAATGTCTGTCCCTGTCTCATTCTTATGTTAAATGTTTATTATGATGTTTAAAGTCTATGGTACAGATACTGGGACACAAGGGTTTCACAAATAGATGTCGTTCGCTAGTGGCGCCAAGCAGGGGGGGGGGGGATAACAGGTAGAAATTATCTGGGTTTGGGTTGCTGGAGGGGCCCCCAAAGTAATACAGGTTGAGTATCCCTTATCCAAAATGCTTGGGACCAGAGGAATTTTGGATACCGGATTTTTCCGTATTTTGGAATAAATGCATACAATAATGAGATATCATGGTGATGTTACCTAAATCTAAGCACAGAAGGCATTTATGTTACATATACACCTTGTACACACAGCCTGAAGGTAGTTTTAGCCAATATTTTTTATAACTTTGTGCATTAATCAAAGTGTGTGTACATTCACACAATTCATTTATGTTTCACATACACCTTATATACACAGCCTGAAGGTCATTTAATACAATATTTTTAATAACTTTGTGTATTAAACAAAGTTTGTGTACATTGAGCCATCAAAAAACAAAGGTTTCACTATCTCACTCTCACTCAAAAAGTCCGTATTTCGGAATATTCCGTATTTCGGAATATTTGGAAATGGGATACTCAACCTGTACCTATACTTAAGGCCGACACCATCTTCCCAATGATATCTTCGGGAAAATGACGACTGCACTGTGCCAGAGTCTTTACTCTCTAGTGCACATGCCCCATCTTCCCAAATATCACCGGAAAGATGACGCCGGCTGAGAGGAGGGACACGCTTCCAGCAAGCAAGGTAGGTAGCGGGTGTCCTTCTCCTGCATTAGAATGTAATCCCCTATGGAGCGTGAGTTAGGCCACGCCCCTTGTTAATTACCGGGCCCGGTGTGGCTCTCTACACCCCTGTCGGCCGCTAGGGCATTTAACACTTATTCTTTAACACGCAGGAGCTGGCTGAATTGAAACTGTGTATGGCTGTAAACATTCTAATGCTCTGATCAGCTAATGATTTATACTGGAATTATACTAATATAATGACATTTTTGAAAGTAGAAAATACAAAGTAAAAGCAATTAGACCAATGATCACAAATACAATATAGTAGATGCAGTATAATAATTCAGAAGTCAGGTTGCATGACAAAGTTTATTGGCAGATTCAGGCTTTACCTATTGAGAATGTATTCCAGTGTTTCCCAACCTCGGTCCTCAAGTCACACTAATAGTCCAGGTTTTAGTGATATCCAGGCTTCAGCACAGATGGTTAAATCAAAATAACTGAAGTACTAATTAAGTCACCTGTGCTTAAGTACAGTATGGGTATCCTAAAAACCTGCACTGTTAGTGTGCCTTAAGGACCGAGGTTGGGAACCCCTGATGCGTACTTGCCTACCTGACCCTCTCCATGAGGGAGAAAATGCTCTGTTCCTGGACTTTCCTGGTAATGTACGATTGCCATCACCTGTGGTGAGCTAGTTAATTGATAAGAAAGGTGTTTCACCACAGGTGATGGCAATCATACATTACCAGGAAAGTCCAGGAACAGAGCATTTTCTCCCTCATGGAGAGGGTCAGGTAGGCAAGTATGCGGCCTGATATAATCTTTAAAGTTAAGCAAATAATATTTTACTCAATGAACCTTCAGTTCTACTTTGCACAAAAAAAATAAAAAAAACTATCTGCCCATATTCTGCGTGCTTGGAGTGATAATACTCAGTATCTGCCCATATTCTGTATGCTGGGAGTAATAATACTCAGTATCTGCCCTTATTCTGTAAACTGGGAGTAATAATACTCAGTATCTGCCCTTATTCTGTAAACTAGGAGTAATAATACTCAGTATCTGCCCTTATTCTGTATGCTGGCAGTAATAATACTCAGGGGTATATTTACTAAGATTCGTATTTGTGTCGATTTGGTGGGAGATTAAATACGAATGACATCGAATGTGTGAATTTGCAACATTTTGATTTTTTTACGCTTCATTTACTATGCTGTCGTAATCTGCATTTTTGTGTTTTCTGATGTCGATGTCATTCGTAATTTCAGCCAGTGTTTTACGGGAGTGATTAGTAAAACACCGCCGAACTTAACACAATGAATCTCGGCCGGATCTGTGAGATCCGTGCAGGGCTTCATTGTGTACCTTAAAAGAAGTGTAGAAAGTGTTAAAAATCCAGAATAAAATTGCATGGAGTCCACCCTCCTAAGCATAACCAGCCTCGGGCTCTTTGAGCCGGTCCTGGTTGTAAAAATACGGGGGGGGGGGGGGGGATTGACAGGGGTTCCCCCATATTTTAACAACCAGCACCGGGCTCTGCGCCTGGTCCTGGTGCAAAAAAAAAACGGGGGACAAAAGACGTAGGGGTCCCCCGTATTTTTAACACCAGCACCGGGCTCCACTAGTCAGAGAGATAATGCCACTGCCGGGGGACACTTTTATATTGGTCCCTGCGGCCCTGGCATTAAATCACCAACTAGTCACCCCTGGCTGGGGTACCCTGGAGGAGTGGGGACTCCTTAAATCAAGGCTGTCCCCCCAATCCAAGGGCGGCGGATGGGAGACTGATAGCCTTTTGTGTAAAAAAAAGAATTTTTTTTGTAGCAGAACTACAAGTCCCAGCAAGCCTCCCCCGCAAGCTGGTACTTGGAGAACCACAAGTACCAGCATGCGGGGGGGAAACGGGCCCTCTGGTACCTGTAGTTCAACTACAAAAAAATACCCAAATAAAAACAAAACACACACACCGTGATAGTAAAATTTTATTAAACATACATGCACACTTACATACATACATACTTACCTATTTTGACACAAAGCAGTTGGTCCCCTTGTCCAGTAGAATCCCAGGATACCTGTAAATAAACTTATACTTACAAAAAATCCGGGGTAGATCGGTCCTCTTCTTAACAGTTATAATCCACGTACTTGGTAAAAAAAATAAAGCGAAATACCCGGACCACGCACTGAAAGGGGATCCATGTTAACACATGGATCCCCTTTCCCCGACTGGCGGGACCCCCCGTGACTGCTGTCAAAGAGGGTCCCTTCAGCCAA
This sequence comes from Pseudophryne corroboree, assembly GCF_028390025.1. NCBI lineage: Eukaryota > Metazoa > Chordata > Amphibia > Anura > Myobatrachidae > Pseudophryne > Pseudophryne corroboree. Next base: position 279,177,895 of record NC_086447.1, read on the forward strand.
TCAGGGAGCGCCACGTCATGGCACTCTCCTGATTGGCTGTGCGCTCCTGAGCTGTCAGTCAGGCTGCGCACTGTAGATACAATGTAGCGCAGAGGCGCTCCATTATATCCAATGGTGGGAACTCTGCTGTCTGTGGTAGACCGCGAGGTTAAGTGGGGTCACTCTTGTAGTTGGCCCCACTTAACCTTGTGGTCTACCGCAGACCGCAAAGTTCCCACCATTGGATATAATGTAGCGCCTCTGCGCTACACTGTATCTACAGTGCGCCGCCTGACTGACAGTTCAGGCTCGCACAGCCAATCAGGAGAGTGCCATGATGTGGCGCTCCCTGATTGGCTGAAGGGACCCTCTTTGACAGCAGTCACGGGAGGTCCCGCCAGTCGGGGAAAGTGGATCCATGTGTAAACATGGATCCCCTTTCAGTGCGTGGATTGGGTATTCCATTTTTTTATTTTACCAAGTCCCTGGATTATAATTATAAAGAAGAGGACCGATCTATCCCGGATTCTTTGTAAGTATAATTTTATTCACAGGTACCCCTGGATTCTACTGGAGAAGAGGACCGACAGCTTCGTGTCAACATAGGTAAGTATGTATGTATGTAAGTGTGCATGTATGTTTAATAAAATTTTACTTTTACGGTGTGTGTGTTTTGTTTTTATTTGGGTATTTTTTTGTAGTAGAACTACAGGTACCAGCGGGCCCGTTTCCCCCCCCGCATGCTGGTACTTGTGGTTCTTCAAGTACCAGCTTTCGGGGGAGGCTTGCTGGGACTTGTAGTTCTGCTACAAAAAACAATATTCTTTTTTTTACACAAAAGGCTATCAGCCTCCCATCCGCAGCCCACGGATGGGGGGGACAGCCTCGGGCTTCACCCCTGGCCCTTTGGTGGCTGGAGGGGGGGACCCTTTGATTTAAGGGGTCCCCACTCCTCCAGGGTACCCCGGCCAGGGGTGACTAGTTGGTGATTTAATGCCAGGGCCGCAGGGACAAATATAAAAGTGTCCCCCGGCTGTGGCATTATCTCTCTGACTAGTGGAGCCCGATGCTGGTGTTAAAAATACGGGGGACCCCTACGTCTTTGGTCCCCCATATTTTTTGCACCAGGACCAGGCGCAGAGCCCGGTGCTGGTTGTTAAAATATGGGGGAACCCCTGTCAATTTCCCCCCCGTATTTTTACAACCAGGACCGGCTCAAAGAGCCCGAGGCTGGTTATGCTTAGGAGGGGGGACCCCACAAATTTTTTTTCCAGATTTTTAACTCTTTCACACCCCTTCCCACTGATAAACATACACGGATCTCACGGATCCATGCATGCCTATCAGAACACAGTAAAAAAAAGCAGGTTTTTTTTTTACGATATGTATTTTTTCACGGCAGTGTTTGGCTATTGCTGGCAGTGATTGTGAATTCGAATTTTTAGTAAATTACAGAGTTCTATAAAATAACAGGCGTGTTTGACCGATGGTGTATTCATTCATATTTTTTTTCTTTGCCATAAAAAAAAAATACGAATGCCCTCATCACTGCTGAGATTTGAGTTTAGTAAATTCCCGAGATGACACTTTGATGAAAAAACACCAACTCGGTCAAAATCGGGAGCTTAGTAAATATACCCCTCAGTATCTGCCCATATTCTGTATGCTGGGAGTAATAATACTCAGCATCTGCCCATATTCTGTATGCTGGGAGTAATAATACTCCATCTCTGGTCTTATTTTGTATGCTGGGAGTAATAATACTCAGTATCTGCCGTTATTCTGTATGCTGGCAGTAATAATACTCAGTATCTGCCCTTATTCTGTATGCTGGGGGGTAATAATACTCAGTATCAGCCCTTATTCTGTATGCTGGCAGTAATAATACTCAGTATCTGCCCTTATTCTGCATGCTAGGGGTAATAACACTCAGTATCAGCCCTTATTCTGTATGCTGGAAAAGCCTGCATGGAAAATGTGTAATTAAAATACAACAAACTGTGTTATGATCATGACCGGTAATCATGTCACGCTGTGTGAGCACAACTTGCACAGTTATAGAAGAAGCAAAGTGACCTCGTAATCTATACTTGACGGTTGACAAGTATGTAATAGAGTTCTGCAAAGTCTTCCTAATTAAGCGGTGCGCTTACATTTCTAAAAACAAACATTGTTTTCTGTCTACTGAATGCGATGTCTTCCCCACATTCTTCCTGGAAGTGTTAAGCTTTAAGCCTAAAGAGATTCAATGAAACTGAATTATACGGACTATCCTTCAAAAGAGATCAGTAACTGAGGACAATAATTGGTGAAACCATGTATCAAGATACAATGTATTGGTGCTTAGAAGAAAGACCAAAGTAATACAGACGAAAAGAGAGGCTGCTTTGGCTTTTGAGTGTGGAAAAGATGTTGTCCTGAATGAGAAATGAAATGGGGCCTGATTCAGAGTTGAATGCATTGCCGATATATACGGAGTTGAGCGATTATCGGCTGACTGCGTGCGCACCAAGGGGGTAATTCTGAGTTGATCGCAGCAGGAATTTTTTTAGCAGTTGGGCAAAACCATGTGCACTGCAGGGGAGGCAGATATAACGTGCAGAGAGAGATTTGGGTGTGGTGAGTTAAATCTGCAATCTAAATTGCAGTGTAAAAATAAAGCAGCCAGTATTTACCCTGCACAGAAACAAAATAACCCACCCAAATCTAACGCTCTCTGCAAATGTTATATCTGCCCCCCTGCAGTGCACATGGTTTTGCCCAACTGCTAAAAAATGTCCTGCTGCGATCAACTTGGAATTACCCCCCAAGTTACCTTAGTGATGTCTCTCGTAGTGAGGATGTATTATTATTATTATCCTTTATTTATATTGCGCCACAAGGGTTCCGCAGCGCCCAATTACAGAGTACATAAATGAAAAATTAAAACGGGACAATAGTCAATCACAACTGAAGACAATATAGGACAAGTACAGGGTAAATAAACATAGCTACATCAGCAAATGACACTGACATAAGTATCAGGGTGGCAGAAACCGTGGGATTAGGTGCCATCCAGGATGTTTAAGTAAGAGAAGGATAAGCACGTGATGGTTGAGGGCCCTGCTCGTGAGAGCTGACATTCTCAAGGGGAGGGGCAGACAGACAAGGGTGACACAGATGGGGTACCTAGAGAGCGTGGAAAAGATGGTTAGGATGAGATTAGGCTGGGTTTGGTGAAGAAGTGTGTCTTGAGAGCCCGTTTGAAGTTTTGTACCGAGGTGGAGAGTCTGAGGGGGAGAGGTAGAGAATTTCAGAGCAATGGAGCAGCACGTGTGAATCTTGAAGGCAGGAGTGGGAGGAAGTATTCAGTAGGCAAGAGAGGCAGCATGCATTAGCAGAGCGAAGAGGACGGGTGGGAGTGTAAAGGGAGATAAGGTCAGAGATGTAAATGGGAGAGGAGTAGGTGAGGGCTTTGTAAGTGAGTGTGAGAAGTTTGAATTGGATTCTGAAAGGGAAGGGAAGCAAGTGAAGGTCTTGTAGGAGAGGAAAGGTGGACATAGTGCGTTTGGTGAGGAAGATGAACCGGGCTGCAGCATTGAGGATAGATTGGAGTAGAGAAAAGTATTTGTCAGGGATGCCAGATAGGAGGAGATTATAGTAGTCTAGTTTGGAAATGACCAGTGAGTGGATAATGGTCTTTGTGGCGTCCTGGGTGAGAAAGGGTCTGATCCTGGAAATGTTTTGAGATGGAAGTGGCAGGTTTGTGAGAGGTGCTGAATGTGTGGTTTGAAGGAGAGGGAGGAGTCAAGGATTCCTCCTAGACAGTGCACTTGGGGGCTAGAGGAGATAGTAGTGCCATCAATAGATAATGACATTTTGGGAGGTGAGGTTATGCAGGAGGGTGTGAAGATGATCAGCTCAGTCTTGGGGGTATATGCAATTGCGGTCGAATTCCCGAAATTGTCGAATTTCGAGTCATTTTCGACCAAAAAAAAAATTCGCCTATGCAATTCAGTGCTTTCCGACCAAAAAACGGACTTTCAAAATTCGACTTTTTGAAATTCGAATTTTTGCAAATTCGACTTTTCTGCAATGATACAAGTGCTGCAATTCGACCAAAGCATATTCAATTCAAGTTTGGAAATTCGACAGCAGTGCTTTTAGACAGCAAATTCGTCATTTTCAATCCGCCACACTTTGGAGGGTGAAAACAAATAAAAAAATTTTAAACATGTTTTTTTTTGTGTTTTTTTTTTTGGGAATAGCAGATCTATTTATATTAGAAGGGATTAGGTACTTTTTTTTTTTTTTTTGGATGCACAAATATTATTTATATATTTTTTAAAATATAATTTTTTTTTTTATTTATTGCTGGAACGGTAAAATCCTAAAAAAAAATGGCGTGGGGTCCCCCCTCCAAAGCATAACCAGCCTCGGGCTCTTCGAGCTGGTCCTGGTTCTAAAAATGCGGGGGGAAAATTGACAGGGGATCCCCCGTATTTTTAAAACCAGCACCGGGCTCTGCGCCTGGTGCTGGTGCCTAAAATACGGGGGACAAAAAGCGTAGGGGTCCCCCGTATTTTTAACACCAGCATCGGGCTCCACTAGCAGGACAGATAATGCCACAGCCGGGGGTCACTTTTATGCCGTGCCCTGCGGCCGTGGCATTAAATATCCAACTAGTCACCCCTGGCCGGGGTACCCTGGGGAAGTGGGGACCCCTTCAATCAAGGGGTCCCCCCCCCAGCCACCCAAGGGCCAGGGGTGAAGCCCGAGGCTGCCCCCCCCCATCCAATGGGCTGCGGATGGGGGGGCTGATAGCCTTTTGTGATCATGAAAAGAATATTGTTTTTTCCAGCAGTACTACAAGTCCCAGCAAGCCTCCCCCGCAAGCTGGTACTTGGAGAACCACAAGTACCAGCATGCGGGAGAAAAACGGGCCCGCTGGTACCTGTAGTACTACTGGGGAAAAAATACCCAAATAAAAACAGGACACACACACCGTGAAAGTAAAACTTTATTTCATACGTCGACACACACATACTTACCTATGTTCACACGCCGACATCGGTCCTCTTCTCCATGTAGAATCCAGGGGTACCTGAAAATAAAAGATCAATATACTCACCTCAGCCATGGTCCAGAGATAAATCCACGTACTTGGAGAAAAAAACAAAACGCAAATACCCGACCAAACGGACTGAAAGGGGTCCCATGCTGACACATGGGACCCCTTACCCCGAATGCAGAGAGACCTGTCAGTGACAGCTGTCACAGAAAGGTCTCTAAAGCCAATCAGGAAGCGCAACTTCGTTGCGCTCATCTGATTGGCTCTGCGCGTCTGAGCAGACAGCGCATCGCACAGCCCAGTCCATTATATTCAATGGTGGGAACTTAGCGGCTAGCGGTGAGGTCACCGGCCGGTCAGCGGCTGACCGCGGGTTAACCCCACCGCTACCCGCAAAGTTCCCACCATTGAAAGTAATGGAGCGGCTTTGCGATGCGCTGTCACAGCACAGACAGCGTACAGCCAATCAGGTGAGCGCCACGGAAGTAGCGCTTCCTGATTGGCTAAAGGGACTTCAGTGACAGGAGTCACGTGATGTCCCGGCATTCGGGAGAAAGGGGTCTGATGTGAAAGCATGGGACCCCTTTCTTAGTCCGGTATGGATCGGTGTTCGTTTTTTTGTTTTGCCAAGTACGTGGATTATCTCTGGACCTGGATTTACCTCTGGACGCTGGAAGGTGAGTATAATTTTTTCACAGGTACCTCGGATCGTCGGAGACCGTGGCAGTCGGCGTGTCAACATAGGTAAGTATGTGTGTGTCGGTAGTGTGTAATAAAGTTTTACTATCACGGTGTGTGTGTACTGTTTTTATTTGGGTATTTTTTTTCCAGTAGTACTACAGGTACCAGCGGGCCCGTTTTTCTCCCGCATGCTGGTACTTGTGGTTCTCCAAGTACCAGCTTGCGGGGGAGGCTTGCTGGGACTTGTAGTACTACTGGAAAATAAGAATTTACTTACTGATAATTCTATTTCTCGTAGTCCGTAGTGGATGCTGGGGACTCCGTCAGGACCATGGGGAATAGCGGCTCCGCAGGAGACAGGGCACAAAAGTAAAAGCTTTAGGATCAGGTGGTGTGCACTGGCTCCTCCCCCTATGACCCTCCTCCAAGCCTCAGTTAGGATACTGTGCCCGGACGAGCGTACACAATAAGGAAGGATTTTGAATCCCGGGTAAGACTCATACCAGCCACACCAATCACACTGTACAAACTGTGATCTGAACCCAGTTAACAGCATGATAACAGCGGAGCCTCTGAAAAGATGGCTCACAACAATAATAACCCGATTTTTGTAACAATAACTATGTACAAGTATTGCAGACAATCCGCACTTGGGATGGGCGCCCAGCATCCACTACGGACTACGAGAAATAGAATTATCGGTAAGTAAATTCTTATTTTCTCTGACGTCCTAAGTGGATGCTGGGGACTCCGTCAGGACCATGGGGATTATACCAAAGCTCCCAAACGGGCGGGAGAGTGCGGATGACTCTGCAGCACCGAGTGAGAGAACTCCAGGTCCTCCTCAGCCAGGGTGTGCCCCTGACCAAGTAGCAGCTCGGCAAAGTTGTAAAGACGAGACCCCTCGGGCAGCCGCCCAAGATGAGCCCACCTTCCTTGTGGAATGGGCATTTACATATTTTGGCTGTGGCAGGCCTGCCACAGAATGTGCAAGCTGAATTGTACTACACATCCAACTAGCAATCGTCTGCTTAGAAGCAAGAGCACCCAGTTTGTTGGGTGCATACAGGATAACAGCAAGTCAGTTTTCCTGACTCCAGCCGTCCTGGAAACCTATATTTTCAGGGCCCTGACAACATCTAGCAACCTGGAGTCCTCCAAGTCCCTAGTAGCCGCAGGTACCACAATAAGCTGGTTCAGGTGAAACGCTGACACCACCTTAGGGAGAAACTGGGGACGAGTCCGCAGCTCTGCCCTGTCCGAATGGACAATCAGATATGGGCTTTTGTGAGACAAAGCCGCCAATTCTGACACTCGCCTGGCCGAGGCCAGGGCCAACATCATGGTCACTTTCCATGTGAGATATTTCAAATCCACAGATTTGAGCGGTTTAAACCAATGTGATTTGAGGAATCCCAGAACTACGTTGAGATCCCACAGTGCCACTGGAGGCACAAAAAGGGGGTTGTATATGCAGTACTCCCTTGACAAACTTCTGGACTTCAGGAACTGAAGCCAAGTCTTTCTGGAAGAAAATCGACAGGGCCGAAATTTGAACCTTAATGGACCCCAATTTGAGGCCCATAGACACTCCTGTTTGCAGGAAATGCAGGAATCGACCGAGTTGAAATTTCTTCGTGGGGCCTTCCTGGCCTCACACCGCGCAACATATTTTCGCCACATGTGGTGATAATGTTGTGCGGTCACCTCCTTCCTGGCTTTGACCAGGGTAGGAATGACCTCTTCCGGAATGCCTTTTTCCCTTAGGATCCGGCGTTCAACCGCCATGCCGTCAAACGCAGCCGTGGTAAGTCTTGGAACAGACATGGTACTTGCTGAAGCAAGTCCCTTCTTAGCGGCAGAGGCCATGAGTCCTCTGTGAGCATCTCTTGAAGTTCCGGGTACCAAGTCCTTCTTGGCCAATCCGGAGCCACGAGTATAGTTCTTACTCCTCTGCGTCTTATAATTCTCAGTACCTTAGGTATGAGAAGCAGAGGAGGGAACACATACACCGACTGGTACACCCACGGTGTTACCAGAACGTCCACAGCTATTGCCTGAGGGTCTCTTGACCTGGCACAATACCTGTCCAGTTTTTTGTTCAGGCGGGACGCCATCATGTCCACCTTTGGTCTTTCCCAACGGTTCACAATCATGTGGAAGACTTCCCGATGAAGTCCCCACTCTCCCGGGTGGAGGTCGTGCTGAGGAAGTCTGCTTCCCAGTTGTCCACTCCCGGAATGAACACTGCTGACAGTGCTATCACATGATTTTCCGCCCAGCGAAGAATCCTTGCAGTTTCTGCCATTGTCCTCCTGCTTCTTGTGCCGCCCTGCCTGTTTACGTGGGCGACTGCCGTGATGTTGTCCCACTGGATCAATACCGGCTGACCTTGAAGCAGAGGTCTTGCTAAGCTTAGAGCATTGTAAATTGCTCTTAGCTCCAGTATATTTATGTGGAGAGAAGTCTCCAGACTTGATCACACTCCCTGGAAATTTTTTCCTTGTGTGACTGCTCCCCAGCCTTTCAGGCTGGCATCCGTGGTCACCAGGACCCAGTCCTGAATGCCGAATCTGTGGCCCTTTAGTAGATGAGCACTCTGCAGCCACCACAGAAGAGACACCCTTGTCCTTGGAGACAGGGTTATCCGCTGATGCATCTGAAGATGCGATCCGGACCATTTTTCCAGCAGATCCCACTGAAAAGTTCTTGCGTGAAATCTGCCGAATGGAATCGCTTCGTAAGAAGCCACCATTTTTCCCAGGACCCTTGTGCAATGATGCACTGACACTTTTCCTGGTTTTAGGAGGTTCCTGACTAGCTCGGATAACTCCCTGGCTTTCTCCTCCGGGAGAAACACCTTTTTCTGGACTGTGTCCAGAATCATCCCTAGGAACAGCAGACGTGTCGTCGGAGACAGCTGCGATTTTGGAATATTTAGAATCCACCCGTGCTGTCGTAGAACTACTTGAGATAGTGCTACTCCGACCTCCAACTGTTCTCTGGACCTTGCCCTTATCAGGAGATCGTCCAAGTAAGGGATAATTAAGACGCCTTTTCTTTGAAGAAGAATCATAATTTCGGCCATTACCTTGGTAAAGACCCGGGGTGCCGTGGACAATCCAAACGGCAGCGTCTGAAACTGAAAGTGATAGTTTTGTACCACGAACCTGAGGTACCCTTGGTGAGAAGGGCAAATTTGGACATGGAGGTAAGCATCCTTGATGTCCAGGGACACCATATAGTCCCCTTCTTCCTGGTTCGCTATCACTGCTCTGAGTGACTCCATCTTGATTTGAACCTTTGTATGTAAGTGTTCAAATATTTCAGATTTAGAATAGGTCTCACCGAGCCGTCTGGCTTCAGTACCACAATATAGTGTGGAATAATACCCCTTTCCTTGTTGTAGGAGGGGTACTTTGATTATCACCTGCTGGGAATACAGCTTGTGAATTGTTTCCAATACTGCCTCCCTGTCGGAGGGAGACGTTGGTAAAGCAAACTTCAGGAACCTGCGAGGGGGAGACGTCTCGAATTTCTCAAACTGTACCCCTGGGATACTACTTGTAGGATCCAGGGGTCCACTTGCGAGTGAGCCCACTGCGTGCTGAAACTCTTGAGACGACCCCCCACCGCACCTGTTTGTACGGCCCCAGCGTCATGCTGAGGACTTGGCAGAAGCGGTGGAAGGCTTCTGTTCCTGGGAATGGGCTGCCTGCTGCAGTCTTCTTCCCTTACCTCTATCCCTGGGCAGATATGACTGGCCTTTTGCCCGCTTGCCCTTATGGGGACGAAAGGACTGAGGCTGAAAAGACGATGTCTTTTTCTGCTGAGATGTGACTTGGGGTAAAAAAGGTGGATTTTCCAGCTGTTGCCGTGGCCACCAGGTCCGATGGACCGACCCCAAATAACTCCTCCCCTTTATACGGCAATACTTCCATGTGCCGTTTGGAATCTGCATCACCTGACCACTGTCGTGTCCATAAACATCTTCTGGCAGATATGGACATCGCACTTACTCTTGATGCCAGAGTGCAAATATCCCTCTGTGCATCTCGCATATATAGAAATGCATCCTTTAAATGCTCTATAGTCAATAAAATACTGTCCCTGTCAAGGGTATCAATATTTCCAGTCAGGGAATCCGACCAAGCCACCCCAGCGCTGCCCATGCAGGCTGAGGCGATCGCTGGTCGCAGTATAACACCAGTATGTGTGTATATACTTTTTAGGATATTTTCCAGCCTCCTATCAGTTGGCTCCTTGAGGGCGGCCGTATCTGGAGACGGTAACGCCACTTGTTTTGATAAGCGTGTGAGCGCCTTATCCACCCTAAGGGGTGTTTCCCAACGCGCCATAACTTCTGGCGGGAAAGGGTATACCGCCAATAATTTTCTATCGGGGGAAACCCACGCATCATCACACACTTCATTTAATTTATCTGATTCAGGAAAAACCACATGTAGTTTTTTTACACTCCACATAATACCCTTTTTTGTGGTACTTGTAGTATCAGAATTATGTAACATCTCCTTCATTGCCCTTAACAAGTAACGTGTGGCCCTAAAGGAAAATACGTTTGTTTCTTCACCGTCGACACTGGAGTCAGTGTCCGTGTCTGTGTCTGTGTCGACCGACTGAGGTAAAAGGACGTTTTAACGCCCCTGACGGTGTTTGAGACGCCTGGACAGGTACTAATTGGTTTGCCGGCCGTCTCATGTCGTCAACCGACCTTGCAGCGTGTTGACATTATCACGTAATTCCTTAAATAAGCCATCCATTCCGGTGTCGACTCCCTAGAGAGTGACATCACCATTACAGGCAATTGCTCCGCCTCCTCACCAACATCGTCCTCATACATGTCGACACACACGTACCGACACACAGCACACACACAGGGAATGCTCTGATAGAGGACAGGACCCCACTAGCCCTTTGGGGAGACAGAGGGAGAGTTTGCCAGCACACACCAAAAACGCTATAATTATACAGGGACAACCTTTATATAAGTGTTTTTCCCTTATAGCATTTTAATATATATAGTCATATCGCCAAATAAGTGCCCCCCCTCTCTGTTTTAACCCTGTTTCTGTAGTGCAGTGCAGGGGAGAGCCTGGGAGCCTTCCCACCAGCATTTCTGTGAGGGAAAATGGCGCTGTGTGCTGAGGAGAATAGGCCCCGCCCCCTTTTCGGCGGGCTTCTTCTCCCGTTTTTCTGAGACCTGGCAGGGGTTAAATACATTCATATAGCCCCCAGGGGCTATATGTGATGTATTTTTAGCCAGAATAAGGTACTATCATTGCTGCCCAGGGCGCACCCCCCAGCGCCCTGCACCCTCAGTGACCGCTGCTATGAAGTGTGCTGACAACAATGGCGCACAGCTGCAGTGCTGTGCGCTACCTTATGAAGACTGAAAAGTCTTCTGCCGCCGGTTTCTGGACCTCTTCACTTTTCGGCATCTGCAAGGGGGTCGGCGGCGCGGCTCCGGGACGAACCCCAGGGTGAGACCTGTGTTCCGACTCCCTCTGGAGCTAATGGTGTCCAGTAGCCTAAGAAGCCAATCCATCCTGCACGCAGGTGAGTTCACTTCTCTCCCCTAAGTCCCTCGATGCAGTGAGCCTGTTGCCAGCAGGACTCACTGAAAATAAAAAAACCTAACAAAACTTTTACTCTAAGCAGCTCTTTAGGAGAGCCACCTAGATTGCACCCTTCTCGGCCGGGCACAAAAATCTAACTGAGGCTTGGAGGAGGGTCATAGGTGGAGGAGCCAGTGCACACCACCTGATCCTAAAGCTTTTACTTTTGTGCCCTGTCTCCTGCGGAGCCGCTATTCCCCATGGTCCTGACGGAGTCCCCAGCATCCACTTAGGACGTCAGAGAAAAAACAATATATTTTTATTATCACAAAAGGCTATCAGCCCCCCCATCCGCAGCCCATTGGATGGGGGGGGACAGCCTCGGGCTTCACCCCTGGCCCTTGGGTGGCTGGGGGGGGGGGGACCCCTTGATTGTAGGGGTCCCCACTCCCCCAGGGTACCCCGGCCAGGGGTGACTAGTTGGATATTTAATGCCACGGCCGCAGGGCACGGCATAAAAGTGACCCCCGGCTGTGGCATTATCTGTCCAGCTAGTGGAGCCCGATGCTGGTGTTAAAAATACGGGGGACCCCTACTCTTTTTGTCCCCCGTATTTTTGGCACCAGCACCAGGCGCAGAGCCCGGTGCAGGTTTTAAAAATACGGGGGATCCCTGCCCAATTTTTCCCCTGCATTTTTAGAACCAGGACCAGCTCGAAGAGCCCGAGGCTGGTTATGCTTTGGAGGGGGGACCCCACGCCATTTTTTTTTTCGGGTTTTTCCATTTTTTCCCGTTTTTTAAAATCGCGGCAAAATCCGCCAAATCGGACGATTTTCGCCCGCGATTCTGGCGAATCCGTTTTTCATTGAATATGGTGAATTCCGGAAGCCACCTTCCGGAATTCACCTGTCGAATTGAGTCGAATTTAAAAACGGCGATAATTTGCCGCGATTCGCCGTGAATTGCATATACCCCTTAGACATGTTGAGTTTAAGAAAGTGCTGGGACATCCAAGAAGAGATTGCAGAGAGACAGTTGGATACACGAGTGAGGAGAGCAGGGAGAGGTCAGAGGAGAAAAGGTTGTTTACGCAAAGCGGGTGATCAGGTCCTAACTGCGCATGCACCGCAATGTGCACTCGCTTCGGATCACAACAATGGGCATCACCAGTCAGTGACGAGATGGTGTGAGAAATACGTTCACACGGGCATTCGCAAGGTGATTGACATGAGGAGTCCGTTTGTGGGTGGCAACTGAGCATTTACAGGGAGTGTCTCGAAAAACGCAGGCATGTCCAAGCGTTTTCAGGGAGGGTGTCTGACATCAGCTCCAGCCCCGATCTGCCTGTTCTCATCGAAATGGAGGAGCAAGTCCAGGGTTGCGCAGAGACTGCACATACTGGATTTCCGCAGTTCGGCATACACATGCCATCGCACACTTGCATTTACACTCCCCCTGGAGATAGCGACTCTCTGAATGCAGGACAGCAAAGTTAGCAGGCCATTGATCAGATCTGAATTACCCCCTTTGTTTCCAAGGTATTTACACTGTTATGGAAAACATTGATTACAGATTATTATTAAAAAAAAATTTGTAGAAATTGGTCGCATAGTGTTTAGTCAGTGAGGTTTGTAGGTTGTTAGAAATGTACATACATGTGTGAAGCAGTTCAATTGGTGATGGATTTGATAGAAATTTTTCTCATTTGTCTGATGTATTTGCAAAGTGATTGACAGTCAGGGACCGGTTTGGGGGAGATAACGAGGAGTTGTAGCAAAAGCATGAGTATATTATCACCCATTGGCTGCGCACTAATTCACAGCTGTGAATGCATTAGCTTACATCTCTGAATCAGGTCCATAGCCAAGTATTGCCCTCTCAGGACATTTTTCTCACATCCCTTTAGCCATACTGTAGGTAATTATATAGAACATGGCTGCATAATACAAAGACCTACCTGTAACATTGGTCCAGTACATGATTAAAAAGTTATAACAGTTTTTATGGTTGTGTAACATATATTGTTTGCTGTATTGTTGCATTACAAAACACACAAACCAAGCGAGAGCCCTGTCCTTTCTGGCGACCAGACCCAGGCCATGATTGTATTTCCTGTAGAGGAGTGTGGAAGGTGCTGTAATTGATGTAGCAGAAACTGTAAATAGATCACATATTCTGCTGCTTGAACATTTTCATCCAACTGTTAGTGCAGGTCTTTTATTGATATGAAGGTTGTGAAATGAACAACTTTATCTACTTGCAGTATTGAGTTTTACCATTTACTGGGGCCTATTGACATGCGATAATAGTGAGATCTCGTGCATACCCAGTGGAGCCGGCTGGGGAGGGGAGGGAGGGGGGGAAAGCGCATCAGCACTAGGATGATGGGGCTAGGTGGGGCTCTAGCAGAGATCACTGGAGAGGAGGATTTTCACTTCCCCACTTCGGCATCCGATATGTAGTGCTGCTGCTTCTTGTTTGCTGCAGTAAAGAGGAGAAGCAGGAAGCGTTATACCTGCATGATACGCGTGGGTATAATACATCTACCCCTTCATTCTTTGCTAGTCAATCTTTTTCTTTACATTCTAATAGCCCATTGACTAAATCTTATTTATTTTTTATTATTTTAATGAATATTTTTTATTTCACAAACAGCATAAATGTTATCACATACAGCCACACACGTATAGATCTGTAACGTGTAAGACAGGGCTGGCCAAACCGGTCCTCGAGATCTACCAACAGTTCATGGCCCTCATTCCGAGTTGTTCGCTCGCAAGTGAATTTTAGCAGATTTGCTCATGCTAAGCCGCCGCCTACTGGGAGTGAATCTTAGCATCTTAAAATTGCGAACGATGTATTCGCAATATTGCGATTACACACCTCGTAGCAGTTTCTGAGTAGCTCCAGACTTACTCGGCATCTGCGATCAGTTCAGTGCTTGTCGTTCCTGGTTTGACGTCACAAACACTCCCAGCGTTCGCCCAGACACTCCCCCGTTTCTCCAGCCACTCCTGCGTTTTTTCCGGAAACGGTAGCGTTTTTTCCCACACGCCCATAAAACGGCCTGTTTCCGCCCAGTAACACCCATTTCCTGTCAATCACATTACGATCGCCAGACCGATGAAAAAGCCGTGAGTAAAATTCCTAACTGCATAGCAAATTTACTTGGCGCAGTCGCAGTGCGGACATTGCGCATGCGCATTAAGCGGAAAATCGCTGCGATGCGAAGATTTTTACCGAGCGAACAACTCGGAATGAGGGCCCATGTTTTCCAGGCCTCCTGCAGATCTGTAGAATTGTCAGTTAGGAATGAATACAGCACATCTTAATTAGTAATGACTACACCTGTGCACCAGCTAGGTGATTTGGAAAATGTGAACTGTTGGTAGATCTCGAGGACTGGTTTGGCCAGCTCTGGTGTAAGATTTGCACTTACTCACTTGTGACCCTTGCTGCCGATCTTCAGTACAATTGTTGAGTTGCTAGGCACTGCTTTGTATCCCACTGTCCCTTTATGTTTACACCAACTAAAGTGCAGCGAGCAGATAATACCAGTAGATAAGGGAAAATTTATTTTATGTGACCGAATATGACTTTAATAAGAATTGTAATGCCTCCCTATACCATACCTCCCAACATGACCCTCTCCAGGAGGGACAGAATGCTCTGCTTCTGGATTTTTCCCTTTCTTTATGATTGCCGGCACCTGTGTTGAACAGGTTAATGGATAAGAATGGTGTTTCAGCACAGGTGATGGTAATCATACATGAAGAGGGAAGTCCAGCAGCAGAGCATTCTGTCCCTCCTGGAGAGGATCATGTTGGGAGGTATGCTATACTGACAATGAGAAAGTAACGGGCACTAAAGTCCTCTCTTTAGTGAATTAGTGTGAAATGCTAAAGAATGGAATTGCGTGAAGATAAACATGTACTGCATTTTCACATGAGAAGAGAGGAAACCAAACAGCATCATTCTGGGTGGATAGCTAGTATGAATTATGACAAACAGATATTGGCAGTTACATTAGCAAGCAACAAAAAGAAAGGTTTGTCCTGGCAAATGCAGGACAAATTAGACTCCTACATTAGATGGCCATGTTTGATAATTATTATTCATACTATGGATACAAATGAGTAAACAAGTGAATGAAAAATAAACAACAAGCTGGTCAAAATGACTAACTTGTAAAAGGCACCTTGTGCTTCACTGAATCTTATCCATGCATTAATTATACTAAAATCTATTTAAAGACAATAGAGATTTCCAGCCAGTTTATAACACAAAGCATTGTTTAATATGCATGGCTTGGTATTTAAATGCAACTGAGTACCACACAGAATCCCATGTGCGTGGTAGCCAAGTAAGTGGTTTAACCCCTGGCAGACCGATGTGATATTGTGCTCAGACTCAGCTGCAGGGAATTCTGACATTGGTTTGGCACACCAGGAAACAACAAGCATTCCCTCCTACAAACCATCATTTTCAAGGAGGCTTTACAATCTGTAATAGGATTTCCCTGATAAAGACATGACAACTGAACTGCATAGACTATAAAGTATCAATTTGCAACTTGAAAAGTTTCCATTTATATTATCTACTAAATAATTTATATTATATAACATTTCCGGGTGGACCTGCTATCAAAAAAGGCTATACCGGGGGTAATAATGGATATTGGCATGTTATTATTAATATTACAGTTTATGAATTATGTGTTTTTGACCCATGGACTTATGTCATAACATGGGTTTATTTAATAACATGGTTTATGCTATAACATGGCGCTGTGCCGTAACTCCCAGCTACCAATCAAATATCATCTTTCATTTTCCAAATCACACCCAAAAAACATGTCAGAATCTGAGTTACTCTATTTGTGCACACTGCACCACGGTAATAAATAGCAGTGTTTCTTCTGTCATACTAGCGTCATCCTTGTCACTGTATCTAGGAGAGCAATGGCTCTTTCCTCACAATTTTTCCTCTACTGTCTTCTCAGTCACGATTCTCATTTTCCTTCGTTCCATCTTTGTCCAACAAATGTTTTCTTCAGTCTGGGCACTCGTTCCACAGAAATTGAACAAAGGCTTATTTATTTAGTTTTCCCATTTTTATATTAAGCAATATTGCTGAGTCTTGTGAGTTTTAGTCAGGAATATAAGATGTTATCATGTGTAGCAGCTATAGCCACTGTGTTCTGATTTAGCAGAGACGCCATCTTACCTCCTCAACGAAACTAATAAAGGTTTAGCCAAATCATAGCAGTGTTTATTTTCAATTATGTACGATCCTGAATATGCTGCCATGCCTAGTTATCCGGATTAACACCTTTCTTCCCAGTGTGTGAAAACTGCTGTCCTGAAGTAATTTGAAAATTATCAACATTATCTGTATATCCATAGGGACTCCACAGTCAGCAGTAACTAGGGTAATAATATCAGGCAAACAGCTTCAGTTGTTCTTCCTTTTAAGTTGCGCCACTTTGACAAAATGTTCTTCTGTAAGGTTTTATGTCATAGAGATTAATGGATTTAGAGAAAATTAGGGATGGAAAGTGAGATCAGAGAATTGGCATCAAAGAGTTCATATGGGCTTTCAATGTATTACCATCTTAACTTGGCACATTATGCATATGGTAAGTCCTCGATGTGGTCTGCGTATTTGCTGGGAATGTGAACATCAAGTATAACAATGTGCTCTATTTAATCCTTTATCAAACATTCAAAGTATATCAAATATCAAACTGCACATAACAAAAAGTAACACACTAAACGGTACACAAAATCACATCAAACAAATGAATAGGTCATAGAAACATAGAATTTGACGGCAGATAAGAACCACTTGGCCCATCTAGTCTGCCCCTTTTTTTATCCTTTAGGCCAGTAATTTCCAAACTTTTTTGAATCACGGCGCCCTAGAGTATCAGAATTTTTTTCACGCCACCCCTAGGCCAAAAATTTCTTGTTGAGAAATTTAGAAAGAGATATAAAATTAAGTAAATTGTATTTATATGTCATCCTTAGGCTCAACTGTGTGGTGAGGGACAAGATTTGCTTCTGTTTGTCCCCATATTTTATGACTGATAGCCACCAGCAACAGTTTTGCCTATTATATTGACCATAAATAATCTGAATTGGTCCTGGACCACCAATCCAAGGCACCCCTGCAAGTGTCCCGAGGCACCCCAGGGAGCCACGGCACACAGTTTGGGAACAACTGCAATTTCAACCCTTTTTGAACCTTAATTCTTTGTAAGGATATTCATATGCCTATCCCAAGTATGTTTAAATTGCTCTACAGTCTTAGCCTCTACCACCTCTGATGGGAGACTATTCCACTTACCCACTACCCTTTCTGTGAAGTAATTTTTCCTTACATTTCCCCTGAACCTCACCCCTCCAGTCTCAGTGTATATCCTCGAGTTCTAATATTTCTCTTCCTTTGAAGAATGTTTCCCTCCTGAACTTTAAGACCCTTGGTATATTTGAAAGTTTCTATCATGTCTCCCCTTTCCCTTCTCTCCTCCAAACTATACATGTTAAGATCTTTTAGCCTTTCCGGGTACGTTTTGTGATGTAGGCCATGCACCCTTTTAGTTGCCCTTCTTTATACACTCTCTAATGTATTTATATCCTTCTGGAGATATGGTCTCCAGAACTGGACACAGTATTCCAGATGGGGCCGCACCAATGACCTATACAGTGGCATTATCACTTCTTTTTTCCTACTACTGATTCCTCTCCCAATGCAACCAAGCATCTGACTTGCCTTTCTCATTGCTTTGTTGCATTGCTTTCCTGCCTTCAAGTCACTTGAAATAGTGACTCCTAAATTCCTTTCCTCCTCAGTAGTTTCCATTATAGTACCCTTGATACTATATTGAGCCTTTGGGTTTTTGAGACCCAAGTGCATGATTTTGCATTTTTTATCATTAAACTGTAGTTGCCACGTTCTTGACCATTTCTCAAGCCTACCTAGGTCATCAATCATTTGTTTTACCCCTCCCGGTGTGTCTACCCTGTTGCATATCTTTGTATCATCTGCAAAAAGGCATACCTTCCCTTCAATACCATCTGCAATGTCACCAACAAAGATATTAAAGAGAACTGGACCATGTACAGATCCCTGGGGTACTCCACTGGTAACATTTCCCTCCATAGATTGCACTCCATTAACTACAACTGTCTGTTTCCTATCCTGCAACCAGGTTCTTATCCATTTACCTGTTTTACAATACACCCCCACGCTTTCAAGTTTATTTAGCAGTCTGCGATGTGGGACAGTGTCAAATGCCTTACTAAAGTCTAGATATGCTACATCTACAGCTCCCCCTTGATCTATTATTTTCGTCACAGAGTCAAAAAAAGTCAATAAGATTTGTTTGGCATGATCTCCCACCAGTAAATCCATGCTGTTTTGGATCCTGTAAGTGGTTTGATTTAAGATATTCCACAACTCTTTCTTTTAATAGTTTTTCCATTACTTTCCCTACTACTGATGTAAGGATTACTGGTCTGTAGTTACTTGCTTCTTCCTTTCTTCCACTTTTGTGCAGTGGCACTACTTTTCCAGTCCTCTGGAATAACACCTGTATTTAGTGACTGGTTAAATAATTCTGTTAAAGGTGTAACCAGCACATCTTTTAGCTCTTTGAGTATCCTTGGGTGTATCCCATCTGCTCCCATTGATTTATCCACTTTTAGTTGTGAAAGTTCTGTTAGGACCCTCTCCTCTGTAAATGTACTTTCATCTACCTCATTTTTATGACTATCCTTGCAACTTAACTGTGGCCCCATCCCTTCTTCTGTAGTAAATACTGAGCAAAAATAATTATTTAGGTGATCTGCTATTGCCTTGTCTCCCTCCACCAAGTGCTCACTCTCTGTCTTAAGTCTTAATATTCCTCCATTTGATTTTCTCCTTTCACTTATATACTTAAAAAAAGTTTTGCCCCCTTTATATACTGACTGGGCCATTTTCTCCTCAGCTTCTGCCTTTGCACGTCTGATCACTTTCTTAGCATCCTTCCGTCTGTCAAGATACACCTCTTTGTCATTATTATTTTGAGTCTGAGGTCCTTTAAGGAAAGAGGTTAGGGTAATGGTTCTCAAACTGTGCGCCAAGGCACCCTCAGGACACTTGCAGGGGAGCCTTGGATTGGTGGTCCACGACAAATTCAAACTATTTATGGTCAATGTAATAGGCAAAAGCAGTGCCTATTACAAATCCTCTCCCTCACAACACAATTGAACCCAAGGATAACATATAAACACAATTTACTTAATTTAATATTTTTTTACATATTTCTCAATAAGAAACGTGTGGACTAGGGGTGCCATAAAAAAAATTCTGATACTCTAGGGAGCCATGATTCAAAAAAGTTTTGGAAACTGGGCTAGGGTGTAAGAACATATAAGTGAGTGATAAACCTACTTTAAATTAAATATTGTATATAAGATGTACATTAATAATAAGTAACAATTTATTTATATTTAATAAAGTAGTTATCTTATATTATTCTGCGTTTTTCTCAACAGTAAAATCAGGATTTTGGTACTTACCGATAAATCCCTTTCTCCGATTTCACAGGGGACACTGAAGAGCAGTCACAATGGGGATATAGTAGGCAGTGACTGGGAGCTGGCACTTTAAAACTCTAACACTGTGGCTAGCTCCTCCCCTACTACATCCCCCCTCCAAGCCAGTCTACGTAAAATTGTGCTCGAGGAGAGCTGGAAGAGACCAACGTTAAAGTAGAGGAGGTTAACGAAGCCATGTAAACCAGGATAACACTAAGCAAACCTGGAAACCTATTAGAAAAAAGGCCAACCTGAAGAAAACAAGCAGTCATACAGTGACCTGCAAACCGTGAAGTGCAAAAGGAGGATACAGCGCTGGGTGGGCGTCCAGTGTCCCCTGTGGAATCGGAGAAAGGGATTTATCGGTAAGTACCAAAATCCTGATTGCTCCTTCATCCACTAGGGGACACTGGAGAGCAGTCACAATGGGGATGTCCCAGAGCTCCCAAGACGGGAGGGAGAGCGCTGAGAGTCCTGTAAAACCGCTCGGCCAAACTGTGATGCAGAGGCCGCAAAAGTGTCAAACCTGTAAAACTTGACAAACGTATGTCGACCTGACCAAGTAGCCGCACAACATAAAGAAGTCATGGAGACCCCGCGGGTGGCCGCCCACGAGGGCCCCACAGAGCGCGTTGATTGCGCCGAAATTGAAGACGGAGGCTCTCGAGAAGCCGCCAAATAAGCTTGTCTGATGGTTAGCCGAATCCATCGGGACAACGTCTGCTTAGAGGCCGGACAACCATGCCGGGCAGCATCGTACAGAACAAATAAGGAGTCCGACTTCCGAATAGCCAAAGTCCTATCCACATAGATCTTGAGCGCCATGACAACATCCAACGATCTCGAATCCGGGGAGTCCTCCGAGAGGGCCGGAACCACAAGTGGCTGATTGATGTGAAAATCGGACACCACCTTCGGGAGAAAAGACATGCGAGTACGAAGCTCAGCTCTATCTTCATGAAATACCAGGTAAGGAGGACGACAAGAGAGTGCCCCAAGTTCCGACACCCGTCTGGCCGAAGCCAGAGTCAGCAGAAGGACCACCTTCCAGGTGAGATATTTCATCTCCACCGACTCTAGAGGCTCAAATAACAAAGACTGCAGAAAAGAGAGGACCAGTTTGAGATCCCATGGAGTTGTCGGAGGGCGAAAGGGAGGTTGTATCTGTAGAACCCCCTGAAAGAAGGTCTTAACTTCCGGCAGCAAGGTTAATTTCTTCTGGAAGAAAACCGAAAGAGCAAAGACCTGAACCTTTAGTGAGCCCAGTCGTAGCCCTGCCGAGAAACCCGCCTGCAGAAAACTGAGAAGGCGGGCTAAGTGAAAAACTGAAGAAAACTTTCGACATTCACACCAGGCTACATAAGCCTTCCAAATGCAGTAGTAGTGAGACGATGTGACGGACTGTCTAGCCTGGAGCATAGTAGGAATAACCGTACGAGGAATCCCCTTCCTTTTCAAGATGGCCTTTTCAACAGCCACGCCGTCAAACATAGCCTGCGTAAGTCTGGCTAAAGAAAAGGACCCTGTTGTAGCAGATCATCTCGTAGTGACAGGGGTCAAGGCTCCGCTACTGACAACAGGTGTAGGGTGGAGTACCAAGTCCTGCACGGCCAATCTGGAGCCACCAGGAGGACCAGCGCGTCTTCTCTCTTGATGCATTGCAGAACCCGAGGCAACAACGGGAAAGGAGGAAAGAGGTAAACAAACCAAAAATTCCAAGGAGCCGTGAGGGCATCCATGGCCGCCGCCGCCGGGTCCCGCATCAGAGAGTAATAAAGAGGCAGTTGATGGTTCCGGCGGGACGCCATGAGGTCGATCTGTGGTCTTCCCCACCGGCGGACCAGCTGACAAAACACCTGGGGATTGAGTGACTACTACTCCGGGTGCATGTCCTGGCGGCTGAGATAATTGGCTTCCCAATTGTCCACTCCTGGAATGAATATTGCCGACAAGGACAGTGCATATTCCTCTGCCCAGAGGAGGATGTTGGTGACCTCTCTCATCGCCGCACGGCTCTGAGTGCCGCCCTGACGGTTGATGTACGCTACCGTCGTGGCGTTGTCGGACTGAACTCTGACTGCTCGACCGCGCAGCAGGTGATGTGCCTGAAGTAGGGCGTTGTACACTGCCCGTAGCATAAGAATGTTTATGGGGAGAGCAGATTCATGAATCGACCAGCGCCCCTGAAACCGATGTTCGAGGGTCACCGCCCCCCAGCCTCGCAGACTTGCATCGGTGGTGAGGAGAGTCCAATCCCAAACGCCGAACCGCCTTCTTTCCAACAGATGTGTCAAATAGAGCCACCAGAGGAGCGACGACCGTGCTTTTAGAGACAGCGTCACCCGCTGATGAAGAAATAGATGAGACCCTGACCACTGATGTAGAAGACACAGTTGGAAAGGACGAGAGTGGAAGCGTCCGTTTGGAAGAGCTTCAAATGCCGCTACCATCTTCCCCAGAAGGCGAATGCATAGATACACTGATACCCGACGGTGTCGAAGTACCAACCTCACCAACGTCTCAAGAGAGCGGATCTTGTCCTAAGGAAGAAAAACTTTCTGACAGACCGCGTCGAGAATCATCCCCAAGAACAGCAATCGTTGTGAGGGGCATAAGAGACTTCGGGAAGTTCAGGATCCACCCGTGCCGAATCAGAAGGTCCTGGGTTATTCGGATATTCTGAAGCAACAGGCCTGCAGAGTGCACTTTCAGTAGCAGATCGTCCAGATAGGGGACAATCGTCACACCCTGCTTCTGAAGCAGGGCCATCATGACTGCCACGACCTTTGTGAACAGTCTGGGAGCAGAAGAGAGACCGAACGGAAGGGCCTGGAACTGGAAATAAGCATCCTGTATCGTGATCCTGAGAAAAGCCTGATGAGCAGGCCAAATGGGAACATGTAAGTATGCATCTTGATGTCTACGGACGCCAGAAACTCGTTTTGCTCCAACCCAGCAATAACAGACTGAAGGTACTCCATCTTGAACTTGAATAACCTCAAAAACGGATTGAGATCCTTCAAGTTAAGAATTGGCCTGACCGAGCCGCCCGGCTTCGGTACGAGAAACAGGCTTGAGTAATAGCCCTGTTTCCGTTGATGAGAGGGAACAGGGATCAGTACCTTTGCAGACAGAAGCTTCTGAACCACTGCCTGCAAGGCAACTCTTCTGTCGTTGGAAACTGGCAAACCCGTGGTGAAGAAACGCTGAGGCGGTCGGGTTTGAAAATCGAGCTTGTAACCGCAAATGATGAGATCCCTCACCCAAGCATCTGGACAGGATTGTACCCAGGCCTCCCTGAAATCCCACAGACGAGCTCCCACCCTGTGGTCCCCCAAGTGGGAGAGAAGCCCGTCATGCGATGGGAGCGGTGGAGGACTTAACCTCTGACTGGGCGGAGGCTGTGGAACCTCTGCCTCGGCCCCTACCTCTTTGGCCACGGGAGACGGAAGCTCCGCCCCTGGCCTCGAAACCTGGAAGGGGCACGAAAGGACCAAAAGGAAGGACCCGTATAGGGCCTCAGAGAGGCTGGAGCAGCAGAGGGACGATAAGTGGACTTACCTCCAGTGGCCTGAGAAATCCAGGCATACAAATCCTTTCCGAATAGGACCTCTTCCGTAAAGGGCAACGCTTCTGCTGCCCTCTTGGATTCAGCATTCGCCTGCCACTGTCGCAGCCAGAGAGCTCTGCGGGCCGAAAATGCCAAAGCGGAAATCCTAGCTCTGAGGATACAGACGTCCTTGGAAGCCTCGCAAAGATAAAGGGCTGATTCACGAATGTGTTTCGCCAACGGTATCAGCTGATCCAAAGGCAAATCATCACGGAGTCAGGAGGACAATTGTTCCGCCCAAGCTTCCATAGCCTTGTTGACCCAACAACCTACCTGCGCCGGGCGATGTAAAAACCCCGCCGGCCGGTCTCCAGAGAGCTAGTGTCTCATTCAGCCGGGGATCCATCCCGAGCAATACGCAGCTGCGATGGGACCCCGCCGGCAGCTCCCGGGTTGCAGACTGGCAGAGGCAGAGCTGACAGTCTGTGAAGAAAGAAGAAAGAAAAGGGAAAAAAGAAGAAAAATTCAGGAGCAATCAAAAGAGTGTCCAGCTCCCTTGGGCACAAAATAAAGACTGGCTTGGTGGGGGGGACATAGTAGGGGAGGAGCTAGCCACAGTGTTAGAGCTTTAAAGTGCCAGCTCCCAGTTACTGCCTATTATATGCCCATTGTGACTGCTCTCCAGTGTCCCCTAGTGGATAAAGGAGAAAGGTACATGTTACTATTACTTACAGAAATCGCAGTGGAATAACAATTTATTAATCAAAAAATCGCACATCTGCAACTCATTACACTGACATGTGGGGGGGGGGAGGGAAGGGGTGCCCCGACACAGAGCAATGCCGGGTCCTTATCCCCCCGCATAATGACAATGCTCTTGCATGTTTTGGGTAACAGCGACTGCATGTGACATCACGCAGCTACCGCGGCTTGCTCTGCAGATGGTCCGGACACGCCTGCGTTGTCCGGACCGCGCCCCTCCCAATTCTGCAGCGCTGGCCACGAAAACCCGACTAGACGCACCCTCCTGCCCCGTGAACACCTCTGACTGTCAATCAGGCAGAGGTGTTCGCACATGTGAGATGCCGTTGTATCTCACTGTGTGTGCGCGCGCGCACACTGCGGGGGGATTCAGCATGCAAACACATTCGTACCTGCGTTCCATACTGAATTAGGCCCTCTGTCTTTTTGGCTAAACAGCAATACTTTGTTATGCTTCCACAGACTGATTAATGCAATAGCGAACACTGATTATAAGCATGGATCCACCTGCACTCCCTTACAGTATGTGCTTTGGGATTGACCCAGCAATACCATTCTGTAGTATATTGAATGCTTATAGTGGCTACATGCTACATAAATGCCTTGGAGAACAATATCTTCCCCCCCTGGCTACCGACAGAACTGAGCTGTAAACATTTTTCACATATAAAATCTCTCTTGGGTTTATTAGCATTGCAAACATATAGCAAAAAAAAAAAAGCACAGTTCATGGCCAGAAAAACAACATTAAAAAAACCCAACACTGAAGATTATGAAGTAAAATTTAATCAAGGTGATTCAAATTAGAATCTCTGAAGATGTGCTTGGTATAATGGATTTGTCAGGCTTGACAAATGAGCTAAAGTACATTTTCTTTTAAGACCTCTGATTTATCACAAAAGATGAGAAATCTGAAATTACAGCTATTAACATATTTCATATAATTTTGATTACGCTGTTCAAAATCTCACTAATACTGGAAACAGCTGCAGCCGTGAAAATAATATCGGCATAATTGCCTTAAAATCTTGTGTACATTTTTCTTCTGATGTTCTTACTGTGGCTTTGGTTTTATAATATTAGTGAAGTTTCTGATATAAGACATTGGTTGTGTACCTAGTTTATCCTACAACTTTCTAACTGTTTGATGTTCCTGTTTGCAGAGCACATAACAAGCACAGAAATCACGATAGGAAACATTATACCAACATATTTTTTCATTAATAATGCTTGATTATAATATTTATTTTAACTATGTTCTATTATATCTATTATTATTTTTTATTTTACAGACAGTACAAATGCTATTACATACACATTTACTCCAATTGCCTATTCTCACAGAATGTTTGACTCCCAATTTCTCATACGTCCTAGAGGATGCTGGGGTCCACTTCATGACCATGGGGTACAGACGGTTCCGCAGGAGCCATGGGCACTTTAAGACTTTTCAAGGGTGTGAACTGGCTCCTCCCCCTATGCCCCTCCTCCAGACCTCAGTTTTAGAAATGTGTTCAGGCAGACTGGATGCACTCCAGGGAAGCTCTACTGAGTTTCTCTGAAAAGACTTATGCTAGTTTTTTTATTTTCAGGGAGAACTGCTGGCAACAGTCTCCCTGCTTCGTGGGACTGAGGGGGCAGAAGTAGGAACCAACTTCCTAAAGAGTTTCATGGCTCTGCTTCTGGCTGACAGGACACCATTATCTCCTGAAGGGTACTGAACGCTAGCCGTGTCTAGATGCTCACTCCCACAGCACGCCGTCACCCCCCTCACAGAGCCAGAAGTCAGAAGACAGGTGAGTGTAAGAGGATAGATCTTCAATCAAGAGAGTGACGGCTAAGGTACAGCGCGCCTGGCGGGAGCGCAGTGCGCCATTGCTGCCCACGCACACAGGCACTGCAGGGTGCAGGGCGCGAGGGGGGCACCCTGGGCAGCAAAATACCTTAAAAAACTGGCTAAAAGGGGGCATAACATGCCCAGGCACAGCCCTACCCCCGCCAGTATAAGTATTATGTGAAAATCTCTGAGGAGAAGGCGCGCCATTGCGGGGGCGGAGCTTCCTCCTCAGTCAGCCAGCACACTGCTCAGCGCCATTTTCTCTCTCTCCTCAGCTGCAGAGACAACGCTGGTCCTCCTCCACTTCTGACTACAAGTATCAGGATGCAAAACAGGAGGGGGGGGGGCACAGCGAATTTGGTGCTTTACAGGTGTATTTACATTGTAAAATAAGCGCAGCATCTTAGTGGGCATTTTGTGTTCACAGGTATTATATGCTGGCGCTGGGGTTGTGAACTGGCTGCTCCTACACTGTGTCCTTCTGACAGATTTAACTGTGAGTCTGTCCCCTATAAGTCCCAGAGTGTCTGTGTGTGTGTGTAGTGCACGAGTGTGACATGTCTGAGGCAGGGAGTTCTTCCACTGGGGAAGCCATTTTAGGGACACAGAGTTGTAATGTGGTGGCGCTGCCGGCACACCAAGAGCCTGCATGGGTGAAAGAAATACGTGATAGTATGCATCATATCAATAGGAGGTTGGATAAGTCTGAATCTCATGCAGAATGCTGGAGAAAGTCTGTGGAAGATGTGATTTTTCAGGGTTCTGTTCTTCCATCCGCAGGCGACGCGTCTGGGTCACATAAGAGACCATTTGCAAATATTGTAAATACTGATACCGACACGGACACTGATTTCTGTGTGGACGATAGTGACTCCAGAGAAATAGATCATAAATTGGCAAAAAATATACAATATATGATTGTGGCTATAAGGGAGGTTCTGGAAGTTACGGAAGCCACTCCTGTACCTCAGGAGAAGGCCTATTTCTATAAGGAAAAGAAATCTAAGGTGACCTTCCCTCCTTCCAACGAGCTAAATACACTTTTTGAAGGGGTGTGGGTGAATCCCGAAAAATAAATTTCGTGTTCCCAAGAGGATTCAGATGGCTTATCCTTTCCCAGCAGAGGACAGGGAAAAATGGGAGTCACCCCCAGTGTTAGACAGTGCACTGTCCAGGTTGACAAAGAAGGTGATTCTCCCTGCACCTGGGACGGCTTCACTAAAGGAGCCGGCAGACCGCAAAATGGAGACTACGTTAAAATCCATTTATGTGGCCAATGGTACGCTGCTCAGGCCCACAATTGCTTGCATGTGGGTGAGTCGCGCTATTGAAAAATGGTCAGACAGCTTGTCATCAGAAATTGACACGATTGATAAAGATGAGATACTCCTTAAGTTAGGTGTCATGGCTGTGGTTTTGTGAACCTGGTGTTAGTGAAGTCTGTGCGGGCAATTGGAGGACTATTTGAATATTAGGCTGGTCTGTAGGAATCAGTGAGAAGAAGGAGCAATCCCTGACCGGGGATCGAACCCGGGCCTCGGCAGAGGAAGCCGTATCCTGACCACTGGATCACCAGGGACTTTGATAGCAGGATGAATGTATAGGTGAGACTGTACTGGAAATAGTGTCACAGGAGTAGGTGCTTATGTACTCGAGGTTACTGGCAAGATGGTAAGACGGACTGGTTACTGGTGAGACTGGGATGCAACTGTAATGCGTGCTGGTACCGGATATAACTGGAAACGCAACTGAAAATAGGACGATGACTGTGGCTATAACTCTAATACGAGGCTGAAGAACCCTGCGGCTGTGACGGTAGAACACTGCAGCTGTGGTTTCCAGTTGAGACTGTGGAACACTGCGCCGTGCCTTTAAGATGAAACACTGCAACTGTGCATTTAAGTGGAGACTGCGGAACACTGTACTGTGCCTTTAAGATGAAACACTGCAACTGTGCCTTTAAGTGGAGATGGTGGAATACTGTACTGTGCCTTTAAGTTGAAACTCGTGGAAATACTGGATATCAATGGCAACACAAATGTAATCCAAACTGGGTAACAAAGAAACAGAGTTTTTACAGGAAATGAAGTACAAGGGTTACCTTTAGGGAGCTCAGCTTCAAAGCTCACACAGAGCTGTGTGTGACACGAGGAACTGGCCCAGTTTCCAACTCAGTCTCCCGACTTATACTTCCTGGTCCTTGGTGATTGGTGAGCAGTGTCAGGTGATGCAGAGAGTCTCAGGCTGGCAGAGGATTGGACAGCTCTGGGTCAGGTGAACAGTCACTGTCATGTGAGTACTCTAGCATAGGCTGTGATGTGGAGTGAGGCCTAGCAGGCCGAGAGAACACTGAAGCCTGAACTTCTGCAAAACATAGGATGCTGGCTTTTAGGCCTAAACTTCAGATTGCTGAATTCAGACTCACACAGAAGATCACCACAGGTGGAGCTCGTTAACTATTACCTTCCAGGCAGAGAACTCAGGAAACTCATGGTATTGGCAAGCTGTTTATCTCAGTGAGCAAAAAGGCACAGGATCCGGGACAGATGGCAGGGGTAAGTCACCAAATACGAGTACTACAGTTATGATCGTGACAGTACCCCCCTCTTCAAGGGTGGACTCCGTACACCCATCTTTGGTCTTAGAGGAACTTGATGAATAACTTGTACACAAAGATTCAGAAAAGTGGAAACCTGAGGGTCCAGAAACAAAACTTAAGCTGAATTCTTCAGAAGTCTTCCTGATCTTCATCTTCTGAACAGGTAAGACCATCCATCATTGACAAAACTGGAATTTCCTTCATCGGAAAGGACTGAGGAATAAACTGTAGAAGGTTCCTTTCCTAGATTAGTAGTACGAGAGGATTGTGCTTTTGAAGCTAGTACTCCACTGAGGCTTAAATTAATTCTTGTTCTATAACGAGGACTTTTCATACCGATACCTGTAGAGTTTTTTGGTAATTCTGGAACCTCTTCATGCGTTAAAGTATAACAGGAACGAACGGGACCTCCCAGGAAAGGAGTAGCATCATAAACTGAATCAAATTCAGAGTCTGAGTCCAAGTCTATTGGAAGATACCAGTCTTCTTTGGGAGTAACTACATCCGTTTTGTAAACAAAGAAAAAACGGCTGCGCTGTGTGTCAGGAGATGATGTATATGAAGAGAGCCAACATGTAAACAATTATCAATATTTAATACAATTCATATGATTATAAAACCAATAAATAGACTTGTGTGCATCAATCACATAGAATTAAAACACAACTCAAAAACTCAGGGATAAAGTAACTCTGTAAGAGCGTTTATATGCAGACTTAGGACCCGATTTTTTCAAGTGTCCATTATCCATGGGCTAAGTAGCCATATCACAAGTTAGTTGCCAATAAATGGGCACAGAGAGTTCCAGATATACTGTGTGCTTGCAGAAGTTAGGAGTAATCGGTATAAGGTTTTTACCTCTCCAGTGGGCTGGGTGAAAGTCGGGCGTCCCCGACTATCCGTCCTGCAGTGCCCACATCCACACGGCGGCGGGGAGGAATAGAGATCTCTGGAAGGAATAATTGGCTGTAGAGACACGATATCCAGCGGTCGGTCTCAGAGTGTTTTGCAGCCGAAACCAGATGCGTTCCTAGTCCGTGCAAGCAACACCTGTGGCTACCTGAGTGAGGTGTGTAGAGGGCGGGGTCTGACGCGTTTCGTCACAAACCATGTGACTTTTTCAAAGATGTAGTCCTGCCTCCCATGGTGTCCGTATTTCTAGCCTGATCAATTAACTCTCAGACAGATGTACTGTATCAGTATTTAATTAACAAGACTCATGTGCACTCGGTTTCGTATATAAACTAACATAGTTGGCTCTCATATGTGAATCTATATAGACTAAAATATACACAGTATATATAAAACACGTACAAAAAGAAATTACGAATAAAACAGGAGATGAAAAAATAAATAAAAATAAAAATAAACATAAACATGATGGCAAAAACTGACCTGTAATTGAGGCTAGATGCTGCCGCAAACATGATTGGTATAAAAAAATATATATATAAAGAAGAATGAATAAAATAAATAAAAATATTAACCAATGAATACGACCAATAATTTGGGTAGTAGAATAAAGGGGGAATAGGGGATACCAATGTGTGCAACAGCATACAGCCACAATTTTAACCTTAATGGCTAACAGTTTGCAGAGTATAATCTCTTGATTAATTAGTTAATCATAGGGGAGATATCTAGATACATACGGTATATTTATATACCGCTTTTAATCAGGATAGAGGGAAATAATGATTAATATCGGATAACCTCGATTTGTTGTAATGAATATGTACATTCATATAGGAAACAAGATCTAAATAAAATAAACTATCGTTCTTGAATACGAACTTAGAACCTTGCCGGACTAGAGTCAGACAGCCAGCTACCTGCGCCATACAGCAATTACTACGTGTGCAGCAGGTAAGTTGGCAGTGTATAGGGAACATTAATATGGGTATTCAAATAAGAAACAAAGAATAAAAAATAAAAAGGAAAATGTGTTGTCGTTCCTGGATTCGAACTCCGGACCTTGTTGTTCTATGATCAGATGCCCTAACTAACTGTACCACTGAGCTTATGTTGAGTGTTCAGTAGAGAGGCTAGCAGAGTATGAAGAACCTCGAAATCATGGAGGACTTCATTATCAATAAAGCGAATATATAATGAATAATGAATATTGACAGATAACTTAATAAAAATGGATAAATAATCAAACATGATATATATACCTGAGAAAATAGTTTACAAAAAATCTAAATTAATAGAAGGGATAAGAAAAAATATAAATAAAGTAAATCTGGTTCTGACTGTGGAACACTGAGACAAAAAAAATTCATAACTCCATCGGACGAGACATATCAATGCGTGAGTGATACCATAACTTTTTAAAAAAAGAAGAGGGAAAAGGAATTACCTTTACATTATCCATATGGTTCAACTTATTACATTAATTGTACTGAGAGAATCCATAGGAAAAAATAATATATTAGTATTGATATTTGTGTTTGTAACCAGTGAACAGAAACAGGGAGCATGTCGCCAGGCATAGGGAAAGGGGGATAAGGTATTATTCTACTACAGATCAAACTCAATACTTTCGTTTAGCCCATCTGGTATGAGGGATTTCAGCTTATGTATCCAATAATTCTCTCGAAGGCATAGCCTCCTATATCTGTCCCCCCCTCGTATAGTCGGCATAATCAATTCAATACCAACCAAATAAATGTCATCTGGATTTTTGTGATGTTTCTCTGCACAGTGTCTAGAGACACTGTGAAACAGAAATCCCTTCTGGATATTCCGCCTATGTTCAAGGAACCTCGTCCTCAATTTACGCGTGGTCCTACCTACATAGACTAAATTGCATTTACAAATTAGCAGGTAGATCACAAAGGAACTATTGCAGTTAATAAAGGAACGTATCTCCAATGATATTGAATTAGGGGCAATGAAGTTTCTAACATTATTCTTAATATACGAACAGGTGATACATTGTTTCGCACCACATTTAAAACAACCAGTGATTTTGGGTAACCATTGTGTGGACTCGGCAGAGACTAACTTATCATTAATATTTCTTCTGTCTACAAAAAGACTGGGTGCAAGGGATTGTTTGAGATTATTGGATTTCTTAAAAATCACAGATGGTACATCATTTAGTTCGGATCTAAGAACCTGATCTGTTAGGAGGATGGGATAGTTATTCCGAATTATATTTCTAATTTTAGACGAAGAACAATTAAATTGTGATAGAAAATGAGGTTGAGTTTGTTCGAACTTCTGTTCCTGAACTTTGTGTGTTAATAATTCCTTTCGATCTAAAGCATCTACCTTTTCCCGTGCTGACCTAATTAATGTACTCGGATAACCTCGGTTCTCAAAGGATATAGAAAGCTCCTCTGCCTGTTGTTGATAGTCAATGATGTTACTGCAGTTACGTTTGATACGTCTTAATTGTCCAAAGGGGATATTATTTAACCAAGGTTTATAATGTTGACTCTTATAATGTAAAAAGTCAAGAGTGTCAACCTCTTTACGAAAGGTCTTGGTCGAGACTTTCCCATCTACTATAAAAAGTGAAATGTCTAAAAAAGAAATGGAAGATTTATGTGCAGTGCCCGTGAAACATAAATTAAAATTATTATTATTTAATTGGGCAATAAAGTCGGATGACAGAGATATATCGCCATCAAAAATGAAAAACAAATCCGTTTTGTAAGCTGCATTTAACAAGTTCAGAACAACACAAGGAACTTGTAGTGGAATCAATGGAAACATAACCAACTCTTAAATCAACAGGCTGTTGTCTTTGTACTGTTTTCCAATTCTTGGCATCCCTGAAATTCTTAAGGTATTGGTTCATCAAGGCATTATCTTGCTCAGAAAGCGATGGGTCACAAAACGGAGCATTGGCTGAATGTTCTGAAGACTGAGTGGAGGATGAAATTGGACTCAAGGAACAGATGCCACTGAAACATTAGACTGAGGTACACATTCAGACATTAGGTCAATAGCCTTGGTATTTTTCTTGACTTCAGATGCTACAGCAGAATTATCCCGACATTGATGAGAAAATATCCTTTCTGAAGTTGCCTCGCTGGAATCCTCAAATGAAACTGAAAAGTCACTTGAAATCTCATTCTGGATGGTGATGCTAGTAATTTTCCCTGAAGCTGCGACACTCGTGTCTGCGACTGAGGCAAATGACTCTGATGACTGGATTGAGGAAGCAACATCCGTATCCTTCTCAGCAATATTAGTCTGAATTCCTTTATCCGAATCAGCAGATGGAACATTAGGTTGCTCAGACATGCTTAGGGACAAAGCTGCGAAAACTGTACTCAGATCGGTATCCAGCTCTGTAGCACATTCAGACTTTAAGTAAGTAGCCTTGGGAGTTTTCTTGACTTTGGTGGCTACAGCAGAATTATTCTGACATTGATGAGAAGAGGTATTAGATTTCCCTGCAGAAGCTGTGGACTCAATGCTGGAAGACGAGGAAACAGAATCAGAGACAGACTGAAGTCTAACTTTAGAACTAGATGGTGGAAGTCCTTTACTGGGACTAACTGACAAAAGTCCTTTACTCGGACCAATGCTTGGAAGTGGTTTGAGTCCAGATGAGCTTGAACTGACTAAAACTGGAGAAATCTTGGGCTGGACAAGTAAGACCGGATTGGATCCGAGGATACTTGAATTGGTTGAAGCCAAAGGAGACTGACCAGGCTGGTCCTGGAGTATCGCTGGACCGGATGGAACCGGGACGGACTGACCAGGCTGGGCCTGGAGTATTGCTGGACCGGCTGGAACCGGGACGGACTGAACAGGCGGAGCCTGGAGTATTGTCGGACCGGCTGGAACTGGGATGGACTGACTAGGTGGAGCCTGGAATATTGCTTGACCGGCAGGAGCCCTTTCTTCACGGGGCTGAACTGAGGCAGGAACCCCCTCTTGACGGGGCTGGGCTGAGGCAGGAGCCCCCTCTTGACGGAGCTGGGCTGAGGCAGGAGCCCCCTCTTGACGGAGCTGGGCTGAGGCAGGAGCCCCCACTTCACGGGGCTGGGCTGAGGCAAGAGCCCCCACTTCACGGGGCTGGGCTGAGGCAAGAGCCCCCACTTCACGGGGCTGGGCTGAGGCAAGAGCCCCCACTTCACGGGGCTGGGCTGAGGCAAGAGCCCCCACTTCACGGGGCTGGGCTGAGGCAAGAGCCCCCACTTCACGGGGCTGGGCTGAGGCAAGAGCCCCCCATTCACGGGGCTGGGCAGAACTCTGTAGACTCTCTGGCTGGGCAGCACTATGTAGACTCTCTGGCTGGGCAGCACTCTGTAGACACTCTGGCTGGGCAGCACTCTGTAGACTCTCTGGCTGGGCAGCACTCTGTAGACTCTCTGGCTGGGCAGCACTCTGTAGACTCTCTGGCTGGGCAGCACTCTGTAGACTCTCTGGCTGGGCAGCACTCTGTAGACTCTCTGGCTGGGCAGCACTCTGAAGACTCTCTGGCTGGGCAGCACTCTGAAGACTCTCTGGCTGGGCAGCACTCTGAAGACTCTCTGGCTGGGCAGCACTCTGAAGACTCTCTGGCTGGGCAGCACTCTGAAGACTCTCTGGCTGGGCAGCACTCTGAAGACTCTCTGGCTGGGCAGCACTCTGAAGACTCTCTGGCTGGGCAGCGCTCTGAACCCATCACTGGGGCTGGACGCTCTGAACCCATCACTGGGGCTGGACGCTCTGAACCCCTCACTGGGGCTGGAAACTCTGAACCCCTCACTGGGTCTGGACGCTCTGAACCCTTCCCTGGGGCTGAAGACACGGACGCCCCTCCTTGGGCTGTAGACACGGACGCCCCTCCTTGGGCTGTAGACACGGACGCCCCTCCTTGGGCTGTAGACACGGACGCCCCTCCTTGGGCTGTAGACACGGACGCCCCTCCTTGGGCTGTAGACAAGGACGCCCCTCCTTGGGCTGTAGACAAGGACGCCCCTCCTTGGGCTGTAGACAAGGACGCCCCTCCTTGGGCTGTAGACAAGGACGCCCCTCCTTCGGCTGTAGACACGGACGCCCCTCCTTCGGCTGTAGACACGGACGCCTTGTAGACACGGACGCCCCTCCTTGGGCTGTAGACACGGACGCCCCTCCTTGGGCTGTAGACACGGACTCCTCTGTGACTCTAAAAGGCTTGAACATTCTTCTCTGGACACCCAACTTGGGATAAGGTCTTTTAATCACCGGACCCCAGTCATAAATTTTAGTCTCTTTCAGAGTAGCCTTCTTGATACACCCGTCAGCAGTAGCAGGATCGGCTACTGTAGATGACTTGTAGACATGAGCGCAATGATACTGAGATTTGTCACCATTTCCTGGCTTGCGAAGAATGCAATCTTTAACAAAATGACCGGAATTTCCACAGTAAAGACAGAGGTGTAGCTCCCTACGCCGCTGACGTTCAGCTTCAGAGAGCTTGGGCCGTGGATAGCTCTGATGAAAAACTTTTCCTTGCACAGAGGAAGAGACTCTATTAACTGGATGGGACAAAACAGGATCAACAACGTTGGTAGTATTTCTGAAGAGATCAGGCATCACAGAAAGAATACTAGACAAAAGTTCTTGTAACTGTAATAACAACTGGTAGAAAATCTGCAGTTGGTCAGGAATCTTAGTGCAGAAGGTCCGAGAATCTTTGGAGAACGAATTCCGCTGCAGACACTGTGCCAATTGATGCTGAGTCTACTCCAAACCCTCCAATCATCCCGCAATATTGCTTAGGAGGTCCTGCGTCAGACAAACACTTTCGGCCGGGTCCATGGGGCCAGTTCCTACTGTCATGACTGTGGTTTTGTGAACCCGGTGTTAGTGAAGTCTGTGCGGGCAATTGGAGGACTATGTGAATATTAGGCTGGTCTGTAGGAATCGGTGAGAAGAAGGAGCAATCCCTGACCGGGGATCGAACCCGGGCCTCGGCAGAGGAAGCCGTATCCTGACCACTGGATCACCAGGGACTTTGATAGCAGGATGAATGTATAGGTGAGACTGTACTGGAAATAGTGTCACAGGAGTAGGTGCTTATGTACTCGAGGTTACTGGCAAGATGGTAAGACGGACTGGTTACTGGTGAGACTGGGATGCAACTGTAATGCGTGCTGGTACTGGATATAACTGGAAACGCAACTGAAAGTAGGACGATGACTGTGGCTATAACTCTAATACGAGGCTGAAGAACCCTGCGGCTGTGACGGTAGAACACTGCAGCTGTGGTTTCCAGTTGAGACTGTGGAACACTGCACCGTACCTTTAAGATGAAACACTGCAACTGTGCATTTAAGTGGAGACTGCGGAACACTGTACTGTGCCTTTAAGATGAAACACTGCAACTGTGCCTTTAAGTGGAGATGGTGGAATACTGTACTGTGCTTTTAAGATGAAACACTGCAACTGTGCCTTTAAGTGGAGATGGTGGAATACTGTACTGTGCCTTTAAGTTGAAACTCGTGGAAATACTGGATATCAATGGCAACACAAATGTAATCCAAACTGGGTAACAAAGAAACAGAGTTTTTACAGGAAATGAAGTACAAGGGTTACCTTTAGGGAGCTCAGCTTCAAAGCTCACACAGAGCTGTGTGTGACACGAGGAACTGGCCCAGTTTCCAACTCAGTCTCCCGACTTATACTTCCTGGTCCTTGGTGATTGGTGAGCAGTGTCAGGTGATGCAGAGAGTCTCAGGCTGGCAGAGGATTGGACAGCTCTGGGTCAGGTGAACAGTCACTGTCATGTGAGTACTCTAGCATAGGCTGTGATGTGGAGTGAGGCCTAGCAGACCGAGAGAACACTGAAGCCTGAACTTCTGCAAAACATAGGATGCTGGCTTTTAGGCCTAAACTTCAGATTGCTGAATTCAGACTCACACAGGAGATCACCACAGGTGGAGCTCGTTAACTATTACCTTTCAGGCAGAGAACTCAGGAAACTCATGGTATTGGCAAGCTGTTTATCTCCGTGAGCAAAAAGGCACAGGATCCGGGACAGATGGCAGGGGTAAGTCACCAAATACGAGAACTACAGTCAGGATCGTGACATTAGGGAATATCAAAGACGCTGCCGCATACATGCTAGAAGCGATGAAAGATATTGGACTCTTGGGTTCAACAGCCGCTACCATGGCAGTATCGGCTCGGCGGGCGTTGTGGATTCGCCAGTGGAATGCGGATGCAGATTCCAAAAAGAATATGGAGGCTCTCCCATATAAAGGTGAGGCCTTATTTGCCACAAAAAGGCGAAAGGTTCCCCCTTCTTTGCTGGTAGGGGAAGGGGAAAGGGAAAGAAGTCCACAGCGGCTTCAGGATCCCAGGAGCAGAAGTCAACCCCTACTTCTGCCAAATCTACAGCATGACGCTGGGGCTCCATTGCGGGAGTCCGCTCGGGTGGGGGCACGTCTCAAACTGTTCAGCCAGGGTTGGATTCAATCTGGCCTGGACCCCTGGGTGTTACAAATAGTGTCTCAGGGGTACAAGCTGGAGTTTCAGGACGTTACCCCATGCCGATTTTTCAAATTGACCTTGCCAGCTTCTCTTCCAGAAAGAGAGGCGGTAACAGCGGCAATTCAAAAATTATGTCAGGATCAGGTCATAGTCCTGTTACCTTTGTCACAACAAGGGGAGGGTTTCTATTCAAGCCTCTTTGTAGTTCCGAAGCCGGACGGCTCGGTCAGACCGATCCTAAACCTAAAAAATCTGAATCTCTACTTGAAACGGTTCAAGTTCAAAATGGAATCACTGAGGGCAGTTCCCATTTATCCTCCTCACCAGGCTTATCTGAGATTAGCGGTTCAGGATTGCCATTACCAATTCCAGACGTTGCCTCTCGGTCTCTCCACGGCGCCAAGAGTATTAACCAAGGTGATGGCGGAGATGATGGTCCTCCTTCGTCAAAAAGGAGTCAATATAATTCCTTATCTGGACGATCGCCTGATAAAAGCGAGATACAGGGAGCAGTTGCTACAGAACATCACACTCTCCCTGTCCATACTTCAAAAACACGGTTGGATCATAAATTTTCCAAAGTCACAGTTGGGACCGACGACAAGATTGTCTTTTCTCGGGATGATTCTGGACACAGAAGTTCAGAGAGTATTTCTTCCGGGGGAAAAGGCTCTGGAAATCCAGAAAATGGTAAAACAGATATTAAAGCCAACAAGTGTGTCGATCCATCAGTGCATTCGGTTGTTGGGGAAAATGGTGGTGGCCTACGAGGCCATACAGTTTGGCAGGTTCCATGACAGAGTATTTCAATGGGATCTGTTGGACAAGTGGTCGGGTTCCCACCTACACATGCACCGAAAGATAATCCTGTCCTCCAAAGCCAGGATTTTGCTCCTGTGGTGGCTACACAGTTCTCACCTTCTAGAGGGACGCAGGTTCGGGATTCAGGACTGGCTGCTGGTAACCACGGATGCAAGTCTCCGAGGCTGGGGAGCTGTCACTCAGGGGGAAAGCTTCCAAGGAAAATGGTCAAGTCAGGAGGCCTGCCTTCACATAAACGTGCTGGAATTGAGAGCCATTTACAACGGCCTTCGACAAGCGGTACATCTTCTTCAAGAGCATCCCGTGCAGATCCAGTCGGACAATGTAACAGCAGTCGCGTACATAAACTGGCAGGGCGGAACGAAAAGCAGAGCGGCAATGGCAGAGGTGACAAAGAGCCTCCTCTGGGCAGAAAGACATGTAAAGGCTCTGTCGGCGATTTTCATTCCGGGAGTAGACAACTGGGAAGCAGGCTTCCTCAGCAGGCACGATCTCCATCCAGGAGGGTGGGGCCTCCACCAAGAAGTCTTCGCAGAGGTGACAAGTCTCTGGGGAGTTCCTCAAGTAGACATGATGGCATCTCGTCTCAACAAGAAGCTTCAGAGATATTGTTCCAGGTCGAGAGACCCTCAAGCAATAGCAGTGGATGCACTGGTGGCCCAGTGGGTATTCCGGTCGGTGTATGTCTTCCCTCCACTTCCGATGATCCCAAAAGTTCTCAGGATAATAAGAAGAACAAGAGTTCGAGCAATCTTCATTGCCCCAGAATGGCCAAGGAGGGCTTGGTATCCAGATCTTCAGGAGTTGCTCATAGAAGATCCTTGGCCTCTTCCTCCTCGCGAGGACCTGCTGCAGCAGGGGCCGTGCGTGTATCAAGACTTACCGCGGCTACGTTTGACGGCATGGCTGTTGAGCGCCGGATGCTAGCCCGAAAGGGTATTCCCACGGAAGTCATCCCCACGCTTATTCAGGCCAGGAAAGGAGTAACGTCTAAACATTACCACCGTATTTGGAGAAAATATGTGTCTTGGTATGAATCCAAGAAGGCTCCAACTGAAGAGTTTCAGTTGGGACGTTTTCTCCATTTTCTGCAGGCTGGTGTGGATGTGGGCCTTAGATTGGGGTCAATCAAGGTCCAGATTTCGGCCTTATCGGTTTTCTTCCAAAAACAATTGGCCTCTCTTCCAGAAGTTCAGACCTTCGTGAAAGGGGTTCTGCACATCCAGCCTCCATTTGTGCCTCCAGTGGCACCATGGTACCTTAATGTGGTGTTGCAGTTCGTTCAATCACATTGGTTTGAACCTTGAAGTTACTCACTTGGAAAGTGGTGATGCTTTTGGCCTTGGCATCCGCAAGGCGAGTGTCGGAGTTGGGGGCCTTGTCTCACAAGAGCCCTTACCTGATCTTCCATGAAGATAGGGCAGAGTTGAGAACTCGACAACATTTTCTTCCAAAGGTGGTTTTGTCTTTCCACATAAACCAACCTATTGTGGTGCCAGTGGCTACTGACACGTTCACTGAGTCAAAGTCTCTGGATGTGGTTAGGGCTTTGAAGATTTATGTAGCTAGAACAGCTCGGATACGGAAAACAGAGGCTCTGTTTGTTCTGTATGCTCCCAACAAGTTTGGGTGTCCTGCTTCCAAGCAGACTATTGCGCGCTGGATCAGAGGTACGATTCAGCAGGCTCATTCTACGGCTGGATTGCCGTTACCAATGTTGGTGAAGGCCCATTCTACTAGGAAGGTGGGCTCATCCTGGGCTGCTGCCCGGGGGGTCTCGGCATTACAACTTTGCCGAGCAGCTACTTGGTCAGGGTCAAACACATTTGCAAAGTTCTACAAGTTTGACACCTTGGCCGATGAGGACCTCAAGTTCGGTCAATCGGTGAAGCAGGGTCATCCGTACTTTCCCGCCCGTACTGGAGCTTTGGTATAAACCCCATGGTCATCAAGTGGACCCCAGCATCCTCTAGGACGTATAGAAAACAGGATTTGAATACCTACCGGTAAATCCTTTTCTCCTAGTCCGTAGAGGATGCTGGGCGCCCGTCCCAGTGCGTATTTTACCTGCAGTTTTGTTTATTAGAGTTTCACATGTTGTGTTTTATTAGTTTTCAGCATGTTGCTGTAATTGGTTCATGCCTGTTGGAGTGTGTTATGTTGAATGCCATGTTGTGCGACATGGTTGAGGTGTAAGCTGGTATGTGTCTCACCATTGGTATTAAAGTAAATCCTTTTCTCGAAATGTCCGTCTCCCTGGGCACAGTTCCTATAACTGAGGTCTGGAGGAGGGGCATAGGGGGAGGAGCCATTTAACACCCTTGAAAAGTCTTAAAGTGCCCATGACTCTTGCAGAACCGTCTATACCCCATGGTCATGAAGTGGACCCCAGCATCCTATACGGACTAGGAGAAAAGGATTTACCGGTAGGTATTAAAATCCTGTTTTCTCCTGCGCTCTTGGTAGGGCCGACCAGTTGTCCCAATGTAGGTGGTATGAGGGCTTGATGATGTACATTGCATCACAATGGCACCACGCCACAGTTGCACTA
Organism: Pseudophryne corroboree; assembly: GCF_028390025.1. Taxonomy (NCBI): domain Eukaryota; kingdom Metazoa; phylum Chordata; class Amphibia; order Anura; family Myobatrachidae; genus Pseudophryne; species Pseudophryne corroboree. Next base: position 279,218,308 of record NC_086447.1, read on the forward strand.
AGCTTTGATTATTATTATTATCATTTTTTTTTATATGGGATGCGTTCATCCCAACATCCCAGCTGTTGGGATGTTGATGGTCATGTCACTGACAGCAGAATCCCGACACCACTCAGGAGGCCGTCGTCGGGTCACCAACAGACAGGAGGCCGAAAGTGAGCATCGGGATTCAGCCTTAGGGTTAGTGCTCGGGGTGGGGGGCTTTAGAGTTAGACACTAGGAGGGTTTGGGTTAGGCACTGGGAAGGGGGGGGGGGGGGGGGGTTAGTCCTAGCGCCACCTCCCCAGGGTTAGCCATAGCAGACATCCCCAGAGAGTTAGCCCTATGACGCCAACCTCCCAACCCTCGAGGGCTAGGGTAGGGGACATAGGGGGATAAAGATACTTACCTCCTCCGATGTTGCATATTCAGTGTCAGAATGCCACGGTGGGTCATGTGACTCCAGCATCCCGACCACCGGGATAGCATATGTATTCTATTTATATGGTGCCACGCGTGATCTGCAGCGCCAAACAGAGGGCAGACAATATAGTTATAGAAGGAGAGAACCGAGAAAGCAATGTTCAAGTATTGTACACCTACTAAACCACAGGATGGATGCAGAATGTAACCTGTTCACAGCAGAAGTCCACTCACACAGGGGCTATATAAGGAGGCCAACTAGAGAGAAAGTATAGGAAACCCCAAAGCTTCCAGACGTATTGTCTAATCTCTGTGATAAATATTATACTTTATCACTGCTTACGCCAGCAATAAAAAGTTATTTATTGCCACAATTTACCATAATAACATTTATTTGAATGAAACTCAGCTAGAATGATACCACTCTGGAGACCCCACTATGCTGTACATAGCACAGCATAAAATAAAATAAATAAAATAATTTTTTTATAAGAATCTGTTATGTAGCAAATTTTCCCTATTTGAAAATATTTGAAATTTAAATAAAATTTGAAATGAGGGCGAATGACAAAAAAAATAGGATTTTATATACCTACCGGGAAATTCTTTTCTCGTAGTCCGTAGAGGATGCTGTGGTCCAATTTAGTACCATGGGGTATAGACGGGGTCCACTAGGAGCCACTGGCACTTTAAGAGTTTAATAGTGCGCTGGCCCCTCCCTCTATGCCCCTCCTACCAGACAGTCTAGAAACTGTGCCCGAGGAGACGGACATACTTCGAGAGAAGGAAATACACAGATAGTGGTGAGATTCACACCAGCTCACACATAACAAAAGGAAAGCCAAGCTAACCAACGTGAAATGATTCAGCAACAGCTGAACCAACAATACTGAACCAAGTAACAATGCAGGAAATCGAAGCACTGTGCGGGCGCCCAGCATCCTCTACGGACTACCAGCTCCCACATACAAGGCACATAAAGCTATCTTAGTTTGAAAACTCAGCAACCACTGAAACATTACTTACCAAGTAACAATGCAGTACTCAACTAAAACGAAGTTGTACTGAACCAAATAACGATAGCAGGAAAACGAAGCGCTGGGCGGGTGCCCAGCATCCTCTACGGACTACGAGAAAAGGATTTACCAGTAGGTATATAAAATCCTATTTTCTCTTATGTCCTAGAGCACAGGTTCTCAAACTCAGTCCTCAGGACCCCACACGGTTCATGTTTTGCAGGTCACCTGTAGATTTTTAAAATGTGACAGTTGGTGAAAAACAGTGCTCCTGCTGGGTGACATGGAAAACATGAACCGTGTGGGGTCCTGAGGACCGAGTTTGAGAACCACTGTCCTAGAGGATGCTGGGGTCCAATTTAGCACCATGGGGATGTGCCAAAGCTCCCAGTACGGGAGGGAGAGTGCTGAGGTTCCTGCTGAACAGATTGACCAAACTTTAGATCCTCAGAGGCCAAAGTATCGAACTTGTAGAACTTAGCAAACGTGTTCGACACTGACCAAGTAGCTGCTTTGCAAAGCTGAAGAGCCGATACACCCCGGTCAGCCACCCAGGAAGAACCCACTTTACGGGTAGAGTGGGCCTGAACAGATTTTCGAATAAGCAATCCTGCCGTAGAATAAGCATGCTGGATAGTAAGTCTGATCCAGCGAGTTCCTGAAACTCCATTCTGTACCCCTGGGCAACAATATCTTTCACCCAGGGGTCTAGGCATGATGACGCCCAGACGTGACTGAAATCTTTTAGTCTCGCTCCCACCTGACCGATCCCCAGGCTGGGAGGTCCACCATCATACTGAAGACTTGGAGGAAGCAGAACCTGGTTTCTGTTCCTGGGAACCTGTTGGTGCAGGTTTTCTGGGTTTTCCCCTAGACCTCCTCTAAAGAAGGTTGTGGGGCGAAAGGACTGCAGTGTAGACGTAGGATAAGATTTCCAAACCGGTGCAGCTGCGGAGGGAATAAAGGTCGACTTACCCGCAGTTGCCGTGGATATCCACGCATCCAGTGCTTCCCCAAACAGGGCCTGACCTGTGAAAGGTAGATTCTCCACGTTCTTTTTGGATTCTGCATCCACAGTCCATTGGCGTAGCCAGAGTCCTCTGTGTGCCGAGACTGGCATGGAAGTAGCCCTCGCATTAAGCAGGCCAATGTCCTTCATGGCTTCCACCATGAAACCTGCCGAATCCTGTATGTGACGTAAAAACAAGTCAATGTCACTCCTATCCATTGTATCTAATTCCTCTAGTAATGTGCCTGATCACTTTACTATGGCTTTAGAAATCCACGCACACGCAATAGTGGGCCTTAAGACCACGCCTGTAGCAGTGTATAGTGATTTGAGCGTAGTCTCAATCTTGCAGTCAGCCAGCTCCTTTTTTACCACTTTTTCCTGTCCTCTTCAGGGAAAGGAAAAGCAAGAATTCTCTTAGGGATCTGGAATTTTTTCTCTGAGTTTTCCCAGGATTTTTCAAACAAGGAGTTTAACTCCATAGAAGCAGGGAAGGTAAGCGAGGATTTCTTATTTACGGTAAAATAAGATTCCTCTTCCTGCTCAGGTGCCTTCTCAGTAATGTGCAAAATATCCCTAATGGCTTATTAATTGCAACCCTTTAGCAAGGGATGCATCCCCCCCCCCCTGCATATCCCCATCACCGTTCCCTGTATCAGAGTCAGTATCAGTGTCAGCTTGCATTATCTGGGCAAGTGTACACTTTTGTGGGTATGTAGGTGGGGTTTTTGACGAAGTAGTGGGGGCCAAACACGCTAAGCCCTCCACAGATTTCCTCAAAAACTGCGTCTCTCTCTCTCAGTATGTGACATTCTTGTAGAAATCTGGGATATCATTCCCCTTAAAGAATCCACCCATGCGGGGTCGGATTCGGAAGGCTGAGAAAGGATATTACAGTCTTGAGTACATGGAATAGACTCCTCAGAAGAAGATAAACATTCTGCAGCGCAGGACACAGAATCCTTAGATATGGTAATGTGGAATATACACACACACACACACACACACACACACACACACACACATACACACACACACACACACACAAAAATGTCAGATACTGTTTCCCCCAGAGCACCTTCAGAGAGTCACAGAGTATAAGGAGCCAGCAACGTAGCGCCTCTGTAAGCAATTATTATGATAAAAGCCCAGCGCTGACTAACTATCCTTAACAGGGTGGTCAGTCCTAATATAACACTCCCCTCCTGTCTATAACACCCTGGTATCCGCAGAGTACTTATGGAGTTAAGTGGAGGGCAGTGCTCCCAGTCAGCATTTCTGTACGATCTGCATGGAGAAAATGGCGCTGGTGACTGCTGGATCCGCTCTGAGAGGAAGCCCTGCCCCCTATAATGGCGCGCGGCTTCCTGCACTAAGTGATTATACTGGCCTGAGGTTTTTGTAGTGGTAACAGCGGGATTATGAATAGATACAAACTGATTGGCTTTCAAACGTGCAGATTGGCGACCTCTGATTGGCAAAATACAACATGTTAAAAATTCTAGACTCGCCGATTCCAATAATTTTGGGGAATCAGTGAATCAAGGATTTCCAACATGTTGGCTTTTGACGATTTTTTTTTAAAACCCAATCATCAGCACAAACGCATTGTTATGATTGATTGTCTGAATTCGCTACATTAGTTCAAAAAAGACCCATTTCTCTGGGGCAGATGTACTAAGCCTTGGAGAGTGATAAAGTGGAGAGAGATAAACTACCAACCAATTAGCTCTTACATGTTATTTTTCAAACACAGCTTGTAACATGGAAGTTAGGAGCTGAGTGGTTGGCAGGTTATCTCTCTCCACTTTATCACTCTCCCCTTTAAGTGACTGATATATTGCAGCAGGATGGAGAGCTCCTGCTGCTACAGTATGTTACTGCAGCCTCCATTAACTCCATTAAGAGGATGGCAGTGATAGAGACTAATACTCCTTTTCCACTAGCATTTTTAAACACGGGTAAATGCGCGGGGGCGCACATTTACCCGTGTTTTTCCCTAGTGGAAACGGGTCCCCTGGCAAATTCCCGGATCAAGTGATCCGGGAATCCTACCCTGGTAGCTAGCCGGGTTGAACACGTGTTCAACCCGGCTAGCTGTCTGGTGTGAACGGGAGCCGTGTCGAGGCGACACGGCTCCTGTTCACAGTGCATAGGGAGGGCGGCGCTGGGAGATCATGTGATCTCCCAGCGCCGCCCCTGCCGCGTCACTAGCGCGTCACCAACCCGGCAATTGCCGGGTTGGTAAGCGCTGTCTGCAGGGGGCTGTAGCACGGGTCGCAGCCGTGTCAGGCGACACGGCTGCGACCCGTGCTACGCTAGTGGAAAAGGGGTATTACAGGAAAGCCTGCTGAATTGGGAGGGGTGGACGCAGGACGTCAGCAATACAACATTCAGTATTATAAAATAATTTATTGAACGTCATCTACCATTTACCTATGATCCATGCTTGATCAGATATCTAGTTGCCCAATTTATTCTCTCATGCAATCTTAAGGCCCATACACATTAGACAATGTCGCTCTGTGAGCGACATCGTCTAACGTCTCCCCCTCCCGGGCCGGCCAGTCGGCGGCCGGCTGTACGCACTGAGCGATATGACCGCTCATATCGCTCAGTGACGTCACGCCCCCGCCAGCCCTGCATGAAGGTCGTGGACGACAGTCCACATCCTTCATGCATGCCCTACCGACAGCGACGATCGTTGCCGACCCGCGGGGCCGCGCATCGATCGTCGCTGGCGTCATACACACTTAACGATATAATGAGCGACGTCGCTCAAGGAGGGGGAAAATGAGCGACGTCGCTCATTATATCGTTAAGTGTGTATGGACCTTTAGAGATAGAGGGCCCTGAGAGTACATGCCTACAAACAAAATGGCATTACAGATGGTAACCAAAATATTGTTTGAGTTTAACATACAGTACTTTTGGGAGAATTTCACCCTTTACATTTTTGTAGTCACTCCTGCAAATCGCTAAGTCTCTGATGTTTATAAAAGAGAACCTGTAAAAACAAGGGTTGACGTTTTACTTATATTATGTTGCAGTTAAGCAGCATAACAAGATTAAATGATGAGTGCAATTATTATTGGGCCTTTAGCAAAAAAGGACACATTTCGTTAATTCGATCATCCTTTACAGAGCTTGGAGCAGATGTATTAACCTGGAGAAGGCATAAGGAAGTGATAAACCAGTGAAAAATGCAAGGTGATAAACACGCCAGCCAATCAGCTCCCATATGTAAATTAACAGTTAGGAGTTGATTGGCTGGTGCAGTATCACCTTGCACTTAACACTGGAATATCACTTCCTTATGCCTTCTACAGGTTAATACATCTACCCCCTTGTAAATGAGGGGGTAATTCAGAGTTGATCGCAGCAGTAATGAGAGAGTTAGATTTGGGTGAGTTATATTGTTTCTGTGCAGGGTAAATACTGGCTGCTTTATTTTTACACTGCAATTTAGATTTCAGTTTGAACACACCCCACCCAAATCCACTCTCTCTGCACATGTTATATCTGACCCCCCTGCAGTGCACATGGTTTTGCCCAACTGCTCACAAATTTGCTGCTGCGATCAACTCTGAATTACCCCTTAATATGCTGTATGTATGTTAATTATTAATTTTAGCCTCTGGGTTGAGCTTCAGACTCTGGGGCAGATATATTAAGCCTAGAGAAGTGATAAAGCAATGATAAGTTGAAGGTGATAATGCACCAGTCAATAAAGCCCCAATATGTAAATTGACAATTAGGAGCTGATTGGCTGGTGCATTATCACCTTCCACTTACCACTGCTTTAACACTTCTCCAGGCTTAATACATCTCTGTTATGCTCCTTCTGGGCCCACTCCTGTGACACACATTACAGCTCCCCAGCCTCACGGTCTGATCTTGCCCAGGTCACTACAGAGTAAAATATTGCACTTTACATCCTCAAATTACATGAGAACCTTAAATGGAGTGGATAGGTTGGATCACGTTGTATCTTCGGTCAGTGATCCTTTCATGTACTAACTAGTGATTAAATGTGAATGCAAACATTTTAGCACTTGCTGAGACAAACACGTGTCCTAACATGGTAAGCTATACTGCTTTTCCACTATGTACATATAACCTGGGTACACACCTCAGCAATGTGCTAACCCAGTGAAAGGCAATGCGATGTGAGGCTATGTTGCATCGCTGTACGACGACAGAACATATTGTTAGATGCTTAATGTAACTACACTGCATCATATGTCGCACAAATTCCCGCACAGCCTGCAACTCGCAGGCTATTACATTTCCCCCCTGGACTGTAATGGCAGAAATCGGGAACCTTTGGCATAGAGCGTAACCAGCTTAAGTGGCCCCCAGCATTCTTGTCATAACTGTGTTACATTCAAGATCACAAAATATGTCCAAACTTTACTAACAGCAATGACTGGCATGTAATGATGTAGTGGGGGGCTAATAATTTTATGTAAAGGGGGCTGGGCTATTATTTTTGTTATTTGTGGAGGCGGTTAATCTTTTAGTGTAATGGGAACAATGACATTCACTTATTGGTATGACGGGGTTAATCATTTTATGTAATGGATTGAGGGGGAGCTGGGCTATTAAATGAATTGTACTGTTGGGGCTAATCATGTAATGTAATGGTGGGGGTGGGGGCTGAGCTTTTAAGTTATTGGTGTGTTAAGAATTAATAATTTAACAGTGGATGAGAAGTATTAATTTATTGGTGGGATCTATTTAAAATAAAAGCAGCATCATAGCTGATGGGACAGATATATTGAATGTTGGCTGATTTGGAGGATGTTAATTGAATATGACAAGGTGTTAAGGGAGAAGGGGAGCAATTCATTAAATAAGAATATTTAATGCTGTGACTGCTTGGGATGGAAAATGTACAGTATTTATTTATTGAATTAATTAATCTAAATGACGTTGGGGATGTTAGTTTTTTTTTGGGGGGGTGGCTAGCTCTATGTATTAAATGTGAACAGTATTAATTTAATGTCAATGTTGGTTGTAGAAAGGATGGCCATGTTAAATAAATTGAGTTAATGTTGGGCTGGTTAGCAGGATAGAGGCATGGAAACTTTTGATATGTCATGTACAGTACGTATCCTTTCTCCAAGCAGGGGCCTAATGTTCCAGGATGAAGGCAAGCAGCAATGCGCAGTGAAATTACTAGGACAATTAGGAGAGAACAAGATAGACTGCCAATGGATTTTGGGGGTAACCCACAAGTAATTATTAGTTAGTGTGAGGGGATTCTGAGGTGCGTTTTGGGAAATGTCTCATTAAATTGTCATAAGGTCCTTAAAGTGAATATCACTGACTTACAGCAACATCATCTTATTTTCATTTGACTTATGCTGTAACCTTATTTAACACTTTAGCAACCACACCTATGACAGCTGGTTAATGGAAGCACAGAATACAACACATTGGCAGCTACTACCTATTTAACCAAATAAATCAATCAAATATATACTTCAGTGAATTTCTCAGCTTCAGGGACTGACTTTCCTCTAGAGAAACCAATTATCAGAGTGCAGTGTAGTCTTGGTGAGTGAATAACATGGGCATTGTCCATTGCAGTCTGTCAATTGTTCCTCTGTGGCTTTGACAATTCACATTTCACTAGGCTAAACGCTCTGACTTTCCTGCCTCATTTAACTTTGACTTAGCAATTGCGCTGTGTTTTCAAGTACCATGTGTAACCTTTTTTCCCATTCAGGATGACTATAGTAACTAAGGACTCATGCAGAGCACAATGCCGGGGTCACTGCTAGAATGCTAAAAGGAAAGACCTAAAGAAGAGATAAATTTAAAACTGTATTTTTACAGTTCTGTAGTATAGAGAATCTTCACGCTCTATACTATCGGCATAACCGACTCCTCATACAAAGGGCTGAAGAGATATAAAATAGTGACTGTACAATGACATACAGTAAAATATATAGTATGTCAAACACATACACGTGTGTATCGTAATGTCATGCAATGCTGTATTTTGTAATCCAAGCCATTGTCTATCACCATTTTCCCATTCTGTATTCAGACTTTTGGTAAAGTGAAGTCAAACATTTCTAGTCAGCCAATTGCAAACTCAGAAAGAAAAGCATTACCATTTTTATTTATAACTAGCTGAATACCCGTGCTTCACTACGGAATTTCAAGTATTTCCGTGTATATAACTTTAATTTTGAAGGACTTCCTGGTAAACTAATTAGACTTACAACAGGATATGATCTGCCTGCCACTGCCGATCTTTGTCAGGCCGCACCTCCGGGCAAGCCTTCCCCGGATTGATGCTGTCAAAAGTCTTGCACTGAAGAGAATAATCCACCTCCTTCTCTGCCCCGTCCCGCCTCTGATGCTGCCCTGCACAGTGCTGTAAATGCTGGGGCGGCAGGAAAAGCTCTGTCCGCTGTATGTTAAATATGTAAGGTTAGCAAGAATAGGCTTACTCTATTACAAAGGGCCATAGGTCTCCTTGCTTAGCTTCTCACTCTCCTTAGGGCTCCTCCTTTGAGGTAAAAAGGTAAAGATTTTCGCACAACACTTCAGGTCATTGGGAGAGCTGTCGGTACCCTTTACACAGCAGATAAGCAGTTGCTGACTATCAATCTTTCCTTTAATGCATTTAAGAGTCAAAGGTATAATTCAATTGTTTGAAAAGTCGGTTGGCTGTCTGTTTTTTTCCTGTCTATTACATAGGAAAAAACAGACTCCCAACTGACTTTTCAAATGATTGAATGCCCCCCAGAATATCTATGTCTCCTTTCCTCCTATGGCTCTCTGAGAGGTTCAGCAATGTTTAGTTCAAGAGACAGGTTTACCTTTGGTAAGTGAAACCCTATCCTCTCCTCACTTCCTGACTCGAAATAGGTTGGTTAAGTACTTATATCTGAAATCTATATATAGAAAAGGCAAATCCCACTGACTCATCACAAAATCTCCTGAACCATAAGGCTGCACTTCCTTGCCAATGGCAGTTTTAAAGCAGTTTATTATTCAAATAGGCGAGCCACACTCAGCGATGTTTGACAGTGTTCAGGGGTGGCAGTTGATGTGGCTCCCCTATTTGAATAATGGACTGCTCTGCAACTGCCACTGGCAAGGAAGTCCAGAAACAGAGCATTGTGTCCACTCCCCTCCGCGAATTGGTATTGCTGGTACCATGCATTCTTTATAGCCCCAGCTGGGTGGGTTGTCTTAACTCTCCTAGAACTGTGAGGGGGGAATTATCTCATCCCTTTTAACCCCTTTGTGAGGTGGAATTTTGAAAAATCCCCTCTTAGTGGGTGCCAAAAGCAAGATACTGTCCAAATTTCAAGTTCTAATCCTTTTGGTTCAGGAGATGTTGTGATGAGTCAGTGGTATTTGCCATTTTATATATATATATATATATATATATATATATATATATATATATATATATATATATATATATATATATATATATATATATATATATATTTTTTTTTTTTTTTTATTATTTATTTTATTTATTTATTTATACAGTGAAAAAATATTGTGCAGCACTATTAAATACATTTTCATTCATTCCTATTAGTGGAGCTTACAGTCTTCTTTCCTTATTTAAATATTACAATCACAGACGAGCATAGTCTGAGTCATGTAATATACCATCTTAGATGATGTATGCCCATGTTTCAGGTCGGAGCAAATTCGCAATTCCATTACGTATGTTACACTACACAAACCGTCATAAGTCCAACTCAGTAGTAGCCCCCAAGTAGCTATGGCCCTCATTCCGAGTTGTTCGCTCGCAAGCTGCTTTTAGCAGCTTTGCACACGCTAAGCCGCCGCCTACTGGGAGTGAATCTTAGCTTATCAAAATTGCAAACGAAAGATTAGCAAAATTGCGAATAGACACTTCTTAGCAGTTTCTGAGTAGCTCCACACTTACTCGGCAACTGCGATCAGTTCAGTCAGTTTCGTTCCTGGTTTGACGTCACAAACACTCCCAGCGTTCGGCCAGACACTCCTCCGTTTCTCCAGCCACTCCCGCGTTTTTCCCAGAAACGGTAGCGTTTTTTCGCACACACCCATAAAACGGCCAGTTTCCGCCCAGAAACACCCACTTCCTGTCAATCACATTACGATCATCAGAACGAAGAAAAAACCTCGTAATGCCATGAGTAAAATACCTAACTGCATAGCAAATTTACTTGGCGCAGTCGCACTGCGGACATTGCGCATGCGCATTAGCGACTAATCGCTCCGTTGCGAGAAAAATCTAACGAGCGAACAACTCGGAATGACCCCCTATACTCAGAGTCTTTGTACAGTATGCTTCACATTGCAATGATATCTGTATTTCTCACAGTACAATGTAATGGACGCTACAGACCAAATCTGCATCTATAACCATCCAAATATAGTATGCTAAAAACGGCAGCAATTAGCTAATTATACTGCTTCTTAATGCTAACAACTAGTATGTCTCATGAGATAGTACACAGGCTCATTAATCAAGAGATCTCATTAAACTTCTGATTATGTAATAATTAAGATGAAAAATATTTGACTGCTTCAATATATCTCTAGCTACAGATACCATGCCATATGTTATAGTTGTACTGTAAGCTTCTGATCATTCTATCAGTGTGTAGAGAAGGGTACAAGTGATTTCATTCAGGGACACAGGCACAGTCTAAGCGCCTAAAAAATAATTTGTTTATACCTTATTCCAAATGGAATGCAGTACAAGTCACCTGCTCTGACACTGCAGCCATCACCAAGGAGATGCATCAAATCTTTGCTCTGACCTATACATATGCACAGGAATTATCATTTTCAAAGCGGTCTGCATGCATTTTGGAACAGGATAAGCACAAATTAATTTAAAGCACTTATCTGAAGAAGTACTAAGAATAGTCAATTATTCACCAACAGAAATACATAGTGCAATATCAATCATTTAGCATCGCATACACCAAATACTAATAATGTCCTAGTCCTATGTCTATTTACAGCATAGCTCTGTCCAATGTTGCGCTCCCCTTGCAAAGCACCTTGAAGAAGCAATAACCGCACTCGGAACACAGCTTTTACTATAACACTACAGAACAATGCTACAGAAAAGCCATACAAAACAAACCATTGATCCCTATGATGGATTCAGTATGGGATCCCGGTGGCCAGAAGACTAATGCCGGAATCCTGGCAGCGAGCGCAGCGAGTCCCCTTGTGGGCTAGCTGCACTCACAACATTTCGGGCCCGGTGGCACTATTCTATTCCCCCTCGGGTGGTGGCGTGGACCACCACCCGAGAGGGAATACCAGGCTTCTGTCGGGATTCCAGTCGACGGCATTTAAACACCTGTCGGGATTCCGGCGTCAGGATCCTGACAGCTACTGCGGCCTGCTCAAAACAATTCTAATACACTGCAAGCAGCGGACTTTAAATTGCAGGTGCGTGGCATCCAGGCAACCTAATGCACTAGGTAATCCAGTGTACAAAGTAGCCCAGATTACCACATTTTGGGTCCTATTCATGAAGCAGTGAAAAAAGTGGAGAAGTGAGTCAGTGGAGAAGATGCCCATGGCAACCAATCACTGTTGAAGTAACATTTATAAAATGCATTCTATAAAATTATACGTAGCAGCTGATTGGTTGCCATGGGCAACTTCTCCACTGGCTCACTTCTCCACTCTTCACTGCTTCATGAATAGACACCTTTATCCTTTATATGCCTATAAATAGGATTTTGGTTACCTACCGGTAAATCCTTTTCTCGTAGTCCGTAGGGGATGCTGGGGTCCACATTAGTACAATGGGGTTTAGACGGGTCCACTAGGAGCCATTGTCACCTTAAGAGTTTGAGAGTGTGGGCTGGCTCCTCCCTCTATGCCCCTCCTACCAGACTCAGTCTAGAAACTGTGCCCGAGGAGACGGACATCTTCGAGAGAAGGATTTAACACAGATAGTGGCGAGAGTCATACCAGCTCACACAAATAAGGCACATCAAGCTAACTTAGCTTGAAAACTCAGCAACTGCTGAAACATTACTTACCAAGTAAACAATGCAGTACTCAACTAAAACGAAGTTGTACTGAACCAAATAACGATAGCAGGAAAACGTAGCACTGGACGGGCGCCCAGCATCCTCTACGGACTACAAGAAAAGGATTTACCGGTAGGTAACAAAATCCTATTTTCTCTTATGTCCTAGAGGATGCTGGGGTCCACATTAGTACCATGGGGATGTTCCAAAGCTCCCAGAACAGGAGGGAGAGCGTGGAGGCTCCTGCAGAACTGATTGACTGAACTTCAGATCATCTGAGGCCAAAGTATCGAACTTGTAGAACTTTGCAAACGTGTTCGACCCAGACCAAGTTGAAGCACGGCAAAGTTGTAAAGCCGAGACACCCCGGGCAGCCGCCCAGGAAGACCCGTAGAGTGGGCCTTGAAAGACGTAGGACACGGCAATCCTGCCATAGAATACGCATGGATAGTGAACCTGATCCAGCGAGAGATCATCTGCTTAGAAGCAGGGCACCCAATTTTCTTGGGATCATACAGGACAAACAGAGAGTTCGATTTTCTGTGACGAGCAGTCCTCTTCACATAGATTTTCAGAGCCCTTACAACATCCTACGACTTTGATGAAATTGAGGAGTCAGTAGCCACTGGCACCATAATAGGTTGGTTGATATGAAATGCCGACACAACCTTCGGAAGAAACTATTGACGTGTCCGGAGCTCAGCTCTATCTTCCTGGAAGATCAAGTATGGGCTTTTACAGGACAAAGCCCCCAACTCCAACACACGTCTAGCAGAAGCTAAGGCCAACAACGTGACAGCCTTCCATGTAAGAAATTTGACCTCAACCTCCTGTGGAGGCTCGAACCAGTCCAATTGGAGGAACTGCAACACCATGTTAAGGTCCCAAGGCACTGTAGGCTGTACAAAGGGAGGCTGGATGTGCAGAGCTCCCTTCAAAAAGGTCTGAACCTCAGGGAGGGCAGCCAATTGTTTCTGGAACAAAATGGATAGGGCCGAAATCTGGACCTTCACAGATCCCAACCTCAGGCCCATATCCACACCTGCTTGTCGGAAGAGGAGAAACCATCCCAGTTGAAACTCCACCGCAGGAAATTTCTTGGACTCACACCAAGATACATATTTTTTCAAAATTCGATGTTAATGTTTAGACGTTACTCCTTTCCTAGCCTGTATCAGGGTAGGAATAACTTTTTTTGGAATGCCCTTTCAAGCTAATATCAGGCGTTCAACCTCCATGTCATCAAACGTAGCCGCGGTAAGTCTTGATAGGCGAACGGCCCCTGCTGCAGCAGGTTCTCCCGAAGAGAAAGAGGCCTTGGCTCTTCTTGCAGTAGATCCAGAAGATCTGCGTACCAAGTCCTTCTTGGTCAGTCTGGAGTAATGAAGATCATTAGAACCCTTGTTCTCCTTATGAGCTTTAGAACTCTTGGGATGAGTGAAAGGGGAGTAAACACATACACCGACTGGAACACCCACTAAGTCACTAGGGCGTCCAACGCCACTGCTTGCGGGTCCTTCGACCTGGAACAATACCGCCGAAGCTTCTTGTTGAGACGAGAGGCCATCAGGTCGATCTGGGGTACGCCCCAAAGATCTGTTACCTCCTTGAACACCTCCGGATGGAGACCCCACTCCCCTGGATGGAGATCATGTCTGCTGAGGAAGTCCGCTTCCCAGTTGTCTACTCCCAGGATGAAGATTGCTGATAGCGCCAACGCGTATTTTTCTGCCCAGAGGATGATTCTTGTTACCTCTGACATTGCAGCTCTGCGTTCCGCCCTGTCGGTTTATGTAAGCCACTGTTGTCACATTGTCCGACTGCACTTGAACGGCCCGATTTTTCAGAAGATGGGCCACTTGAAGAAGACCGTTGTAGACGGCTCTTACTTCCAGAATGTTTATCAGCAGGCCGGCTTCCTGACTTGACCACCTTCCTTGGAAGGTTTCCCCTTGAGTGACTGCCCCCCAGCCCCGGAGACTTGCATCCATGATTCAGTACTGAATCCCGAATCTGCGGCCCTCCAGAAGGTGAGGCAGGTGCAGCTACCAGAGGAGTGAAATCCCAGCCTTTGGTGACAGACGTATTCTCTGGTGCATGTGTAGATGGGATCCCGACCACTTGTCCAGGAGATCCAGTTGGAAGGACCGAGCGCGAAACCTCCCGTACTGCAGGGCTTCGTAAGAGGCCACGATCTTTCCCAGAAGGCGAATGCATTGATGAACCGATACCCGGGTTGCCTTCAGGACATCCCGGACCATTGTTTGTATCACCAACGCATTTTACTCTGGAAGAAACACCCTCTGCACTTCCGTGTCGAGGATCATTCCCAGAAAGGACAACCTTCTGGTTGGTTACAAATGTGATTTTGGAAGATCCAGGATACAGCCATGTTCCCTGAGAAGCTGGGTCGTGAGAGCTATGGACCGTAACAGCTTCTCCTTGGACGATGTTTTTATCAGCAGATCGTCCAGATATGGAATTATGTCCACCCCCTGTCTGTGGAGGATAATCATAATTTCCTCCATCACCTTGGTGAATACCCTCGGTGCTGTGGAGAGGCTGAATGGCACGGCCTGGAACTGAAAATGACAGTCCAACAGTGCGAATCGAAGATAAGCTTGATGCGGCAGCCAAATCGGAATGTGGAGGTACGCATCCTTGATATCCAGGGACAGAGGCGGATTTAGACCACATGGGGCCCTAAGCAAGACAACGATTTGGGGCCCCACTTACTCAAATAATCTTTAATGTGTGCACCTGCCCAGTCAGTGTATGCCCTGATTGTAGCAGGCAGATGGCAGTGGTACTAATGTACTAATTACTGACAGCCAGGGGTGGTTTGGGAATTTGGGAAAAATTTCCAAAAGTGGCCCCAGAGAAACATGGCCATAAGCAAATGTTGGAGAGGTCAGCAGACCATTAGCCCTAGTGCTGACCTCACCCCGGTGAATAATATACAATGTACCTCCCAATTTTCTAGTGTACTTGTCACAGGGAGTTGATGGTGCTCAAGGTAAATAAAGGAAAATGGCACGTCTAGGCGTATGTTCACAACAAATGATGCGTTACCCTACAGTCGATAATGGTAACAGCTGCTGCCACTTAGATGCTCCATAACCACAGCCAATAACACACGGGTATAACAGAAATCCTTATATTCAGCCATCAATTATAGGAATAACAATAAATGTCACCAGCTAATAAAAAGCTCAGTGCCATTTATTGTTTTTATTTTAGTTTTTTTAGTGCGTATCCTCAAACTCATATTCAACACTGATCCTTGTAATATAACCAGATGGCACATTAGTAGGTGAAAGCTGGCTCCAATAAGATGAGCAGTGCAGTAATTGAAATAAATATTAAAGATCCCACTGACGCGTTTCTTCTGTCCTGCGGATTTATCACTTATCACCTTATCACTGACCACCACAGATCATCCACCTGTGCATCTTTTTTCTAATCAATTTATTTTTTTTATGTCCCTGGCACCATTTACAGTAGCACACGCAGGGTGAGTTTCTGAGTACCCAGAACCCCCTCCCCAACTCGGTCCCAGATCAATGCTTCTCTTCACCAGGGACCTAAGCGTCAGCTAGCCGCAGCCCTTTCCCTTCAGGCACCCTCGGAACCACTGCTCAGTGTCCCCTTTTGTACTGCAGTTTATGCAGCGCCTACCCGCTGACTGCGTACTGACAATTCTCCTGGTGACCGCTGACTGCCTGTCCACGCAGGCCTTTCTTACATGGGTTCGCGGCTCATGGTAATATTAGGAAGAGTGTCCAGGCTTGTGAGCCCCTGCAAGCACGGCAGAGGACACCACCCGGTTACATCACCAGCATGGGGCATGCCATCACGGCGCTACATATGTAAGTGTCGTACAGTATGTGTGTGTGTTTCTATGTGTGCATTTTTATATGTATGTGTGTTTGTATATGTTGTGTGTGTATATGTTGGTGTATACGGGCTCTATGTGTTTGTGTTCTATGTGTGTGTGTGTATTCTATGTGTTTGTATGTATGTGTTCTATGTGTGTATATATACTGTATATATATATATATATATATATATATGTGTGTGTGTGTGTGTGTTTTTGTGTCAGTACATGTATGTGTTCTATGTAACATATGTGGAATTCACCCCCCACCGCTTCCCCCAACGAAACCTGCGTTTGCCCAGCAAACATGCATGGAAGACCGCCCCCCCTCACTGGAAATCCTGCATTTGCACCGGCTTTATATGACGTTCAATAAAATCCAGATACTTAAATAGTAACACATTATAAAAATATATAAAAAAAATGTGTATATATAACTATGTATAAAATATGCCAATTATGAATTCAGTGACAAAATACTATGGGAGGTATGTAATGGTGTCCGAGATCGCCAACTTAAGCAATTTATTTTATACACTGGTGGGAAAGTACAAAAGGCAGGAAGGGGGGGGGGAGGCAATACGCTGGATGGGAAGGGGTATCATTAGGCTGGAGAAGGGAGGACATTGGAATGACTGAGGGGAGGACACTGTGACTGGACTGGCTTGGAGGTCCTAGGTGGAAGTGAGATGGGGTAGTGAGCTGGTTAGGGAGGTGAGGAGGATGACACTAAGCTGGCAGGGTGGGAGACACTGGGATGTGGGGGGGGGGGGTGAGATGGTGGGAGACACTGGGATGTGGGGGGGTGAGATGGTGGGAGACACTGGGCTGTAGGGGGGTGAGATGGTGGGAGACACTGTGCTAGAGAGAGACACTGGGATGTGGTGGGGGGAGTGAGATGGTGGGAGACACTGGGCTGGAGAGAGAGACATTGGAAAGGGTGGGGGTCTGTGAGATTGGGGGGCAATGGGCTGAGGGGAGGGGGACACTGGGCTGGGGTATGGAAACACTGACCCGGGGTTGCTTCAAATCCTGGCCCTGAGCACACCAACGGCAGCCTCCTAAGCACACCGACAGCAGCCTCCTAAGCAGCCCCTCAGTCTCCGGCTGCTGCTGCAATCTGGTGTATCCGGAAGAGGCTGCCGGGGATCCGTGTATGGCCAGAGTTCAGGAGCCAGGTGGTGGAGTGGGACCTTTTCCACAGCAATGCGGGTCGGGTCAGGCGCCAGACAAACGTATGCTACCCAGGCAGTCACCATCAGTGAGAGTGAGACGCCCGCGCCGAGCTTTGAGCAACTGGAGGTGGGGCCTCCCTCCAGTTCACTCTGGTTGTCTGCTGAGGCCAGCTTCCGATCAGCGCTGGCCGGGAGTCGGGGAAGTGAAACATGAAAAAAATAGCCTGCCAGGAGTAGCCAGCAATCAGAAAAGTCACCATGAAAGTCCCGTCAGCGGGCCCCTTGGTACCCCCGGGCCCTAAGCGACTGCCTTGGATGCCTAGCGGTAAATCCGCTACTGTCCAGGGATACCAGGAATTCCCTCTCCTCCAGACCTGATATCACTGCCCTCAGAGACTCCATTTTGAACGTGAACTCCCTCAGAAAGGGGTTTAGTGATTTTAAGTTCAGAATGGGCCTGACCGAACCATCCGGTTTCGGTACCACGAAAAGTTAATACTGCGCTGCGACCCTGAAGCCGCCATCTTCACACCGGGCCCCCCGCTTGCTAGGGGGGTCGGTGACTCACTCGCCACTGATCTTCTGGCTCTTTAAGGGGGAGGCGGCATGCTGCTGGGGTGAGCGATCCCCTGTGGCGGGCAACGATCTACCCCCTCATGAGCTCAGTGTCCTGTCAGCGGAGATAGTGGCTCAGACCCCGCAGGGCGGACACTACTCCCCCCCCTTAGTCCCACGAAGCAGGGAGGCTGTTGTCAGCAGCCTTCCTGTAAAATTATAAACTCTAAAATAAACTTTACTAGAGAAACTCTGGAGAGCTCCCTTAGCTGTGACTG